>NC_058083.1:516555181-517155181 GCF_014858855.1 Bufo gargarizans
AGTATCAGGTCCAGTACCGGGTTTGTAGGCCTCGAGGGTTCCAAGGGATCAGCGCGTCGTGAATCATCCGGCTCTGACATTGTATCCAGACAACGAATCCAGCACAGCACTCAGTGCGCAAAGATAGAGCTGGCTGCCTTCTCCTGCTGCCATTTATAATGCGCCTTGGCCTCCTTTTAACAGTAGGTCCAAATGCCTAATCCAGCCGGCAAAAGGAGCCTCCACCTCTAGCGTCGCATCACATGAAGTGACGTAATGACGCCGGAAGCTTACCGCCGCATGTCCCCAAGCGCATGCTCAGAATGCGCATTGGCTCCCAGCCGATATCTTTGAGAAGGGAGAAGCAAGAGCTCCCTAGGTACATTCTATCTGGAGGACAGGAAACCTGAACTGAGGTGTGGTGGGGGTGTGAACCATTTTCTCTCTTCCCTGTCCTGGATGGGAGTACCTAGTCGCATGGGTGATGTCATCGGTGAGGGAAAAAAAAGTACTCGGGGCACCATCAAGTGTCACAATCCCTCTTCCCCCACACACACACACACAAAAGAAAGAGAAAAGGTACAAGAGCCGCTAACCATGATAATCTAAAGGGATATAAAGGCAGATGAATATCCCCTGGGAGAGGAGGTCCCCCCCAGATGAGTCAGAGGGACCCTCACTCCCAGTGAGGGGAAGAGGAATCCAGCGCACAGATCGTGTGTCATGGATCCTCACCCCAAATCTCGGGAATTCATCAGTCCACTGTTATCAACATAAAATGGTGACCCCAATAGGGGAAAGGGGACAGCAGAGAAAGGACAGATGATCACTCCCCCACCATGCCCATGAAAGCATGATCACCATCATATTATCAACTTAGAATACCAGATGCAGTCCTCTGATGAGGTCCTCCACTAAACAAAAGAAAAATAAAACTCAAAACAGGGGGACAAAAATAAACCAAAATTACAAAATTGCATAATCCAGGAGTCCAGAGATTGATGAAGCTGTCATGTCCACATTCAAGTAATTTGTATAATTCACAATCTTCCTTACACCGTGTGTTATCGGGGTTCTAGACATAAATCCTACACCGGTGGTGTCCTGGGTTTCACACCCAATCAGAGAGAGGGAAATTGTGTAATGAATATTGCAGCCACCTATAGACTGCATCCAGTAGTAATTCTCCTCTGAATGTTGGTTTGCATGAAAACGTAACTTTTATTATTCCAGTGAAAATGGTTTATAACTGTTTCTATACAAATAAAGGGTCGGCCGTTATTAAAAATCCATTAAAGGGATCCTGTCACCAGAAGTGGCCTATGGAGCTCTTTACATGTCCCCACTGTACAAGCTGCCAACTTTCAGAAACTAGTTTTGTTGAATTTGAAAATCAGGTTGTTTGTAGGAAAGACCCACTTTTAAAAAGTACCTTTTGTCATCAAACAGGAGTCACTGGGGCGTACCGCTGGGTGAGGCGAGTAACGGAGTCATCTCCTCTATCCTGCCCAGTTTGCTCTTGCAGACCTCCGCTGGCTTCCTGATGTCAGCTCCTGGCAGTGAGAAATCTCACGCAGACACAGAAGACCTCGTTCCGGCACCAGGATCCTGACATGTGAAGCGCGCAGATATGTATACACCCCGGCTTCAAGCACTCACTGTGTTTATGTAGTGCCCTAGAGCAGGAAGTACTTTGACATTTGGACTTTTGTGTATATTCCCTATGCAAAGTTAAGTCCGTCAGACTTAAGGCACCTTACATGACAATAGACGGGTGAGCATCTATAAAACCCAGTGTCCTTATACTTAAAATAAGCACCCTGGTTTACTGCAGACCCTGACTCTCTGGATTTATTTCCCATTGGGGTGCACCACGCCTTACCATCCCTTCCGGAGAGCAGGAACATGTGGTGACACCGCGATGGTGTCCGGGGGTCCCAACGTAGCGTGGGGGCCACCCCAAACCTGGCCACTGCATGTGCCCAGGAGATGCTGGGACCACAGACAGCAGATGTCAAGATCCCTGCCAATGTCTCCTGCTGTGCGAGATTTCCCATTGCCAGGAGCTGACATCAAGAAGCCAGCAGAGCTCTGTGAGAGTAAGTTGGGCAGGATAGAGATGACGCTGTGTCTCGCCTCATCCAGCGGTACGCCTCAGTGACTACCGGAGCTATGTTCGATGACATCAGGTACATTTTAAAAGTGGATTTTTCCTACAAACAATCTGATTGTCAAATTTAACAAAACTGGTTTCTGAAAGCCGGCAGCTTGATCAATGGGGACATGTAAATAGGTCAATAACACACTCCAAAAGACATACTGATAGGGAACTTAGACTGTGAGCCCCATTGGGGACAGTGTGATCCTAATGTCTGTAGAGCCCAGCTGAATATAGTAGCGCTATATAAATGCAGAACATAAATACAATAAATAAATAGGCCACTTCTGATGACAGGTTCCCTTTAATGGATTTTTAATAATGGTCGCTCTGTATTTGCATCTAAACAGTTATAAAATAACTTTTATTATTCCAGTGAAAATGAAGTTTTCCTGCAAACCAACATTCAGAGAATAATTTATTACTTTTTGAACTACTAGATACAGTCTATAAGTGGCTCTACTATTGATTACACAATTCCCCCCCTCCCTGTTTGGGTGTGATACTAGGACACCACCGGGTTTACAATTTGTGTCTAGAACCCGATAACACACAGTGTAAGACAAATAGAGAACTGCTCCCCTATAAAACCTCTCTGCACATACAATAATCCTATATGTTGTCAGACCAGGACTGTGACTGTGTTCTCTGAGGTGTCAACAAGGGACCATTTAACAGCTGCCATGAGATATTTTGGGGCCCCATATACTGGGATTGGTCAGAGCCCCTGGGGAGAGTGGGGTATAGCATTGAAGTCTTCAGCAGAAAGGGGTGAGCAGAATGGCCGGCAAGCTGTCACTGACCACTGGGGATTTGTCCTCCTATGATTACTTCTTTAGGGCAGAACATTGTGAGATCTTGATGGTCAGACAGGCAGCTGCTACTGTTCATTGGTGGCTCTTTATTTCGGCTCTACCATAAGGCTTCTCCTATTCCCAAAAGTTCAGAAGTGTCAGTAAAGCCTCTAAGTACTACGGAAAGAGGGTTCATATAAGTCAGAAGAATGGGTGATAACCCCAACCTTCTGATCAATACTGTGGGACACCTGGTATCGGTAACAATTGTGTGCTAATAAAGGAAAACCTGTCAGAAAGTACAATATGTGACCCCCAAACTGCCACCACTACCTGATGTAGTAGCCCAGAGGGGAGAATTATGGATGGTCAGTACGTCTCACTGAGAATGTATGCCTCAGTGATATAATTCCCGGAAATAAGTATACCAGTAACATTAGGTTGCTGGGAGGTTTTCATTAAAGTGGATTTTGGGTCCGGGTTTTAGGAGTGACCAGAGAGCTTGGGTGGGACAGGTCACTCCCGTACTCCATCCAGGGTTTTCCTACTGTGTGGTTAAAAAGGATGTGGCAATCTCAGCTGAGGAGATCAAGTGTGCACAGGCTAACTAAAGCTGAACAAGCTAAGAGGGAGGATTTGGTCTCTGAAAGACCCCAGAGAGTGGTGAGATCGTATTGTTGTTATCTGATTTGGACTGAACACAAAATGTGGGACTTTATGTTATGCAATATTGGGGGGCTGAAGAAAACTTAGAGCTAAAGTTTGGACAAGTTTACTTTTGTTTTGCTGAAATAAACACTGCCTGTGGTGAAGAGTGAACTGACACGCGTGTATGTGTGCACAGTGACGGAGTTAAATGAGTCATCAGTAGCCAGTGAAGGAGCAGAATCTGTGAGTCTTCTCTGCTTTATGTAGTGGTTACTACTCACCTGGGTGGTTATCGGTGGGAATGTCCTCTATGATCTGCTCATCACCCCTCACATATGTATCTTCAGCCTTAATATTCTTCAGATCTTTACCCAGATTTAAAAGCTGTGAAACAGAAATGGTAAAAGTCAGCAGACTGATGGAGAAGTCGTGTGGAATGTTTGATGTGACCAGAAAAGATCATTAATTACAATGACAATAAGTGATGAAATGACAGCAGAGTTATCTGCTATGGCAGCGGTCCATGCCTATAGCTGCTCTCCTTCCTGCTGGTGGGCACGCCTGCTGCCTGGATTACCTGCTCCATAGATTTAGGGCTCCAGTGGTCCAGTCCCACAGACATCCCTCTCTGCCTTCCCAGTGGTCCCGGCTGCTGGAATAACGCTGTCCTCCCACACAAGCTGAGGCCTGCTTCCTGCCGATAATGACCTTCTCTGCCCATAGGTCATGTGTGCACACACTATCTCTGGCTCTTATAGGGCCGGCATGCACGCACTCTGATCTCTACAAGCTATGGAAAGGAGCCTGATCAATAGGTTATAGTATGCTAGTTTCATGGAAAGCTTGCTTGCCTGTTCTCTGTAGACTTCTGCCCGACTAGATTGGACCCTTTGCTGTCTGACCTGACCCTTGCCTGATCTCCGTTCTGATCCTGAGCTGCTTGTCCTGACAACGGACCACATCTATTCTGCCTTTCCTGAATAGATGGGTCACCAGTCACTTTTACAGAAACTACTTCAAGTGCAGCAGCCTAGTGGTTCCCCTGCAACAAAGTCCAGATCCCTGTACACACTTTGGAGCAGATCCATGTCAAATCTATTCAGGAGACACAGTGGATCTACATGTGCGATGTTTTATTGTCTGACTCAAAAAAATCTGCAGGTCTTCTATATATAGGCATCTAGTTGGTTCCTTATTCCAACCAGCAGTCTCTACAGACCAGAAAACTGTGAGAATATCCAGACAACATGTAAGGTCTATAGTTAGCTGTAATCCTGACATCTCTACCTTTCTCATATACAAGGATAAAACATATAATACTGGTTTATAAAACAAGACTGAACACAAGATCTTCACAGCACTTCTACAGATCATAGGGAACCTTTCATGAGACCTTATTTCCATCTATCTGATCATCATATGGAATGCTTTGATGTTCTTCTGAACCATGCTGTAGAAGAAGACTGGGACATCTCTCATCATGTAGAAGAAGGGGACTGGGAGTTGTTCTCTCTTCTTTAACTGTAGGAAAAACATACAGTGACAATTAATTTCTTACATATAACTAGTGAGAGGATGTGTGTATTTAGTCATGTCTTTTACTTGGTGGCTGGTGATCCTCCATCATAACGTTCTTGTACAGATCTTTGTGTCCTTCTAAATACTCAGACTCCTCCATGGAGAAATAGACGGCGACATCCTGACACCTTATAGGAACCTGACAACAGAATGATAGTCATCACCCAGATCTCTTGATAGTGCTACTGTATAATGTCCCGGCATTCCCAGCGATGTCACCTCTCCAGTCAGAAGCTCAATAATCTTGTTGGTGAGCTCTAGGACCTTCTCTCTGTTGACGTTCTCATGTATCGGGATGTGAGGTGTCGGCCTGGATATTGGGCTCAGGATTCCTCCCCGTCCTTCAGATACCGGGGCCTGACAATGCTCACTAGAGGTCTTCTTCACTACTGTGTATTCCTGGTTATGGACAGACGCAGTAATAAATATCACTCCATACATCTCCAGAGTCCCTCACCTCTCCAGTCATGTCCATCTGTTAGTAACATAGAGAAGATGATGTAATGTGACATCATCAGAATCTCTCACCTCTCCAGTAAGCCGGAGGAGGATCTCTAGGGTGAGATTTATTATACTCTCTGCCATCTTGTCCCCATCCCTATCCATCCTTGATGGGTCAATCAGGAGAATGATCTTATATAGGAGATATACGCTGAGCGGATCCTATATTGTAGGAACCTGAATGGAAAGAAGATGAACCGATGTAAAATCATAGAAAATCCCATGTAAAATACAATTACTGGAGATAAGAAGAGGAAACACTGGAGGAGATAATAAAGTGTATCAAGGCAGATCCTCCATGTTTCAGGTCAAAAGCCTGTCACACCTTCATATTACCACTATAGTCAGTTACAGGTCACAGCGGTAATACCAGTATAAGGCTACTTTCACACCAGCGTTTTTTGCGGATCCGTCATGGATCTGCAAAAACGCTTCCGTTTCAATGATACAACTGCATGCATCCGTCATGAGAGGATCTGGTTGTATTATGTCTTCTATAGCCATGACGGATCCGTCATGAACACTATTGAAAGTCAATGGGGGACGGATCCATTTCTATTATGTCAGAGAAAACTGATCCGTCCCCGTGGACTTACATTGTGTGTCAGGACGGATCCGTCTTGCTCCACACCACATCGCGGACAGAGAAAACACTGCTTGCAGCATTATTCTGTCCGCGATGGGAGAGCAACCAAATAGAACAGAAAGCATTTTGGTGACTCCATTTCGTTTAGTTCAGTTTTGTCCCCATTGACAATGAATGGAGACAAATCTGAAGAGTTTTTATCCTATGACAGATCTCAATAGCGGAACTGAAAACGCTGGTATGAAAGCAGCCTAAAGCTGTAATCTGGTAGATCACTTCATAGATCTAGAGCTCAGACTGCCCTCGTCCTATCAGATGGAATCACAAGAATAAAGGGCATCTGTCAGCAGATTGGTACCTGTGACACCGGCTGACCTGGTACATGTGCGCTTGGCAGCTGAAGGCATCTGTGTTAGTCCCATGTTGATATGTGCCCGCACTGCTGAGATAATTATGTTTTATTATATGCAAATGAACCTCCAGGAGTAACGGGGGCGTTGCCTTTTTACCTAGAGGCTCCTCCTTTCTGCACCTGCCACGCCCTTTTCACTTTGATTGACAGGACCAGGCAGTGAAGACGTAATCACACCTGACCCTGTCAATGAAAGTGAAATGGGCGTGGCAGGTGCAGAAAAAGAGGAGCCTCTAGGTGTAAGGGCAACACCCCCGTTGCTCCCAGAGGCTTATTTGCATATATTAACCCGTTCTACCCCAGGTCAGATTTCACCTCCCTGACTAGGCCTGTTTTTGCTAATCACGTGGTGGTAATAACTTTGGAATAGTTTTACTTATCTAACTGATTCTGAGATTGTTTTCTGGTGACACATTGTACTTCATGTTTGCGGCAAAATTGGGTCAATATTTTCTTCCAGAAAATTTTTAAAATTAGCAAATTTTCTAATTTAGAATTTCTCTACTTAAAGGGGTTGTCAGAGTTATGAAAAAAAATAATATAGCACTGAAAATCTGATATATAACTGAGCTAAGCACGTTTTATGCAAAAAAAAAAAATATATATATTTTTTTCCTCATTGGAAAATGCTGGGAGACTCTGCAGCATGTTATATGTGTAGAACTACATGTCCCAGCTGTATGACACTGCTAATGCACACAGGATCTTCCCCCTACCTTCTTGTGCAATGCTCTCTCTAGTATATCAGCTCCAGTGCCCAGAATTGTCACTGCCTGCAGAGCTGTGCAGCTGAAGGGGTTAAGTATCCTAGCAGAGAGTAGACGGCAGTGAAGGGGGCGTGGCCAGCAGAGTGACGTCTCGTTTACAGGCTTGTAAACGACCTTTATCAGAGCAGGGAGAGAAGCTGACATCACAGGTCATGTGACCCTCAGTGAAATCTGAGAAACCAGCCACCGGAGATAAAGTGAGTGAATTGGAAAGCGGTTACATTTGCTTAGTTAGGAACATAGAAAGAACAAAAAAATAACTCTGATAACTATTTTACAAGTTATTTTATTTTTTATTATTATTAAAGGGGTTATCAGTCAACATTCCCCCATATGTCTACTTTATGTTGGCATCATTTTGTAAATGTTATTTTATTTTTGAAGTAATTTTTTAAATTTTCAAGAAAATTTCCAAAATAGCTTTTTTAAGCACCAATTCAGTTATAAAGTGATTTTGAGGGGCTTATATAGTAGAAACCACCCATAAATGACCCCATTTTAGAAACTAAACCCCTCAAATTATTCAAAACTGATGTTACAAACTTTGCTAACCCTTAAAGGATAACTGTCACATTTAGACCCTAATTTCAATTTTCATATATGTAGTTACTAATAACATGATATTCCAGAATCAGTAACTATTAGACTGACTTACCCCATATTTAATAAGATTCAGCCCTTAGTAACCAGTTTGCATAAAACTGCAATCTCACTATTCAGTTAAGATGGCCGCCACTACCCTCACCCTGAGGCTAATCCCACCTGGCCTCACTAGCCAGTAACAATAGCCCCCCAAAAGTGTCAGTAACCAGAGCCCCCCCCCCTAAAGGGTTAATCTCCTGCAGCACAAAGGGGTCCTCTTACCACATGTTGCTTTAATTTATACACTGAGCAGACGGCAGATCTCCCTTCCCTGGTCTGCGCTGCTTGCACTCTGCATTGTCCCAGCTCTGCTGAGTGAGGGAGCGTCTGCCAAGCGCAGGGACAGGGAGAAGTGCACACAGGCCAGGCACTGTTATCAGCTGCTGGGGAGGAACTGGCTTTAATCATTTACTTAGTCCCTGGCTGTCAGTAATGTGACCCTGCGCGCTGCGTCCTCCGTCCTTCAACAGACGGAACATGCCTAGCAACCCTATTTTAAGCACAGGTAACAATAGGCAGTACAGGGAACTAAAATGTAGAATTAAGGGGTAATTGAATACACAGTGAAAAGTTGAACTAGGGCCACTAAGGAGATATTAATCACCACAATCCAATACTCCACAAAAAAAAAAAAAAATATGACAGTTATACTTTGAGGTGTTCCACAACTGTTTAAAAGAAAATGAAGGTAATTTCAAAATTTTATATTTTTTTTGCAATTTTTTTTACATTAAACCATTTTTCCTGCAATACAGCAATATGGGTTAACAGCAAAATAAACCTCAATATTTTTTTATGTGGTCATAAACTGCTGTACAGGCACACGGCAGGGCACAAAAGGAAAGGAGCGACATAAAAATTTTGGAAGGCAGATTTCACTGGGATAATTTTAAGCTGCCATGTAAAATTTGCAGATGACACGACCGTGATAGGCCTAATCTCTAACAATGATGAAACAGCCTATAGGAAAGAGGTTGAGAACCTAGAGAGATGGAGTAAGAACAACAACCTCCTACTCAATACCAAGAAAACAAAAAAGGAGCTAATTCTGGATTTTAGGAAGAAGAAACAAAATGGACACCAATCCATTAACATTAATGGTGGAAACGTGGATTTAGTTCAAAGTTTCAGATTCTTGGGAGTTCATATTAGTCAGGACCTGTCATGGATAAAAAAACCACAACAGAAATTACCCAAAAAAGGCCTTCAGAGGCTTTATTTTCTGAGGAGTCTGAAGAAAGCACAACTCCCAAAACAGCTGCTAGTAAATTCTTACAGGTGCACCATAGAATCTGTTATCACATACTGCAGCACAGTGTGGTCCTCCGGCTGCTCTTCTGAGGACAAGAAGAACCTCAAGCGCATCATCAGAATGGCTGGCAGAATCACTGGTACTCAGTTACCATCACTGGGTGACATCTTCACTGCTCGCTGCAGCAACAGGGCAAAAATTAACCGTGGGTATCCAACTCACCCCGGCCACAGCCTTTTCACTCCCCTACCCTCTGGTAGGCGTCTTAGAGCCCTACATCCCCGCACCACTAGGCTGAAGAACAGCTTTTACCCCAAAGCAATCAGTCTCCTAAATGCTCTGAGATTATTGCCTCTTCCTAGGATAGAAACTACCACAGACTGAAAGTGACTGCTGCATTCATGAACCCATGAGGACCTCTTGTCTGCAGTGGTGTCTGAATCAGTGTGTGTATATACTCACAAGCACTTACTATATATATGCTGTGAACTGTGAATAGTAATGCTTTCTAGTGCAATGTTTTGTTTTTTTCTAGTGTAATGCTTTAGTTTAACCCCTTAAGGACCGGGCTCATTTTCACCTTAAGGACCAGGCCATTTTTTGCAAATCTGACCAGTGTCACTTTAAGTGCTGATAACTTTAAAACACTTTGACTTATCCAGGCCATTCTGAGATTGTTTTTTCGTCACATATTGTACTTCATGACACTGGTAAAATAAAGTAAAAAAAATGAATTTTTTTGCATAATAAAATACCTAATTTACCAAAAATTTTGAAAAATTTGCTAATTTCAAAGTTTCAGTTTCTCTACTTCTGTAACACATAGTAATACCCCCAAAAATTGTGATGACTTAACATTCCCCATATGTCTACTTCATGTTTGAATTATTTTGGGAATGATATTTTATTTTTTGGGGATGTTACAAGGCTTAGAAGTTTAGAAGCAAATCTTGAAATTTTTCAGAAATTTACAAAAACCCAATTTTTAGGGACCACTACAGCTCTGAAGTCACTTTGCGAGGCTTACATAATAGAAACCGCCCAAAAATGACCCCATTCTATAAACTACACCCCTCAAGGTATTCAAAACTGATTTTACAAACTCCGTTAACCCTTTAGGTGTTGCACAAGAGTTATTGGCAAATGGGGATGAAATTTGAGAATTTCATTTTTTTGCCTAATTTTCCATTTTAACCCATTTTTTCCACTAACAAAGCAAGGGTTAACAGCCAAACAAGACTGTATCTTTATTGCCCTGACTCTGCTGTTTACAGAAACACCCAATATGTGTCTGTAAACTACTGTACGGCCACACAGCGGGGCGTAGAGTGAAAGGTGCGCCGTATGGTTTTTGGAAGCCAGATTTTGCTGGACAGTTTTTTTGACACCATGTCCCATTTGAAGCCCCCTGATGCACCCCTAGAGTAGAAACTCCATAAAAGTGACCCCATCTAAGAAACTACACCCCTCAAGGTATTCAAAACTGATTTCACAAACTTCGTTAACCCTTTAGGTGTTGCACAAGAGTTATTGGCAGATGGGAATGAAATTTGAGAATTTCATTTTTTTGCCTAATTTTCCATTTTAACCCATTTTTTCCACTAACAAAGCAAGGGTTAACAGCCAAACAAGACTGTACCTTTATTGCCCTGACTCTGCTGTTCACAGAAACACCCAATATGTGTCTGTAAACTACTGTACAGCCACACAGCGGGGCGTAGAGTGAAAGGTGCGCCGTATGGTTTTTGGAAGCCAGATTTTGCTGGACAGTTTTTTTGACACCATGTCCCATTTGAAGCCCCCTGATGCACCCCTAGAGTAGAAACTCCATAAAAGTGACCCCATCTAAGAAACTACACCCCTCAAGGTATTCAAAACTGATTTTACAAACTTCGTTAACCCTTTAGGTGTTGCACAAGATTTAATGGAAAATAGAGATACAATTTCAAAATTTCACTTTTTTGGCAGATTTTCCATTTTTTTTTTTTTTTCCAGTTACAAAGCAAGGGTTAACAGCCAAACAAAACTCATTATTTATGGCCCTGATTCGGTAGTTTACAGAAACACCCCATATGTGGTCGTAAACTGCTGTACGGGCACACGGCAGGGCGCAGAAGGAAAGGAATGCCAACTGTTTTTTTGACAATATGTCCCATTTGAAGCCCCCCTGATGCACCCCTAGAGTAGAAACTCCAAAAAAGTGACCCCATTTTAGAAAGTACGGAATAGGGTGGCAGTATTGTTGGTACTAGTTTAGGGTACATATGATTTTTTATTGCTCTATATTACACTTTTTGTGAGGCAAGGTAACAAGAAATAGCTTTTTTGGCACGTGTTTTTTTTTTTGTTATTTACAACATTCATCTGACAGGTTAGATCATGTGGTAATTTTATAGAGCAGGTTGTCACGGACGCGGCGATACCTAATATGTATACAATTTTTTTTTATTTATGTAAGTTTTATACAATAACTTTTTTTTAAAACCAAAAAATTGTTTAGTGTCTCCATAGTCTAAGAGCCATAGTTTTTTCAGTTTTTGGGCGATTATCTTGAGTAGGGTCTAATTTTTTGCGGGATGAGATGACGGTTTGATTGGCACTATTTTGGGGTGCATATGACTTTTTGATCGCTTGCTATTACACTTTTTGTGACGTAAAATGGCAAAAAATAGCTTTTTTTACACCGTTTATTTTTATTATTTTTTTACGGTGGTCATCTGAGGGGTTAGGTCATGTGATATTTTTATAGAGCCGGTCGATACGGACGTGGCGATACCTAATATGTATACTTTATTTTTATTTATGTAAGTTTTACACAATGATTTTATTTTTGAAACAAAAAAAAATCATGTTTTAGTGTTTCCATAGTCTAAGAGCCATAGTTTTTTCAGTTTTTGGGCGATTATCTTGAGTAGGGTCTCATTTTTTGCGGGATGAGATGACGGTTTGATTGGCACTATTTTGGGGTGCATATGACTTTTTGATCGCTTGCTATTACACTTTTTGTGACGTAAGATGGCCAAAAATTGCTTTTTTTACACTTTTTTTTTTTTTTTTTTTTACGGTGGTCATCTGAGGGGTTAGGTCATGTGATATTTTTATAGAGCCGGTCGATACGGACGTGGCGATACCTAATATGTATACTTTATTTTTATATAGACTATACTATACTAATTTTTATTCAGTGATAAATGTTTTTTTTTTTTATCTTAACTTTTTTCACATTTTTTTTTATTTTTTTGACCCAGACCCACTTGGTTCTTGAAGATCCAGTGGGTCTGATGTCTGTATAATACAGTACAGAACCTATATAGGGTTCTGCACTGTATTTTACTTACACTGAACAGATCTATGCTTTCAGCACAGATCTGTTCAGCACCATGGACAGCAGGACGCCTGAGCAGGCGTCCTGTTGCCATGGGAACCTTCCCCGTCTGCCACAACTTCGCAGACGGGGAAGGGTAAGGACGGGGCTCTCGGGGGGATGCCTGGGGGCTCTCTCCCTCTCCCATCGGGGGGCTGCAAAGGCACAGCAGCCCCCCGATGGGAGAGGGAGGGAGCTCCCTGCACTGTTAACCTTTTCCATACAGCGGTCCATACGGACCGCTGTATGGAAAGGGTTAAACGGCTGACATCGCATCAACGATGTCAGCCGTTTATACCAGGGTGCCAGCAATGTGCTGGCACCCTGGTATATCCACTAGAAACCAACGATT
Source organism: Bufo gargarizans (assembly GCF_014858855.1). Lineage (NCBI taxonomy): Eukaryota > Metazoa > Chordata > Amphibia > Anura > Bufonidae > Bufo > Bufo gargarizans. Next base: position 516,568,215 of record NC_058083.1, read on the forward strand.
ATTCAAGGGGAGGCGGGCGGGGGATCGCGATCCCGCCTGCCGCACTGCCCGCCTCCCGCAACGCCCCCACTGCCTGCGACACCCCCCCTGCACCACCCGCCGCCATCAAATCGTGCAGGGGTGCAGGGGGAAGGTGAAATCTTGATTTTAGGCACTCTGAAGTTTCTGATCCCCGCGGTCAGGGACCGCGGGGATCAGAAACTGCAAAAAGCGCAGCAAACCGCAGGTCTGAATTGACCTGCGGTTTGCTGCGATCGCCGACACGGGGGGGTCAAATGACCCCCCCCTGCGTTGTTACGGGATGCCGGCTGAATGATTTCAGCCGAAATCCCGTTCCGATTAACCCCCGCGGCGCCGGAATTCAGATTTTAAGTCAGGACGTACCGGTACGTCCTCGGTCCTTAAGGACTCGGGAAATAGGGCGTACCGGTACGTCCTCGGTCCTTAAGGGGTTAAATGTCAGTTCTTGTTCCTCTGTCCATGGCATCTAGGATTGCTCCAAACAACATTTCATTGTATTGTACATTGTATTACATTGTATTGTACAGTGACAATAAAGGCAACTTAACTTATATTTCAAGTTCCCCTGATGCACCCCTACAGTAAAAAAAAAAAAGTGACACCAATATGTGACGATACGGCACCTCGAAGCCCTGCCCACCGACACTGTACATCGGGATCACGTGGTACGGTTTTGTCACTGGTTAACAAGACGTGACGTTACGCCCTCCCTGGGAGTACATAAGGTCAGCTTGGCACAGTTTACACAGACGCCTCCTGTCCGAACGGGCGCAGGGAGGCACCGGGAGTGATAGAGGGTGGTCCACGCAACCTCAGGAGTGACACAACACTCGCTCACAACCCTGACAAGCTGAGAGAGCATTTCACTGCCCCAGTGAAGCAGAGCTCTGCCAGCCGAGTAGACTGCCACTAGTTCCTCGATAGATATAGGCCAGGTCCGTTAATGGGATTAGATCGGGTCGGAACCAACCCCAGGTAGCTTATGACGTTATGCTGAAACACGGACGTGGGGATTCGTGATCGAGATGCAGAACAGCGCAAGATTAATTTATATATTTAATTGCCTTAAGGGCGCACTAGACACAACACTATATACACACAGATATATACAGATGATATGGTACAAACAGAATTAGGCCTCTCTCCCACAGGCGTGTGCGCCCCGTTGCCGTATTGCGGACTGCATTTGCGGATCCGCAATACACTGGTGCCGTTCCGTGGGCATTCCGCATCACGGATGCGGACCCATTCACTTCAATGGGTCCGCGAATCCGGAGATGAGGAATGGTGCAGAATGGAACCACGGAACGGAACCCTACGGAAGCACTAAGGAGTGCTTCCGCAGGGTTTCGTCCCGTACTTCCGTTCCGCAAAAAGACAGGACATGTTCTATCTTTTTGCGGAATGGCCGGATCGCGGACCCATTCAAGTGAATGGGTCCGCCATCCGCTGCGGCTGCTCCACGGACTGAGCTCGTGCATCGCGGCCCGCATTTTGCAGGCCGCAGCACGACCACCGGGCGCACACGCCCATGGGAAAGAGGCCTTAAAAGGACACTGACAGGCCGAATAAGCATAATTAGCTGTATATACAGTACATACCAAAAGTTTGGACACACCTTCTCATTCAAAGAGTTTTCTTTATTTTCATGACTATGGAAATTGTAGATTCAAACTGAAGGCATCAAAACTATGAATTAACACATGTGGAATTATATACATAACAAACAAGTGTGAAACAACTGAAAATATGTCATATTCTAGGTTCTTTAAAGTAGCCACCTTTTGCTTTGATTACTGCTTTGCACACTCTTGGCATTCTCTTGTCGAGCTTCAAGAGGTAGTCACCTGAAATGGTTTTCACTTCACAGGTGTGCCCTGTCAGGTTTAATAAGTGGGATTTCTTGCCTTATAAATGGGGTCGGGACCATCAGTTGCGTTGTGAAGAAGTCAGGTGGACACACAGCTGATAGTCCTACTGAATAGACTTTAACTTTAAGAAATTAAGGTCCGTCAGTCCGAAAAATTGGGAAAACTTTGAAAGTGTCCCCAAGTGCAGTCACAAAAACCATCAAGCGGTACAAAAATAAATTGGCTCACATGCAGACCGCCCCAGGAAAGAAGGCCAAGAGTCACCTCTGCTGCGGAGGATAAGTTCATCCGAGTCACCAGCCTCAGAAATCGCAGGTTAACAGCAGCTCAGATTAGGGACCAGGTCAATGCCACACAGAGTTCTAGCAGCAGACACATCTCTAGAACAACTGTTAAGAGGAGACTGTGTGAATCAGGCCTTCATGGTAGAATATCTGCTAGGAAACCACTGCTAAGGACAGGCAACAAGCAGAAGAGACTTGTTTGGGCTAAAGAACACAAGGAATGGACATTAGACCAGTGGAAATCTGTGCTTTGGTCCGAGTCCAAATTTGAGATCTTTGGTTCCAACCACCGTGTCTTTGTGCGACGCAGAAAAGGTGAACGGATGGACTCTACATGCCTGGTTCCCACCGTGAAGCATGGAGGAAGAGGTGTGATGGTGTGGGGGTGCTTTGCTGGTGACACTGTTGACCATGAAGGAGAGTGATGGGGTGCTGTGCCAGATGACCTGGCCTCCACAGTCACCGGACCTGAACCCAATCGAGATGGTTTGGGGTGAGCTGGACCGCAGAGTGAAGGCAAAAGGGCCAACAAGTGCTAAGCAGCTCTGGGAACTCCTTCAAGACTGTTGGAAGACCATTTCAGGTGACTACCTCTTGAAGCTCATCAAGAGAATGCCAAGAGTGTGCAAAGCAGTAATCAAAGCAAAATGTGGCTACTTTGAAGAACCTAGAATATGACATATTTTCAGTTGTTTCACACTTTTTTGTTATGTATATAATTCCACATGTGTTAATTCATAGTTTTGATGCCTTCAGTGTGAATCTCCAATTTTCATAGTCATGAAAATAAAGAAAACTCTTTGAATGAGAAGGTGTGTCCAAACTTTTGGTCTATACTGTATATATATATATATATATATATATATATATATATTTTATATATGTGTAATGCAATAGGCTGCGCACGCCTATGGGTACTTTCACACTTGCGGCAGTGTGATCCGGCGGACTGCCCGCCGGATCCGCCACTGACTGAAAGCATTTGTGAGGCGGATCCGGATGCGGATCCGTCTCACAAATGCATTGCAAGGACGGATCAGTCTCTCCGCTTGTCTCTCAGGTTATACCAGCACAGTATATACACTATAATACACAGGAAGATGACTATGTATATACCTGCGCTGTACATATAGATTACACTCAGATAGACCCAGGTTATACCAGCATAGTCTATACTATAATACACAGGAGGATGACTATGTATATACCTGTGCTGTACATATAGATTACACTCAGATAGACCCAGGTTATACCAGCATAGTCTATACTATAATACACAGGAGAATGACTATGTATATACCTGCGCTGTACATATAGATTACACTCAGATAGACCCAGGTTATACCAGCACAGTATATACTATAATACACAGGAGATGACTATGTATATACCTGCGCTGTACATATAGATTACACTCAGATAGACCCAGGTTATACCAGCACAGTATATACTATAATACACAGGAGGATGACTATGTATATACCTGCGCTGTACATATAGATTACACTCAGATAGACCCAGGTTATACCAGCACAGTATATACTATAATACACAGGAGGATGACTATGTATATACCTGCGCTGTACATATAGATTACACTCAGATAGACCCAGGTTATACCAGCACAGTATATACTATAATACACAGGAGGATGACTATGTATATACCTGCGCTGTACATATAGATTACACTCAGATATACCCAGGTTATACCAGCATAGTCTATACTATAATACACAGGAGGATGACTATGTATATACCTGCGCTGTACATATAGATTTCACTCAGATAGACCCAGGTTATACCAGCACAGTATATACTATAATACACAGGAGGATGACTATGTATATACCTGCGCTGTACATATAGAATTATACTCCGATATGCCCAGGTTATACCAGCATAGTCTATACTATAATACACAGGAAGATGACTATGTATATACATTTTTACCGATCTGCGCATGCGCATGCCGGAACGACTGATCCGGTATTCTGAATGCCGGATCCGGCACTAATACATTCCTATGGGAAAAAATGCCGGATCCGGCGTTCAGGCAAGTCTTCAGTTTTTTCCGCCGGAGAGAAAACCGTAGCATGCTGAGGTTTTCTCTTTTGCCTGATCAGTCAAAACGACTGAACTGAAGACATCATGATGCAAAGTGAACGGATTACTCTCCATTCAGAATGCATGGGGATAAAACTGATCAGTTCTTTTCCGGTATAGAGCCCCTGTGACGGAACTCTATGCCGGAAAAGAAAAACGCAAGTGTGAAAGTACCCTATGCTGGTGGGATTCTTTTATTTATTAGGATATTCCTAGCAGTCTGGGCAATCCCACAGATCATCCCCCAACCCCCCTTGTACTTGTTCCGCTACTTGCAGGTTGCATGGGCACGAGTTCAAAACTTCAGTCACTTTGGTCCGAAGTTCGGAACTCATGCCCGCGCAGCCTGCAAGTAGCGGAACAAGTACAAGGGGGTTGATGGGTTCCAACTTCTGTGATTAGTTTATAGTTGGGGGGCTAGTTTATAGTTGCTTCATTTTAAATTAGGCTGACCATAGGTTAGGATGATCTGTGAGGTTGCCCAGACGGCTAGGCCCTTCACTGTAGTTATTAACCCCTTTCAGCAGTCCCCCATTCACGAAAGGGGTTAATAACTACTGTGAAGGCCCCGAATGACGATGAGGGCGTGGCTTCATGGGGTGGGGGCGTGGCTTCACGTGGGCTCGTGCCCCGGATGTCTTCAGACCCTAGCAACACCCCTGGTTAAAGGGGTGGTCAATGTGAAGGTCATTGTTAAAGGGGAAGTCACAGAATAGGTCACTGTTAAAGGGGAGGCCACTATGAAGGTCACTGTTAAAGGGGTGGTCAATGTTAAAGGGTCGGGCACTGTGGAAGTCACTGTTAAAGGTAAAGGGTCGGTCACTGTTATATGGGCGGGCACTGTGGAGGTCACTTTTAACCACTACTGGACCGCCGTACGCAGGATTGCGTCTTTGCGGTGGCCCTGTTATTCCTCCTGGACGCGCCGGGGCGTCATCTCGCGAGACGCGAGATTTCGGGCATGCGCGGGCCGGCAAAAGTTAAAGGACAAGTTCGTCATCAGCCTGCCAGCCAATGATCGTGGCTGGCAGGCTGATGATTTTCAAAAAAAAAACGAATCAGAAGCCAGTTAACACATTATATTTATAAATATAATGTGTTAAATGGCTTGTGTGCTCCTCTGCTGGTCCTTTTGGTCGGTTGGTATCAGCAGAGGAGCACAGATCACTGTAAGTACACAAGACACAACACTTAGTCCCAGATCACCCCCCATCACCCCCATCACCCTAATTAACCCCTGGATCGCCTCTGTCAATCACCTAGTGAAAGGGAAAAAAGTGATCAGTGTAAACTGTCACTTTTTTTTTCACTAGTATTGACTGTTAGGTTTTAGGATAGTTTAGGCCCCTTGGTTAGGTAGTTTAGCAATCGGTTATCACCCAGCCCACCGCACCGCAGTCACTGATTAGCGTATCGCTAATCAGCATTTGTACTTTTATAGTATCTGTAAGTGATCAGAACTGATCACAGTCAGATCTATAATAGTATTAGTGTCAACTTAGCTCGCCCTCCACCCAAAACGCAGTGTGTGCCCGATCAGGCCTGATCGGTCGCCCACACATGCGTTCACCCACGCCCGCCCCGCCACAGTGACAAAAAACATTTATTTTTTTTTATCACTGCACAATCACAGCGGCCTCCAGTACTTCGCTAGCCTCCCATTTGTAAGACAGGCTTGCTTTTTTTCTTGGGTAGTCTCAGGGAATACCCCCTAAATTTAGTTGACCAAATGGCAAACAAGAGGTATTCTTCTGAAGAGGCCTACAGGCTTCTGACCCAGTCGGATGAGGAATGGGAACCCTCATCTAATGAATCCAGCGGGTCAGAATATGAACCTGTAAAAAGCAGTGGCAGTCTGACCCAAAGTTCAGACGAGGAGGTTGAGGTCCCTGATAGCACCAGGCGTACCCGGCCTGTGTTGCTAGACCACAGGTTGCGCAGGATCCGCTTCAAGGGCAGCAGAGTGGGGCTGGTGCTGTCGGATTACGTGGTGAGGCATACACCAGCAGCGCAGCCCATCCTGGACCTAGTACCAGCACTGCCGTACAACATGGTGAAGTGGCGAGCACCAGAAGGGCAGTTGAAGCTGGTACAGTGGCACGTGCAGTAGTTACCCCATCGCAGCCACCGCACAGACGGGCCCGTAGAGCCCCTAGAGTCCCTGAGGTGCTGGAAAACCCTGATTGGCAGCCCCCAACTTCAGCTGCACCAGTAGTTCCCCCTTTCACCGCCCAGTCTGGAATTCGGGTTGAGACAGCTCAGATCGGTTCGGCACTGTTTTTTTTTTAGATGTTCTTGACTGCGGAGCTCTTGGACTTAGTCGTGGCAGAAACAAACCGATATGCCACTGAATTTATAGCCGCCAACCCGGGAAGCTTTTATGCCCAGTCTTTCCGGTGGAAATCCGTCCAAGTTTCCGAATTTAAAATTCTTCTGGGCCTTCTCCTTAACATGGGCCTAACAAAAAAAGCATGAATTGCGGTCATATTGGTCCACGAACCCAATTCATCACATGCCCATGTTCTCTGCTGCCATGTCCAGGACACGATTTGAGACCATCCTGCGTTTCCTGCACTTTAGTGACAACACCGCCTCCCGTCCCAGGGGCCACCCTGCTTTTGACCGGCTCCACAAAATTTGGCCCCTCATAGACCACTTTAAACACCAAATTTGCAGATTTGTATACCCCTGAGCAAAACATCTGCGTAGACGAGTCCCTTATACATTTTACCGGACGCCTTGGCTTCAAACAATACATCCCAAGCAAGCGCGCCCGGTATGGGGTCAAATTGTATAAGCTCTGTGAAAGGGCCACAGGCTATACCCACAAATTTCGTGTCTATGAGGGTAAAGATCAGACCCTGGAGCCGGTCGGTTGCCCTGACTACCTGGGGAGCAGTGGGAAGACAGTCTGGGACTTGGTGTCACCCTTATTTGGCAAGGGGTACCATCTATATGTGGACAATTTCTACACAAAAGTGTGCCCCTCTTCAGGCATTTGTTCCTAGAACAGATTGGCTGCTGTGGCACCGCGCGACCTAGTCGCCGGGGCTTCCCCCAACGGCTCGTTACCACCTGTCTTGCAAGGGGGGAGAGGGCTGCCTTGTGTAACCAAGAACTGCTCGCGGTGAAATGGAGAGACAAGCGTGACGTTTACATGCTCTCCTCCATTCACGCAGACACGACAATCGAAATTGAACGAGCAACCAGGGTCATTGAAAAGCCCCTCTTGGTCCACGACAATAATTTGCTCATGGGAGGGGTGGACCTCAATGACCAGATGTTGGATCCTTATTTACTTTCCCGCAGGACCAGACGCTGGTATAAGAAGGTGTCTGTATATTTAATTCAATTGGCTGCATATAATAGTTTTGTTCTCTACAGTAAGGCTGGGAGAACTGGATCCTTCCTCAAATTTCAGGAAGAGATCATCGAGAACCTCCTGTATCCAGGAGGTTCCGTGGCCCCATCCACCAGTGTAGTGAGCCGTCTACACGAGCAACATTTCCCCAGTGTCGTTGTTGGTACCTCAAACCGACCGCCACCCCGAAAAAAAAATGTGTCTGTAGCAGGAGTGGAATAAGGCGTGACACCCGCTATTTCTGTCCTGACTGCCCTGACCAACCTGCCCTATGCTTAGGGGAGTGTTTCCGGAAGTACCACACACAGGTACACTTAGCATAGGGATTGCGTTACACAGGATAGACACACAGGGCTATTAGGGCCCATTCACACACAGCTGCTGCAAACCTCTCCTTTCACCTGGGACAAAGTGCATAATGTACTTCGCCACATCTCTGGGCGATTTGCGCTTTGCACATTGTCCCATGTGGAAGGAGAGGTTTGTCCTATAAAAGGTAATAAAAAATCAAAAAAATCACCAGTAAGCAAAACAGTTAACGTTCAGTTCAAAAAGTTAAAGTTTATAATATAACTATAATATAAGTTAATGTTCCGTTCAAATGTTATAAAAACTTAATGTTAATAAATTTATTGCGTTGCGGCCTCTTTTTTTCTTTAGTTTTCTTTACCTTCCAGGTGGACCAACCGATCGACTAGCTGCAGCACTGATGTGCATTCTGACAGAAGCATTGCGCTGCTGTCGGATTACACAAAAGTCGGTGTATGCGGCGCTGCAAGACGAGATTTCTCCTCTGCCGTAAAAGATATGTTTGCCGAGGCATATGAGCTGAGGAGGTGGCGGTGTTCATATGCTTTGGCAAACACTTTGTATATAAAAAAATTAAAATAAATAAATCCCGGCAATGATTTATTCATCCACATCGATTGATGTGAATGGAAAAATCGGGTTTGCCAGGGCATACGAGCCGAGTGGGTTTGGATGTTGGGCGGAGCTCCCATGTCCTGGCAGACGCCTTTCCCCTCCTTTTTTTTTTTGGGCAGAGATTTTTTCATCCACATTGATCGATGAGAATGAAGAAATCTGTGCCGTTCATTTTTTCTTTCAGCCCAGAGGCTGAACGATAAAAAAAAAAATCTCATTAACCGTATGCTCAATATAAGGAGAATAGCAGAAACTCCTAATGCTGGCCATACATGTTATGATTGTGGAGACCCTCAAATGCCAGGGCAGTACAAACACCCCACAAATAACCCCATTTTGGAAAGAAGACACCCCAAGGTATTCGCTGAGGGGCATATTGAGTCCATGAAAGATTGAACTTTTTGTCCCAAGTTAAACGGAAAGGGAGACTTTGTGAGAAAAAAAATAAAAAAAAAATCAGTTTCCCCTAACTTGTGCCAAAAAAAATAAAAATCTATGAACTCGCCATGCCCCTTCATGGAATACCTTGGGGTGTCTTCTTTCCAAAATGGGGTCACATGTGGGGTATTTATACTGCCCTGGCATTTTAGGGGCCCTAAAGCGTAAGAAGAAGTCTGGAATCCAAATGTCTAAAAATGCCCTCCTAAAAGGACTTTGGGCCCCTTTGCGAACCTAGGCTGCAAAAAAGTGTCACACATGTGGTATCGCCGTACTCAGGAGAAGTTGGGCAATGTGTTTTGGGGTGTATTTTTACATGCTGGGTGAGAGACATATCTCACTAAAATGACAACTTTGTATAAAAAAAAAAAAAAAAAGGGAAAAGTTGACTTTTAGAGAGATATTTCTCTCGCCCAGCATGGGTATATGTAAAAATACACCCCAAAACACATTGCCCTACTTCTCCTGAGTACGGCGATACCACATGTGTGACACTTTAGCAGCCTAGGTGGGCAAAGGGGCCCAAATTCTAAAGTGCACCTTTAGGATTTCAAAGGGCATTTTTTACACATTTGGATTTCAAACTACTTCTCACGCATTAGGGCCCCTAAAATGCCAGGGCAGTATAACTACCCCACAAGTGACCCCATTTTGGAAAGAAGACACCCCAAGGTATTCGCTGATGGGCATAGTGAGTTCATGGAAGTTTTTATTTTTTGTCACAAGTTAGTGGAATATGAAACTTTGTAAGAAAAAAAAAAAAAAAGAAATCATAATTTTCCGCTAACTTGTGACAAAAAATAAAAACTTCTATGAACTCACTATACCCATCAGCGAATACCTTAGGGTGTCTACTTTCCGAAATGGGGTCATTTGTGGGGTGTTTGTACTGTCTGGGCATTGTAGAACCTCAGGAAACATGACAGGTGCTCAGAAAGTCAGAGCTGCTTCAAAATGCGGAAATTCACATTTTTGTATCATAGTTTGTAAACGCTATAACTTTTACCCAAACCAATAAATATACACTTATTGCATTTTTTTTTATCAAAGACATGTAGAACAAACAATTTAGAGAAAAATTTATATAGAAATGTAGTTTTATTAGAAAAATTTTACAACTGAAAGTGAAAAATTTCATTTTTTTGCAAAAAAATCTGTAAATTTTGATTAATAACAAAAAAAGTAAAAATGTCAGCAGCAATGAAATACCACCAAATGAAAGCTCTATTAGTGAGAAGAAAAGGAGGTAAAATTAATTTGGGTGGTAAGTTGCATGACCGAGCAATAAACGGTTAAAGTAGTGTAGTGCAGAAGTGTAAAAAGTGGCCTGGTCATTAAGGGGGTTTAAGCTAGGGGAGCTGAGGTGGTTAATTCTTGTGGAACACCTAAAGGGTTAACAAAGTTTGTAAAATCAGTTTTGAATACCTTGAGGGGTGTAGTTTATAGAATGGGGTCATTTTTGGGTGATTTCTATTATCTAAGCCTCGCAAAGTGACTTCAGACCTGAACTGGTCCCTAAAAATTGGGTTTTTGAAAGTTTCTGAAAAATTTCAAGATTTGCTTCTAAACTTCTAAGCCTTGTAACATCCCCAAAAAATAAAATATCATTCCCAAAATGATTCAAACATGAAGTAGACATACGGAGAATGTAAAGAACTATTTTTGGAGGTATTACTGTGTATTATATAATTAGAGAAATTGAAATGTGGTAAATTTGCAATTTTTGACAAATTTTTGTAAATTTGGTATTTTTTTATAAATAAAAATGATTTTTTTTAACTTCATTTTACCAGTGTCATGAAGTACAATATCTGACGAAAAAACAATCTCAGAATGGCCTGGATTAGTCAAAGCGTTTTAAAGTTATCACCACTTAAAGTCACACTGGTCAGATTTGCAAAAAATGGCCTGGTCCTTAAGGTGAAATAGGGCCGAGTCCTTAAGGGGTTAAGGGAGCACTAGACACAAGACTATATACACACAGATATATACAGAGGTCAGATGTGCAAATACAGATGATATGGTACAAACAGAGTTACAGATGAAAAGTCAGTTCCCGGGTAGATGAGTAATCCTCTGGGTTATGATGATGAATGCTATAGCCACACGGGAGCAGTGACATCAGCAGGTTGTCCACGATCCCTCCAAACACATTACCCGATGGGACCCCCTTTAGAGAAAGACCATGGCCGCTGCTCGCACAGGCAGTGTAATCCTTAGTGGGTCGCGCCCCTCACTCCCCCGGGAGGATCCCCCTCCCCCTCCCTGGTCCTAGTAGCCAAAGACTCACAAAACCCATTATGGCTCATAGCTCCATACCGGAAGGTCACAGGGAGATGGTTCTGATCAGAGGTTGCAGTAACGCCTGTACAAGCGTCAGACGCCGGTTTAGGAAATTTTACGCTTTAAAAATAGGCTAATGCGTATGAATATACATTAAGGCTTTCATGTAGTTAACCAGCGCACTGCACGCTGTGCATCTCATGGGCAGCACAGTAATACTGCTGTTACCCAAAGCATCCAATAGCAAAGCTCCTTACTGGCAGGTGTAGGGTAGGCCGCGAGGAAGGAGCTTTTTATTAGGGAGGGAGGCTGCTCATTGGCCAATTTCGGCGCGCTGCTTCTCCATGCCGCTCCAGATCCCTGACTGTGTAGGCCAAGTAGTGTCTGGCCGAGGAAAGAGCCATGGAGACGGGAGAGCAGCCGGTGAGGAGGCAAACTGATGTCTGGGGACAAGCTGATAAGGAGCGGCGGACGGACAGCAGAGCTCTGATCTCTGCACCGGGCTAATGGCATCACTTACAGAGCATCGTGGCGGCATTCTTCTGACTGCGGAACCGGCTGCCGACATGAGAGGTGAGGAGGTGACTGCCGGACAAGAGGTCACAATCCGGTGTCAGGACTCCGAGAGGTATGATGAAGTACAAGGCCAAACTCTCCTGTGTTCTCCCTGTGTTTGGTGCTCAGCCAGAGCCCGCTGGTGCAGTGATCAGTGAGTCAGTGTATTTGCCTCATATCAGTCTATATCACGTTTATCAGGGCTCTGTGTATCCTGGATTTTTTTACCTATCCTGACAACCGGTTATCAATATAAACGCCCGACAACACCTATAACTGCCTCTGGGGAAATGGAAAAAAAAAACACCAAAAACTGACAAGCTAAGAATTTATAAATCTGCACGGCCGGTCAATATCCACATAGAGAAAAGAGCCTCATATAGATGAGATCGGTCTAATCTCATACACTGCTGGTTCTGGATTACACTCAGGCTGGGCTTCTCCACATGGAAAACCGTATGGAATCAGCTGTGGATTACACACGGAAAACCGGAGCGCGAGCGAAATACAGATATAGATTACACTCAGATATACCCAGGTTATACCAGCATAGTCTATACTATAATACACAGGAGGATGACTATGTATATACCTGCGCTGTACATATAGATTACACTCAGATAGACCCAGGTTATACCAGCACAGTATATACTATAATACACAGGAGGATGACTATGTATATACCTGCGCTGTACATATAGATTTCACTCAGATATACCCAGGTTATACCAGCATAGTATATACTATAATACACAGGAGGATGACTATGTATATACCTGCACTGTACATACAGATTACACTCAGATAGACCCAGGTTATACCAGCATAGTATATACTATAATACACAGGAGGATGACTATGTATATACCTGCACTGTACATATAGATTACACTCAGATAGACCCAGGTTATACCAGCATAGTATATACTATAATACACAGGGAGATGACTATGTATATACCTGCGCTGTACATATAGATTACACTCAGATAGACCCAGGTTATACCAGCACAGTATATACTATAATACACAGGAGGATGACTATGTATATACCTGCGCTGTACATATAGATTACACTCAGATATACCCAGGTTATACCAGCACAGTATATACTATAATACACAGGAGATGACTATGTATATACCTGCGCTGTACATATAGATTACACTCAGATATACCCAGGTTATACCAGCACAGTCTATACTATAATACACAGGAGATGACTATGTATATACCTGCGCTGTACATATAGATTACACTCAGATAGACCCAGGTTGTACCAGCATAGTATATACTATAATACACAGGAGGATGACTATGTATATACCTGCGCTGTACATATAGATTACACTCAGATAGACCCAGGTTATACCAGCACAGTATATACTATAATACACAGGAGGATGACTATGTATATACCTGCGCTGTACATATAGATTACACTCAGATAGACCCAGGTTATACCAGCATAGTATATACTATAATACACAGGGAGATGACTATGTATATACCTGCGCTGTACATATAGATTACACTCAGATATACCCAGGTTATACCAGCACAGTATATACTATAATACACAGGAGGATGACTATGTATATACCTGCACTGTAAATATAGATTACACTCAGATATACCCAGGTTATACCAGCATAGTCTATACTATAATACACAGGAGGATGACTATGTATATACCTGCGCTCTACATATAGATTACACTCAGATAGACCCAGGTTATACCAGCACAGTATATACTATAATACACAGGAGGATGACTATGTATATACCTGCGCTGTACATATAGATTACACTCAGATAGACCCAGGTTATACCAGCATAGTATATACTATAATACACAGGAGGATGACTATGTATATACCTGCACTGTACATATAGATTACACTCAGATAGACCCAGGTTATACCAGCATAGTATATACTATAATACACAGGAGGATGACTATGTATACACCTGCGCTGTACATATAGATTACACTCAGATAGACCCAGGTTATACCAGCATAGTATATACTATAATACACAGGAGGATGACTATGTATATACCTGCGCTGTACATATAGATTACACTCAGATAGACCCAGGTTATACCAGCACAGTATATACTATAATACACAGGAGGATGACTATGTATATACCTGCGCTGTACATATAGATTACACTCAGATAGACCCCGGTTATACCAGCACAGTATATACTATAATACACAGGAGGATGACTATGTATATACCTGCACTGTACATATAGATTACACTCAGATAGACCCAGGTTATACCAGCATAGTATATACTATAATACACAGGAGGATGACTATGTATATACCTGCGCTGTACATATAGATTACACTCAGATAGACCCAGGTGCTGCTCCTGTAGCTCAGTCAGTCCCTGGGCAGCCTAGTGCCTAGTGGGCTGAGTGCTGGCGGAGGCTGACTGTGCCTGGCCGAGAGAGCTGGCGGCGAAGGGGTTAATGCCCCTCTGCCCCAGTAATCCTGACAGACAATGGCGGTGACTACACACCTACCTGCCCTGCTGGACACATGTACCCACCTAGAATGTATGGGCTTCTGAGAGAATGTAGCCCCGCCCCCAAGTTGTTCTAGAAACGAATGTTCTCCACAAAACCTCCCTGACTGTAAACCTGTCCCTAATCCTGACCCCACAGGAGACCGCACAGAACACGGAGAGGACGCCCCGCAGCCCAACACACAGGACACTTACCTGAACCTCACTTATCACCCTCACCTATCTCACAGTCACATTACGTCACCAAGGTGATCCTGTGTGGGAGGAGTCAGGCTCCAGGCTGTGCTGCTGGAAGAGGTAAAGGACCTGTGATGATGTCATGACCATGTGATCCTGTGTGGGAGGAGTCATGCTTCAGACTATGCGCCTAGAGGAGGTAAAGGACCTGTGAAGATGTCATGACCATGTGATCTTGTGTGGGAGGAGTCATATTTTAGACTGTTCTCCTAAAGGAGTTAAAGGACCTGTGATGATGTCATGACCATGTGATCCTGTGTGGGAGGAGTCAGGCTCTACGATGTGTGACGATTAGAGATGACTGAAGGTTTTAAAAATTCGATTCAGACACATTGAATTAACGTGTCTAGAAATACTGTTCATAGTATGGAGTGCCCTGCTGCAGTGACCCCACGCCATACACGGCATGTGCCGGCTGAAATGATGGTGAACAACAATCACGCCTCCCTTATCATTTAACGCCTTAGATGCAGCAAGCAAATCCGATCGCAGTGAAATCGCGGGGGTACAATCGGTTACTATGGCAGCCTGAATGCTTCTGAAGTTTTCCATGTCTGTCACTGTAAGCTCCATGGTACACTGTGCACGAGGCACAGCTCAGCAGGGAGCGTATGGATCCTTATGGCAGTGGCGGATCCAGCGCCTGGTCTCGGGAGGGGCACTTCCAGATTATTTTCTGTCCGCCGCCACAAGACTACACAGTGTAGCGGTATACTGTATATTGTGTGGCACAGTGTAGGCTATATGTGTATGAAAAGCATATTCCACATCAAAACTTACAGTTACTTGGCTTGGCCCTTGGGGATCTCGGACGCCACTTCCACACTTTGGCCGGGGGTTCGGCGGAGCTGATGTGTTTTATCCTAATCAGAAAGATTTGATAATAAGGATTTGAAGAATGGGCAGTAGGGTTGTCACCCGTACGGGAATGACCCGGACAGTCCGGGTTTGCAATCCTGTGCCCGTGTACAAGCCTTTCTCAGACCCGGGCACGGGATCAGCTGTGAACGATCGTGGCGGCGGCTGGGCACAGGGAGATGAGCGCTTCCATTGTAGAAGCATTCATCTCCATAGTCATCTGTATCGCCGTCCTCAGGACAGGCGATACAGACGGCTGTGCTGCGGCAGGGGAGGGAGAGGAGTCTCCCTCCTCTGTTCCTCTGATAGGTTGCGGGCCTTGTGCCTGCAGCCTATCAGAGGCCGGTGCAGGCGGCGTGATGATGTCATCACGCCGGCCTGAGCGGTACAGCACGGTACACAGGCCGGGAAGAAGCCTGCATCGCATCGTTGGAGGCACCTGAAATTGGCACATATGGGGGAAGGGGGGGGAGGCACCTTATACTGGCACATATTTTTTGGGGGGGGAGAAAAGAGGCATTTGAAACTGCCACATATGGGGGAAGGGGGGGAAAGAGGCACCTCATACTGGCACATATTGGGAGGGAATGAGGCACTTGAAATTGCCACATATGGGGGAAAGAGGCACCTTATACTGGCACATATTGGGGGGGAGAAATGAGGCACTTGATACTGGCACATATAAGGGAAGGGGGGAGGTACCTTATACTGGCACATATTGGGGGGGAGAAATGAGGCACTTGATACTGGCACATATAGGGGAAGGGGGGAGGCACCTTATACTGGCACATATTGGGGGGGGAGGAGAAAAGAGGCACTTGAAATTGGCACATATAGGGGAAGGGGTGGAAAGAGGTACCTTATACTGGCACATATTGGGGGGGGATGAGGCACTTGAAACTGCCACATATGAGGGAAGGGGGGGAAACAGGCACCTCATACTGGCACATATTGGTAGGGAATGAGGCACTTGAAACTGCCACATATGGGGGGAAAGAGGCACCTTATACTGGCACATATTGGGGGAGAAATGAGGCACTTGATACTGGCACATATAAGGGAAGGGGGGGGAGAGGCACCTTATACTGGCACATATTTGGGGGGAGGAAAAAAGAGGCACTTGAAATTGGCACATATAGGGGAAGGGGTGGAAAGAGGCACCTTATACTGGCACATATTGGGGGGGGAATGAGGCACTTGAAACTGCCACATATGGGGGAAGGGGCAGCTCATACTGGCACATATTGGGAGGGAATGAGGCACTTGAAACTGCCACATATGGGGGAAAGAGGCACCTTATACTGGCACATATTGGGGGGGAGAAATGAGGCACTTGATACTGGCACATATAAGGGAAGGGGGGGAGGCACCTTATACTGGCACATATTGGGGGGGAGAAAAGAGGCGCTTCTTACTGACACATGGGGGGCATCTATGAGGGTTACTTCTTACTGGCACATTATTTGGGGGCTTCTACTGAGGCCACAAAGAAGGGGTATTTTATATGGGGGGGCTCTGCATTGTACTAGTATTATCAGGGGGTTTATCTGTTTCTGCAGTATAGTATTGGGGAGCACAGCGGCACAGTATTGGGGGTAGTAGGATGATTTGTCCAGAAGATGGGAGGATGATGGAAAAGTAGTAAACTAAGATTTTTTTTTTGTTGTTGTCAAACTGCAGAAATGAAAAATGGCAAAATGGTGTCTGGTCTGAAGGTCTGAAAGGAGAAGATGAGGAAAGAGAACGTCTACATCTAAGGAGAAGTCATTGGATGTAAGAGGTGTGGGGCGCTGTATTTCTGTAGTGACGGGATCAGGGGCGTAACGATCGCCGTGCGACAGCGACCAGGGGTGGAGGCGGGATATGGGTGTGGCTGGATTTGGGACATGGGTGTGACTGGAGGCGGGACATGGGTGGGGCCTGGAAGGGGGCCCTCCATCCCTTCTGTTTGGGTTTGGCTTGAAGAAAAGGTGGCAACCCTAATGGGCAGAGGGATAGCAGAGCAGGGAGAGGCTGTGCTGCTACTAGGGGGTCATACCATGGGAGAGTAATAAAGCCCACCATAATGCCCCCCCCCCCCCCCAGTAGTAATAATTCTCCTTATTATAGACAGTGCAAAAAATATCATTTGTAATGCCCCCAGCTGAGCTAATGTCCCCATAGTGCCCCCATAATGTGCCAGTATAAAATACCCCTATATAGTGCCCCCAGTAAATGCCCCATAGTGCTCCTCTCCCCCCTTCCTCCTAGTGCCCCCCATAATGTACCAGTATAAAATGCCCCATATATAGTGCCCGAGTAGAATCCCTCAGTGTCCCTCATAATTTGCAAGTATAAAATACCCCTTCTTAGTGCCCCCCGTAGATGACCCCATAGTACTCCTCTCCCCCCTTCCCCATAGTACCCACCATAATGTGTCCCAGTATAAATGCTACTGTACAGAGCCCCCCATATAAAATGCCCCTTCTTTGTGGCCTGAGTAGATACCCCTATAGTGCCCACCAATAATGTGCCAGTAAGAAGTGCCCCTGTAACGTTACATTACCCTACTTCGTGAGATTTCCCTACCTCCTAACTTCCGGTCGCACCGCTAATGACGTGAGAATGCGTTCCTGAGTTTTGACGATCTGCGCATGCGCAAACGGACAGTTTAGGGAAAATCTCAACGCTGAGTTCAGCTGCACACCGGGACAATGCGCATGCGCTGGAAAGCCTCAGTAGGGAAATATTACGGCCCAGTGCGCAAGCGCGGCTAACTCCAGAAGATCAATCCGATCTCCGCGCCTGCACAGTGTGGGGGTAGGGAGATCTGATGGCCATATTTTCTGTTAAATTAATATTTATTTAACAGAAAATATGACCATGAGATCTCCCTAGGCAAAGTGTGGATACATTTATAGATAAATAATTATGGATTTATAAAATACAGTACAGACCAAAAGTTTGGACACACCTTCTCATTCAAAGAGTTTTCTTTATTTTCATGACTATGAAAATTGTAGATTCACACTGAAGGCATCAAAACTATGAATTAACACATGAATTAAAAAGTGTGGAACAACTGAAAATATGTCATATTCTAGGTTCTTCAAAGTGGCCACCTTTTGCTTTGATTACTGCTTTGCACACTCTTGCCATTCTCTTGATGAGCTTCAAGAGGTAGTCACCTGAAATGGTCTTCCAACAGTCTCGAAGGAGTTCCCAGAGATGCTTAGCACTTGTTGGCCCTTTTGCCTTCACTCTGCGGTCCAGCTCACCCCAAACCATCTCGATTGGGTTCAGGTCCGGTGACTGCGGAGGCCAGGTCATCTGGCGCAGCACCCCATCACTCTCCTTCATGGTCAAATAGCCCTTACACAGCCTGGAGGTGTGTTTGGGGTCATTGTCCTGTTGAAAATTAAATGATAGTCCAACTAAACGCAAACCGGATGGAATAGCATGCCGCTGCAAGATGCTGTGGTAGCCATGCTGGTTCAGTATGCCTTCAGTTTTGAATAAATCCCCAACAGTGTCACCAGTAAAGCACCCCACACCATCACACCTCCTCCTCCATGCTTCACGGTGGGAACCAGGCATGTAGAGTCCATCCGTTCACCTTTTCTGCATCGCACAAAGACACGGTGGTTGGAACCAAAGATCTCAAATTTGGACTCATCAGACTAAAGCACAGATTTCCACTGGTCTAATGTCCATTCCTTGTGTTCTTTAGCCCAAACAAGTCTCTTCTACTTGTTGCCTGTCCTTAGCAGTGGTTTCCTAGCAGATATTCTACCATGAAGGCCTGATTCACACAGTCTCCTCTTAACAGTTGTTCTAGAGATGTGTCTGCTGCTAGAACTCTGTGTGGCATTGACCTGGTCTCTAATCTGAGCTGCTGTTAACCTGCGATTTCTGAGGCTGGTGACTCGGATGAACTTATCCTCCGCAGCAGAGGTGACTCTTGGTCTTCCTTTCCTGGGGCGGTCCACATGTGAGCCAGTTTCTTTGTAGTGCTTGATGATTTTTGTGACTGACTGACCTTCATTTCTTGAAGTAATGATGGCCACTCCTTTTTCTTTACTTAGCTGCTTTTTCTTGCCATAATACAAATTCTAACAGTCTATTCAGTAGGACTATCAGCTGTGTATCCACCTGACTTCTCCACAATGCAACTGATGTTCCCAACCCCATTTATAAGGCAAGAAATCCCACTTATTAAACCTGACAGGGCACACCTGTGAAGTGAAAACCATTTCAGGGGACTACCTCTTGAAGCTCATCAAGAGAATGCCAAGAGTGTGCAAAGCAGTAATCAAAGCAAAAGGTGGCTACTTTGAAGAACCTAGAATATGACATACACTCACCTAAAGAATTATTAGGAACACCTGTTCTAGTTCTCATTAATGCGATTATCTAGTCAACCAATCACATGGCAGTTGCTTCAATGGATGTAGGGTTGTGGTCCTGGTCAAGACCATCTCCTGAACTCCAAACTGAATGTCAGAATGGGAAAGAAAGGTGGGCTACAACAGCAGAAGACCCCACTGGATACCACTCATCTCCACTACAAATAGGAAAAAGAGGCTACAATTTGCACGAGCTCACCAAAATTGGACTGTTGAAGACTGGAAAAATGTTGCCTGGTCTGATGAGTCTCGATTTCTGTTGAGACATTCAAATGGTAGAGTCTAAATTTGGCGTAAACAGAATGAGAACATGTATCCATCATGCCTTGTTACCACTGTGCAGGCTGGTGGTGGTGGTGTAATGGTGTGGGGGATGTTTTCTGGGCACACTTTAGGCCCCTTAGTGCCAATTGGCCATCGTTTAAATGCCACAGGCTGCCTGTGCATTGTTTCTGACCATGTCCATCCCTTCATGACCACCATGTACCCATCCTCTGATGGCTACTTCCAGCAGGATAATGCACCATGTCACAAAGCTCGAATCATTTCAAATTGGTTTCTTGAACATGACAATGAGTTCACTGTACTAAAATGGCCCCCACAGTCAGCAGATCTCAACCCAATAGAGCATCTTTGGGATGTGGTGGAACAGGAGCTTCGTGCCCTGGATGTGCATCCCTCAAATCTCCATCAACTGCAAGATGCTATCCTATCAATATGGGCCAACATTTCTAAAGAATGCTATCAGCACCTTGTTGAATCAATGCCACGTAGAATTAAAGCAGTTCTGGAGGCAAAAGGGGGTCCAACACCGTATTAGTATGGTGTTCCTAATAATTCTTTAGGTGAGTGTATTTTCAGTTGTTTCACACTTTTTTGTTATGAATATAATTCCACATGTGTTAATTCATAGTTTTGATGCCTTCAGTGTGAATCTACAATTTTCATAGTCATGAAAATAAAGAAAACTCTTTGAATGAGAAGGTGTGTCCAAACTTTTGGTCTGTACTGTATATATATATATATATATATATATATATATTTAACAGAAAATATGGCCATGAGATCTCCCTACCCCCACACTGCGCAGGCGCGGAGATCGGATGGATCTTCTGTTAGCTGCGCTTGCGCACTGGGACGTAATTTTTCCCTACTGAGGCTCTCCGGCGCATGCGCAGTGTCACGGTGTGCAGCTGAACTCCGCGTTGAGATTTTCCCTAAACTTTCCGTTTGCGCATGCGCAGATCGTCAAAACTCAGGAACGCCTCCTGACGTCATTAGCGGTGCAACCGGAAGTTAGGAGGTAGGAAAATCTCACGAAGTAGGGTAATGTAACGTTACACCCCCATAGAGGCCCCCCAATCATGTGCCAGTAACAAGAGGCCCCCCAATTATGTGCCATTAACAAGAAGCCCCCCAATCATGTGCCATTAACAAGGTTCCCGGACGCATTTTCAAGGTTTTCGCGGAATGATAAGCCAATATTGTTTGTTACTTTTCATTTATCATATAAAAAATTATAAAAACTAAAATGTCTGGCCTTTTATTCAATACTAGCAGAAGGACCCGGCTTTGCACGAGTATATTTCATTTAATGTTTGTGTGTGTCATTAAAAGATATCGACAGTATCCACTATAAAAGTGACATATACAGTATCCTGCCCCTTTAACAGTGACCTCCACAGTATCCCGCCCCCTTAGCAGTAACATCTACAGCGCCCTCCCCTTTAACAGTGACCTCCACAGCATCCCGCCCCTTTATTAGTGACCTCCACAGTACCCAGTCTCGTTAACAGTGATTTCCACAACAGTGGCCTCTACAGCACCCCACCCCTTAACACTGACCTCCATAGCGGACCGTCCCCTTAACTGTGACTTCCACCATTCCCTGCCCCCTTAAAAAAGACCTCCACAGTGCCTGCCCCTTTAACAGTGACCTCCACAGCAGCTCTCCCCTTTATAAGTGACCTCCACAGTACCCCATCTCCTTAACAGTGATTTTCACAACAACCTGTCCCCTCAACAGTGGCCTCTACAGCAATCTGCCCCTTAACAATGACCTCCATAGCGGACCATCCCCTTAAAGGGGTTATCCGAGTTATGGGGGGGGGGGGGAAGAAAACCTTATAAAACTCATCAGGACATACATATACATTAGTTAAGCTTGATTTCTTAAGAGAAAAACCATACTTACACCTTTACATGGTTCTGTTTTTATTGCTTTGTTTACATGCTGCAGCAAAGCTGTGCGGGCGTGTAACAACAGTGGCTGAGCTCTCCCTGATGGATATTTGTGGGTGTGAATAATCTGACCTCCCCCTCACCCTGCTCTGCACATCCTAACCTTGCATACAAACACAGTCACATGATCATCTCCTAGTTCACACAGGCAGACGATCTTCCTGTCACATCAATATACAGACGTGGACAAAATTGTTGGTACCCTTTGGTCAATGAAAGAAAAAGTCACAATGGTCACAGAAATAACTTTAATCTGACAAAAGTAATAATAAATTAAAATTCTATAAATGTTAACCAATGAAAGTCAGACATTGTTTTTCAACCATGCTTCAACAGAATTATGTAAAAAAATAAACTCATGAAACAGGCATGGACAAAAATGATGGTACCCCTAGAAAACACAGAACATAATGTGACCAAAGGGACATGTTAATTCAAGGTGTGTCCACTAATTAGCATCACAGGTGTCTACAACCTTGTAATCAGCCATTGGGCCTATATATATGGCTCCAGGTAATCACTGTGTTGTTTGGTGATATGGTGTGTACCACACTCGACATGGACCAGAGGAAGCAAAGGAAAGAGCTGTCTCAAGAGATCAGAAAGAAAATTATAGACAAGCATGTTAAAGGTAAAGGCTATAAGACCATCTCCAAGCAACTAGATGTTCCTGTGAGTACAGTTGCACATATTATTCATAAGTTTAAGATCCATGGGACTGTAGCCAACCTCCCTGGACGTGGCCGCAGGAGGAAAATTGATGACAAATCTAAGAGACGGATAATCCGAATGGTAACAAAAGAGCCTAGAAAGACTTCTAAAGAGATTCAAGGTGAACTTCATGCTCAAGGAACATCAGTGTCAGATCGCACCATCCGTCGTTGTTTGAGCCAAAGTGGACTACATGGGAGACGACCAAGGAGGACACCATTGTTGAAAACGAATCATAAAAAAGCAAGACTGGAATATGCCAAACTACATGTTGACAAGCCACAAAGCTTCTGGGAGAATGTCCTGTGGACAGATGAGACAAAAATCGAAGTTTTTGCCAAGGCACATCAGCTGTATGTTCACAGACGAAAAAATG
Source organism: Bufo gargarizans (assembly GCF_014858855.1). Classification (NCBI taxonomy): domain Eukaryota; kingdom Metazoa; phylum Chordata; class Amphibia; order Anura; family Bufonidae; genus Bufo; species Bufo gargarizans. The sequence goes on from NC_058083.1 coordinate 516,591,406, forward strand.
AAGCATATCAAGAAAAGAACACTGTCCCTACTGTGAAACATGGAGGAGGCTCTGTTATGTTCTGGGGCTGCTTTGCTGCGTCTGGCACAGGGTGTCTTGAATCTGTGCAGGGTACAATGAAATCTCAAGACTATCAAGGAATTCTAGAGAGAAATGTACTAGCCAGTGTCAGAAAGCTTGGTCTCAGTCGCAGGTCATGGGTCTTGCAACAGGACAATGACCCAAAACACACCGCTAAAAACACCCAAGAATGGCTAAGAGGAAAAAATTGGACTATTCTAAAGTGGCCTTCTATGAGCCCTGACCTCAATCCTATTGAGCATCTTTGGAAGGAGCTGAAACATGCAGTCTGGAAAAGGCACCCTTCAAACCGGACACAACTGGAGCAGTTTGCTCATGAGGAGTGGGCCAAAATACCTGCTGAGAGGTGCAGATGTCTCATTGACAGTTACAGGAAGCGTTTGATTGCAGTGATTGCCTCAAAAGGTTGCGCAACAAAATATTAAGTTAGGGGTACCATCATTTTTGTCCATGCCTGTTTCATGAGTTTATTTTTTTACATAATTCTGTTGAAGCATGGTTGAAAAACAATGTCTGACTTTCATTGGTTAACATTTATAGAATTTTAATTTATTATTACTTTTGTCAGATTAAAGTTATTTCTGTGACCATTGTGACTTTTTCTTTCATTGACCAAAGGGTACCAACAATTTTGTCCACGTCTGTATGTAGATAGAGATATATATTTACTGATCGACAGTATCTCTCTCTCTCTCTCTCTATATATAATCTCTATCCATACATATATATATATATATATATCCATACATACACACAGTGGATATAAAAAGCCCCTGTTAAAATGTCAGGTTTCTGTGCTGTAAAAAAAATAAGACAAAGATAAATCATTTCAGAACTTTTTTCACCTTTAATGTGACCTATAAACTGTACAACTCAATTGAAAAACAAACGGAAATCTTTTAGGTGGAGAGAAGAAAACAAAAACAAAAAATAATGTGGTTGTAGCTGTGTTCAGAATTAAGCAATCACATTCAAAATCCTGTTAAATAGGAGTCAGCATACACCGGCCATCATTTAAAGTGCCTCTGATTAACCCCAAATAAAGTTCAGCTGCTCTAGTTGGTCTTTACTGAAATTTTCTTAGTCGCATCCCAAAGCAAAAGCCATGGTCCACAGAGAGCTTCCAAAGCATCAGAGGGATCTCATTGTTAAAAGGTATCAGTCAGGAGAAGGGTACAAAAGAATTTCCAAGGCATTAGATATACCATGGAACACAGTGAAGACAGTCATCATCAAGTAGAGAAAATATGGCACAACAGGGACATTACCAAGAACTGGACGTCCCTCCAAAATTGATGAAAAGACGAGAAGAAAACTGGTCTGGCAGGTTACCAAGAGGCCTACAGCAACATTAACCTCCTCACGACCGCCGTACGCAGGATTGCGTCTTCGCGGCGGTCGTGCTGTTCTGGGTGGACGCGCCGGTGCGTCCTCTCGCGAGACGCGAGATTTCCGGGTATGCCGGCCCGCGCATGCGCATCGCGGGCCGGCAAAATTCAAAGAAGAACTTCGTCATCAACCTGCCGGCCACGATCATTGGCTGGCAGGTTGATGATTTTCAAAAAAACGAATCAGCAGCCAGATAACCCATCATATTAGTAAATATGATGGGGTTATATGGCTGCTGTGCTCCTCTGCTCCTTCTTTTGGTCGGTTGGTTCCAGGAGAGGAGCAGAGGAGCACATCATTACTGTGAGTACCCACTACAGTACACTTAGCCCCCAGATCACCTCCCAGCACCCAATTAACCCTTTGATCACCCTGTCAATCACTAGTGAAAAGGAAAAAAAGTGATCAGTGCAAACTGTCACTTTTTTTTTTTTCACTGTTATTGACCGTTAGGTTTTAGGTATAGTTTAGGCCCCTTGGTTAGGTAGTTAGCGATCAGTTAGCGCCCAGCCCACCGCACCGCAGTCCGTTATTCGCTGATTAGCGTATCGCTAATCAGCATTTGTACTTTTATAGTATCTGAAAGTGATCAAAACTGATCACGGTCAGATCTATAATAGTATTAGTGTCACTTTAGTTCGCCCTCCACCCAAAACGCAGTGTTTGCCCGATCAGGCCTGATCGGTCGCCCACACGTGCGTTCGCCCACACCCGCCCCACCGCAGTGACAAAAAAATTATTTTTTTTTGATCACTGCACATTCACTTTACACGCACTGCGGCGATAAAAAAATCAGTTTTGATATTTTTTATCAACCGCAGCGGCCTCCGGTACTTCGCTAGGCTCCCCTTTGTAAGACAGGCTTGCTTTTTTTTTCTTGGGTAGTCTCAGGGAATACCCCTAAATTTAGTTGCCCACATGTCTAACAGGGGGTATTCCTCTGAAGAGGCCTACAGGCTTCTGACCCAGTCGGATGAGGAGTGGGAACCCTCATCTGATGAATCCAGCGGGTCAGAATACGAACCTGTAGAAAGCAGTGGCTCTCTGACCCAAAGTTCGGACGAGGAGGCTGAGGTCCCTGATAGCAGCAGGCGTACCCGGCCCCGTGTCGCTAGACCGCAGGTTGCGCAGGATCCGCTTCAAGAGCAGCAGAGTGGGGCTGGTGCTGTCGGATTACGTGGTGAGGCATACACCAGCAGCCCAGCCCTTCCTGGACCTAGTACCAGCACTGCCGTACAACCTGGTGAAGTAGCGAGCACCAGAAGGGCAGTTGAAGCTGGTACGGTGGCACGTGCAGTAGTGACCCCGTCGCAGCCACCGCAAAGACGTGCCCGTAGAGCCCCTAGAATCCCAGAGGTGCTGGCAAACCCTGATTGGCAGTCCCCAACTTCCGCCGCACCCGTAGTTTTCCCTTTCACTGCCCAGTCTGGAGTTCGGGTTGAGACAGCTCAGATCGGTTCGGCCCTGGGATTTTTTGAGCTGTTCTTGACTGCGGAGCTTTTAGACTTAGTTGTGGCCGAAACAAACAGATATGCCACACAATTTATAACCGCTAACCCGGGAAGCTCTTATGCCCAGTCTTTCCGGTGGAAACCAGTCCAAGTTTCCGAAATTAAAACTTTTCTGGGCCTCCTCCTCAACATGGGCCTGACAAAAAAACATGAATTGCGGTCATATTGGTCCACGAACCCAATTCATCACATGCCCATGTTCTCTGCTGCTATGTCCAGGACACGATTTGAGACCATCCTGCGTTTCCTGCACTTTAGCGATAACAGCACCTCCCGTCCCAGGGGCCACCCTGCTTTTGACCGGCTCCACAAAATTCGGCCCCTCATAGACCATTTCAACCTGAAATTTGCAGATATTTATACCCCAGAGCAAAACATCTGCATAGACGAGTCCCTAATACATTTTACCGGGCGCCTTGGCTTCAAACAATACATCCCAAGCAAGCGCGCCAGGTATGGGGTCAAATTGTATAAGCTCTGTGAAAGGGCCACAGGCTATACCCACAAATTTCGGGTCTATGAGGGAAAAGATCAGACCCTGGAGCCGGTCGGTTGCCCTGACTACCTGGGGAGCAGTGGGAAGACAGTTTGGGACTTGGTGTCACCCTTATTCGGCAAGGGGTACCATCTTTATGTGGACAATTTTTACACAAGTGTGGCCCTCTTTAGGCATTTGTTTCTAGAACGGATTGGCGCCTGTGGTACCGCGCGAACTAGTCGCGCGGGCTTCCCCCAACGGCTCGTTACCACCCGTCTTGCAAGGGGGCAGAGGGCCGCACTGTGTAACGAAGAACTGCTCGCGGTGAAATGGAGAGACAAGCGTGACGTTTACATGCTCTCCTCCATTCACGCAGACACGACAATCCAAATTGAGCGAGCAACCCGTGTCATTGAAAAGCCCCTCTCAGTCCACGACTATAACCTCCACATGGGAGGGGTCGACTTCAATGACCAGATGTTGGCTCCGTATTTAGTTTCCCGACGCACCAGACGCTGGTATAAGAAGGTGTCTGTATATTTAATTCAATTGGCTCTGTACAATAGTTTTGTTCTCTACAGTAAGGCTGGGAGAACTGGATCCTTCCTCAAATTTCAGGAAGAGATCATCGCGAACCTCCTGTATCCAGGAGGTTCCGTGGCCCCATCCACCAGTGTAGTTAGCCGTCTACACGAGCGACACTTCCCCAGTGTCGTTGCTGGTACCTCAAACCGACCGCCACCCCGAAAAAAATGTCGTGTCTGTAGCAGGAGTGGAATAAGGCGTGACACCCGCTATTTCTGTCCTGACTGTCCCGACCACCCTGCCCTATGCTTTGGAGAGTGTTTCCGGAAGTACCACTCACAGGTACACTATTAGCATAGGGATCATCTCACCAGGATAGGCACACAGGGCTATTAGGGCCCATTCACTCACTGCTGCTGCAAACGTCTCCTTTCACCTGGGACAAAGTGCATAACGCACTTCGCCACATCTTTGGGCGATTTGCGCTTTGCACATTGACCCATGGGGAAGGAGAGGTTTGTTCTATAAAGGTAAAAAAACAAAAAAAAAAAAAAAAAAAAAAAAAAACAGGTAAGCAAACAGGTTAATGTTTAGTTCCAAAAGTTAAAGTTACATGTTCTGTTCCAAAGTTAATAAAATTATTGCGTTGTGGCCTGGTTTTTTCTTTTTTTTTTTTTTTGTCTTTTTACCTTCCAGGTGGACCAACCGATCGACCAGCTGCAGCACCGATGTGCATTCTGACAGAAGCATTGCGCTGCTGTCAGATTACACGCAAGTCGGTGTATGCCGCGCTGCAAGACGGGATTTTCTCCTCTGCAGTGACAGATACGTTTGCCGAGGCATACGAGCTGAGGAGGAGGCGGCGTTCCTATGCTTTGGCAAGCACTTTGTATGTATATATATATATATATATATAAAATAAAAAAAAATCCCGGCAATGATTTATTCATCCACATCGATTGATGTGAATGGAGAAATCTGGTTTGCCAGGGCATACGAGCTAAGTGGGTATGGATGTAGGGCGGAGCTCCTATGTCCTGGCAGACGCCTTTCCCCTCCATTTTTTTTTTTGGGCAGAGATTTTTTCATCCACATTGATCGATGCGAATGAAGAAATCTGTGCCGTTCATTTTTTTCTTTCAGCCCAGAGGCTGAACGGAAAAAAAAATCTCATTACCTGTATGCTCAATATAAGGAGAATAGCAGAAACTCCTAATGCTGGCCATACATGTAATGATTGCGGAGACCCTCAAATGCCAGGGCAGTACAAACACCCCACAACTGACCCCATTTTGGAAAGAAGACACCCCAAGGTATTTGCTGAGGGGCATATTGAGTCCATGAAAGATTAAAATTTTTGTCCTAAGTTAGCGGAAAGTGAGACTTTGTGAGAAAAAACAAAAAAAAATCAATTTCCGCTAACTTATGCGAAAAAAAAAAAAATTCTATGAACTTGCCAGGCCCCTCATTGGATACCTTGGGGTGTCTTCTTTCCAAAGTGGGGTCACATGTGGGGTATTTATACTGCCCTGGCTTTTTAGGGGCCCTAAAGCGTGAGAAGAAGTCTGGGATCCAAATGTCTAAAAATGCCCTCCTAAAAGGAATTTGGGCACCTTTGCGCATCTAGGCTGCAAAAAAGTGTGACACATCTGGTATCGCCGTACTCAGAAGAAGTTGGGGAATGTGTTTTGGGGTGTCATTTTACATATACCCATACTGGGTGAGATAAATATCTTGGTCAAATGCCAACTTTGTATAAAAAAATGGGAAAAGTTGTCTTTTGCCAACATAATTCTCTCACCCAGCATGGGTATATGTAAAATGGCACCCCAAAACACATTCCCCAACTTCTCCTGAGTACGGCGATACCAGATGTGTGACACTTTTTTGATGCCAAGGTGGGCAAAGGGGCAAATATTCCAAAGTGCACCTTTCGGATTTTGCAGGCCATTTTTTACACATTTTGATTGCAAAGTACTTCTCACACATATGGGCCCCTAAATTGCCAGCGCAGTATAACTACCCCACAAGTGACCCCATTTTGGAAAGAAGACACCCCAAGGTATTCTGTGAGGGGCATGGTGAGTTCCTAGAATTTTTTATTTTTTGTCGCAAGTTAGTGGAATATGAGACTTTGTAAGAAAAAAAAAAAACATCATCATTTTCCGCTAACTTGTGACAAAAAATAAAAAATTCTAGGAACTCGCCATGCCCCTCACGGAATACCTTAGGGTGTCTTCTTTCCAAAATGGGGTCACTTGTGGCGTAGTTATACTGCCCTGGCAATTTAGGGGCCCAAATGTGTGAGAAGTACCTTGCAATCAAAATGTGTAAAAAATGCCCTGCAAAATCCGAAAGGTGCACTTTGGAATATGTGCCCCTTTGCCCACCTTGGCAGCAAAAAAGTGTGACACATCTGGTATCGCCGTACTCAGGAGAAGTTGGGGAATGTGTTTTGGGGTGTCATTTTACATATACCCATGCTGGGTGAGAAAAATATCTTGGTCAAATGCCAACTTTGTATAAAAAAAATGGGAAAAGTTGTCTTTTGCCAAGATATTTCTCTCACCCAGCATGGGTATATGTAAAATGACACCCCAAAACACATTCCCCAACTTCTCCTGAGTACGGCGATACCACATGTGTGACACTTTTTTGCTGCCAAGGTGGGCAAAGGGGCGCATATTCCAAAGTGCACCTTTCGGATTTCACCGGTCATTTCTTACACATTTTGATTGCAAAGTACTTCTCACACATTTGGGCCCCTAAATTGCCAGGGCAGTATAACTACCCCACAAGTGACCCCATTTTGGAAAGAAGACACCCCAAGGTATTCTGTGAGGGGCATGGTGAGTTCCTAGAATTTTTTATTTTTTGTCGCAAGTTAGTGGAATATGAGACTTTGTAAGAAAAAAAAAAAAAATCATCATCATTTTCCGCTAACTTGTGACAAAAAATAAAAAGTTCTATGAACTCACTATGCCCATCAGCGAATACCTTAGGGTGTCTACTTTCCGAAATGGGGTCATTTGTGGGGTTTTTCTGCTGTTTGGGCATTGTAGAACCTCAGGAATCATGACAGGTGCTCAGAAAATCAGAGCCGTTTCAAAAAGCGGAAATTCACATTTTTGTACCATAGTTTGTAAACGCTATAACTTTTACCCAAACCATTTTTTTTTTGCCCAAACATTTTTTTTTATCAAAGACGTGTAGAACTATAAATTTAGCGAAAAATTTATATATGGATGTCGTTTTTTTTGCAAAATTTCACAGCTGAAAGTGAAAAATGTCATTTTTTTGCAAAAAAATCGTTACATTTTGATTAATAACAAAAAAAGTAAAAATGTCAGCAGCAATAAAATACCACCAAATGAAAGCTCTATTAGTGAGAAGAAAAGGAGGTAAAATTCATTTGGGTGGTAAGTTGCATGACCGAGCGATAAACGGTGAAAGGAGTGTAGTGCCGAAGTGTAAAAAGTGGCCTGGTCATGAAGGGGGTTTCACCTAGCGGGGCTGAAGTGGTTAAAGTAGCTGCAGGAATATCTGGCAAGTACTTGCTGTGTGGTACATGTGACAACAATCTCCCGTATTCTTCATATGTCTTGGCTATGGGGTAGAGTGGTAAGACGAAAGCCTTTTCTTACGAAGAAAAACATCCAAGCCAGGCTATATTTTGCAAAAACACATCTGAAGTCTCCCAAAAGCATGTGGGAAAAAGTGTTATCGTCTGATGAAACCAAGGTTGAACTTTTTGGCCATAATTCCAAAAGATATGTTTGGCGCAAAAACAACACTGCACATCACCAAAAGAACACCATCCCCACAGTGAAGCATGGTGGTGGCAGCATCATGCCAAGGGGCGGTTTTTCTTCAGCTGGAACTGGGGCCTTAGTTAAGCTAGAGGGAATTATGAACAGTTCCAAATACCAGTCAATATTGGCACAAAACCTTCAGGCTTCTGCTAGAAAGCTGAACATAAAGAGAGGACCTTCATCTTTCAGCATGACAACGACCCAAAGCATACATCAGAATCATCAAAGGAAGGGCTTCACCAGAAGAAGATTAAAGTTTTGGAATGGCCCAGCCAGAGCCCAGACCTGAATCCGATTGAAAAATCTGTGGGTTGATCTGAAGAGGGCTGTGCACAGGAGATGCCCTCGCAATCTGACAGATTTGGAGTGTTTTTGCCAAGTCAAAATGTGCCATGCTGATAGACTCATACCCAAAAAGACTGTAATAAAATCAAAACGGTGCTTCAATAAAACCATATTATTTTATCTTTATATTTTTTTCTTCCCTCTACCTAAAAGATTTCAGTTTGTTTTTCAATTGAGTTGTACAGAAACCTGACATTTTAACAGGGGTGTGTAGACTTAGTTGATTTTTACCTTCATTTTTTTCAATCCCCATCAGCTGCAGAGTGGGAAGGGCCATGGCCTAACCGTTTCAGGGTGGGGTTTTAAGTCCGTCTTTTGAGGGTGGCCTGAATGGTCACCCTACCTGCCCCCTTAACTGTGACCTCCACAGCACTCTGCTCCCTTAACAGTGTCATCCACAGCACCCTGCCCATTTAAAGCTGATCTACAGCAGTAAATATTTGTGTGAAATCTCTGCCATGATCTGTGTGATCCTACAAGCAATGAGCAGCAATATCTGGGAACACACAGCATCCTAAGTAGAAGGGCACGGGGTGTAGTAAGCAGCATCAACAGTATTATCTTGTGACCCCCACAAGATTTATTTTCAGGTAGCAAGGGATGTGTATACCAAGTTTCATTGAAATTAATGGTTGTGTTTGAGTGATCGCGGAACATACATACATACACACACACATATATATATATATATACACATATACACACACACACACACACACACACACAGTCAGGTCCATAAATATTGGGACATCAACACAATTCTAATATTTTTGCCTCTATACACCGCCACAATGGATTTGAAATGAAACAGACAAGATGTGCTTTACCTGCAGACTGTCAGCTTTAATTTAAGGGTATTTACATCCAAATCAGGTGAACGGTGTAGGAATTACAACAGTTTGCATATGTGCCTCCCACTTGTTAAGGGACCAAAAGTGATGGGACAATTGGCTTCTCAGCTGTTCCATTGCCAGGTGTGTGTTATTCCCTCATTATCCCAATTACAATGAGCAGATAAAAGGTCCAGAGTTAATTTCAAGTCTGCTATTTGCATTTGGAATCTGTTGCTGTCAACTCTCAAGATGAGATCCAAAGAGCTGTCACTATCAGTGAAGCAAGCCATCATTAGGCAAAACAAAACAAACCCATCAGAGAGATAGCAAGAACATTAGGTGTGGGCAAAACAACTGTTTGGAACATTCTTAAAAAGAAGGAGCTCAGCAACACCAAAAGACCCGGAAGACCACGGAAAAGAACTGTGGTGGATGACCGAAGATCATTCTTTCCCTGGTGAAGAAAACACTCTTCACAACAGTTGGCCAGATCAAGAACACTCTCCAGGAGGTAGGTGTTTGTGTGTCAAAGTCAACAATCAAGAGAAGACTTCACCAGAGTGAATGCAGAGGGATCACCACAAGATGTAAACCATTGATGAGCCTCAAAAACAGGAAGGCCAGATTAGAGTTTACCAAACGACATCTAAAAAAAGCCTTCACAGTTCTGGAACAACATCCTATGGACAGATGAGACCAAGATCAACTTGTACCAGAGTGATGGGAAAAGAAGAGTATGGAGAAGGAAAGGAACTTCTTATGACCCTAAGCATACCACCTCATCAGTGAAGCATGGTGGTGGTAGTGTCATGGCGTGGACATGTATGGCTGCCAATGAAACTGGTTCTCTTGTATTTATTGATGATGTGACTTCACAGAGCAAATGGACCCAAAGCATACTGCAAAAGCAACCAAAGAGTTTTTTAAGGGAAAGAAGTGGAATGTTCTGCAATGGCCAAGTCAATCACCTGACCTGAATCCGATTGAGCATGCATTTCACTTGCTGAAGACAAAACTGAAGGGAAAATACCCCAAGAACAAGCAGGAACTGAAGACAGTTGCAGTAGAGACCTGGCAGAGCATCACCGGGGATGAAACCAAGCGTCTGGTGATGTCTATGAGTTCCAGACTTCAGGTTGTAATTGACTGCAAAGGATTTGCAACCAAGTATTAAAAAGTGAAAGTTTGATTTATTATTATTATGTCCCATTACTTTTGGTCCCTTAACAAGTGGGAGGCACATATGGAAACTGCTGTAATTCCTGCACCGTTCACCTGATTTGGATGTAAATACCCTCAAACTAAAGCTGACAGTCTGCAGGTAAAGCACATCTTGTTCGTTTCATTTCACATCCATTGTGGTGGTGTATAGAGCCAAAAATTTTAGAATTGCATCGAGGTCCCAATATTTATGGACCTGACTGTATATAGATGTGATAACATTCAAACAAAAACACCATTTACTTTTTTTTATTGAAATGCAAAACAGTACAAAAATAATACACATAGTTTAGCTTACTTTATTTTGTTAATTACAACTAGGGCTGTGCATATACTTGAAGACAACCATATATATGCCAAAGGATTTTCCAAATGTTCTAAGTGCTGGAATAACCTCCAAAGCTGGGACCTTGGACAGGTTCTTGACGTGTTCTGCATGCCTAAAGAAAGAAAATAATGTTGTTAAAACTATTCAAACAGGTGGGCACGTCATCAAACATTAAATAGGTCCAAAACATTTCATTATAAAGAGGTATTAGAGGGTTTTTGTAGAAAAAAATAAATAAAACCATAACATCCCTATGCACATTTGAAAAATGAACATGAATTAACACAGACAGACAGTTTTTAAGTTTTGGCTGCAGTTTAACACCAGCCCACGTCAAAGGTCCTCTTTGTCTTGAGAGTCCCTACACTAATATATATATATATATATATATAAAAACCCCACCACCAAAATAAAAAAAAACTCACAAAAAAAACAACAAAAACTATGATGACCAGAGTCCAGATCACTTCATAGTCTGCCATGAACTACATCCATCTGCCAAGGCAATGCACCCTCAGGACTTGAAAAATATTCTTCATAGAGTCCTGAACTGCTAGCCCTGCAGTTCCAGGTCGTCCATGAAGGGTCTGGTCCAATCCTCCAGATGAAGAAGATGTACCAGGTTCTAATAAATTAACTTCCGAGGGAGCATCATGAATCCTGACGAAGTTATGCAGGATCACGCATGCTTGAATAACCAGGGTGGCATTCTCCGGTGCCAGCTGTAAGGATGACAGTAATACTCTCCACTTGTGTGTGAGTATTCCAAACGCACACTCAACATACCGATGGGCTCTACTCCACCGATAGTTGAAGATACATCTGCTGTCATCCAGGTTGCGTCTGGGGAGGGGACGCATGACATGTGGTGCCAAAGCAAACCCTTTATCAGCCACATTTACAAATGGAGCCGGTGGTCCTGCAGAACCTGGCAGTCTTCTGGGTTCTGGGAGGGCTAGTTGATTGGCTTGAAGTCTCGCACACATTCTAGAAGAACTGAAAATGCACACATCTGCAGTGCTCCTATGGGCCCCAATATCCAATTATAAACTTGTAAGTACTGTCAGCCAAGGCCAAAAGCACTAAAGAAAAATACCGTATTTTTCGCCCCATAAGACACACTTTTTCTTCCCCCAAAATGGGGGAGAAATGCCCCTGCGTCTTATGGGGTGAATGCTGCCAGTTTTACATCGCAAGCTGCGATGTATGGGCAGAGCGGGGACTCGGGGAGGGACTGGGAGGAGGAGCTGGGGGTCGGCAATAGCGGCGGGGCGGTGCAGTCAGTGTAGTATAGCACCGCCCCGCCGCTCCGGTATAAGATCTTAAATTCAAGTAATAGATATTAAACATGCCCCCCAACTGCTATTACTACCTTACATCCTAATCCTTCTGTAGAATTCAGGCCTGGCGGGCGGCAGCGTAACTCGTGTCACGTGCCTGCGCCGCCTACTTTATGAATGAAGTAGGCGGCGCAGGCAAGTGACGTCAGTGAGACGCGCCGGCCGCCCGGCCTGAATTTTACAGAAGCGATTACCGTAGGATGTGAGGTAGTAATAGGAGTTGGGGGGCATGTTTAATATCTATTAATTCAATGTGACATCTTATATTTGTATGGCGGCGGGCGGGGGGGGATGGGGATTCGGATCGCGATCTGTGGATGGCACTGTTACAGGGGGGGGGTGATCTGTGAATGGCACTGTTATGGGCTGGGGGGTCTGTGGATGGCACATACAGTATATAACAGTGCCATCCACAGATCCCCCTGTAACAGTGCCATCCACAGATCCCCCCTGTACCAGTGTCAGCCACAGATCCCCCCCGTAACAGTGCATGCCACAGATCCCCCCCATAACAGTGTCAGTCATCCACAGATCCCCCATAACAGTGTCAGTCATCCACAGATCCCCCCATAACAGTGTCAGTCATCCACAGATCCCCCCATAACAGTGTCCGTCATCCACAGATCCCCCCATAACAGTGTCCGTCATCCACAGATCCCCCCATAACAGTGTCCGTCATCCACAGATCCCCCCATAACAGTGTCCGTCATCCACTGATCCCCCCATAACAGTGTCCGTCATCCACTGATCCCCCCATAACAGTGTCAGTCATCCACAGATCCCCCCATAACAGTGTCCGTCATCCACAGATCCCCCCATAACAGTGTCCGTCATCCACAGATCCCCCCATAACAGTGTCCGTCATCCACAGATCCCCCCATAACAGTGTCCGTCATCCACAGATCCCCCCATAACAGTGTCCGTCATCCACAGATCCCCCCATAACAGTGTCCGTCATCCACTGATCCCCCCATAACAGTGTCCGTCATCCACTGATCCCCCCATAACAGTGTCCGTCATCCACTGATCCCCCCCATAACAGTGTCAGTCATCCACAGATCCCCCCTATAACAGTGTCCGTCATCCACAGATCCCCCCATAACAGTGTCCGTCATCCACAGATCCCCCATAACAGTGTCCGTCATCCACAGATCCCACATAACAGTGTCCGTCATCCACAGATCCCACATAACAGTGTCCGTCATCCACAGATCCCCCCATAACAGTGTTTGTCATCCACAGATCCCCCCCATAACAGTGTCCGTCATCCACAGATCCCCCCCATAACAGTGTCAGTCATCCACAGATCCCCAGTAATAGTGCCATCCACAGACCACCATTAGTTCCAAACCCACCAAACACACAGCACACCTTTTTGGTTAAAAATATTTTTTTTCTTATTTTCCTCCCCAAAAACCTAGATGCGTCTTATGGGCCGGTGCGTCTTATAGGGCGAAAAATACGGTATATAATTGTAGTACTGGGACCCTGTCTGAGGCGGCTTCTTAACACATATGTGTTTGCCATCCAGGGCCCCAATGCAGTTTGGAAAATGCGCATCCACATAAAAACCCTCAGCAATTCGGTTCCAATCCTCCGCCTTGGGCTCTGGCATCACCGCTTCCCGGAGTCGCTGACAAATCAAATCACAGGTTTGACAAACTATCTGAGAAATAGTTGAGACTCCCAGTAGAAACTCAAAATGCAGAGATGCAAATTAATTCCCAGTTGGCAAAAATCTGGAAAAATTAAAAAAACATTATTGCAACACACAAATAATCTCACACCAAAAATACACACCAAATCTGAATATGCACATTATCACATTGTAGCTACACTATCACACATTGCAAATAGCAAATATAGTAAGATTTAATAGTTTTCACTTTCAACAAAAAGAAAATAATAAAAAAATAAAAAAAACATACCTCAACATCACGATGAGCCGCTCCTCAAGAGAAATGCAGCGCCTCATATTTGTGTCCTAGTATGTGACGTCAGGGCGCAGAGTTGTTAACAAGTCAAAGCTGTTCACAGACATACGACAATACCCTTGAAATTTCTCAGGATGCTGTCGCAGATCCATGTACAGCGTGTGGAAACGACCCTTCCTGCGCCGCTGAGAGACAATTGGGTGAACCGAATGCCTCCTCCTCCTCAGTTCCACATTCAGCATAGTTGGCTGCTGTTCCTGTTGCCGAGAAAGCAGCCAGCAGAAGAGAACCAGTTCCTCCGAATCGTCCGCCATGATACAACAGATAACAGTAGCCAGAAACCAATGTCTGCCAAAAACAGGATTGCAACTAAGCTCTCAATGCTGCAACAAGCTGCATACAATGGAGTAACAACAATCACATGACCAAGTTATATAGGGGGAGTGAAAAAGGGGATGTGTCCAAAAATGATTACCAAGTTCCTGTTTCCGTTTTTCAGAATACAAAAAACAGAAACAACGGATCCGTGAAATACGGACCGCAAAATACATACGGCCGTGTGCATGAGGCCTTAAAGTGAATAAATAGCTTGGTTAGGGAAGAACCCTGACGTACTTTGGCTTTCTTAGGTAATTAATTAAAAGGGTCATGATTAGGGATGAGTGGACTTGTGGCTGTTCGGGCTCAACGAGTTTGGCCGAAATTTAGTTCAAAGTTCAGTTCGGGTACCCGAACTTAAACCAAAACCCCATAGAAGTCAATGGGGTCCCAAACTTTGGTGCTGTATAATAGTCGTAGTAAGGGCTAGAGAGCTTCAAAAGGATGCAAAATGGGTAAGAGCAGGACAATTGCCCTGCAAATAAATGTGGATAGGGAAATGACTTATTTAAAGGGTTTCTGTCACCTGAATAATCTTATTAAACTGGCTCACATTAGCAATGTGCTAATGTCAGCGGACCCTAACTGTACTATTTTTATGCTTATGGATGCCCCGGTTACTGTACAATTTTAACTTTGATGATTTGCAAATTAGCCTCTAGGAGTAGGGGGGCGTTACTCTTGCTCCTAGAGGCTCTGTTCTCCCACCTCAAGTCATGCCCTGCCGTCCTTGATTGACAGGGCCAGGCAGCGTTCGTCTCCTCCTGCTGGGCCTGTCAGCTGGGACTGCACAGGCGCGAGATTTATCCAGCGCACAGGGCCGGCAGGAAAAGACGAAAGTTGGCCCTGTCAATCAAGGACGGCAGGGCGTGACTGGAGCTTGGAGAACGTAGCCTCTAGGAGCAGGAGCAACGCCCCCTGCTCCTAGAGGCCAATTTGCATATCATCAAAGTTTAAATTGTACAGTAACCAGGGCATCCATAAGCATAAAAATAGTACACTTAGGGTCTGCTGACATTAGCACATCGCTAATGCCAGCCAGTTTAATAGGGTTAATTCTGATGACAGAAACCCTTTAAATGTACAATACAAAAAAATAAACAAATAATAATCTTGAACCAGTAGGCGGAGATCCAAGTGGAGTAGAGGTTGAGGGGGAGGTGGATGTGGCGATGTAGGTGGAAGAGGAGGAGGTAGCCAACACTGTTTTTGTGTTTTTTTAAATTTATTTATCTATCTATTTTTTATTTAGAGAATAGCTAAATTACAAAAGATACATAGATAATCAATAATATCTAGATTCGCGTTCCCCCTTTTTCTCCCTCCTCTATTCTCAACCAATCACCCAAACCTACCCTTCCTCAGTTTGCAATGTGTCTCAATGGAAAAAAAGAAAAAAAAAATTACAATGTAAACAAAATTACAGCAAATAAGAGATAAGGAAGGGGGTGAAACGAGGGAAAGAGAAGGAAGAAAAAGAACCTACCGTTTCCACCCTCCACATATCTTGGACCATTTTTGTTCAGAGTTTCTTTGGTTATATAAAACATTCTCGTATTTCTTGACCTGTTTGACCAGAGATAACTACTCATTGAGGCTTGGGGTGTTCTGTGAAAACCACACTCGAGTGATCAGGAGTCTGGCTATAAACTGAATTTTACTCAATAGGGTCTTTTGGTACTTCTAGCAATTGACCTTAGATAGATCACTCAAAATACAGCACTCCGGTGAGAATGGAATTACTACCTTCAAATTTTGAACAATAAAATTCTAGACTGAGCCCCAGTAGATTTTTAATTCTGGGCAAGACCATAACATATGTAAAAAATCAGCCAAGTGTGAGTCACATCGTGGGCAATTCGAGGTTTCTCTTAAACCACATTTGTTAAGCCATGTTGGGGTAATATATACTCTGCAGGATATTGAATTGCACCAAAATGTGATTTGCATTGTGCGATATTAGTGTTAAACCAGCAAATATATTTTCCCATTCCTGTGACAAAAACATAGGACAGTCATTTTCCCAGGCCCTCGGGCCCGGGGAAACAACCTGACTAAATAGTGCCTTCACTAATAGTTTATATAATTGAGAAATTGTGACCTTCTTACCTGAGCCCCCTATCACTTTGTTTAACAGTGAAGAAGTGTCAATCTTCAGCAATGAGGCTAATTTTAAACTAGAAAGTGCTGAAAGCAATTGAAAATATCTAAACCAACTTAAATTACCTAAGTTCCCCAATTGTGCTATGTTGGCAAAGGGAAGTACCTGTCCATTTCTTAAAACTTGTGAAATATACTTAATATAACTATTCTGCCAAAACTTATCACCACATACAGTTGCAAGAAAAAGTATGTGAACCCTTTGGAATGATATGGATTTCTGCACATATTGGTAATAAAATGTGATTGTCATGCCCGGCTCTGACTATGTGCGGAGGTCGGCCAGAATAGCAGCACGTGTTTAGTGTTTGTTTTGGAGTCGTTCTGGATCCGCCTCCCATCAGGGGCACTGGGTGAGGTCATTAGTTTAAATGGCTCTCAATTCCAGTACTCTGAGCGGGTTATAGAAATCAGTCTGGCCTAGGAAGCAAGCAAGGAAGGAAGGAAGGTTTTCTGTCCCAGCTCTGATAAGATAAGTGTGGTTTCTGTTCTTGTTGTTTGCTGTTTTAGTTGTGTTGGTATCTTCTCTCCCATCCAGGTTTTGTGCGAGCAGGCTGCTCCTATTTCCCCTTTTCACCATCTCAGGGAATTTAGGGTGGATTAGCCCAGGCACAAGGACACAGCATTCCTACCACCAAGGTCTGCCTGTGGGCTGAGCAGTGCAGGGAGAGAGGTCAGGGATTAGCTAGGAGGTGACCCTTCCCCTGCTTCTCGCTCAGAGCCTGGTTGTTGGTTTTTCTGTGTGTCTGAGTGCTTGTCCGCCGTGATAGTGATTTGATCTTCATCTAAGTCACAACAATAGACAATCACAGTCTGCTTAAACTAATAACACACAAAGAATTAAATGTTACCATGTTTTTTTATTGAACACACCATGTAAACATTCACAGTGCAGGTGGAAAAAGTTTGTGAACCCTTAGATTTAACCAAACGTTTCCTGTAGTTGCAGATCAGACGTGCACAACGGTCAGGAGTAATTCTTGACCATTCCTCTTTACAGAACTGTTTCAGTTCAGCAATATTCTTGGAATGTCTGGTGTGAATCGCTTTCTTGAGGTCATGCCACAGCATCTCAATCGGGTTGAGGTCAGGACTCTGACTGGGCCACTCCAGAAGGCGTATTTTCTTCTGTTTAAGCCATTCTGTTGTTGATTTACTTCTATACTTTGGGTCGTTGTCCTGTTGCAACATCCATCTTCTGTTGAGCTTCAGCCGGTGGACAGATGGCCTTAAGTTCACCTGCAAAATAATAATCTGATAAACTTGGGAATTCATTTTTACTTCGATGATAGCAATCCGTCCAGGCCCTGACGCAGCAAAGCAGCCCCAAACCATGATGCCCCCACCGCCATACTTCACAGTTGGGATGAGGTTTTGATGTTGGTGTGCTCTGCCTCTTTTTCTCCACACATAGTGTTGTGTGTTTCTTCCAAGCAACTCAACTGTCCACAGAATATTTTGCCAGTACTGCTGTGGAACATCCAGGTGCAAACTGTAAACGTGCAACAATGTTTTTTTGGGACAGCAGTGGCTTCCTCTGTGGTATCCTCCCATGAAATCCATTCTTGTTTAGTGTTTTACGTATCGTAGATTTGCTAACACGGATGTTAGAATATTCCAGAGACTTTTGTAAGTCTTTAGCTGACACTCTAGGATTCTTCTTCACCTCATTAAGCAGTCTGCGCTGTGCTCTTGCAGTCATCTTTACAGGAGGGCTACAACTAGAGAGAGCAGCAGCAGTGCTGAACTTTCTCCATTTATAGACAATTTGTCTTACCGTGGACTGATGAACAGCAAGGCTTTTGGAGATACTTTTTTAACCCTTTCCAGCTTTATGCAAGTTAACAATTCTTAATCGTAGGTCTTCTGAGAGATATTTTGTGCGAGGCATCATTCACATCAGGCAATGCTTCTTGTGAAAAGCAAACCCAGAACTGGTGTGTGTTTTTTATAGGGCAGGCCAGCTGTAACCAACACCTCCAATCTCATTTCATTGATTGGACTCCAGTTGGCTGACACCTCACTCCAATTATCTCTTGGAGATGTCATTAGTCTAGGGGTTCACATACTTTTTCCACCTGCACTGTGAATATTTACATGGTGTGTTCAATAAAAACATGGTAACATGTAATTCTTTGTGTGTTATTAGTTTAAGCGATTGTCTATTGTTGTGACTTAGATGAAGATCAGATCACATTTTATGACCAATTTGTGCAGAAATCCATATCATTCCAAAAGGGTTCACATACTTTTTCTTGCGACTGTAGTTGATCAACACCCTGTAAATAAAAATTGTGCCAAATAGGAGTGCACCAAAGCGATCCCTTTATCCTCATCCATCTTCTAATTGTGGTCCAGGATCTAGAGAATAACCTTAGAGTCGCTCTATATTCTTCTTCAGCCCTAATCAAAACGCCCAGATTCCAACAAAGTGAATATATCGAATGGGGATCGTTCCACCAACATCCTACACAAATAAATTTTCTCTCACTCAGAAAATAGCTATAACTGCCCGGCTATAAAATAGCCCTTGAAATAGGGAGGGTTTACCCCTCCCTGCTCCAACGGCTTATAAAAATTGTCCAGTTTCAACCTCATTCGCTTTCTTCCCCACAAAAGATCATTGATCAGCCTCTCAATAAGCTTAAAAAAAACTTATCCTCAATCCAAATTGGAGAGTTCCTAAAAATATAAAGAAGTTGAGGCAAGATCACCATCTTAACCAGGGAGATTCTATCAGCTCTAGTCAAATGTAGTCAATGCCATATTGTAATTTTGGATCTCACTTTGCTTATCACTGGAATCAGATTGATTTGGATAAAATCTTTAATTCTACTGGATATTGTCATGCCAAGATACTCAAAGGAATCAACCACCTTTAACATCGAGAGGGGTCCTTGGCTCAGATATTCAAATAATCCAGTAACATAAGGGAGGTCTTTGACCAATTAACATCAAAGCCAGAGACTTCATCAAAGGAGTTAACTTTACAGATGATTCTTCAAAGGATTAAATTAGTACGGTTTATAAAAAAACAAAACATCGTCACCATATAAAGAAATTCTGGTCCCAGCACTCCGAACCCTCAATCCTAGTATCTTGCCTAATACTTAATGCCAGGGGCTCAATATAGAGGTCAAAGAGGAGCGGAGAAAGTGGACAACCTTGGCGAGTGCCTCTGGTTAACATAAAGCTTGAGGCGAGACTACCGTTAAGGTTCAACTTGGCTATAGGAGAATTGTACAGGAGCCTAACCATACTTATGAACCTCTCTTCCATAGAAATCCCCATTCCACCCTTTCAAACGCCTTAGAGGCATCCAAAGACAGAATGGAACGGGAGATACCTCGAGGTGACTGTATATTCACAAAGAGTCTATGACGATTATGTTGAGTACCTTTACTAGGAATAAACCCATTTTGATCCGGGTGGATAATGGAGGAGATAACTCTTGACAACCTAGTGGCCAGTAACCTTGCTAGGAGTTTAACATCTGTGTTCAAAAGTGATATCGGTCTATATGACCCCATATCTAAGGGGTCTTTCCCCTTTTGCGGTGTTAATACAATTACCGCTTCTGTCATTGAATGAGGTAAAATACAATCCTCCAATAAAGCGCCAATTACCTTCAGAAGATATGAGAGAATAGCCTTTCCATATTGTTGATAAAACTCATATAGAAAGCCATCCAGGCCAGGGGAAGAATTTCCCACACAGGCTTTTAATGCGGCCTCCAACTCCTGAGTTGTAAATTCAGCTTCAAGGGATTCCCTCTGTATATCAGTAAGAACAGGAAAAATGATGGAGTCGAGATATGAATCCACGATTTCATCAGAGATGTTATTATTAGTATTATATAATTGCATATAGTGTTCTACAAAAAGGCTCCCTTTATTTTCTCTTGGTTATCAGTATTTGTACCGTCTTTCAAACGAATACTAAGTATGTCTTTTTTTTTTAATCTTGATTTGTTATCACCCTGGACAAGAATTTTCCCGGATGACCTGCTTCAGAAAAATGTTTTTGTCCCCTTATGAACAATCTCTGCTGGGCCTTGTCAAGAAGAAATTAGGAATACTTTTGACTGGTATTTTGCATCATCCTTCTATTCTCCTCTGTTTTATTCCTAGAAAACTGATTCATCCCACAAAGGGCAGCTGTTTTTAAAGCCCTCTCTTTCATCCCATATCTCTTTCTTAAATTGGCGATATTGCTAAAAAAAAGTCGCCTAGCAAAGGCCTTGAAGGCATCCCAGACCAGCTGTATTTTAGCCGATTTATAATTAACCTCCTAATAATACACCATCTCTTGTTTCAGTCGCTCATGGGTATCTACAAACCGGATTCCCAAAAGGTTGGGACACTAAACAAATTGTGAATAAAAACTGAATGCAATGATGTGGAGATGGCAAATGTCAATATTTTATTTGTAATAGAACGTAGATGACAGATCAAACGTTTAATCCGAGTAAATGTATCATTTTAAAGGAAAAATACGTTGATTCAAATTTTCACGGTGTCAACAAATCCCCAAAAAGTTGGGACAAGTAACAATAAGAGGCTGGAAAAAGTAAATTTGAGCATAACGAAGAGCTGGAAGACCAATTAACACTAATTAGGTCAATTGGCAACATGATTGGGTATAAAAAGAGCTTCTCAGAGTGGCAGTGTCTCTCAGAAGCCAAGATGGGTAGAGGATCACCAATTCCCACAATGTTGCGCAGAAAGATAGTGGAGCAATATCAGAAAGGTGTTACCCAGCGAAAAATTGCAAATACTTTGCATCTATTATCATCAACTGTGCATAACATCATCCGAAGATTCAGAGAATCTGGAACAATCTCTGTGCGTAAGGGTCAAGGCCGTAAAACCATACTTGATGCCCGTGATCTCCGGGCCCTTAAACGACACTGCACCACAAACAGGAATGCTACTGTAAAGGAAATCACAGAATGGGCTCAGGAATACTTCCAGAAACCATTGTCAGTGAACACAATCCGGCCATCCGCCGTTGCCAGCTGAAACTCTACAGTGCAAAGAAGAAGCCATTTCTAAGCAAGATCCACAAGCTCAGGTGTTTTCACTGGGCCAGGGATCATTTAAAATGGAGTGTGGCAAAATGGAAGACTGTTCTGTGGTCAGACGAGTCACGATTTGAAGTTCTTTTTGGAAATCTGGGACGCCATGTCATCCGGACCAAAGAGGACAAGGACAACCCAAGTTGTTATCAACGCTCAGTTCAGAAGCCTGCATCTCTGATGGTATGGGGTTGCATGAGTGCGTGTGGCATGGGCAGCTTGCATGTCTGGAAAGGCACCATCAATGCAGAAAAATATATTCAGGTTCTAGAACAACATATGCTCCCATCCAGACGTCATCTCTTTCAGGGAAGACCCTGCATTTTTCAACAAGATAATGCCAGACCACATTCTGCATCAATCACAACATCATAGCTGCGTAGGAGAAGGATCCGGGTACTGAAATGGCCAGTCTGCAGTCCAGATCTTTCACCTATAGAGAACATTTGGCGCATTATAAAGAGGAAGGTGCAACAAAGAAGGCCCAAGACGATTGAACAGTTAGAGGCCTGTATTAGACAAGAATGGGAGAGCATTCCTATTTCTAAACTTGAGAAACTGGTCTCCTCGGTCCCCAGACGTCTGTTGAGTGTTGTAAGAAGAAGGGGAGATGCCACACAGTGGTGAAAATGGCCTTGTCCCAACTTTTTGGGGATTTGTTGACACCATGAAATTCTGATTCAACATATTTTTACCTTAAAATGGTAAATTTTTTCAGTTTAAACTTTTGTTCCGTGATTTATGTTCTATTCTGAATAAAAAATTAGAAGTTGGCACCTCCAGATCATTGCATTCATTTTTTATTCACGATTTGTAGTGTCCCAACTTTTTGGGAATCCGGTTTGTATTATAGATAACCAGTAGGGATTCAACCTAAAGGGGGGAACTACCCCCTTACTATCCCAAAGCATAAAAAGCTCAAGGGATACTGGGACATGAACCGAGAGCGACCTGGATTCGTATTTCATTAGTTTAATGTATCTCAAATATTTTCGATTTACTAAAGCCGTGTCAATCTTGGAAATGGAGTTCCCCAATTTAGACACACATGAGTAGACCCTTCTCCTCGTCCAAGAAAGCTCCAGACCAGTGATGGCCAGGTCGCATTGTTCGGCCACGAACATATGCGGGCTGCTATCTTTTTTCACAAGTCCGGCGAGGCACAGGTAAGCCCTTACCTGTGCCTGTGCGCGAGCCGGGCACAGAAAACAAGTGCGGTCAGCGGGAGCAGGCAGTTCCGAGAACAGCCACCGGGGGCCTTCATCGGGCTGTTCTCGGAACTGGCTGCTCCCGGTGACCGCATTTGTTTTCAGACCGGCTCGCGGCACAAGCACAGGTAAGGGCTTACCTGTGCCTCGCTGGACTTGTGAAAAAAGATGGCAGCCCGCAAAAGGTTCGTGGGCGAACAATGCGAACTGGCCATCACTGCTCCAGACATCTACAAAATCAGACTCTTCACAGAATCTTGCCAGAGGAGACCTCTGATTAAGTGTCGGGGCATTTCCATTCATAGAGGTACGGTCTATTTTGGGATTTATCACACAATTAAAGTCCCCGTTAAATAAAGTAAGAAAGTATGTCCATTGTTCCATGAATCTTAACAAGGAGTTGAGTACATAAAGGGAAAAAGGGGGAGGAATATAAACAAATGCTAAAATACATGAAATGACAAAAAGTTTCCCATAGAGAAAGACAAATCTTCCCTATTTATGGATAAACAGCGTCACTCCTCTCGAGTGGCTGGTGAAGGTTTAACGAAAAGCCTGTGAGATCCATCCTGTACCGACCCGCATCACCGCCTCTTCAGTAAAGTGGGTCTCTGACAAACAAACAATTCTTGGTAAATATCTCTGAATTTGGTCAAACACCGCCTGTCTTTTTAGCCTATCCCCAAGTCCCAGTACATTCTTACAGACATATCATCTCCTAATCCCCCCTTAGAACCCCCCCCCCCCCCATTTTTCCTAAGAGACGCATCGCAACCCTCCCAAAATCCCCAAATCCACCCCCCCTCACCCCATGATCCTCCACTAACAAAGAGCAGACTTCTCTACTCGGACCATCCCTCCCCGCTAAATCCGCCTCCCAAAAAAAAATAATAATAATTTAGAATCCTGTCTCTGTCCAGATAAGCAAGGATCTTTGCCAGGAGTGTTTTTTTTTGTTTTGTTTTTTTGGGGGGGGGGGGGAGGAGGCCCCAAGACATTGGGAAATGGCAAACAGAACAAACAAACTGCGCTGGAGTATAACAATGGCTGGGTGCAGCCGCTATACTTGTCTAATCAGCTCAAAGTACGGACAAGTCCTGTGGGGTCCATGCCTGGTTTATTCTAACGAACATGAGCTGTTCCACATTGGCTGTAGACAGGTGGATGTGCCGTCCGTGATCACACCCTGCTGTGCTAAACACACGTTCGGACAATACACTTGCCACAGGACAGGCCAGCACCTCCAAGGCGTAAAGGGCAAGCTCAGGCCATGTGCCCAATTTGGAGACCCAGAAGTTATCCTGCTAAGACGGTCCGTATTAGATGGCGGTGCTGGATGTTGTGGCAAGCTGACGAAGGTTTTTCACATTTTGGACATTCTAACCCTCCCTTCTGAGGTAGTGCAGCTTCACCCGTTGTGTTGGAGACTCCCTCCTCCTCCTCCTCGTGCTTCCACTGAGCCCCTGCTGTCAGGTGGGAAAGCAGTCAGTGGTGCGTCTAGCAGCATGCACTTGTATTCATGCATCTTCCAATCACGCTCCAGTGACGGAAGTAAGGATGGCACCAGTAATCACCCAGTAATCAGCACTGGTAACAATCAGGGCAACTCAGCGGTTGTTGCGCAGCACTACAGCATGTAGTCACTCATGTGTGCCAGGCTGCCCAGACGCAAAAACAACAAGCTGTCCTTGGTGGGAGCTGTATAGTCTGTGTCCTCTGTATTACCCCAGCCACGCTCTAATGATGCCTGTGAGCCGATTTGGGTGCCACCCTGCTGTGAACGGGGATCCTCATCCTCTAAAACTGTGCCCTGGCTGTACAGTTATATACCTGGCCGCTGTTAATGTGGGAAACCACCCTCTGAGCCACCTGTGAACGACTGGCTTGATAAGGTTACTTTCACAGTAGCGTTTTTACTGGATCAGGCCGTGTTCAGGAAAAAACGCTTCCTTTACTGATAATACAACCATCTGGTGTTTCATTTGGGGCATAGCTGGCACAGATTGACAACGTCCTCTGCCTGCAGCAGGAGCTCCACCACCACCAGAGCACCATGACCAGGGCCACATCCCTTATTTGATGCTCTCCTCATTCTTTGAGGTCACCCACAAAATTGACAGACAGATGATCAATTGTATTTCTGTGTCACGGGTGCAAATGATGTGTATCTCACCCCAAATAATGGGTTTATGTCACCAGCAAAATTAACAGACTGATTAACTATTCTATTATAGTGTCACTGATGCAAAAGGAGGTGTTTTGCACCCCCCAAAAGATGCGCTGCAGCCTTTCAACAATCTTTATTCTTTACCCGAACACGGACTTTCGCGGCAAAATCCGTGTTTGAGTTTGGATGCCGGGACACCACAATATTCGGGTTCGATCATCCCTAGTCATGATGTAAAGGTGAGCTAGGATAAATGTACTTGTCTACTGAAACTGAAGTAGGCCATTAGCATGTTTAAGATCATGCTTAAATCTTGGTGTTGGATAGGTGATAAGTGAAGAGGCCCACTTTAGATTTTATAGCCCATGTGGCTCCTTGGAAAGAAAAATGGAGATTTGCACTTAAATTATAGTGGATCAATGGAGGGCCCAAGGAATAAGTTATTTCCTCATGAAGTGGTCATGATAAGAAACTTTTGTCCAATTAGAAGTTGTTGTAAGTGTAACTTATGCACAGTGGCGTCGCCAGGGGGGGGGGGCCAGAGGGGGCCACGGCCCCCCCTACATCAAGCTGTGCCCCCCCAACTAAAATGTCCCCCATTCATTTTGGTAATAGTTGGTGTATGCTGCGCTGCTGTGCACTGTGTAGGCACTAGGCAGCCCTACCGGACATTTTCTTCACATCTGATGATCTGAGTGTCGGACTCTGTGCAGTTGCGGTCTCACTCTCTAGTCTCCACCCATCGCCGCAGCGCCGCGTCCCAGGCTCCGCCCCCAGCTCCGCTCCGCCCCCAGCTCCAGGACCTGACCAGTTGAGTCAGACTCAGTGGCAGTGAGACGAGCTGATTCTGATTCATTCATCTACTGGCAGCAGCTGCTTAAAGTCATATATTTTTTTTTTCCAACTTAAATTCCTTATAATGCGATATATTAATATATAGTGCTCTTACTCATTTTGGTTGGGTAGTTTCTTCAAAAAACTGACTTTTATAATATGTAAATTAGCTCTCTACCAGCAAGTAGGGCGGCCGCATCCTCCTTTCATAAAGACGCCCCCTTCGCATGTTGGTTGACAGGGCCAGTGAACGTGCTCGTCTTCTGGCTGGCCCTGTCTGCGTTCAAAATCTGGTGCCTGCGCCGTACCGGTCTTCAGTCGGCGCAGGCGCACTGAGAGGAGGACGCTCGCTCGGCCGCTCCATCCTCAATGCGCCTGCGTCGATGACGTTACATCTACAACCGGCACAGGCGCACTGAGGAAGGAGCGGCCGTCCTCCTCTCAGTGCGCCTCCGCCGACTGAAGACTGGTACAGCGCAGGCACCAGATTTTGAATGCAGACAGGGCCAGCCAGAAGACGAGCACGTTCGCTGGCCCTGTCAATCAACATGAGGAGGGGGCGTCTTTATGAAAGGAGGATGCGGCCGTCCTACCTGCTGGTAGAGAGCTAATTTACATATTATAAAAGTCCGTTTTTTGAAGAAACTACCCAACCAAAATGAGTAAGAGCACTATATATTAATATATCGCATTATAAGGAATTTAAGTTGGCAAAAAAATATATATGACTTTAGTGGGGTGACAGAAGCCCTTTAAGCCAGCCAGGCCCAGACTAGAGAACAGACAATGTGTGGCGTGGCCCTACCCTACCGATACCGAACAGACTGGACTGAGCCTGACCTAGTGGAGACGGTGTGTAGCAGGTTAACTTAATAATAATAAGGTACAACTTACAAGTAGTGACTGAGTGGACTGACCTAGGCCTCTTTCACACTTGCGTTGTCCGGATCCAGCGTCTACTCCACTTGCCGGAATTACACGCCGGATTCGGAAAAACGCAAGTGTACTGAAAGCATTTGAAGACGGATCCGTCTTCAAAATGCGTTCAGTGTTACTATGGCAACCAGGACGCTATTAAAGTCCTGGTTGCCATAGTAGTAGCGGGGAGCGGGGGAGCGGTATACTTACAGTCCGCGCGGCTCCCGGGGCGCTCCAGAATGACGTCAGAACGCCCCATGCGCATGGATGACGTGCCATGTGATCACGTCATCCATGCGCGTGGGGCGCCCCGACGTCACTCTGGAGCGCCCCGGGAGCCGCACGGACGGTAAGTATACTGCTCCCCCGCTCCCCACTACACTTTACCATGGCAACCAGGACTTTAGCGTCCCGGCAGCCATGGTAACCATTCAGAAAAAGCTAAACGTCGGATCCGGCAATGTGCCGAAACGAAGTTTAGCTTAAGGCCGGATCCGGATCAATGCCTTTCAATGGGCATTAACTCTGGATCCGGCCTTGCGGCAAGTCTTCAGTATTTTTGGCCGGAGCAAAAAGCGCAGCATGCTGCGGTATTTTCTCCGGCCAAAAACGTTCCGGTCCGGAACTGAAGACGTCCTGATGCATCCTGAACGGATTTCTCTCCATTCAGAATGCATTAGGATAAAACTGATCAGGATTCTTCCGGCATAGAGCCCCGACGACGGAACTCTATGCCGGAAGAAACGCAAGTGTGAAAGAGCCCTAAGTCTCTTTCTATTCTAACTAGAGAGATTAGATCTGACTCTAACTGAGTCTGAGAGGAGAGCTGGCTGGCGGCTGCCCCAGAATCTTCCTGATTTAAAAGTTAAAGGGGTTCTGCACTTTAATTTAACTAATGATCTATACTCTGGATAGATCATCAGCTTCTGATCGGCAGGGGTCAGACACCCGAGACCCCCGCCGATCAGCTGCTTAAGAAGGCACCGGCGCTCCAGTAGCGCCGCGGCCTTCTCACTGTTTACCGCCAGCCCACTGACGTCACGACTAGTATCAACTAGCGTGGACACAGCTAAGCTCCATTCAAGTGACAGAGCTTAGCCGCGCTCAGGCTAGTTGATACCGGCGGTAAACAGTGAGAAGGCCGCGGTGCTGCTCGAGCGCCGCTGCCTTGTCAAACAGCTGATCGGCGGGGGATACCGGGTGTCTGACTGCTGCCGATCAGAAGCTGAAGATCTATCCAGAGTATAGATCATCTCAGTTAAATGAAAGTGCAGAACCCCTTTAAAGTCACTGTCAGTGCAGCCTGGATGATTACAGTGTTTACTTTACCGTTTAGAGAAATCCTGTTCAAATGTGAGCGGTGGGAGGGGGATCTGTGGCCTGTGGATGTCATGAGTCATTACACTGTTATAGGGGGGGAGGGATCTGTGGATGATACTCTTATAGTGTTATAGGGAGGGGGATCGGGGGTCTGTGGATGTCATGAGTCATTACACTGTTATAGGGGGGGAGGGATCTGTGGATGATACTCTTATAGTGTTATAGGGAGGGGGATCGGGGGTCTTTGGATGTCATGACACTGTTACGGGGAGGGGGGGGGGAATCTGTAGATGACACTGTTATAGGGAGGGGGATCTGTAAATGACACAGTTATGTGGGGGGGGGGGGTCTGTGCCACTCTGTGGATGACACTGTTAGGCTCCCTTCAGACGTCCGTAACAGCGGTAATGTGCGGGTCCGCATTTTTTTTCGGGAACGGAATTGCGGACCTGGAAGTGCGGGACCGCCTTTCCGTATCCGGCAGCACATCGTGCTGCCCTATAGAAATGAATGGGTCCGCAATTCCGTTACGCAAATTTCGGATGTGTGAATGGGGCCTTATAGGGAGAGGGATCCCGATATGACACTGATATGGGGTGGATGACATATAGCATGAGATGCTATAAACGGTATGTGTCATCCACAGATCCCCCTCCATAAGTGTCATCCACAGATCCCCAGGCAGCTAGGACATGTTGAAATCTGAGTGATTGGGGTTTTTCTTCCCTATTGCGGTTTTAGGTATTGGGTAAAGTATCGCAGCATTTCTAAGCGTACTTGTGTAAATGTTTCGTGTTATAGCTGCCCCCCTACTTTTGTCCTGGCCCCCAGTGTGCCCCCCCAATATTTGAAAGCTAGAGACGCCACTGCTTATGCAGATCAGATAAACGTATTTAGGACATAACCTGGGTAAGGTATTATATCAACTAAATTAACTAATGCCAACCAAGGCAATGAGACCTATCTTGACCCAGGTATTACTTAAAACTTCACTTTTATTTCTCGATCTACTAAAACCTGAATGTCAGTAGGTGAATGATTAAATTACTTATCTTTATTAGTTTTCTACAATAACAAAAACCAAACAGTTAAAATTACAGTCTCCCTTTCACAGAACAGGGCTTAGTGAGTGACACTGAAGAGGATAGGGAAAGTGCACTATCTCCCTCCTTCTCACTAAAATATATCACACAGTGTCGCCGTCTGCAAGACTGGTAGTCACTATATACTGCTGGCCGTGGCAGTGTAAGGCAGAGGGGACTTATGCGGCGTCAGCCCTCTATAAAGGGAGAACAATTGGCTCCCATACACACAGCTAATAGGCTGAAGGACTGAACGGCCAGATACACCACAATTGAGGCAGACACTGGTGGATATGTAGCAAAATTGGTTGATTGATAACTGTGCTAGTTGCTAGTCCGTCCGGACAAGCACAGCTAGACACTATGAACCAGGAGACCGCACATTAAAACAAAAAACTGCCCCCCCCGACATGTTTCGCCAGATAACTGGCTTCTTCAGGGGAAATGGGCAGCAATGGGTGTGACCACAAATGAGAGGGTTAAATACTATTGGGGACTGATTGACAGAACACTCGTCCAATCATAGTCATAGTAGACAAAGATGTTAACCTGTCACCTTATGCTAGGAGCTGGGGTCAAAGTAAGTACATCCGCCGATGTCAGGCGCTTCCCGATTACATCATCAGGCTGCGCCATACGCTTGAAAGATGTGCCGGTGCTTGGATTAAGTCAAACTCGCATTAGTACAATGCGCATGCGCAAGCGCCGATGCCAGGCGCTTCCCGATTGCATCATCAGGCTGCGCCATGCGCCTGAAAAATGCGCCGGTACTTTGAATAAAATCGGACTCACATAAGCGCAGTGCGCATGCGCTGCGCCAATAGAGGATGCGCATATACACAGCCGAAATGTACATAGGCTGGATCCCACTCGGACATTAAGTATGCGCATGCGCTGCGCTAGAAGGGGATGCACAAACACTTCACATATACTAATGAGACTGCTATAATACATCTAAGTGCAGGGGGAAACCAGCTGCTCTTGTGTAATTTGCATTTAATCTAAGTAAATATACCAAATGCAAACTAAATAATGGAATAAAATAAAAACCTATTGTATTCGTCTATCCTACTTACCTATTATTATTATAAATGGTCAAAACTATTAAGAGGGTCCGGCCAGACCCATAGGAGAAAAAAAAAAGAGGAGGGGGGAGGGAATAAATCCCATAAATACCAGAAGGTGTATAAAAATGTACATCTGAATTACTGACATATCAATTAGAATGTCAGAAGTCTAAACGTGAATAGGAAAGTGGTAATAGTCAAACTGAGTTTTTAACTGTAGATACTGGAGCATTAAGAATGAAAATAAGTACCATATTTATATTTATAAGTTTTAAACCATTACTATAAGACCCTAAATCCTACCTGCAGAAAGTGGCCCCATTGAATATGGCTATTTTAATGAAACAATTGTCTCTCCATAAAATAATTCAGATCCCCAAAGACGGTGGTAATTAAACAATACCGTCCTTGTGGCAACCCTAAGGTTTCAAAAATTGTAGAATAAAGAATCCAAGAGATTGAAACATGTGTCAAAATAGACCCATAGTACGGTACTAAACAAATTAGTAAAGGGGTAAAAAAATTGAAAGGACCAACATTAGTGGTACCTCTTCCTACACTTTTAAAGAAAGGCTGTGAAGGCAAAACCTTCATTGAGACCTTTGGGGCTATGGCTGTCAAGCCTATAAATCCACCTGGTCTCTTCCTGTAAAAGGATGGCATCTAGGTCTCCTCTCTGGGCACCATTAAGGTTTTCTTACAGATACCCCAAAATTTTAAAACCTTGTGATCACCCGCGTGTTGGGACCTCACATGTCTGGAGATGGAGGTGTCAGCTCCAGTGTTTATACTGCTGAGATGTTGTGAGATTCTCCTCCTAAACTCCTGAGACGTCTTACCAACATAGATTTTGGGGCACGAACATTGGATGGCATAAACGATGCCTCTGGTTTTACAATTAATATATTGTCTAATATTATATTCTTTGTCATCAACAGGGTTAATGAATGATTGACATCTCTTCACAAGGGGGGAAAAGACACAATCTCCACATGGGTAAGTGCCCACCACTTTTGATGTAAACCAAGTTGTATTGGGCGGTGTGGGCTAGTAAAAGCTATGAACCAAAGTGTCCTTGAGGTTTTTTCCCCTACGATACGTGACACTTGGTTTCTTGGTAATCACTGCCCTCAGGTCATTATCCGCCCAGAGGACATGCCAGTGTTTGTTCAGAATTTGGTAGATTTGATTATTTTGGGCATGCAGATCAGTGGTTACTAATAATAATGATGTACTGTAATGTGTTCAAGTAACATTGAAGCTTATGGAAAGCAGCATACCGCGGAAAACCTGAACTATAATACTAACTAGCTGAAGGACCCGGCTTCACTCGGGTATAATTAATATATTTCATTTAATGTTTGTGTGCGTCGTTAAAAGATATGAACACTATCCCCTATAACAGTGACCTCCACAGCCCCCCACCCTTTAACACGGAACCCCCCCATAATGACCTATCCCTTAAAATTGGACCTCCACAGCAGCCCACCCCTTAACTTTGACCTTTACAGCAGCCTTCCCCTTTAACAGTGACTTTCACAGCATACCACCCCCTTGACAGTGACCTCCACAGGGGCCCGCACCCTTAACAGTGGCTATTACTGGATAGGGGGCATGTCCTTTTGAACAGCTCACTCTAAGACAGCAGCACTGTACTGTCTGAGTGTGATCTGTAGGGAGAAAGTCACCCTCCCTCCCACCCCTGCAGCTGACAGAAGTTGATCTTTACCTTCATTTTTTCAATCCCAGTTGGCTGAGGAGTGGATGGGGTGTGGCCTAACCAGATCGGGCGTGGCTTAGCGCGGCCTAGAGCTTGAATTTTTTACTTAATTTTTTCAATCTCAGTCGGCTGAGGAATAGGAGGGGGCGTGGCCTACCTGGATTGTGGGAGTGTCCTTTTGAACAGCTCACTCTAAGGGTCCATTCACACGTCCGTAGAATGGATCTGCATACGTTCCGCAATTATGCGGAACGGGTGCGGACCTATTCATTCTCTATGGGGCCGAAAGAGATGCGGACAGCACACAGTGTGCTGTTCGCATCCCTATTTCCGGAGTGCGGCCCCGATCTTCTGGTCCGCAGCTCCGTAAAAAAATAGAGCATGTCCTATTCTTGTTCACAATTGCGGACAAGAATAGGCATTTCTATGGGGGTGCATCTCGGATCCGTAATTTGCGGATCCGCAATGCACTACAGACGTCTGAATGGAGCCTAAGACAGCAGCACTGTGCTGTCTGAGTGTAAGCTGCAGGAAGAAAGTCACCCTCCCTCCCACCCCTGCAGCTGACAAAAGTTGATTTTTACCTTCATTTTTTCAATACCTGTCGGCTCAGGAATGGGGGCGTGGCCTAACCAGATCAGGGGCGTGGCTTAGCGGGACCTAGAAGTTGCTTTTTAACTTCATTTTTTCAATCTCAGTCGACTGAGTAGTGGGGTAGGGGCATGGCCTAACCGGATCGGGGGCGTGTCCTTTTGAACAGCTCACTCTAAGACAGCAGCACAGTGCTGTCTGAGTGCAAGCTGCAGGGAGAAAGTCACCCTCCCTCCCACCCCTGCAGCTGACAAAAGTTGATTTTAAACTTAATTTTTTCAATCCCAGTTGGCTCAGGAGTGAGAGGGGGTGTGGCCTAACCAGATCGGGGGCGTGGCTTAGTGGGACCTGGGGTGGGGTTTTAAGTCTTTTGAGGGTAGACACATTGTGACAGGGGGCGTGTCTGGGCTCCTTCCTGCAATAGTGACGCCCCTCTGGGCACCTTACTGGCTCATAGTGGCGTCGCTAGAGGGGGGCGAGGGGGGGCAATTGCCCCCCCCTATGTTGTTCCTTGCCCCCCCGGGTGCCCCCCCGCTGATTCCCCCGAGTGAATACTAATGAGCGCTTCCATTATGGAAGCGCTCATTAGTACCGAAGAACCAGGAAGTGGTGAACGCTCTGTACTCACCACTTCCTGGTCCTCGGCTGTCGGCTGTGCAGGGCTGCGCAAAGCGTGAGGTCGCTCTGTGACCTCACGCTGTGCGCGCCAGTTTAGAGCACAGTCGACTGAGGAGGGAGAAAATGGCAGGTGGCGTCCGTCCAGGAGCCAGGAGAGGTAAGTGTTTTTTTATTTTATTTTATAAAAAATGTGGCTGCTGGGGGCATTATGGGGGCTAATAGGAGGCATATGGGGCTAATAGGAGGCATATGGGGCTAATTGGAGGCATATTTGGGGGCTAATTGGAGGCATATGGGGGCATTTGGAGGCATATTTGGGGGCTAATAGGAGGCATATGGGGCTAATAGGAGGCATATGGGGCTAATTGGAGGCATATGGGGCTAATTGGAGGCATATTGGGGCTACATAGGAGGCATATGGGGGCTAATAGGAGGCATATGGGGGCTAATAGGAGGCATATGGGGGCTAATTGGAGGCATATGGGGGCTAATTGGAGGCATATGGAGCTAATTGGAGGCATATGGGGGCTAATAAGAGGCATAATGGGGGCTAATGAGGCATAATGGGGGCTAATGAGGCATAATGGGGGCTAATGGGGCTAATAAGAAGAATAATGGGGGCTAATGAGGCATAAGGGCTGATATGGGGGCTAATGAGAGGCATAATGAGGGCTAATGAGAGGCATAATGTGTCATCCACAGATGCCCCCATAACAGTGTGTCTTCCACAGATCCACCATAACAGTGCGCCTGTGCACTGACGAGAGACAGAAAGAAGGGGAAAGAATCCGCGGAAGCAAGCAGAGGACGGCACAGCAGACGACTGAATAGCTTCTTTTGTAAGTAAATTGTTTTATTATAAATGTATCCCTGCAGACCACAACTCTCTCGTATTTTGTAATCTTATTTCTATATACTTATTTTGTTTTTGCCCCCCATTTTTGACTGTGGTATCTTTGTGCCCCCCCCCCCCTATATATTGTTCCTAGAGTCGCCACTGCTGGCTCATTTGCATACCAAATAAACTGGATTTTCAGAGGATAAAAACATCTATTGCTGGAACAAAGGCAATAAGGTGCCAAGTGCTATTAGGCCATGGCTTTACTTCAAAAGCAATTATTCTTGTGACAGATTTCCTTTAAAGCTTTCCTACAGCAGTGAAGATAAATGGCTGGGTTGTTATGGAAACCTGGAGTAAAACTGTGTGTGGAGGCTGGAGGACCTGTGAGCTTCTATTGGCTGATAAGGGTCATGTGACCAAGCTTCTATTGGCTAATGCATTTTTTGGGAATATCTCAGGAACGTAACGTATCTTAGAGAGCTGAGACCTCTAGACCTTACCGGACACATGATGTACCTGTGTGCCAAATTTTGTGATTGTAAATGCGACGGTGCAGATTCTTTTAGCGGAAATACACACACATACACTCAGAACAGATAGTCAGCGCCCAATGCATAACAATACACACCCAGTCCC
This sequence comes from Bufo gargarizans, assembly GCF_014858855.1. NCBI lineage: Eukaryota > Metazoa > Chordata > Amphibia > Anura > Bufonidae > Bufo > Bufo gargarizans. The sequence continues at coordinate 516,625,820 of NC_058083.1, forward strand.
ACCTAATAAAATCTATCATAGGGTACACAGCGGTGATAGGAATATGTGGAGTTATGACTTAATTCCTACTAATTTGCTCAGGATGAGAGGTAGTTGGGCAGAGGAAATCTGCAACACAGGTGTCCCTGCCTCACAGAAGTGTTTACATTTCACATTCTCCAAACTGGAAGCAAGCGTCTCTGCCAGGAAACCCTTCCCCCCCTAAGATGGGGGGCTGAGCTAATCACTGATCACATACAGAAGAAAATAACTACCTAGACCTCATGTAACCGGAAATTATGAAATTAGAACTAACCAATCATCTCAGAAATAAACCATTTACGTCTCAGCGACTCTGGGACCGAGACGGACGTTCTCCCGGTTTTCATTTGCGTGTGGGACACGGAGAAGGGGAGATATGGGGAACTTCTAATTGGAACCTAATATCCATGACGTGTTTGGTCTCCACGTGCACCAACGGTCCAGGCGGATCTGTTGGTACCAGAACCATCTCCCTATGACCTTCCTGTGAGGAGCGATGAGCCATAATGTGATTGTGGATTTTTGCCTACCAGGACCAGGAAGGGGGAGTGGAATCGTCCCGGGGGAGAAAGAGGCATGACCGACTAAGAGTTAAAATGCCTGTGCAGAGCACAGCCCATGGTCTTTCTCTGAAGGGGGTCACCTTGTGTAACATGTTTGGAGGAACCTTGGAAAACCTGCTTCCCGGGGGGCTATGGCATTCACCATCACAGCTAAAGGGTTACACCTTTATCCAGTAACTGACTTTCATTTGCTAACTTGCTGTGTCGTGTTTACTGCGCCCCTAAGGCAATTAACTATATAAATTACTCTTGCGCTGTTCTGTATCTCGATCCATGAATCCCACACGTCCGTGTCTCGGCATAACGTTATACGCTACCTGGGGTTGGTTTCTGACCCGATATAACCCTGTTAACAGACCAGGCTTATATCTAACGAGAAATTGGTGGCAGTCTACCGGGCTGGCAGGGCTCTATTTCACTGGGGCAGTGAAAAGGCTATCTCAGCTTGTCAGGGTTGTGAGCGAGAGTGGCGTCACGCTGAAGGTAGCGTGGACCACCCTCTCTCTCAACCTGTGCCCGTGCAGACAGAAGGTGTCTGTGTAAACTGTGCAAAGCTGACCTTACGTAATCCCAGGGAGGACATAACATCACTTCTTGGTAACCAGTGATGTCAGGCGGGGCTGTGAGGTGCGGTGTCGTCACAGGTGGTACCAATACACCTTGCAATAAATTAAAGAACCAACTGGTCCTACCTCATCTTGGGTGTCACTGGCGTCGGCTTGATATCCACTGGATCCTGAAAAGGTAACTGCAGTGATCGAGAAAAAAGAATGATCACATAAAGAAGGGATGCTAACTGTCCATGTTAATATCTATTATGGGGCGCTGTGCTGGCCTGTAAGACTGAGCCATCCCAATATATAACAGTGTAATCTAGGGCATTTCCCCTTAGTGCAACCACATAGTACTAATGCCCAGCTTCTGGCCCTTTCAGAGTGGTATGTAAATTTATTTCTGTGAATCCAGCATGTTTCAGTAAAAAAAATACATTTTCGGCAAAACTGGTGTTTGAGTTGCTTTCATGTCTGAAATGTTGATGGTTTTAAAAAGGTTGTGCACTTTTTTGTTTTTTTTACAGCCCCTTCTAAGCAGGTATTGGGTCCCGACTCTTTTACTCCCTGGTCTTAGCTGCCTTGCTCAGACCCTGCTGCCATCAGCCGCTTTGCAGCAAATCTTGCATCATGTGCCCAATTGCCATGATGCAAGGGCAGCAGGTCACCACTGCGGCCAGCAGTGGGGTCAAAGTGGATATTGACAGCGGGGACCCGAGCAAGGCAGCTGGTGCGACGGGTATGTTTCCCTATGCAGATCTGCCTAATGATGGTCTCCACTGCCTTGCACTGATTCCTCTTGTGAGTATTGCACGCTTTGGTGGAAGACCTTCCCAAGTCAAACACGGAGCATTTGGAGTGGAGCATGGGAATCAAACAGTGAATTGTAAAATATTTTTCTTAGCAAAGCAAAATATAGCGATGAGATGGATGGAAGGAGACTCCCTCGCTTAGCTCGGTGGTGTAATATTACAGGATCTATTTCAAAAACAGAAGTGGGGTCATTTACTTACAGCACTATGCCAGATTTTGAAGTAAAGAAAAACGCAAGGCCCAAGCCTATGTGACAATACTTTATCACTCAGACATTTTTTCACTCTTCCCGCCACTAGGGAATGGCCTTGCTGGCAAATTAGCCCTGGCACATTCACAAACAATTAGCAAATTTCAGGTGTAAAAGTTGTCTAAAATTTACTCCACTTCAGGGAGCAGACGCACACTGCCAGAGTATATGCCTAAGTTATGAAGAATTGTATGTTTTGTGATAAATTAGGCACATCCTTCAGCAGTGTAGCATCTATCAAAGACCAGAGTAAAAGGTCTCTTGATAAACGACCCTCAAAGTGTCCTAAAAAATTCCACAAAGTCTGGGATCCACGATGGAAGTCTCCCCTCACCATCTGCATACACAGTGACCACCAACTCTTTCTTAACTTCGTAGGTTCTGGGGCCATATCTTATCATCTAAAGAATAAAGAGACATAGGCCCAAAATGCAGATATTTATTAACAAATGGTAACATGTTTGACACAGTTATATAAAGTCTAAGGGAATGATGTGACGGATCGCATGATTACAGTGCAGGTTCATTTACTTTCATAGGTATCGAGAAAAACAATTACCGGTAAGCAATTATTGTTTTCCCCTCCGCCATGCGAGAAGAACCTTCCTCCCGAAGGCCGCTTAGTCATTGAGGTTAAGCATATAATGCTTGAAAAAGGTATGAGGGGTGCTCCATGTTGCAGCCCTACAAATCTGACTAAGGCAGGCGTTAGCCCTCTCTGCCCAGGAGGTGGCCACTGACCTGGTGGAATGAGCCCCGAATCCCTCCGGAGGAGGGAGCCTGAGAGAAGTATAGGACAAAAGGATGCCTTTTTTAACCCATTTAGCTAAGATTCCCCGGGAAACCCTACAACCTTTCAGTTTACCCTGATATTGAATGAAAAGATTTTCGTCCACTCTCCAGGGAGCGGTAGATTCCAGGTAGAAGATTAAACACCTCCTGACGTCTAGACAGTGGAATTTACTTTCCAACTGGTTGGCTGGATTTGGACAGAAGGAGGGAAGGATTATGTCCTGATTCATCTGAAAATTGGAAACAACTGGAAGGCAGAAAAAGCCTGTATCTCTGAGACCTTCTTGCCGCGGTTATGGCCATTAGAAAGGCCAGTTTATAGGAAAGGGTCCCCAAGGATAAATCCTGTAGTGGCTCAAAGGGATGCTGGGAGAGGGCTGTAAGGACTGCATTAAAGGTCCCACGGAGGAGTAAGGGGCCGCAATGAGGGATGAATCCTGGAGGCAGCATTCAAAAATCTCTTCACCCAGGGGTGATCGGCTAGCCTATAGTCAAAAAAAAAACTTAGTGCTGCCACATGAACCTTCAAGGTGGAAGCCTTAAGCTTTTTTTTTTTTCTAAGCCCGCTTGTAGAAAGTCTATAATCCTAGGAATTTCAGGATCCTTAAGGGGTTCAGGAGAAAAACCCAGAAAGGTGGAGAAAACCCCCCAGACTTTCAGATATTTATTGGTCATGGATTCTTTCCTGCTCTTAAGTAGGGTGGACACCACTTTGCCTGACAGGCCCCTATCTAGCCAAATGTTCCTGTCAACTTCCATGCCGTCAACTTTAGAGTACCCGGGTCAGAATGGAATAGGGGACCCTGAAAGAGAAGATCCTCCCTTGGTGGTAGAGAGGAGGGAGGCTAGCCTCTGGAGAGCCGAAAACCAGGCCCTCTCGTGAAAGGGAATTCGCCTTCACATTTTCAACCCCAGGGCGGAACGTGACAACAAAATTAAACCTAGAAAAGAACAAAGACCATCTGTCTCGGTTTCAGACGCTTGGCCGATTCCAAGTAGGCCAGATTCTTATGGTCGGTAAACACGGTAATAGGGTGTCTAACCAATGGCGCCATTCCTCAAAAGCTAATTTGATGGCCAACAACTCCCTATCTCCCACATTGTAATTTTCTCTATGCAGAGGAGAGTTTCCTTGAGAAAAAGGCACACAGTCGCCATGTGGCAGGAGAGGGACCCTGAGATAAGACCGCACCCACAACCACCTCAGAAGCATCCACCTCAACAATAAAAGGTAGAGAGACATCAGGTTGTACCAAAATGGGAGCGGAAGCAAAACTCTCTTTAATACTAGAAAAGGCTTTAAGCGCATCTACCGACCACAAGGAAAAATCTACCCCCTTTTTAGTCATATCAGTGAGTGGCTTAACAACAGAGGAATAATTCAAAATGAACTTTCTATAATAATTGGCAAAACCCAAAAACCGCAACAGCGCCTTCCGATTCTCAGGAAGCTCCCAATCAAGCACAGTGCGGACCTTCTCAGGGTCCATGCGAAAACCAGAAGTGGAGAGAAGAAAACCAAGAAATTGAATCTCCGGAACTGCAAACACACATTTTTCCAGTTTAGCGTACAATTTAATCTCCCGCAGAATCAGCAAGACCTGACGTAGGTGGTCCCGATAAGTCTTGAAATCAGGAGGAAAAAAAAATCATCATCTAGATACGCCAGAACAAATTTCCCCATTAAATGATAAATAAATGCTGTTCACAAAATGTTGGAAGATGGCCGAAGCATTCATCAAACCAAAGAGCATAACCAAATTCTCGAAATGACCCTCAGGGGTCTTAAAGGCCGTCTTCCACTCGTCCCCTTCCCTGAGCCTGACTAGGTTGTATGCCCCTCTTAAATCCAACTTAGAAAAAACTTTAGCCCCAACAATCTGGTTAAAAAGGTCCGGGATCAGAGGAAGCGGATATGGGTCACGAGTTGTGATACGGTTCAGCTCCCTGAAATCCAGACAAGGTCTTAAAGAACCATCTTTTTTCTTAACAAAAAAAAAAAACAACTGCGGCAACAGGTGACTTCGAGAGTCGGATGTGTCCCTTTCTCAGGCTCTCAGAGATATAAGTACACATAGCGACCCTTTGAGGTTGGGAGAGATTGTATAAACGTGATTTTGGCAGCTTGGCGCCTGAGATGAGATTAATAGGGCAGTCGTACTCCCGGTGAGGGGGCAACTCCTGGACACTACTCTCAGAAAACACATCAGAAAATTCAGAGAGAAAAGATGGTACAGTCTTGGTAGAAACCTCTGAAAGATACACCGTGAGGCAATTCTCTCTGCAAAACTCACTCCAACCGTTTATTTGCCTTGCTTGCCAATCAATGGTGGGGTTATGTTTAGTGAGCCAGGGTAGCCCCAACACTAGAGGAGTAGGTAATCCGCTTAGGACGAAACATGACATATCCTTAACATGAGCGTCACCCACAGTCAAACGGATATTGTGAACTATGCCCTTTAACGATCTTTGAGAAAGTGGAGCGGAATCGATAGCAAAAACAGGTAAATCCTTTTCCAAAGTGCATACCTGGAAACCATGCGTTATTGCTAATTGATTATCAATGAGATTGACAGCTGCTCCACTATCTACAAAAATATCTCACAATGTTCTTGCTGTCGCGCGCCACCCTGGCAGGTATGAGAAAACGGGAACTACAAGCAAACGGCAAACCTTGAATTTCCGCATCAACCTTGCCAATAGTAGCAAATGGAAAGTTTTTAGAGGGTTTATACTTTTTTTTTTTATTACCCTCAGAAAACTCCATGAATCTCCTAGAGGGGCAAACATTAGCCAAATGATTTATACCCCCACAACAGAAACAAACCCTCCTCTTAGAGCTGAATCCTCTACTATCAGAGGCAAGCAAACCCAGCTGCATGGCCTCCTCCTCAGAGGGGATTGTGAGAGACTGAGACCCCTGCGCACTGAATGAAACAGCCCCACTGTCCTTGGGCTGAATATGACAGGAAGGAGTAGTCTCCTCTCTCTCTCTAAGAAGCCTGTCAATACGAATAGCTAGAGACATGGCAGATTCTAACGAGGCTGGTCTCTCATGAAAAGCAAATGCATCTTTTAATCTTTCCGAAAGACCATGGCAAAATTGACTTCTGAGTGCAGCATCATTCCAACCAATATCAGCTGCCCATCTCCGAAATTCAGAACAATATATCTCTGCGGACTGTTTACCCTGGCATAAAAGACGCAGTTTAGATTCAGCCAGAGCAATATGATCCGGGTCATCATATATCTGCCCCAGGGCTACAAAAAAATTCATCCACCAATCGGAGGGGCCGGGCCCCCATCGGCAGCGAAAAGGCCCAAGACCCTCTGCTCCTCATCACCAGAGGAATGGGGAAGTAGGCGAAAATGGAGTTTTCAAGCCTGTCTAAAGCGAACAAAATTCTCACTACCCCCGGAGAGCGTATCCGGAAGCGAGATCTTAGGCTCGGAACAAACTCCATGAAAACCAGCAGAACCGGTCACCTGAAATTGAGACACAGTTTTACGGAGATCGGCTACCTCCAGCAAAAGACCTTGCATGCGGTCAATTCAAGGTTGAAACCGGATTCATGCTTAAGACGGTTATGGCGGTTTATAATGTCACGGATGATGTTGCAGATAGCTGGAACTTATGAATAAACGCCCGACTGACTTGATCCCAAACTAAAAAGCATATAGGTGAGCCCTATAAAACCCTAAGAGCTCTCCCTGACTGCTATGCCCATGCAAGGGTCTCAATGGCAGACGATTGTATGCCCACATACCTAAGACTGTGCGACACCTGAAAACCCTATAATAGTGAGGGGACACGACCACCGGCTCCCTGCACTTAACATGGACGGAGTCAGGGTCACCTAGAATCAAGCCAGCAAGGAAACACAATAAAGACTTATCTGAGTAAACAGCAGCTTCCAGCAGTGAACACTTCATCCAGGAAGTAGTATAAACCGCAAAGTGAGGCAGTATGGGAGGGAATATAAAGGGAGACGATTAGTCTAAATAGGTGACACCTGGGAGAAGGAAAGGAGATGACAAAGTGAAACCAAAACAAAGAACATCATGCAAGAGGTAGAGAAGGACGTCTGCCAGACCTTCTCACAGAACTGGCGGTGACAATAGGAGGAAGGTAACGGGACCCTGCATTCCCCACACTCCTTGTGCTTGGACTTCTCCGACGCCTTTTTAGGAACCTACAATACGGATGGGTCTTACCCTCCAGCGGTTGTCCCCCACTCCTTAGGACCAGTACTGGACTAGAAGGCCTCAAGGGTTCACTGGGGTCGGCGCGCCCTGAATCCGCAGGTTCTGACATCTTCCGTCTGGATTCCTTGCTTGCAGGCTGGCTGTCCTCTCCTGCTGCCGCATTTATAACGCGCCTCGGCCACCTCCTGTTGGATTTTTTCAAAATTAGCGCCTAATCCCGGTAATTCCGGGTTTGTGACGTCACCGGAAGTGACGTACTGGAAGTTGCGCAGTCCGCACTGGAAGTTGCGCAGTCCCATCTTGGAGTAAGGCCGTGCTGCCTCTCTACAACCGCCGCACACTGGACCCCCGCCTGAACACGGCCACATCGGTCCCTCCAGAGGCCAGGAGGGTGCAGTCTTTGGCAGTTGCTCCCTCAGGAGACTTACACTGCCCGGGATGCGTCCATTGCGGTGCACAGACCTGGATCCCCCCAGCCCCTGAGATGTAATTTGGTAAGAACCTCAGGATCTCCCATCCGGAGGACAGGAAACCTGAACTGAGGTGTGGTGGGGGTGTGAACATTTTTATATCCTCAGGTTTCCTGCCCCAGATGGGAGGTCCTCCTCGCATGGGTGCCGTCATGGGGGAGGGGGAAAAACTTTTTTCACTCACCTCATCCACTTGCTTGCGCAGAGGCAGTCAGCTCCTCTCTTGACTAAAAAAAGAGCTGTCAAAGGACCTGCGCTCAATGTGATGATGTCACTGTGCTCTCCTAGCATGATCACATGGTGAAGTCATCATGCTAAGCGCAGGTACTTCTGCAGGTCTTTTTCAATCAAGAGAAAAGCAGACAGTCCCTGTGCAAACAAAAAGCTATATGTGCATATGAGCGTATTACCATTTTTTATGGCTGTTAGATGGGTGTGCTTCGGTCTAAAGGCCTGTTAAAAATGGTCTCATTGATTGCTAGGCTAAATGGAGTTTTAACATATTCGTGACAAATTCATTCGGAACAAATCAAAATTTCTTGTTGAACTTTGACCAAGCTGCAGAATTTAAATTTTCAAAAGATCGCTCATCTCTAGTTACCACATTTTGAACATTAAAATCGCTTCTTACCAGTGTGAATTCTCTGATGTTTTACAAGACATGATTTCTTTATAAAAGATTTCCCACATTGTAAACAAGAAAATGGCTTCTCCCCGGTGTGAATTCTCTCATGTATAACAAGACATGATTTCTGTCTGTAAGATTTCCCACATTCTAAACAAGAAAATGGCTTCTCCCCTGTGTGAATTCTCCGATGTTTAACAAGAGTTGATTTATCTATAAAACATTTCCCACATTCTAAACAAGAAAATGGCTTATCCCCTGTGTGAGTTCTCCGATGTTTAGCAAGAGTTGATTTATAAGTAAAACATTTCCCACATTCTAAACAAGAAAAGGGTTTCTCCCCTGTGTGACTTCTCTCATGTATACCAAGAGTTGATTTATAAGTAAAGCATTTCCCACATTCTGAGCATGAGAATGGCTTCTCCCCTGTGTGACTTCTTTGATGATTAACAAGAGTTGATTTATTAGTAAAACATTTCCCACATTCTAAACAAGAAAATGGCTTCGCCCCTGTGTGAATTCTATGATGTCTAACAAGATGTGATTTACGGTTAAAATGTTTTTCACATTCTGAACATGAAAACGGCTTCTCCCCTGTGTGAATTCTCTGATGTACAACTAGATTTGATTTATATATGAAATATTTCCCACATTCTAAACAAGAAAATGGCTTCTCCCCTGTGTGACCTCTCTGATGTTTACCAAAAGTTGATTTATCAGTGAAACATTTCCCACATTCTAAACAAGAAAATGGCTTCTCCCCTGAGTGACTTCTCTCATGTATAACAAGACATGATTTCTGTGTGTAAGATTTCCCACATTGTAAACAAGCAAATGGCTTCGCCCCTGTGTGAATTCTCTGATGGTTAAGAAGATGTGATTTCTGCTGAAAGCATTTCCCACATTCTGAACATGAAAATGGCTTCTCCCCTGTGTGAGTTCTCTTATGTCTAATAAGATCTGATTTAGATTTACAACCTTTCCCACATTCTGAGCATGAAAGAGTATTCTCCCCTGTATGACTTCTTTGATGATGAACACTTCTTCTGTGGCTTTTATTTTGCTTAACAGTCTGTGATAAATCAGAAGATTGAAATCCATCCAAAGGATCAGATGATAGATCTTTGCTGTGAGCTGCTGATGATACATCTGAGATAATGGCAAGCTCTTCATATGTATCTGCTGTGACACCACAATCATCTGTTCTAAAATCTGATAACATCACGTGTTTCTTTGAGCTCCTGGTACAGTCATCTGCCAAGAATAAATCTGAGTTTTATCATTTTAAAATAGAACCTTAAACTTATAGATTTTATAACAGTTCTATATAAAAAAAAAAAATATCAAAATATCAACTGACTATGGAGAAACAGATAACAATCTGACAGTAGACCAGTAGATGATGATGTTAGGTCCCCAGGCTGGTCACTAGTATTTTCCACTCTTGTGCTGAAGCCAGCATCTTCATAGGTTCACAAGGGATCTGCGAGTCAGTGCTATAAGCTGGTGTCTGTCACACACACTGACCGCTAACTGCACTCAAGCACAAAACACACCAGAAATTGAAGCTGAGAGCCCACCTTCTATCTATATCACAGATGTAGTAAATATATTATTGCTTATATACTACATACATATAAATAATACTGGAATGTACTGTACATATAATGCCCTGTTCAGATCACATTTATGGGCATTAACATATACACCCAGGATGTATACATTGAATTGATGTGTATGACAGATACCATACAGTGACATAGCCAGTGAAGGAGCAGAATCTGTGAGTCTTCTCTGCTTTATGTAGTGGTTACTACTCACCTGGGTGGTTATCGGTGGGAATGTCCTCTATGATCTGCTCATCACTCCTCACATATGCATCTTCAGCCTTAATATTGTTCAGATCTTTACCCAGATTTAAAACCTGTGAAACAGAAATTGTAAAAGTCAGCAGACTGATGGAGAAGTCGTGTGGAATGTTTGATGTGACCAGAAAAGATCATTAATTACAATGACAAAAAGTGATGAAATGACAGCAGAGTTATCTGCTATGGCAGCGGTCCATGCCTATAGCTCCTCTCCTTCCTGCTGGTGGGCACGTCTGCTGCCTGGTTTACCTGCTCCATAGCTTTAGGGCTCCAGCGGTCCAGTCCCACAGACATCCCTCTCTCCCTTCCCAGTGGTCCCGGCTGCTAGAATAACGCTGTCCTCCCACACAACCTGAGGCCTGCTTCCTGCCGATAATGACGTTCTCTGCCCATAGGTCATGTGTGCACACACTATGTCTGGCTCTTATAGGGCCGGCATGCACGCACTCTGATCTCTACAAGCCATGGAAAGGAGCCTGATCAATGGGTTCTAGTATGCTAGTTTCATGCAAAGCTCGTCTGTTCTGTGTACGGACTTCTGTCTGACTTCTAGATTGGACCCTTTGCTGCCTGACCTCTGTTCTGATCCTGAGCTGCTTGCCCTGACAACAGACCATTTATCAGACTGCATGTGTTCTGCCTTTCCTGACCCCATGGGTCACCAGTCACTTGTACAGAAACTACTTCATGTGCAGCAGCCTAGTGGTCCCCTGCAACAAAGTCCAGATCCCTGTACAGGGGATAAAGTGCAGGGATAGGGGGTCACTTATATAACACACTTTGGAGCAGAACCATGTCAGATCTGTTCAAGAGACACAGTGGATCTACATGTGCCATGTTTCATTGTCTGACCCAAAATTATCTGCAGGTCTCCTGTATATATGCATCTAGTTGGTTCCTTATTCCAACCAGCAGTCTCTACTGACCAGAAAACTGTGAGAAGATCCAGACGACATGCAAGGTCTATAGCTGTAATCCTGCCATCTCTACCTTTCTCATTATACAAGGATAAAACATATAATACTGGTTTATAAAACAAGACTGAACATCAGATCTTCACAGCACTTCTACAGATCATAGGGAACCTTTCATGAGACCTTATTTCCATCTATCTGATCATCATATGGAATGATTTGATGTTCTTCTGAACCATCCTGTAGAAGAAGAGGACTGGGACATCTCTCATCCTGTAGAAGAAGAGGACTGGGAGTTGTTCTCTCTTCTTTAACTGTAGGGAAAACATACGGTGACAATGAATTTCTTACATATAACTAGTGAGAGGATGTGTGTATTTAGTCATGTCTTACTTGGTGGCTGGTGATCCTCCATCATGACGTTCTTGTACAGATCTTTGTGTCCTTCTAGATACTCCGACTCCTCCATGGAGAAATAGACGGCGACATCCTGACACCTTATAGGAACCTGACAACACAATGATACAGTCATCACCCAAATCCCTTCATAGTGTTACTGTATAATGTCCCAGCATTCCCAGCGATGTCACCTCTCCAGTCAGCAGCTCAATGATCTTGTTGGTGAGCTCTAGGATCTTCTCTCTGTTGACTTTCTCATGTATCGGGATGTGAGGTGTCGGCCTGGATATTGGGCTCAGGATTCCTCCCCGTCCTTCAGATACCGGGGCCTGACAATGCTCACTAGAGGTCTTCTTCCCTACTGTGTATTCCTGATTATGAAGAGACGCAGTAATAAATATCACTCCATACATCTCCAGAGTGCCTCACCTCTCCAGTCATGTCCATCTGTTAGTAACATAGAGAAGATGATGTAATGTGACATCATCAGAATCTCTCACCTCTCCAGTAAGCCGGAGGAGGATCTCTAGGGTGAGATTTATTATACTCTCTGCCATCTTGTCCCCATCCCTATCCATCCTTGATGGGTCAATCAGGAGAATGATCTTATATATGAGATATACGCTGAGCGGATCCTATATTGTAGGAACCTGAATGGAAAGAAGATGAATCGATGTAAAATCCTAGAAAATCCCATGTAAAATACAAATACTGGAGATAAGAAGAGGAAACACTGGAGGAGATAATAAAGTGGATCAAGGCAGATCCTCCATGTTTCAGGTCAAAAGCCTGTCACACCTTCATATCACCACTATAGTCAGTTACAGGTCACAGCGGTAATACCACAATAAGGCTACTTTCACACTAGAGTTTATTGCGAATCCATCATGGATCTGCAAAAACACTTCCGTTATAATAATACAACTGCATGCGTCCGTCATGAACAATATTGAAAGTCAAAGGGGGACGGATCCGTCATGAATAGGGTTGAGCGAACTCGAACTGCATAGTTTGGGTTCGTACCGAACTTCGCAAGTTCGGATACCCGGATCTAAAGCCAGACTTTTTCACCGAAGTTCGGGTTCGGTGTATTTTATAATTTTTCATTAGAACGGAAAATAGTAGCATTCTTAAGACAGAATGCTAAATAAAATGGCTATTGAGGGGTTAAAAATAATTTTAAAAAACTCACCAACCTCAGCCCTGTCTCGCTGTTATACCGCCTTGTAGGTCACACACAGATAACACACGGGACCCTTTCTGTCCCTTCTGTAGCTGCAATGTTCCAAAAATGAAGTTTACACCATATGGAAACGGGGTTTATAAGGTCCCAGGGGCGGTGTTTGCTGCTCAAAGTGACCGCCCCCCCCCCCCCCCCCAGCGTTACTCGGCGAAAACGTATCCCCCTCTATTGCAGTTCGCCTGCCCGATCACCGGAACGTAGCTGTATGGCACGTTAAGTCATGCTGTGCCGTACATGTACGCCGCTGGTTGAGAAGGGGTTAAAATATCATTTTTTCTTAGCAATGCAGCCATATACGAACATGTATGCTGGTCAGGGGCCCAAAGTCATTTAACCCTTTAAATCACACTCCTGCCCACTTTGAAACTAATTTATAAGAAACCTTCAGCTGCGTCCATCGCACAGTACAGAAATAATTCCTAATTGCTTTGCGGATTTCTGTGCGGTAAATCTGCAGCGTTGTACAGAACCAGCAAAGGGAATGAGCTTTTAGTAATTCTCAGTCACACGTCGGGCGGTCACTTCCACAACCCCATAAAGGAGGACATTGTACCCGGGACAGTGACACATAATACTTCAAAACTACAGCATGCCCGATACTACAATACATACTTGTAGCAGTAATTACACAGATCCCGCCGATCAGAAACTGATGACCGATCCTGACAACCGGTTATCAATATAAACGTCCGACAACACCTATAACTGCCTCTGGGGAACTGGAAAAAAAAAAAAACAAAACACACTAAAAACTGACATGCTGAGAATTTATAAATCTGCACGGCCGGTCAATATCCACATAGAGAAAAAAGGAGCCTAATATAGATGAGATCGGTCTAATCTCATACACTGCTGGTTCTGGATTACACTCAGGCTGGGCTTCTCCACATGGAAAACCGTATGGAATCAGCTGTGGATTACACACGGAAAACCGGAGCGCGAGCGAAATACAGGACAGTTTGGGTTTCCACAAAAGCTTTGATTATGTCCTCCATGTATATACAGAAGATGTACAACCAGCTGTACATATATAATTATATACCGGGGATACCCAGGTTATACCAGCATAGTCTATACTATAATACACAGGAAGATGACTATGTATATACCTGCGCTGTACATATAGATTACACTCAGATAGACCCAGGTTATACCAGCATAGTCTATACTATAATACACAGGAGGATGACTATGTATATACCTGCGCTGTACATATAGATTATACTCAGATATACCCAGGTTATACCAGCATAGTCTATACTATAATACACAGGAGGATGACTATGTATATACCTGCGCTGTACATATAGATTATACTCAGATATACCCAGGTTATACCAGCATAGTATATACTATAATACACAGGAGGATGACTATGTATATACCTGCGCTGTACATATAGATTACACTCAGATAGACCCAGGTTATACCAGCATAGTATATACCAGTGATGGCGAACCTATGGCACGGGTGCCAGAGGCGGCACCCAGAGCCCTCTCTGTGGGCACCCGCAATCTGGAAAAAGTCTATGGTGTACTAATATGCCTTAGACTTTTTCTGCCATTCATCATCAGCGCAGGCAGCGCACTGAATGTAGGCAGGCTATTATAGCTAAATAATAAAGTACATAGAGGATATACTATATTGGACTGCAGTATTCAGGTTAAATTGCTTTGTTGGCACTTTGCAATAAATAAGTGGCTTTTGGGTTGCAGTTTGGGCACTCGGCCTTTAAAAGGTTCGCCATCACTGGTATATACTATAATACACAGGATGATGACTATGTATATACCTGCGCTGTACATATAGATTACACTCAGATAGACCCAGGTTATACCAGCATAGTATATACTATAATACACAGGAGGGTGACTATGTATATACCTGCGCTGTACATATAGATTACACTCAGATAGACCCAGGTTATACCAGCACAGTATATACTATAATACACAGGAGGATGACTATGTATATACCTGCGCTGTACATATAGATTACACTCAGATAGACCCAGGTTTTACAGCAAGACACGGAGGCTCCTATTGCTATCTCTTCCTTTACTTTCCACCAATAGCAGCAAAGAAAAAATTTACATAATCATAACAACAAAGGATCCTCCCCTCTCAGATCCTTTATCAATCGGCTCCTCTTCAGAATCCTCCTCTTTCTTTGCTGCTCCACCAGTACACCTGCATTTTCTCTTGTCATTTTGCTATATTGCTGTTTTTCTTATAGGATTGTTTGTCTGCGCTGCTTTCATCTAGGGTAACTAACCCTTATGTGCAGCGCTTCCTGGTGGGTTTTTTTCCCCACTGTTTTTATCCCTCTTTAGGTTCTGTATTTGCCTTCAGCTTTCACTGTCCCCATTTTGGCCTGTTTTTCATTTTCATCCCCTTACCACACTCCGTTTCTGCGCAGCGTTTCCCCTTCCCGACCGCTTGTCTCTACATCGGGAGGCGGGTCCTCCCTCCCCGCCTTCCTTGCTTCGGTCTGCCCGCGATGCGGTCCTTGCTCCCCGGCCGACCACAAGATCTTGCGAGATCTCGGCGGCCATCTTGGATGACGCGATTGTCCCGCAAGATCTCGGCGGCCATTTTCGTTTCTTGGTCGCGATTTCTCGTGGGCAGTTCATACCCAGCGTTCCCTGCTTGTTGCTCCTGCCGCCCTCGTTCTTCTAGCTGCGACCCCTGTATTCTGGTATTTTGCGCTTGCACTGCTAGTTCTTTCATTAGCTTCCTCCCCCTTACTTGCGGCCAGTTAATTTCAGGTCTGTTTTCCTCATAATGTCCCACCCTGCCCAGCCTCCCACTAATGCCCCCCCCCCCTCTTCCCCTGAGGATCATAGGGCACCTGGGGAGGATGCACAGGCGCAGGCTTTTCAGCGCTCTGTGTCTGATGCTATCATGGCAGCCATGGGCTCCAGGACCACTATTCTGTCCCAGAGCATTACCCAGGCGCTATCTGCGCAGCCTACAAGAGTAGCTCTGCAGGATACACTGAACACACCGTAGCCTACCTGTATTGAGCCTCCTGTTTCACAGGAGAACTTGACTGGTGCGCATCTTGCCACCCAAGGTAACGTGCATAGCTCACGTAAAAGGGCCTCATCACGCCAGGCAGAACGGGCGCGAACATGGAAGTGTGCTAGAGCACAATCCCCTAATATGTCTGACTCAGACAGAGCATCGGACGAGGAGGCTTTTGCGGATGTGGATTATGTGTCAGAGGAGGATATTTCTCCCCCAGTTGAGGGCCCCTCATTTTCCGCTCCTGCGGCCTCCTCTGCCAAGGACGTTGCGTCCTCCTCCGCCATGAGTCGGTCAGACATTCTGCTGGACTCAGCGGGTGAACCTATGTTCGACCCCGACACTTTGCATCACTCTAGATCGGCGGAGTGGCTCCCCACTGAACATGTGTGTAGCTATTTGGAGCACTGGGTGCGTCGCCCCCTGAGCCGTGAAACACGGAACAAACTTAGGGCCGAGTGCCCCAGGTCACTAGTCCCCAACAAGGTGTGTGACACCCCTGTGGTGGACCCCAAGATGTCTCAGTTTTTGGCGAAAACTGGTTGGAACCCTAAAAAGGGCTTGGACTCAGCCCTGCGCAGCTGCCAGGATAAAGTGCTGGATATCTTCGGCCCGCTGGCCAAGATTTTCGAACTAGCTGAGGTAGCTAGGACTGAGGGCTCCCCTATTGACCCTGAAGAGTTGCGGGGTTGGACCCAAAGGGCGATCTGCATCGCCGGGAATGCCAACACCGCTTTGGCAATCGAAAGGCGTAAGGCCATTTTGTTTAAAATTGATCCCAAGTTGTCAAATTTGGCGCTCACAGAAGCGGATAAGGACGCCCAGGGTCTCCTGTTTGGCGATTCCTTTATTAAGGATATGGGGCGATTTGTTGGCACCTTTACCGCGCTAGACAAGGCCCAATCATCCATGCGCAGGGTATTTCAGGGACGGGTCTCTAATCGGGACGGCAGTAGCAGGGGCCGCCTGTCCGGCCATGCAAACTTTCAGGCCCGTGGCGCAGGTAGAGGTTCCTTTGGTCAGCGACCTCCCTTCCAGGATCAACACAACCCATCTCCTTTCTTCTCGACCAGAGGAGGCCAGTGGCGATCTCGCTCCTTCAGAGGCAACCTGAACTCTCGCAGACCCTTCGGTAAGTCCTCCTCTGATTGGGGATTCTATGGCCCCTTGCGTAGGGGGCAGACTCCAACTTTTTTCTCATGTTTGGAGCCTCATCACATCAGACCCATGGGTGCTGACCACGGTCAGGGTTTTTTTGTATAGAGCTCACGGGGTCCCCGTGCATGCTTCCCCCCGCCCATACCAATGTCGCACCCGGATTGCGCACTAGTAGATTCGGAGCTGTCTTCTCTCCTCCAAAAACAGGCGATAGAACGGGCCCCTCCTTCAGAGTGGGGGGTCATCAGCAATATATTCCTCGTTCATAAGAAAGGGGGTCAGATGAGAGCGCCCTGAATACGGTGGTGCGCTACCGTCATTTCAAAATGGAGGGGATTCACCTCCTTCGAGATCTTTTGACACCAGGAGATTGGATGGTAAAGCTGGATCTAAAAGATGCTTACCTGACAGTCCCGGTGGACCCTCGTTCCAGGGACCTTCTCCGGTTCTTTTGGAGAGGAGGGATCTGGAGGTTCAATTGTCTCCCGTTCAGGTTGTCTTCAGCTCCTTGGTGCTTCACCAAACTGCTGCGTCCGGTCGTGTCATGGTTGAGGAGTCGGGGCGTTCGCCTCATCATTTACCTGGACGACATCCTCCTGATGCACGAATCCAGAGCGGGACTTCTGGAACATCTGCAGTGGACGGCGGATCTACTGACGGACCTCGGTTTCCTCCTCAACGCGGAGAAATCATGCCTCATCCCATCGCAGAGGATGGAGTTTCTGGGATTTATGGTGGATTCGATCTCGGAATCCCTCAGCCTCCCAATGACGAAGTTATGTGCGATCCGCAAGGAGTTGAGACATGCTCTTCTCGTCCCTCACCTTTCATTACGCCACCTGGCCCGCATCATTGGACTCTTAGCATCTTCAATTCAGGCCGTATTTCCGGCGCCGTTGCACTACCGTGCACTCCAGAGGCTGAAGATTGCGCATCTTCGGATAGGTGCCTCCTTTGCGGACGTGGTGGTCTTGGACTCGGAAGCCCGGGAGGAGTTGCGTTGGTAGATCGCCAATCTGGAAGCGTGAAATGGCAGGGCAATCTTCGGCTTCCTTCCGGAGTTGACCATTGAGTCGGATGCGAGCCTCCACGGATGGGGGGCTCATTGCAACGGAGTCTCCACGAGAGGATCTTGGTCGGCGGAGGAGTCTCTCCTCCACATCAACGCCTTGGAGCTCTTGGCCGGTTCCTTCGCGGTCAGGAGTTTCTCCAGTGGGATCGCCGATGCATGCATCAGGCTGCGGATGGACAACGTCTCGGCAGTCCGTTACGTCAACCGGTTGGGAGGTACCCACTCGGCAACCTGGGCGCGGTTAGCCAAGGAGTTTTGGTCGTTTTGCCTCTCCAGGGACATCATGGTGCAGGCGGAATACCTGCCGGGTCTGAGCAACGTCCGCGCGGATTGGAACTCTCGCTACCTGTCGGATAGCAGCGATTGGCAGTTGGATCCAGAGGTGTTCTCTGCGATTTCGGACATGTGGGGCCCGATGACCATCGATCTCTTTGCTTCTCGGCTCAACCGGCGACTCACCCGGTTTTACAGTTGGTGTCCGGATCCGGAAGCAGTGGCGGTGGACGCGTTCCTCCAAGACTGGTCGACTTCCCGCCTTTACGCTTTTCCCCCGTTCGCAATGATCCCGCGGACTCTGCTTCAGGTTCGTCGCCATCGGGCGGATTTGGTACTGGTGGTCCCGTTCTGGGGTCTCAAGTCTGGTATCCTACGTTGCTGGAGATCCTAGTGGAGGTACCTGTTCTTCTCCCGTCTCGCGAGGACCTCCTTCGCAACCCTCAGGATCTTCACCATCCTCTCCTGCTCGACGGTTCCCTTCGGCTGTTGGCGTGTCGGATCTCCAGACATCTGGAGCTGTCGATGGCATTTCGGAGGCGACTCGACAGTTACTGGACAACGCAGGGGCTCCCGGCACCAGAAAGTCTTATCGGGCAGCCTGGAGAAATTGGGCTAGCTGGTACTTGGAACGGGACTTGGATCCCGTTTGGAGCACCTGTAGCTCACCTTTTGCAGTTCCTCACCTCCCTTTTTGAGGCAGGTAAAGCGTACCGGACCATCAACCTCTTCAGGTCGGCTATTTCCTCTACCCATCAGGGTTATGAAGGCGTCCCTGCGGGTCAACATCCTTCGGTTTCTCGCCTTTTGAGAGGTTCTCGGTTTTTCGACTACCTGGGACGTCTCTCTGGTCTTTTCCTTTTTGTCCTCTTGGCCGGAGAATTAGTCTCTCTCTTTGAGACAGTTGTCCGCTAAATTGTTGGCTTTATTTTGTCTTATTTCTTGCAAACGGGTCTCGGATGTTCGGGCCCTCGACTTTGACGCACGTTCTTTTACCCCGGAAGGCGTCACTTTCAACATTTCGCGTCGCACCAAGACTAACATCAAATCTGTCTCCTATCCCAGTTTTCCTTCTGCTCCAATTTTGTGTCCTGTGGCTTGTCTGAGAGAATATGAGTCCAGGACTAGAGCCCATCGTTCTTCGACTGTGTCTCATTTGTTCCTCTCTATTCGCCATCCTTTTGGCCCGGTTTCTAGTCCTACGTTGGCACGCTGGCTTAAGTGGGTCATGTCACTGGCTGGAATTGGCACTGCCGTCTTCACCGCGCATTCCGCCAGGAGTGCCTCTGCTACTTCTTTGGCGGTTTCAGGGGCCCGATTGGAGGACGTTATGCGGTTGGCTGACTGGTCTAATGTTACCACGTTTAGGGAATTTTATTTTCGTCCCCCATCTCATTTGTTTTCTTCTATTATAGATCGGCTTTGAACTTGCAATATGAGCCTCCGTGTCTTGCTGTAAAACTCAATGATTTTCCTAGTCTACGACGTAAAGTCATAGTTTTATTAAAGACACGGAGGCGAGTATTGCCCACCCTGTTCCCGCCCTTGGGTCTCCTCGCGGTTTTTTATTGCAGTGGATTTTTTCCTTGTTTTTCTGATGATGGTCGTTTTTGTTAATATTGTTATTATTGTTGTACCTTTTAGTATTACTGTTATCAGATCTTTTATGCTCTTATTATTTATATTGTTATTATGATTATTATTATTATCGTATATTGTTGATCTGTCATTCTATCCCTGTCATGTATGTTTGAGTACTGGGATTTCCGGATGTGACAGGTCTTGACGTGTATGTTTCACCTGGGCCTATGGTTTGTTCTCTTTTTTCAGGTTGAAGGTCGATTCGGAATTCGGTGCCGTTTTTCTGGCTGAGTTGCCACGGTGTCTATGGTTCTACGTCGTTCTGAGTTTACAGAAGTTAGCCAGGTTGGCTTGATTTTGCGGTTTGGTGGACCTGAATGGTGGTCGTTCCTCGGGTCCAGTTCCAGTTCCAGTTTCAGTTACGGTGTTATGGATGGTGTCGGATACAAAGAAAGAGGAGGATTCTGAAGAGGAGCCGATTGATATAGGATCTGAGAGGGGTGGATCCTTTGTTGTTATGATTATGTAAATGTTTTCTTTGCTGCTATTGGTGGAAAGTAAAGGAAGAGATAGCAATACTCGCCTCCGTGTCTTTTATAAAACTATGACTTTACGTCGTAGACAAGGAAAATCATTGAGTTATACCAGCATAGTATATACTATAATACACAGGAGGATGACTATGTATATACCTGCGCTGTACATATAGATTACCCTCAGATATACCCAGGTTATACCAGCACAGTATATACTATAATACACAGGAGATGACTATGTATATACCTGCGCTGTACATATAGATTACACTCAGATAGACCCAGGTTATACCAGCATAGTATATACTATAATACACAGGAGGATGACTATGTATATACCTGCGCTGTACATATAGATTATACTCAGGTTATACCAGCATAGTATATACTATAATACACAGGAAGATGACTATGTATATACCTGCGCTGTACATACAGATTACACTCAGATAGACTCAGGTTATACCAGCATAGTATATACTATAATACACAGGAGGATGACTATGTATATACCTGCGCTGTACATACAGATTACACTCAGATAGACCCAGGTTATACCAGCACAGTATATACTATAATACACAGGAGGATGACTATGTATATACCTGCGCAGTACATATAGATTATACTCAGAAAGACCCAGGTTATACCAGCATAGTATATACTATAATACACAGGAGGATGACTATGTATATACCTGCGCAGTACATATAGATTACACTCAGATAGACCCAGGTTATACCAGCATAGTCTATACTATAATACACAGGAAGATGACTATGTATATACCTGCGCTGTACATATAGATTACACTCAGATATACCCAGGTTATACCAGCATAGTCTATACTATAATACACAGGAAGATGACTATGTATATACCTGCGCTGTACATATAGATTACACTCAGATAGACCCAGGTTATACCAGCATAGTATATACTATAATACACAGGAAGATGACTATGTATATACCTGCGCTGTACATATAGATTATACTCAGAAAGACCCAGGTTATACCAGCATAGTCTATACTATAATACACAGGAGGATGACTATGTATATACCTGCGCTGTACATATAGATTACACTCAGATATACCCAGGTTATACCAGCATAGTCTATACTATAATACACAGGAGGATGACTATGTATATACCTGCGCTGTACATATAGATTACACTCAGATAGACCCAGGTTATACCAGCATAGTATATACTATAATACACAGGAGGATGACTATGTATATACCTGCGCTGTACATATAGATTACACTCAGATAGACCCAGGTTATACCAGCATAGTCTATACTATAATACACAGGAAGATGACTATGTATATACCTGCGCTGTACATATAGATTACACTCAGATAGACCCAGGTTATACCAGCATAGTCTATACTATAATACACAGGAGGATGACTATGTATATACCTGCGCTGTACATATAGATTACACTCAGATAGACCCAGGTTATACCAGCACAGTATATACTATAATACACAGGAGGATGACTATGTATATACCTGCGCTGTACATATAGATTACACTCAGATATACCCAGGTTATACCAGCATAGTGTATACTATAATACACAGGAGGATGACTATGTATATACCTGCGCTGTACATATAGATTACACTCAGATAGACCCAGGTTATACCAGCATAGTCTATACTATAATACACAGGAGGATGACTATGTATATACCTGCGCTGTACATATAGATTACACTCAGATAGACCCAGGTTATACCAGCATAGTATATACTATAATACACAGGAGGATGACTATGTATATACCTGCACTGTACATATAGATTACACTCAGATAGACCCAGGTTATACCAGCACAGTATATACTATAATACACAGGAGGATGACTATGTATATACCTGCACTGTACATATAGATTACACTCAGATGTACCCAGGTTATACCAGCATAGTATATACTATAATACACAGGAGGATGACTATGTATATACCTGCGCTGTACATATAGATTACACTCAGATAGACCCAGGTTATACCAGCATAGTCTATACTATAATACACAGGAGATGACTATGTATATACCTGCGCTGTACATATAGATTACACTCAGATATACCCAGGTTATACCAGCATAGTCTATACTATAATACACAGGAGGATGACTATGTATATACCTGCGCTGTACATATAGATTACACTCAGATAGACCCAGGTTATACCAGCATAGTATATACTATAATACACAGGAGGATGACTATGTATATACCTGCACTGTACATATAGATTACACTCAGATATACCCAGGTTATACCAGCATAGTATATACTATAATATACAGGAGATGACTATGTATATACCTGCACTGTACATATAGATTACACTCAGATAGACCCCGGTGCTGCTCCTGTAGCTCAGTCAGTCCCTGGGCAGCCTAGTGCCTAGTGGGCTGAGTGCTGGCGGAGGCTGACTGTGCCTGGCCGAGAGAGCTGGCGGTGAAGGGGTTAATGCCCCCTCTGCCCCAGTTATCCTGACAGACAATGGCGGTGACTACACACCTACCTGCCCTGCTGGACACAACATGTACCCACCTAGAATGTATGGGCTTCTGAGAGAATGGAGCCCCGCCCCCAAGTTGTTCTAAAAACCTCCCTGACTGTAAACCTGTCCCTAATCCTGACCCCCACAGGAGACCGCACAGAACACGGAGATGACGCCCCGCAGCCCAGCACACAGGACACTTACCTGAACCTCACTTATCACCACCACCTATCTCAGAGTCACATTACGTCACCAAGGTGTTCCTCTGTGGGAGGAGTCAGGCTCCACAGACTGTGCTGCTGGAAGAGGTTAAGGACCTGTGATGATGTCATGACCATGTGATCCTGTGTGGGAGGAGTCAGGCTCCAGGCTGTGCTGCTGGAGGAGGTAAAGGACCTATGATGAAGTCATGACCATGTGATCCAGTGTGGGAGGAGTCATGTTTCAGACTGCTACTAGAGGAGGAAAAGGACCTGTGATGATGTCATGACCATGTGATTCTGTGTGGGAGGAGTCAGGCTCTACGATGTGTGATGATTAGAGATGACTGAAGTTTAAAAAAAATTTGATTCAGACAAATTGAATTAACTTGTCTAGAAATGTTATTCATAGTATGGAGTGCGCTGCTGCAGTGACCCCACTCCATACGTGGCATGTGCCGGCTGAAATGATGGTGAACGACGATCGCTCCTCCCTCATCATTTAACTCCTCAGATGCCTCAATCAACGCCGATCGCAGTGTAATCGCAGTGTAATCGCAGGGCTCCGATCGGTTACTATGGCAGCCTGGATGCTTGAGAAGTTTTCCAGGCCTGTCACGGTACACTCCATGGTACACTGTGCACGAGGCACAGCTCAGCAGGAAGCGCAGTATAATGCCATTCATCCTCATGGATCTCTATTAGGGTGAATAGGGCAAGGGATGCGAAGATCTCAGGTTCTAGCCCCTACGGGAGTTAGAAGTCGTCACTAAAAGAGAATAAAAAAATATTAAAAGTTCTAATCTTACTCCTCCCAATTTTACATAATTAAAATATAATAATTTTAATTAAAAAACATTATGTATCGCAGCGTAAGAAAATGTACAAGCTTTTAAACATTTTTTTTTTTAAATGTGTGTTGATCGCCATCACATCACAGGAAAAAAATAAAAAACGTCTATTGTTTCTTACTTTTTCCCAAAAAACATTGAATAACAGCGATCAAAAAGTTGCACGTTCCACGAAAATGGTTCCAATGGTAACAATGAAGAACATTTCAAAATGGACTGAGAAGACATACAGAATGTGAGACAATTTGTGAATGAGGCCTTAATAGAATTGCTTATCTATTAATCAATGTGGACACCGTTCAGTTAGACTGCTCTGTGCCCTGCAGATTACTGCCCCTGCACTGCCCCTTTCACTCTGGCTGTTGGAGAATCAAGATTAGATCTGATGGTCGGCCATGTTGTATTAGGCAGACGTCTTGTGTTCTCATCTCAGAAACTAGTTTAGGAAAGTAAGGGTCCATTCACACGTCCGTATGATGGGTCCGCATCCGTTAGCCAATTTTGCGGAACAGGTGCAGACCCTTTCATTTTCAGGATGTGGACAGCACATATGGACAGCATCCGTATGTCTTCCGTATCCGTTCCGTTTTTGCGGAACCATCTATTGAAAATGTTATGCCCAGCCCAATTTTTTCTATGTAATTACTGTATACTGTATATGCCATACGGAAAAACGGAACAGAAACAAAAACACAACGGAAACAAAAAAATGGAAAACGGACCGCAAAACACTGAAATAGTCATACGGTAGTGTGAAAGAGGCCTAACAGAGACAATAATCCCTATCACAGCACATTAATTCCTATCACACTACCTAACACCCTGCACTGGAACCAGCTACACTATATCACTATCTAACCTACACTGACTATGTCCCACTAACTATCTGTATTATATATATGAGATAAGGAATAGGATCCAGATGAAAGCACAAAGCACAGTAATCTCTGCTCTCTCTCTCTCTCAAAACTGCAAAAAAACGGCAGAAAATGGCTGCTGGGGAGTTTCTTATACAGTTGCAAGAAAAAGTATGTGAACCCTTTGGAATGATATGGATTTCTGCACAAATTGGTCATAAAATGTGATCTGATCTTCATCTAAGTCACAACAATAGACAATCACAGTCTGCTTAAACCAGGGGTGCACAACCTGCGGCCCAGGGGCCACATGTGGCCCTTGATGCCATTCTGTGCGGCCCCCAACCATCTGGTAACAGACATGTATGCCTATGTCTTGTGGCTGCTCACATGTATTTTTCATGTATTTCTCCCATTAGATGGGAGTCCTGGAAGTGTAACTAGACATTAATGTTATATAATGTGTGTTCAATATGCCACAAGTACAATATTTCAGTTGTTAATACACCTTTAAATTTTAATTTCGGCCCTCGTCATTGGTTCAGTCTGGCAATGTGGCCCCCAACCAGGAAACGTTGTGCACCCCTGGCTTAAACTAATAACACACAAAGAATGAAATGTTACCATGTTTTTATTGAACACACCATGTAAACATTCACAGTG
Source organism: Bufo gargarizans (assembly GCF_014858855.1). Lineage (NCBI taxonomy): Eukaryota > Metazoa > Chordata > Amphibia > Anura > Bufonidae > Bufo > Bufo gargarizans. Next base: position 516,651,284 of record NC_058083.1, read on the forward strand.
CAGGTGGAAAAAGTATGTGAACCCTTAGACTAATGACATCTCCAAGAGCTAATTGGAGTGAGGTGTCAGCCAACTGGAGTCCAATGAATGAGATGAGATTGGAGGTGTTGGTTACAGCTGCCCTGCCCTATAAAAAACACACACCAGTTCTGGGTTTGCTTTTCACAAGAAGCTTTGCCTGATGTGAATGATGTTAAACAAAACAAGCAATGCAACAGCTCACTGCAAACCAAATAAAGTACAAAATTGCATCATAATATCAAATGCTGAACTAATAAGTTAGAGATACTTGGCAAATCATTTTGTCCAAAATTATTTGAGCCCGTCTGCCGAACGTCAAGGCGATCTCTAGTTAGATGGGTTCCTAACACTAAATATACCTGTTATGTGCCATAGCGGCTATCATATAATTCAGAAAGTGCAGGTTCCACTTACATGCTGGATCCGCCTGAATTTCTGTCATTTTCGGTGCCAAAATGGCCTCCATTATATCCAGGGAAAGCAGTTACCAGCATGCACGCCGGGCCCACTCCACACCACCCCCGGCGCCACATGGTCACCAAGGACTGCAATGAGAGTCCACACACTATCTCTTTCCTGGTGCCATATGGCTTCAGTGAGTGAGGGGGAGCGGGCCAGGCTATATACTAACACTAATTAAAATCAACCTGTGGGACAAACGAGCTGGTCAGGAGTGCACGACTGGGGAGGCAGCCACACCTCCAGTACAAACTGCAGAAAAAAAGGGGGTCAGTCAGCACATCCCAAAGCGCAGGGGCACGTTGCTATGGCTGAGAACAAGACTGTTAAACAAAACATGCAATGCAACAGCTCACTGCAAACCAAATAAAGTACAAAATTGCATCATAATATCAAATGCTGAACTAATAAGTTAGAGATACTTGGCAAATCATTTTGTACAAAATTATTTGAGCCCGTCTGCCGAACGTCAAGGCAATCTCTAGTTAGACGGGTTCCTAACACTAAATATACCTGTTATGTGCCATAGCGGCTATCATATAATTCAGAAAGTGCAGGTTCCACTTACATGCTGGATCCGCCTGAATTTCTGTCATTTTCGGTGCCAAAATGGCCTCCATTATATCCAGGGAAAGCAGTTACCAGCATGCACGTCGGGCCCACTCCAAACCACCCCCGGCTGTTTAACAGTCTTGTTCTCAGCCATAGCAACGTGCTTCTGCGCTTTGGGATGTGCTGATTGACCCCCTTTTTTTCTGATGTGAATGATGCCTCGCACAAACGAGCTCTCAGAAGACCTACTATTAAGAATTGTTGACTTGCATAAAGCTGGAAAGGGTTATAAAAGTATCTCCAATACCTTGCTGTTCATCAGTCCACGGTAAGACAAATTGTCTATAACTGGAAAAAGTTCAGCACTGCTGCTACTCTCCCTAGGAGTGGTCGTCCTGTAAAGATGACTGCAAGAGCACAGCGCAGACTGCTCAATGAGGTGAAGAAGAATCCTAGAGTGTCAGCTAAAGACTTACAAAAGTCTCTGGCATATACTAACATTCTAAACAAGAATGTTCATGGGAGGATACCACAGAGGAAGCCCCTGCTGTCCAAAAAAAAAACTGTACTAGCAAAATATTCTGTGGACAGATGAAACCAAAGTTGAGTTGTTTGGAAGAAACACACAACACTATGTGTGGAGAAAAAGAGGCACAGCACACCAACATCAAAACCTCATCCCAACTGTGAAGTATGGTGGTGGGGGCATCATGGTTTGGGGCTGCTTTGCTGCGTCAGGGCCTGGACGGATTGCTATTATCGAAGGAAAAATGAATTCCCAAGTTTATCAATACATTTTGTAGGAGAACTTAAGGCCATCTGTCCACCATCTGAAGCTCAACAGAAGATGGGTGTTGTAACAGGACAACGACCCAAAGCATAGAAGTAAATCAACAACAGAATGGCCTAAACAGAAGAAAATACGCCTTCTGGAGTGGTTCAGTCAGAGTCCTGACCTCAACCCGATTGAGATGCTGTGGCATGACCTCAAAAAAGCGATTCACACCAGACATCCCAAGAATATTGCTGAACTGAAACAGTTCTGTAAAGAGTAATGGTCAAGAATTACTCCTGACCGTTGTGCACGTCTGATCTGCAACTACAGGTAACGTTTGGTTGAAGTTATTGCTGCCAAAGGAGGTTCAACCAGTTATTAAATCCAAGGGTTCACATACTTTTTCCACCTGCACTGTGAATGTTTACATGGTGTGTTCAATAAAAACATGGTAACATTTAATTCTTTGTGTGTTATTTTTTTTTTTACAGTGTTCACCTGAGGGGTTAGGTCATGTGATATTTTTCTAGAACTGGTTGTTAAGGACGCGGCGATACCTAATATCTATACTTTTTTATTATTATTATTTCACTTTAGCACAATAATAGCATATTTGAAATAATAATGTTTTAGTGTCTCCATGTTCTGAGAGCTATAGTTTTTTTCTTTTTTGAGCTATTTTCTCATGTAGGGTCTAATTTTTTGCGGGATTAGGTGACTGTTTTAATGGTACCATTTTGTTCAACATACGCCTTTTTGATCGCTTAGTGGTACACTTTTTGTGATGTAAGGTGACAAAAATGGCTTTTTTTGTCATTTTTTTAATCAGACGAGGTGGATCATGTGATATATTTATAGAGCCGGTCGTCACGGACGTGGTGATACCTAATATGTGTGTTTTTTTCTACTTTTTATTATGAAATCTGGGGAAAGGGGCTTTTTTTTTCTTTTTTTACTTGAAACTTTATTTTTTTTATTGAAAACACTTTTATTTATTTATTTTTTTACACTTTATTTCTGTCCCACTATGGGACTTCAACTTTTGGGGGTCTGATACCCTCTGCAATGCTTTACAATACATCTGTATTGTAATGCATTGCCTGTTAGTGTATGACACTGAGTCATACACTAACAGGTTGCCTAGAAGACCCAGCCTGAGGCTGGATCTCCTGGGCACCCGTAGAAGGCAGGTCCCGATGCTATGCAAGGCATTGGGCAGTGTCTGCATGGCATCGGGCTGCCTTGTCACGCATCAGGTCCCCGCCAAAGCAGCGCAGGGACTCAATGCGCTCCTTCACCCACCACAAACCCCTACTATGTTGTGGTCAGCGCTGACCGTGGCATAGAAGGGGTTAATCCACCGGCAGATACAGCAGGGGCCCAGCTACCAGGGACTGCCGGACCCCTGCAGTGATCACCATGACGTTCTATTACGATCCCTTTATGTGGAAGGTGATAATGGACCCCAGTATAGGAATGCCTGAGTGGTGTAAGGGTTGCCTATAGTGTCCCTTCGGTATGGATTTAACATATCCTACCTGGATATCCTGGGAACCCCAGGCGTTGTGATCCGAAGCAGTGCAAATAGGGTGGATGAAGTAAGGAAAGGAGTCCAGACTTTTATTGAAGTGGTTAACAGCTTTAGGGTACTTTCACGCTAGCGTTAGAGGAATACGGCGGGCAGTTCCGTTGCCGGAACTGACTGCCGGATCCAGAAATCCGTGTGCAAACTGATAGCATTTATTTACGGATCTGGTATTTATTTTTTTCACATTTTTAAAGGTCTGCGCATGCGCAGACGGGGAAACTGGATCCGTTTTTCCGGAACACTTAGTACCGGATCCAGCATTAACACTGTCACGATGGGGAGTGAGGAAAAAACCCCACTGTACAATGTCAGGTATAAGGGAGAAGCAGCTAGGCCAGGATGCCGGAATCAGGGAGCAGGTCACCTCCTAAAGCGTCCCTAATCCTCACCCTAACTCCTCCTTGTATAAGAGGACCTGGATGGTAGGATGGCTCATACCAGGATACCTTTGGCCCTGAGTCGCCCTGATAATCCCTCACATAGGAGCAGGGGAGAGACGACCTGTTCTTCCCAGACACTAATGAACTGGAGTCTCAAATGGCCAAGCAGGGAAAGGAAAAGACCATATGCAGCAACAGAGTCGGCAGGTAAGAACACCAGAAACACACTTACCTGCCGCAACCACCACGACTGGAACCCGTGCAAAAGTACAGGTGCCCACACACCAAATAGGACACCGTACAAACAACACCACACACAGGTATCCAGCACTCCTGATTCTGCCTGGGCCCGAAACAGCAAGGTGCACTGCAGCCCCAGGCAGCACTGCATACAGACTTATGGTTCACCCCTCCGGGAAACCAGCCCCCTTCCGGAGGTACAACACACACAGGGTAACATCTTGCACACATGTAGGGACAAACACCAACAACATCCCAGACATGTAACAACAAACAAGATGCACAACAAACCCTGAACATAAACCCACAGCAAACATTCAAGTGAGGTTGGGTACATAGAGGATACAAGGGAGACAAAGGAATGACATCGCAGATGACATCGATGTCCTACAAGGAGGCCCTCAAGGACTGGGCAGATAGAACACGCTGGACTGGAGCAGAGCTCCAGCACCAATGACAGCTGAAGTACAACTGACTCCAGCCAGGAAGCCACAGGAGATAAAAGCCAAGTGACCACATCTAGGCAGGGAGTTCACCCTTACAGCACCAGAGGGAGGCTGCAACTTAAAGGGGAAGTGCACATACCAGCCAACACATTGCCGACGGCAACTGCAAGTGTGGCAAAAGTGTCATGGCGCACACAGCAAAGGCCGTGACGAATACATTTCAATAGAAATTATTGCCAGTACTGGCATTCCGGTAAGTGTTCCGGAGTTTTGGCCAGTGAAAATATTGCAGTATGCTGCGTTATTTTCTCTGGCCAAATACTGTAAGAGTTACTGAACTGAAGACATCCTGATGCATACTGAATGGAATGCTTTCTATTCAGAATGCAATAGGACAAAAGTGAAGCCCCTAGGACGGAACTCAATGCCGTAAAACTTTAACACTAGTGTGAAAGTACCCTAACTTGAATAAACTTCCATCAGGGAACAATCTTCTAAATTTATCTTGGTTACCAGCAAGCTTTGGCATGAAGTTCTGGCAGGCAAACACTCTCAGCACTGCTACCCCACATGGAAGAGAAATATATTTTAAATATATGTTATAAAAACATTCTTAATATATTTTTCCCAAATATATTGACATATATTTGAAATACTACAATTTTGTCCGTTTTCTATATATTTCAAAAATATATTACAATTAGTGATGAGTGAACTTCTGTTTTAAGTTCGGCGTCTAAAGTTCGGCTTCCGGTTAGCGGAGAATCCCGATATGGTTCCCGATATGGATTCCGACTTCCGTTGTGGTCCGTGGTAGCGGAATCAATAATCGGCCATTATTGATTCCGCTACCACGGACCACAACGGAAGTCGGAATCCATATCGGGAACCATATCGGGATTCTCCGCTAACCGGAAGCCGAACTTTAGACGCCGAACTTAAAACAGAAGTTCGCTCATCACTAATTACAATGTATTTGTGCATATATTTTTCACTACATGTTCCAATGCATGCTGAAACATATTTCCAAAATATATTTATGCATGCATTGTGAAATATGCTGTCATTATATAATAGAGTATATATTACATGCATTTATAAATGTTGTGGCAATGTGAACATTGAGGTGTTGTTTCCCCAGGTTCCAGTCCGGGACTTAGGGCATGCTCCTGTCCAGGGATCCTATTTAATCCTGCTACTGGATCTTGGATGGGTCTCACTCTGGAGAGTGTGCAGACAGAGGCCTGGTGAGGCTCTGTCAGTGTGGTCTCAGCTAGGCAAGGCTGAGGGGCCATGAGGCTATGCAATAGCCTGGACTTTGGGGGACTCGGCGACACCCGGGAACAAGCATTGAAAGGTCAGAGTCGGGAGGACTGCTAGACCACAACCCCCTCCAAAGGTACTGCATTTGTTACAGCCTGAGGGCTGGTGGACTGTATGTCTGGGGTAAGCCACACCTGGTTCCATGTGGGAACGCTATCGTATAGCCGAGTTAGGGTTACGATGTTTATTATGTTTAGGTAGAGCCCAGACGGGCAGGCTTTTGTTTTATGCCATGTTGTGTATAAAGAGTGTAAAATAAATTGCACTGTTTGGACCTGAAACCCAGTGGTTATGAAGATAATTCTGTGAGAATGACCCCCAAGTAAGAGACGATCCCTTACAATTTATTTAGTAATATATTACTGTGGCCATAAATATATTTCAAAATGTATTTTGGAAGACATTGTGAAATATGCTGTGAATATGTTCTGGAATATTATGTTAAATGTACTTCTGAATGCAAAATATGTGCGGGAGAAATATATAAAAAAAAACTTTACTATTATATTCTGAAATGCATTTGTAATGTATTTTATATATTATAGGCCTATAAAATCTTCAACTATTTGTCCCCTTTCACACGGACGAGAATTCTGCGCAGGTGCAATGCGTGAGGTGAATGCATTGCACCCGCACTGAATCTGGACCCATTCACTTCAATGGGGCTGTGCAGATGAGCGGTGATTTCCACGTATCACATGTGCGTTGCGTAAAAATCGCATTATAGGGGGCGGAGCTCCGGCGCAGCACGGCAGTTCGCGGTGAGAGGCCGCCGGACTAAAAAGTCGGACATGCAGGACTTTTAGTCCGGCGGCCTTTCGCCGCGCACAGCTGTGCTGCGCCGGAGCTCCGCCCTGTCCCCATTATAGTCAATGGGGACGGAGTGGTGGTCCGGCGGCATGGCGAAATAGCGGAAGGACGGATCCGACAGGGTGAACAGCCTGTCGGATCCGTCCTGCCGCAAGTGTGAATGTAGCCTAAGTTAAAAACTGTATAGTATTCAATTCCAAAACATTTTCTGAATGAAGACAAAAAACAGTACAATAAACAAATCTTGTATTATATTATTATATAATGTACAACATGCACAAAATACAATAGAAAAACTATTGTGCAACACTCAACATTTTTAAAAACTTAATTGCATTATAAAAATTATTTCTGTAAATCTGCTGAGGTCGTCACTGTTTCCTTCAGTCGATATTTTAATTCTGCAATTTTCCTGTTGACGGCATCACTTATGACACCTTTTGAAGACCCCGGAAATTTTTCTAAAGTTGCAGCTTTAAAAAGTAAATGGAAAATAATAAACTTATTAGATGTTCAAAAGCTCTGTAACAGATGCAAGAGTAAAGTAAACTAGCAATTAGGGATGCACCGATACCATTGGTTCCAGACCAAGTACGAGATACTTTACGATGCCAATTACTAATACTTTTTATATTTTTGTTTAAACTCTGCAGACTAATGATTTTGGAACAGTGATGGAACACCAGGGCCCAGTCCTAGCTGCAAATGTTGCACCACTAGTAGTTTGCCACTGACTCCAAGCCGTAGGGGGACTACAAATCCCAGCAATGCATTATACATTAATGCAGAGTAATATGAAGCTACAAACTATGTGCTCCAGGATGCTTGCCTGATATCCCAGGAGGCTAGGTTTCAGGAGAGCTCTGTGGGATCTTAGTGGGTTGTGCAGGGTCTCCGGAGCAAGGGTGCTGAATTTATACCATCCAAAATCAGGTTGTCTTTTTCTATATTTAGCCCAGGTCCCAACCCAGTGCCAACTCAGCTGTCGCAAACTGTACAGAAGATTGAGCTCAGTAAGATTGAGCTTGATCTTCTATGTTGGAGGGCAGATTCTATAAAGAGAACCTGTCAACTCCAAACACTATCATGTAGGGGCATGTTAGCCTCTATATGATAGCAATAAAGTTAAGTGAATAAAAATAAACTAAATAAAAAACGAAACAATAATCAAAGTATAAAAAAGTTTAAAGTAAAAAAAAATTGCATGTAAAAAAATAAGAAAAAAATTAAACCAACCTCCCCACCCCCGCCATCTTGATTTGATTAAGCAGTGTTCTCTATCACTTTTCTTAAGGCATTTTGGAAAATTTAAAAAAACTGCTCAAATCTGGTCCTTCTCCCCATCCCCCCTTCCCCAGTGCTAATACCTTTCAGTGAACTGTCCTCTCTACTGCCATGGATGTACTATTTGTACCGCATACAGTGCAGACCTGATTTTGACTTTTGCTGGTAAATTGCAAGCACTCGTTTGTCAGCACAGTCAGGCGGCCATGGTGACCAATGAGAAGTGCTTTTTGACCTGTCTCAATAAGGTTTTATTTTAAATACATTTTTAGATATCAGGACAAGTAGTTTGGGCCCCTGCTTTAGGCCTTTAATGTCCACACCCCTGCAGGAGGCTGTGTGGGGTCTATGGTGAGCTTTTTTAGGTTTTATGCTGGTCTGCTCAGACTCAGATGGATTATGGGGGTCTATGGTGGGCTATATGGCATCTCAGTTGGCTGTGTAGGTTCTTTGGTGGGCTGTGCAGACTCTCAGGTAGGCTTTGCAGGTTTATGGTGGACTGTTCGTGCTTTCAGGTGGGCTGTTTAGGGTCTATGGTGGACTGTAAGGGCTCTGAGGTGTCTGTGCAGGTCGTATGGTGGGCTTTGTGGACTCTCATGTGGGCTGTGCAGGTACTGTGGTGGGCTGTGCAGACTCTCAGGTGGTCTTTGCAGGTTCTAGGGTAGGCTGTGCGGACTCTCAGGTGGCTATGGTCTGCTGGGCTGTGCAGGGTAAATGGTGGGCTGTGGCTCTCAGGTACGGATGTAGCAGGGTTAACACTAATGCTTTATGAGATGTGTTATCTAAACTAAATGCGTTAAGCAATTGCTTTTCAATGGCTTTCGTTCCAAGATAACGCGATGAGTTAAGACATTTAAGAGTGTGTGTGTTACCCCTGCTACATCTGTAGTTGTGCGAGCTCTATGCAGAGCAGAAAGTGGCAGGCTCTGCAGCCCTATGCCGTGCTATGAGGTCTCACTTGTGCTCCCGATATTGGTGCATCCCTACTAACAATATTAGGCGTGCATATAAACAACAAAATATTGTAGATCTTTAAAGGGGTTGTCGGGGTTCAGAGCTGAACCCGGACATGCCTCCATTTCCATCCCTGCAGCCCCCTTGACAGAAGCTTTGGAGCAGTTTATGCTCCGAGGCTCTCCTTTGCCCTACGACAGATCGCGCAGGGCAAAGGCTCTTTTGTTTACCATAACACACTGCCGGGCAGAAGCTTCCGCCCAACAGTGTGTTCGGTGACATCACCGGCTCTGATGGGCGGGCTTCTTTTGGGGGTCCCAAGGTTACATTAGGTGTCTTGAGGAAACTTGTCTCCATAAAGAGGACCTGTCAGTGTATATTGGCTATCACATAGGGGTCTTGTTAAAAAATAAATAAAAAAAAGTTAAAAACAATTAGCTTCATATTAAAAAAATGTAATGGGTATTCTCATCTCAGGGTCCCGCACCTATCAGACAATGGGGGCATATGCTAGTGATATGCCCCCATTGTCTGAGATGGGAAAACCCCTTTAAGTAAAACCCCCCCAAAAAAGATGTATTCCCCCCCCCCCCCCCGCACATAAAAACGTTAATATGCGTCTAGTGTGGTGTGGTGATCAAATACCACCAAAAGAAAGCTCTATCTGTCCCCAAAAAATGAATCAAGTGAATTTCAGTAAGGCTACATGCACACATTGTGTGCCCCCCCCCCCGTGGCCATCTTGCGGCCCGCATACAGTGGGTCCCCAATACATGGGCCCTGGCCATGTTCAGACCGCATCACGGATCACTGACCCATTCACTTCAATAGGGTCCCTGATCCGTTAGATGCGGTGCGGAAGGACGGAGCGGAACACCATGGAAGCACTACAGGCCATGCCTCCACACTGCACAAAAATAGCGCATGCACTACTTTTTGGGTGAACGGACGGATCGCGGACCCATTTAAACTTGAATGGGTCTGCATCCGTCTGTAGCAACCACACGGATGGTCCGGTGCATTGGGGACAGCAAATTGCATGGAACGGTCGTGTGCATGAGGCCTTAGGCGTTGCATGACTGAATAAATGTCAAAGCACCGCAATGCTGAATACTGAAAAATGACTGGGACAAGAAGGGGGAACGCTCCGGTCAGCAAGTGGTTAAGATTTTTATTTTTTTCAAAATGTCTGCTGGGAGGGGATGAGTGACTAAAGGCTCCCCTAGGCACCAGTTTGTATTATAGCAATATGTGTGATGCACCAGTCCCCCTGCCCTCTCTACATACAGTATAACGCATTCACTCTATGGAGATAAAGTCTGTACTATATACATAGGAGGCTATTGGCTAAACTGTTAGAAGGGTGAGGGATACATATTACACCACTGGGACACACTATATACCAGCACTTAGGGAGATGGAATCACTGGACTGAACTGGGAGCGGGGCAGAGAATAATATATACATTAGGGAGACTGAGTGCAGAGCTCATGCTGCATGGTGACTGGAGGGAAGCCATCTTGCAGTGCTGTGTGCAGAGCACTTGGTGACTGGAGGGAAGCCATCTTGCAGTGCTGTGTGCAGAGCACTTGGTGACTGGAGGGAAGCCATCTTGCAGTGCTGTGTGCAGAGCACTTGGTGACTGGAGGGAAGCCATCTTGCAGTGCTGTGTGCAGAGCACTTGGTGACTGGATGGAAGCCATCTTGCAGTGCTGTGTGCAGAGCACTTGGTGACTGGAAGGAAGCCATCTTGCAGTGCTGTGTGCAGAGCACTTGGTGACTGGAGGGAAGCCATCTTGCAGTGCTGTGTGCAGTGCACTTGGTGACTGGAGGGAAGCCATCTTGCAGTGCTGTGTGCAGTGCACTTGGTGACTGGAGGGAAGCCATCTTGCAGTGCTGTGTGCAGTGCACTTGGTGACTGGAGGGAAGCCATCTTGCAGTGCTGTGTCCAGAGCACTTGGTGACTGGAGGGAAGCCATCTTGCAGTGCTGTGTGCAGAGCACTTGGTGACTGGATGGAAGCCATCTTGCAGTGCTGTGTGCAGAGCACTTGGTGACTGGAGGGAAGCCATCTTGCAGTGCTGTGTGCAGAGCACTTGGTGACTGGAGGGAAGCCATCTTGCAGTGCTGTGTGCAGAGCACTTGGTGACTGGAGGGAAGCCATCTTGCAGTGCTGTGTGCAGAGCACTTGGTGACTGGAGGGAAGCCATCTTGCAGTGCTGTGTGCAGAGCACTTGGTGACTGGAGGGAAGCCATCTTGCAGTGCTGTGTGCAGAGCACTTGGTGACTGGAGGGAAGCCATCTTGCAGTGCTGTGTGCAGTGCACTTGGTGACTGGAGGGAAGCCATCTTGCAGTGCTGTGTGCAGAGCACTTGGTGACTGGAGGGAAGCCATCTTGCAGTGCTGTGTGCAGAGCACTTGGTGACTGGAGGGAAGCCATCTTGCAGTGCTGTGTGCAGTGCACTTGGTGACTGGAGGGAAGCCATCTTGCAGTGCTGTGTGCAGTGCACTTGGTGACTGGAGGGAAGCCATCTTGCAGTGCTGTGTGCAGTGCACTTGGTGACTGGAGGGAAGCCATCTTGCAGTGCTGTGTGCAGAGCACTTGGTGACTGGATGGAAGCCATCTTGCAGTGCTGTGTGCAGAGCACTTGGTGACTGGAGGGAAGCCATCTTGCAGTGCTGTGTGCAGAGCACTTGGTGACTGGAGGGAAGCCATCTTGCAGTGCTGTGTGCAGAGCACTTGGTGACTGGAGGGAAGCCATCTTGCAGTGCTGTGTGCAGAGCACTTGGTGACTGGAGGGAAGCCATCTTGCAGTGCTGTGTGCAGAGCACTTGGTGACTGGAGGGAAGCCATCTTGCAGTGCTGTGTGCAGAGCACTTGGTGACTGGAGGGAAGCCATCTTGCAGTGCTGTGTGCAGAGCACTTGGTGACTGGAGGGAAGCCATCTTGCAGTGCTGTGTGCAGTGCACTTGGTGACTGGAGGGAAGCCATCTTGCAGTGCTGTGTGCAGAGCACTTGGTGACTGGAGGGAAGCCATCTTGCAGTGCTGTGTGCAGAGCACTTGGTGACTGGAGGGAAGCCATCTTGCAGTGCTGTGTGCAGTGCACTTGGTGACTGGAGGGAAGCCATCTTGCAGTGCTGTGTGCAGTGTACTTGGTGACTGGAGGGAAGCCATCTTGCAGTGCTGTGTGCAGTGCACTTGGTGACTGGAGGGAAGCCATCTTGCAGTGCTGTGTGCAGAGCACTTGGTGACTGGATGGAAGCCATCTTGCAGTGCTGTGTGCAGAGCACTTGGTGACTGGAGGGAAGCCATCTTGCAGTGCTGTGTGCAGAGCACTTGGTGACTGGAGGGAAGCCATCTTGCAGTGCTGTGTGCAGTGCACTTGGTGACTGGAGGGAAGCCATCTTGCAGTGCTGTGTGCAGTGCACTTGGTGACTGGAGGGAAGCCATCTTGCAGTGCTGTGTGCAGTGCACTTGGTGACTGGAGGGAAGCCATCTTGCAGTGCTGTGTGCAGAGCACTTGGTGACTGGAGGGAAGCCATCTTGCAGTGCTGTGTGCAGAGCACTTGGTGACTGGAGGGAAGCCATCTTGCAGTGCTGTGTGCAGTGCACTTGGTGACTGGAGGGAAGCCATCTTGCAGTGCTGTGTGCAGAGCACTTGGTGACTGGAGGGAAGCCATCTTGCAGTGCTGTGTGCAGAGCACTTGGTGACTGGAGGGAAGCCATCTTGCAGTGCTGTGTGCAGAGCACTTGGTGACTGGAGGGAAGCCATGTTGCAGTGCTGTGTGCAGAGCACTTGGTGACTGGAGGGAAGCCATCTTGCAGTGCTGTGTGCAGAGCACTTGGTGACTGGCTGTGATAGGGAGGTGAATTAACTACTGAGCAGGGAATAAACATATTTTCATAAAACTTCTACCATTCTAATATAAGAAGAAGTGTTACCTCTGATCCAGGAAAATGGAGGATTTTGACAACAGTGAGGGCTCTCAGCCATGCAGTGCAGATGAGACGGGAAATGAGATGTAAAAGTTTTCCCTCTCTTGCCTGGAAGCTGATCTCCTCCCACAGGATCCGTCTACAAATGCATTGCAAGAACAGATCCGTCTCTCTGCTTGTCATGCGGATGGACGGATCCGTCTTGCACTCTGTTCCGCTGATTTCCCGTTCTGCGCATGCACATACCGGAAGGACGGATTCGTCCTTCCGATAGTTCGCAATGCCTGATCCGGCACTAATACAAGTCAATGTAAATGAATGCCGGATACGACATTCCTGCAACTTATCAGACATTTTGGCCGGAGATAATACCGCAGCATGCTGGGGTATTATGTCCGGCCAAAACGCCTGACAGTGACTGAAAGGAAGGCACACTGATGCAGACTGAACGGATTTCTATCCATTCATAATCCATTGGGATATGCCTGATCACTACTTTTCCGGCATAGAACCCCGACGATGGAACTCTATGCCGGAAAAGAATAACACTAGTGTGAAAGGCCCTAACTCATATTTGCAGATGTTCACTAATGAACTCGTGGCAATAAAAATTCAATATGGAGCAGTCTTTATTCTGCAAGTTTTATACATTTAAATTTCTAACTTTTTTAATGTTTTCACCTCGCCACGGCATATGTTTAGCTTATTTTTAATAGGAAATTTAATTCGCTGTTTTCCCTACTCAGGCACTCAGATCTTTTTATTTAGGCAGGGGAAGGAGAAGACTGTTCTCAGAACAGTGACCGTCCCTCCCACCTGCAACCAATGAAAGGAGATGGAGGCGGCGAGATATCGCTGTTTAGATGGAATCGAGCTAAATTTTAAATACATTTTTTTTTCCACTGTGATTTAGTTTTTTTGGGGGTTGGTAGGTTTACACCCATACATACATACAGTTGCAAGAAAAAGTATGTGAACCCTTTGGAATGATATGGATTTCTACAAAAATTGGTCATAAAGTCACAACAATAGACAATCACAGCCTGCTTAAACTGATAACACACAAAGAATTAAATGTTACCATGTTTTTATTGAACACACCATGTAAACACTCACAGTGCAGGTGGAAAAAGTATGTGAACCCTTGGATTTATTAACTGGTTGAACCTCCTTTGGCAGCAATAACTTCCACCAAACGTTTCCTGTAGTTGCAGATCAGAAGTGCACAACAGTCAGGAGTAATTCTTGACCATTCCTCTTTACAGAACTGTTTCAGTTCAGCAATATTCTTGGGATGTCTGGTGTGAATCGCTTTCTTGAGGTCCTGCCAAAGCATCTCAATCGGGTTGAGGTCAGGACTTTGACCGGGCCAGTCCAGAAGGTGTATTTTCTTCTGTTTAAGACATTCTGTTGTTGATTTACTTCTATGCTTTGGGTCGTTGTCCTGTTGCAACACCCATCTTCTGTTGAGCTTCAGCTGGTGGACAGATGGCCTTAAGTTCTCCTGCAAAATGTCTTGATAAACTTGGGAATTCATTTTTCCTTTGATAATAGCAATCCGTCCAGGCCCTGACGCAGCAAAGCAGCCCTAAACCATGATGCCCCCACCACCATACTTCACAGTTGGGATGAGGTTTTGATGTTGGTGTGCTGTGCCTCTTTTTCTCCACACATAGTGTTGTGTGTTTCTTCCAAGCAACTCAACTTTGGTTTCATCTGTCCACAGAATATTTTGTCATTACTGCTGTGGAACATCCAGGTGCTCTTGTGCAAACTGTAAACGTGCAGCAATGTTTTTTTTGGACAGCAGGGGCTTCCTCTGTGGTATCCTCCCATGAAATCCATTCTTGTTTAGTGTTTTACGTATCGTAGAATCACTAACAGGGATGTTAGCATATGCCAGAGACTTTTGTAGGTCTTTAGCTGACACTCTAGGATTCTTCCTCACCTCATTGAGCAGTCTGCGCTGTGCTCTTGCAGACATCTTTACAGGACGGCCACTCCTAGGGAGAGTAGCAGCAGTGCTGAACTTTCTCCATTTATAGACAATTTGTCTTACCGTGGACTGATGAACAGCAAGACTTTTGGAGATACTTTTATAACCCTTTCCAGCTTTATGCAAGTCAACAATTCTTAATCGTAGGTCTTCTGAGAGCTCTTTTGTGCGAGGCATCATTCACATCAGGTAATGCTTCTTGTGAAAAGCAAACCCAGAATTGATGTGTGTTTTTTTTTTTTTATAGGGCAGGGCAGCTGTAACCAACACCTCCAATCTCATCTCATTGATTGGACTCCAGTTGGCTGACACCTCACTCCAATTGGCTCTTGGAGATGTCATTAGTCTAGGGGTTCACATACTTTTTCCACCTGCACTGTGAATGTTTACATGGTGTGTTCAATAAAAACATGGTAACATTTAATTATTTGTGTGTTATTAGTTTAAGCAGACTGTGATTGTCTATTGTTGTGACTTAGATGAAGATCAGATCATATTTTATGACCAATTTGTGCAGAAATCCGTATCATTCCAAAGGGTTCACATACTTTTTCTTGCAACTGTACATAGTATGTGTGTGTAAAATAGGTTAAGTATGGACAGAAAATGTCAGAGTATAGATGTAGGTTGAGTTATTAAGCCAAATACTTTAAAGGTTTTCTGTCACCCCCCAAAAGTCATTTTTCATTTTTTGGCTACTTAAAATCCTTATACAGCGATTTTTCAATATATAGTGCTCTTAGCCTTTTTCGTTCACTAGTTTCTTTAAAAAACAGACTTTTATAATATGTAAATTACCTCTCTACCAGCAAGTAGGGCCGTTACTTGCTGGTAGCAGCCGCATCCTGCTTTCAAAAAAACACCCCCTCCTCCTGTTGATTGACAGGGCCAGCGATCGCTCTCGTCCTCTGGCTGGCCCTGTCTGCGTTATAAATCTCGCGCCTGCGCCGTACCGGTCTTCAGTTGGCGCAGACGCTCTGAGAGGAGGACGCTTGCTCGGCCACTCCTTCTTCAATGCGCCTGCGCCGATGACGTCACATCTACACCCAGCGCAGGCGCACTGATGAAGGAGCGGCCGAGTGAGCATCCTCCTCTCAGCGCGCCTGCGCCGACTGAAGACCGGAACGGCGCAGGCGCGAGATTTATAACGCAGACAGGGCCAGCCAGTGGACGAGAGCGATCGCTGGCCCTGTCAATCAACAGGAGGAGGGGGCGTTTTTTTTAAAGTGAGATGCGTCTGCTACCAGCAAGTAACGGCCCTACTTGCTGGTAGAGAGGTAATTTACATATTATAAAAGTCTGTTTTTTAAAGAAACTAGTGAACGAAAAAGGCTAAGAGCACTATATATTGAAAAATCGCTGTATAAGGATTTTAAGTAGCCAAAAAATTAAAAATGACTTTTGGGGGGTGACAAAAGCCCTTTAAAATTGCCCTGCTATGGTAATAAACACTCAAGCCTATTTTTAGTCCCAGTCCAGTATTAAGTTGATACATTTTTCCTGTATATGCCATAATAATACAAACCGGATTCCAAAAAAGTTGGGACACTATACACATCGTTAATAAAAACTGAATGCAATGATGTGGAGGTGCCAACTTCTAATATTTTATTCAGAATAGAACATAAATCATGGAACAAAAGTTTAAACTGAGAAAATTTACCATTTTAAGGGAAAAATATGTTGAATCAGAATTTCATGGTGTCAACAAATCCCCAAAAAGTTGGGACAAGGCCATTTTCACCACTGTGTGGCATCTCCCCTTCTTCTTACAACACTCAACAGACGTCTGGGGACCGAGGAGACCAGTTTCTCAAGTTTAGAAATAGGAATGCTCTCCCATTCTTGTCTAATACAGGCCTCTAACTGTTCAATCGTCTTGGGCCTTCTTTGTTGCACCTTCCTCTTTATGATGCGCCAAATGTTCTCTATAGGTGAAAGATCTGGACTGCAGACTGGCCATTTCAGTACCCGGATCCTTCTTCCTACGCAGCCATGATGTTGTGATTGATGCAGAATGTGGTCTGGCATTATCTTGTTGAAAAATGCAGGGTCTTCCCTGAAAGAGATGACGTCTGGATGGGAGCAGATGTTGTTCTAGAACCTGAATATATTTTTCTGCATTGATGGTGCCTTTCCAGACATGCAAGCTGCCCATGCCACACGCACTCATGCAACCCCATACCATCAGAGATGCAGGCTTCTGAACTGAGCGTTGATAACAACTTGGGTTGTCCTTGTCCTCTTTGGTCCAGATGACATGGCGTCCCAGATTTCCAAAAAGAACTTCGAATCGTGACTCGTCTGACCACAGAACAGTCTTCCATTTTGCCACACTCCATTATAAATGATCCCTGGCCCAGTGAAAACGCCTGAGCTTGTGGATCTTGCTTAGAAATGGCTTCTTCTTTGCACTGTAGAGTTTCAGCTGGCAACGGCGGATGGCACGGTGGATTGTGTTCACTGACAATGGTTTCTGGAAGTATTCCTGAGCCCATTCAGTGATTTCCTTTACAGTAGCATTCCTGTTTGTGGTGCAGTGTCGTTTAAGGGCCCGGAGATCACGGGCATCCAGTATGGTTTTACGGCCTTGACCCTTACGCACAGAGATTGTTCCAGATTCTCTGAATCTTCGGATGATGTTATGCACAGTTGATGATGATAGATGCAAAGTCTTTGCAATTTTTCGCTGGGTAACACCTTTCTGATATTGCTCCACTATCTTTCTGCGCAACATTGTGGGAATTGGTGATCCTCTACCCATCTTGGCTTCTGAGAGACACTGCCACCCTGAGAAGCTCTTTTTATACCCAATGATGTTGCCAATTGACCTAATTCGTGTTAATTGGTCTTCCAGCTCTTCGTTATGCTCAAATTTACTTTTTCCAGCCTTTTATTGCTACTTGTCCCAACTTTTTTGGGATTTGTTGACACCGTAAAAATTTGAATCAACGTATTTTTCCTTTAAAATGATACATTTACTCGGATTAAACGTTTGATCTGTCATCTACGTTCTATTACAAATAAAATATTGACATTTGCCATCTCCACATCATTGCATTCAGTTTTTATTCACAATTTGTTTAGTGTCCCAACTTTTTTGCCCAGCAATAGTGGTGGTGTATACACTATGTTTTGCAATCAGGCTGCAACATGGGCATTACTGAGCCATGCATTCTGGTGCAGGTAATCACATAGCAGGCGGAAGGTGTATCTGCAGTGCCATGGACATCCCCTCCTGCCCCAGAACGTAAGGACACTTGCTCTATGCGATGCTACGATATAGTTTAAACAAGCCCTCAATGAAGTTTTAATTTTACCTTTTCATGTTGCCACAGTTCATTATACCTTATACATAATGCCCAGTACCAGAAAAGTTTTCTATTTTTTGTCATTTTTAATATTTACATTTAAAATACAGTAAATTATGTAGATGGACACAGGTCTAAACAAAAAACTATTGATATTTCATATATACACATATAGCCTGAATATGATTTATTCAAACTTTTTAAATACTTTTGTGTGTGAAGCAATGTGTGTACACTGGACCATAAGAAAATGTAAAACACATTTTGTATAATTTCTCATATTTTGGGATAAGGGATACTAGTATTAGTATTTATGTTTTTTTGTGAGTTGGATGCTTTTAGATACACTCAAATGGTTTATTTTACAGAGAGAAGTGACAGTGTTGCTTGTTTTGACACAGAAAAAGATGACGACCACCAACGGGTAGATGCAGTGAATAGTAGTAACATGGCCGCCGTCCTCCTTCATGCAGATAATGCACTCTGTGCTGAAAAGCAAGATTCAACTACAGTGATGGACGCTGATGTTAACTGTCAGCCAAAACAATAATACCTGTATGTTTAATTTATCGATGACAACAGAAAATGCAAATAAGGCCAGTAATGTCAACAGCCAAAATGACCACATTGTAACCCAAGAGCAAGGGGCACTTTTAATGCAAGTGCTTCAACAGAACCATGGCTTGACATTTTCTGCTGTTGAAGACATAGCAACACTGATCAACACTATAAATGGAAGAAACGGTGTCCCAACATCCAAGTTTCTGTTAAACAAGACTTTCGAAAAAAACAAGACATCGAAACACACTATTTCTGTGCTGATTGCTTTACCTACATTGACAAAACTGAATCAGACATGTGTAACTGCAGTTTTTGTGGATCCATGTACAGCTGCAATTATAACAAAGTAAATCAAGCCTATTTTATGTACAATAGTGTGATTGTCCTGAAGAAGAGGGCCCTACGCCCTCGAAACGCGTAGAAAAATAAAGTTTTTTACTTTTTACTACACTACCTGCGTGATGTATCCAGCCTAGCAGCGCCACAAGAGATAAAGGAGTTCCAGTTTTTTCTTCTTATTATTACTCACCTATTTTTTGTACATGCCACTTAAGACACAATTGCAGACCATGTTAGAGAACACTGATCTGTACGATATTATCTGTGCAACTCGTGAAACCAACAGCAATGGGACATAACAGATGGTAAAACGTAGCGCTCTATTACAGAGAACATTGAAGGTAGTTTTATCACTTTCATTCAACTGTGATGGTGTCCCAGTTTTCAAGTCATCATAGTCCTGTATGTGACCTACTTTGTGCGTCATTAATGGAGTACCAATGTTAGTCCGTAAAAGTTATGTTTTAATGGCTTCCCTACGGTTCGGTCGGTCTGATAAGCCACCAATGAGTGTTGTCCTCACACCATTTGTCAATGAATTAAAAACATTATCAAAAGAAGGATTTTATTGGAGTCATAATGGTAAATGAAGGTGTTTGAGCTATTGTTCACATCAGATGCTGTTGCCCGTCCCTTAGTCCAAAATTTCACCCAAATTTAATGGAGCTTATGGATGCGGTTTCTGTTTGCAAGAAGGTGAAGTTGTCCAAAGAGGAAGGGGCACTACACGGGTCTATAAATTTGAGCAACCACATCTAAGGCAGCCACAGGAAGCTCTTCAGCATGCAGAGATGGCTCTACATCAGGGCAAACCAGTATTTGGTGTAAAAGGAGTCTCACTCTTGTTTGACTTGCCCCATTTCAATGTTCTTGACTGTGTGGTACCAGAGTACATGCACTGTGTACTTTTAGGGGTTGTAAGGCAGCTAGCTACGATCTGGTTTGATACCAAGTTCCATTCCAAAGAGTTCTACTTGGGGATGCAGCGTCGTGAAATTAATCTACGTTTGCTACAGATTCAACCTCCATGCAATTTTGCACGTACACCACGATCGATAGACATGCGCAAGTTGTGGAAGGCACATGGATGGCTTGCATGGCTGTCATACTACAGTGTACCTGTACTTTGGGGACTAATGCATGAACAATATCTTGTGCATTGGTGCAGGCTTGTTGGGGGAATTGGGTTGCTTTCCAGTGAGTGTGGACTTAGCCAGTGCACAACAAATGTTGGAGAAGTTTGTTTCTGACATGGAAAAACTCTATGGGATTGAGCATGTTTCTTTCAACACACACTCCCGTGTTCATATTACACAGGCTGTGACAAATTGGGGTCCCTTATGGGCACGGTCTGCATTTCAGTTTGAAGCATTTAATGGTATACTGTTAAAATTGATAAAAAGCTCAAATAATGTCATGCAGATATGCAGTTCATATCTGAAAATCAGAAATATGCCTCTTTATGAGAAAGAAATCATGCATAGGGCTCCCAAGCCCATTAAAACATTGTATACCACCATGAAAGACAACAGCCTAGAAGGTAAAGTTTGTTACTTGGAAGATTCGGTCAAGGCTCTTGGCCCTTGCAAAATATGTTCAGTGAGACGATCACATTTTATTGCTTTGCACAGTGTTCTAGAAGTTTGTTAAAGCAAATATGACTGCAAGATACTACCATCGTGTGACCATAAAGACGTTTTTCATGCAAGCTCAAACAAACGTATAACTTTGCGGAATAGTTACACAGCAATTTTAAATAATGGAGATTTCTTTACTGTTGAATCTTATCTTGTGCTTGATAATTCATGTATTTGTTATGCAATTGGTAGATTTCTGTCCGTTGCTCGTGACCGTACTACTATTTGCAAGGAGAAAAAACAATAAAGACCAAAGGTGCCCAATTGGTAAAAAATTGAAAACAGTGTCCACCCAATACAACCAAAAAGGACACCCGTAGTTGTAACTCGGTACTAGCTCCCGAGCGAAACAGGCTAAAAAACAAGAAAACAGAGCTCATGGTACCAAAAGTAAAAATATAATTTTATTGCAACATAGTTAAAAAGTATGAAGCAATAAGTGATATGCCGTAAAAAAAAGGTGAATGGAAGCAGAAAAAAGAACGCCACCCTGGGATAGCACACGTGTCAAATGTAAAAAATAATAATGATCAATGGAATAAATTATATACAATACAATGACCGACCAAAGAATGCAGCATAAATAACGGTTGAGTCCGGGGGTCAAGGGGGTGATATAGCACACGGTCTTTTTTGGTGAGTCTTTGCTCTCTTTTTTACCTATACGGCATTTGATTTAGGTTATTTCATACCTAGCCACTACTGAGGTTTGCTCTTATTTCCTTCATGCTGCACCCGCAATGCAAACCCTGTTTCAGTTTTTGCCGTGTAGGTTTTCTTTTGATTGCTGACTCAACCGTTATTTATGCTGTATTCTTTAGTCATTGGTCGGTCATTGTATCGTATATAATTTATTCCATTGATCATTATTATTTTTTACATTTGACACGTGTGCTATCCCAGGGTGGCGTTCTTTTTTCTGCTTCCATTCACCTTTTTTACGGCATATCACTATTGCTTCATACTTGCTTATTTGCTTCTAACTATGTTGCAATAAAATTATATTTTTACTTTTGGTACTATGAGCTCTGGTTACTATTTGCAAGGACAGAGAAGTCAAACTAGGGCATTTAGTTCTCATGAATATAGTTCCTGGCCATCTTGTGGCAATACCAGCTTCTTCCCTCAAGTATAAATGTGTGTTTATTAAAACAGCTAATTATGCTGTAGTAGGCTTGCCCACAAACCTGTACGACTTAAAAGGCTGATGTCAACTGCAGAATACGTTTCTGCCAGTGTCATTCCAGAGATGTGAAGCTGATGCCAATTTCAAAACTTTAAAAATAAGAACATTGCAATAGGATTTTATGCCAATATTGTAGATTGTATTAATACAATTTGTATGTATCAACAGTTGGTTACAAATAACTGTTGGATTTGTTTAATATTGTTATTTGATTACACTAAACTATTAAATAAAGCTACGGCATTAAAAGCATTCTGTCAGCCAGATTTGCAATATTGAGTTGTTCATATCCTCATATCTGTCTTCACTATCTAATTAAAAATATACCCCAGCCTGTCTTGTCATTTTTGATAAAAATCTGTTGTATTCATATGCTAATTACCTTGCAATTTTGCCCAAGGGGCTATCCCTCCTGCCGTTTGTGCCCAGCTGCGCCCATTCTCACCCAGCCCAGTGCCCCCCTGCTATTAATTATTCACTCCTCTCTTTTTTTCTTTTTCCAAAATTCTCTGTAATCTTGCGCATATGCCGCTCTTACTCATGTCCGGGCCCGCGCAGTGTCCCGGCAGCAGCCTCATCCAGTGTAACTGCGCATGCACCAGCTTTTGGATCTGGCGCCACTCTGTTCTTCCTTTCAGGGTGGAGTGAAGAGCGGGGAAAGCTGGTGCATGCGCGGTTAAGATCTATTTTTTTTATGTTTAAATATCTGGAAAATATGTACTTAAAATATAAATTTAAAATATGTATCTTTGAAAAATACATTTGAATTAAATTTTTGGAATGCATTCCCAAATACATTTCAAAATATGTGCTAAAATGTTTGTTTTCTTTACATTTTAAAAAATATCAAAAATATATTTTAAAAATATATTTTTAAATGTTTTTGGAAAATATATTTAAATTACATTTTTGGTATGCATTCCCAAATATATTACACAATATATCTTGAAATGCAATTTCTTTCCATGTTAAAAAATATATTTTTAAAATATATTTTCATATATATGTCTTTGGAAAATATATTTGAATTACATTTTTAGAATTCATTCCCAAATACATTTCAAAATATATGCTGAAATGTTTTTGTTTTTTCATGTTAAAAAATATCTGAAAAATATATTTTCAAATATATAACTTTGTAAAATATATTTTCAATTAAATAAAATATATTTTAATTTACATTTTTTGAATATATCTTAAAATATATTTGAGTGAGACAATATATTGTACATATATGTCACATATATTAATTTATTTACTAAATATATGCAAAATATATTTTTCTTCCACATAAGAACTCTTTCAGCTCTACTATGTTGGCTGGATTAAATAGGAATTTTTCCTTAGGCTTTAAGGCTCCATTCAAACATCCATGTGTGCTTTGCGGATCCACGGATCTGCAAAACACGGACACTGGCAATGTGCGTTCTGCATTTTGCGGACCACATATCGCCGGCACTTAATAGAAACTGCCTAATCTTGTCTGAACGGAATTGCGGACCCGCAAGACTGAACCATCCCAATGAATAACAGTGTAATCGAGGGCATTTCCCCTTAGTGCTACCACACAGTACTAGGTGGGCATAACTACCCTTTATGATAGTTATGCCCACCTTGTGGCCCCTTCACAGTAGTATGTAAATGTATTTGTGTGTAACCAGCATCTGTGGTTGTGTTCATAACCATGTTTAAGTAAAAAAAATATATGTTTTTGTCAAAACGGGTGTTTGAGTTGCTTTCCTCATTCGTCCTCATGGCAAAACCAAAACAGCCTTTTGTGGCTGAAATGTTGATGGTTTTAAAAAGGTTGTGCACCTTTTTTGTTTTTGGTAGCTCCCTCATCTAAGCAGACCTGCAAAGGGGAGCACACTTACCCGGTACTGGGTCCCGACTCTTTTACTCCCTGGCCTTAGCGGCCTTGCTCAGGTTCCCTGCTGCCAATAACTGCTTTGCAGCAAATTACTAGCCACAACGTTGATCTGCTCATCTTGCATCATGTGCCCAATTGCCATCCTTCGGCAGTGTAGCGGCTATCAAAGACCAGAGTAAAAAGTCTCTTTGATAAATGACCCTCAAAGTGTCCTAAAAAGTTCCAAAAAGTCTGGGATCCATGGTGGTATTCTCCCCTCATCATCTGCACACACAGTGACCACCAACTCTTCCTTAACTCCGTAAGTTCTGGGGCCATATCTTATCAGCTAAAGAATAAAGAGACATAGGCCCAAAATGCAGATATTTATTAACAAATGGTAACAACATGTTTGACACAGTTATATAAAGTCTAAGGGAATCATGTGACGGATCCCCTGATTACAGCGCAGGGTCATTTACTTTGTTTCACGCAGTACTTCACTTAAAGTTACTTAGGACCTGAGAGCACATGCATTACAATAAGTGGACCCTAGAGCAGCGGAAGATTGTTTGCTACACCACGGCAATACAGAGGAGCAGAGACACCAGGCTAGGGGCCAGCGGGGGGAGGGCCCGCGGCCCCGCAAGTGCTTTTTTTTTTAAGTGCGGCTGCACTGCGCTTCATAACCTGTCATAATCCCGCGAGACCTGTTACCTCCTGCGGTGGGTCTCTGTCACCACCAGACATCTGAGAAGCTCTGACAGACGTTCTTCAGAACCTCCTGCTTGAGGTTCCTTTTGTTTTGCTTTCTTTTTCTCATCTCGTTAGCCTCTCTCAGCTGTCATGTAGTTGCACTGATTGCATCCCTTTAAATCCCTTCCCATACTGCATCACTTTGCGGTTTATACAACTTTCTGGAGTGTGTGCATGCTGGATGCTACTACTGAGTCTTCTACAGATAGGTTTGTTCATTCATTTGTGTTTTCCTGTTTGCTGGATCCTAGGTGACCCTGACTCCCTCCGTATTAAGTGTAGGGAGCCGGTGGTCGTGTCCCCTCACTATTATAGGGTGTTCAGGTGTCATACAGTCGAGGAACGAGGGTATGCAATCATCTACCATAGAGATTTTTGCATAGGCTGAGCAGTAAGGGAGAGAGCCAGGTCTGTTACAGGGCTTACCCTCTGGTTCCTTAGTTTTGGATCCAGTCAGTCGGATCTTCATTTTGTGTCTTCTAGTTTTCTGTACACCTTCCGTGACAGTCTCACAGGATCACTGCTGGAATGACGTGGGCAGAACCACATGATTGCGCACCGAACTGAAGCCCGCCGCAACCCGCAAGTACGGAGCAAGTACAGGGGAGGTGCCGAGATGATGATCAGTGGCACTAATGTCTGAATTCAGAAAGGGGGGGCCCGCGCCGGCCATATGAGGGCAGGGCAGGTGCAGCAAATAATGAGGGGGCAAGATGAAAATGAAATATATAGAGGGGCAAAAAATGAAATATATAGAAAGTGGGGGCAAAATGAAATATAGGTAGAGAGGGGACGTCTGACAAAACTTTGGCAATAATAACCGGGTTATTATTGCCAAAGTTTTGTCAGTGGCCCTTCTCTCACTATATTTCATTTTGCCCAAACTCTCTATAGATTTCATTTTTTGCCCCTCTATATATTTCATTTTGCCCCCTCATTATTTGCTGCCCCTGCCCTGCCCTCATATGGCTGGTGCGGGCCCCCCCTTTCTGAATTCAGACATTAGGGCCAGTTATAACCGCGCCGACCATATGAGGGCAGGGGCAGCAAATAATGAGGGGGCAAAATGAAAATGAAATATATACAGAGAGGGGCAAAAAATAAAATATATAGGAGTGAGGGCAAAATGAAATATAGTGAGAAAGGGGGCCACTGACAAAACTTTGGCAATATTAACCATGAGCAGCACCGTGCTAAGTCGGCCACATGAGGGGCACGGCAGTGCTTATGGTTATTATTGCCACGGGGGGCAAAAATTTAAAGTTTGCCCTGGGGCCCATAGAATTCTAGTTACACCACTGCGCCAGATGCATGCGCGCCTGACGTGCACATCACACACAGCACGCGGCCGTACAGCGGGATAAAAGGAGAGTGTTCCTTCCTTCCAACTGTGATACCGGCCATCCACTGCCACCAATGAAAATGCTTGAAAAGGGCTAGTGAGGCAGGGATTGGTTAGGTCCCACTGCCCCACCAATGAAAATAAACATGAGGGGGGTTGTTGACATCCAGTTTCAGCTAGTATCTGAGGAAGTGAGCGGGAGAATGACCCGCAGTTCTTCTTCCATGTCACCTTTAAAATATCAGCAGTGCAGCAGAGACCCTAGTCAGTTTTGAGTCACATTTAAATCATAAATGTAATAGTTATATATTTTAACATGCACCTTGTGTTTTGTTATGCGCGTGAATCAGTCAGCGCTGACCAGCACCCCCTAAGCCCCGCCCCAGAACCCCCCACCCCACCCAGTCCCTGGGGAAATTGTCTTGCATGTAACTGGTCCTTGGTGCAAAAAAGTTTGGGGACCACTGCTCTAGAGCTAAGGTCCTGATTTTAGGGCTGATTCACACGAACATATGGTTGCCATGCCCCTGTTGCGGACTGCAAATAGCTGTCCGCAAAACATGGATACCGGCCGTGTGAAGTCCGTATGGCGGTGCGGACCCATTGACTTGAATGGGTCCGAGATCCGCAAAATACATGAAAAGATAGGACATGTCCAATCTCTTTCGGTGCAGAGGTACAGACCCCAAAGTCCTTGGACGAGCTTCTGAGTATTTCCATGGGCTTTCAATCCGTGATTCAGCTCCACAAAAAATAGGACATGTCCTATCTTTTGACATATCTTACGGATTGCCGGCCCATTAAAGTCAATAGGTCTGCATCTGTGATATGGAGTTCACGCAGCCGGTGCCCTTGTTTTGCAGACCCGCCATTTTCTGTCCACAACAGGGGCACAGCGACCATATGGTCTTGTGAATGAGCCCTTAAGAACTTAAGGCAAAGATAAAATCGTAACATAATTGGTATTGCCGCATCGGTAATGACTTGCACTATTGTGAAAGAAATTAAGTGGTTAATAAACATGAACTTAAATTGTCAAATCTCTATTTTCTGAGTTTTATGCCTAAAATCTATAATTGAGAAATATAGCCACCATATAGTTTTATCAGACACCGCAAATGGGGAACTGCTTGGCAGAATGTGATATATACAGACAGGGGGATTTTTCGCAGATAGACACACATGGACATGAGTAATCTATGTGTCATTTTTCATACCATCATGTTTCTGATTGGTTGCTTTAATAAATACTCATGATTGAACATATTAAAATTAATGGCTAAAGTGGGGTGGCTAGATCCACAATGTATATCTAATAAAATTGGCTTGTTGGGCGCTGCCCGGCAGAGAATCGTTTAACCAGCAACTTGTAACTAGTCTGGCTGTTTGATTCTTAGGTCGACCGCATCCCCTGGCACCTGGGGAAAACTTATTAACCAATTTGAATCCCACAGACAAGCGAGTGTAGTCCTCGAGTTTGGGACTTTTCTTAAATTGCAGCGACACTATACAATTATCATGACATTTATCCCATACAGAGAAGGCCAAAATATAGGGCACTATTGCTGCTTTGCCTAAAAAAAAAAGTGATGTGTATCCCAAAATGAAACCAATGGAAACTACAAGTCATCCCGCAAAAATCAAGCCTTCACACAACACAGCTCTATGGAAATAAAAATAAAAAAAAGTTGTGTGTCTTGGGATTTGGCAATGCAAAAACATTTTCTACTTTAAAAAAAAAAGGGTTTATTGTGCAACAGTAGTAAAACTTTTTTTTTAAAAAAAACTGTGTATTTGGTATCACTATAATCAAATAATGAATAAAGTTATCATGTTATTTGTTCCAAAAAATAGACACTGCAAATTTTATAGCATAAAAACAGTATTGATGTTTTTCCCCATCTTTCTCCCAGAAAGAGTTAATAAAAGTTAATCAGGAGGCCATGTGTACCCCAAAATGGCACCATAAAACAAAAACAAGCCCTCATACTGCTACATAAAATTAATCAAAGTTATAGCTCTTGGAAGTTGACAATCGTTAATTTCTAACGATAATTTGTTTTCCCTTAGTCCTAACAGCAGCACAGATGGGGTTAACTGCCCCTGTGGACTGGTAGGACCGGCGGAATTTTAATGAGCCCAAGAACCAATAAACGATCTTCAGCTCCCTGAAAGGGAGGAGATCACCCCCCAGCCCACCGTGTTTTTAACAAGCATAATGTATTTAGGGTGGGATATTTGTGTGCTGCTGTTAGGACTAAGGGAAAACAAATTATCATTAGAAATTAACGATTCCCTTACGCCCTCAACAGCAGCACAGATGGGGAGTTAGCAAGAAGAATCCCCTAGGGAGGGTCCTCATGCCTGGCAGAACTAAGAACAGTCTGCCCAAAAGCCGAAAACTCTGCCATCCTAGCATCTATCCTATAATGGGAGATGAAGGTTGACTCAGAGCTCCAGGAGGCCGCCTTACAGATCAACTCTAAGGGGAGGAGTCTTCTCTCCGCAACCGAGGTGGAGACCGCCCTAGTAGAATGGGCCCTCACAAACTCGGGAGGATCTAAGGATTGGGAGACGAAAGCTTCCATAATGGCCTCCTTGATCCAGCGACTAATGGTGGCTTTAGACGCTTTACGGCCTTTAGACTTACCGGCAAACAGGATAAGAAGATTCTCATCTATCCTGAACTCACTAGATCTATCCACATAGATCTGGAGGCATCTTGAAATATCCAGCGGGTCTCTAGCTGGAGTATCAGAGGAGGAGGCTGTAAACAAAACTGGTAAAGATATTACCTGATTGATGTTCTGGAAAGTAGGCACCTTAGGCCTGAAGTAAGGTAAAAACTTCAGGAGTACTCTATCCTGTAGAAAAATAATGTACGGGTGATTTGCGGAGAAAGCCTGCAATTCAGAAACTCTTTTGGCTGAAGCTATAGCCAGAAGAAAGACCATCTTTAAAGTCAAAAATTTAAAATTTACCTCCTCCAAGGGCTCGAAGGGGGGAGATGCTAGCCCCCTGAGCACTACTGAAAGATCCCACTGGGGGATAGGTTTCAGTATAGTAGGCTTTAGTCTTTCAGCTCCCTTCAGGAAGCGTTTGATGAGTGGGTCCCGAGAATGTGGCCTGTTGAGACAGGCCGAGATGGCATAAACCTGTACCTTCAAGGTAGCTGGAGATAGGCCTCTATCTAATCCAACCTGAAGAAATTGAAGTATCGCAGGAAGGGGCGGATCTGCAGACGCCACCTGTCTGGAATCACACCATGCCTCGAAGATTCTCATGATCCTGGAGTAGGCCTTCTTTGTAGACTCTGCTCGGGAATGCGACAAAGTCCTCAGGACCGACTCGGAAAGCCCTTCTATATTGGGAAGGGACTGATCAACCTCCAGGCTGTCAGGTTGAACCTGTGCAGATCTGGGCAGAGGTGAGTGTCCCACGACACCAGGGTCTGCTCCGGGGGGAGTCTCCAGTATTGTCCCCGACTCATCTGAATGAGCTGGGTAAACCAGGATCTTCTGGGCCAAAACGGTATGATGGCTATTACCGAGGCCTGATCCTGACGGATTTTCATCAATACCCTCGGTATCATGGAAAAGGGAGGGAAGATGTAAGCCAGCCTGAACCTCCACGGTATTGACAGAGCATCTATCGCCAGGGGGTTGTCTTCCCTGTAGAGGGAACAGAACCTCATCACCTTGGCGTTGAACCTGGTTGCCATGAGATCCACTTCTGGCATACCCCATCTGTGAACTAGCTGCCTGAAGATCTCCGGATGCAGAGACCACTCCATGGTCGGTAATCCTCGACTTAAACGGTCCGCTATCATATTGAGGGAGCCTCGAATATGAACGGCAGATAGATGGGAAAGGTTCAGCTCTGCCCACCGAAGAATTACCCCGATCTCTGACAGAAGGGGCAATGATCTTGTGCCTCCCTGTTTGTTTATATAGAGGACTGCAGTCATATTGTCTGACTGGACTTTCACTGCTTTGCCCCGGATCTGAGGCGCAAAGTGAAGGAGGGCTAGCCGGATAGCTCGCATCTCGCGAAGATTGGAGGAAAGATGCCGCTCCAGAGGAGACCAAGATCCCTGAATTGGGGATCCGTCCAGATGAGCGCCCCAGCCTACAAGGGACGCGTCTGTAGTCAATATGACCCAAGCTGGTTGGGTCATAGACTTCTCTGCTGGTAGCTGAAACCACCATCTGAGGGAATTCCGGGTTTGACCGGACAGGGAGCACAGGGAATCTAGCCCCGCAGGGCTGCCGTTCCATAGGTGTAAGACCTCCGACTGAAGAGGCACGGAGGTGCCATAACGCCCAAGGGACCGCATCCGCAGCCGCTGACATGAGCCCCAGCATCTTCATGAGAGTCCGGATAGAGACTCGACGAGGGATATAAAGGACCTTTGCCAGGTCCTGAATCCGCGCTCTCCTTTCTGAAATCAACCGGAGGGACATCTCCACAGAGTCGACCACGAATCCTAAGTAATGGATTGAAGTCGATGGGCTCACATTCAATTTCTGCCAGTTGATAATCCAGCCTAGGCGGAAGAGAAAGGAGACTGCGACCTGAAGATGGTGTGTAAGGATCGGAACTGAAGAGGCTATGAAAAGCCAATCGTCCAGATAAGGAATAATAGTCAGACCTTGGAGTCTCAAAGCTGCCACCACCGAAACCACCACCTTGGTGAAGATGAGGGGGGCAGAAGAGATTCCGAAGGGAAGCACGGCGAACTGAAAGTGCCTGCAAACCCCTGAGATCTGGACCGCGATCCTGAGGAGTTTCCGGGAAGCGGAATGGATCGGAATGTGAAGGTACGCATCCTTGAGGTCCAGAGTAGCCATGACGTCCCCAAGATTGAGGATATGGCTGACTGACCTTATGGTTTCCATGCGAAACCTTGTTTTCCTTATAAATCGATTGAGGAATCTCAAATCGATGATCATCCGGAGATCTCCTGTCTTCTTGGGAACCAGGAACACTGGTGAATAAATCCCTAGGCCCCTCTCCCCTGCCGGTACCTCCTCCAGGGCTCCCTTGGAAATATAGTCCTGAATGTAAGATTCTAGGACCACCTGTTTGGCAGACCCGAAGCTTCGTGTGGCGATGAATCTCTCTGGGGGGAGAGAGATAAGATCTACCCGGTACCCGGCGGAAACTATGTCCTGGACCCAGGGGTCTGCAATCAACCGGCTCCAAGAGTCTTTGAAGTGGGTAAGACGGCCCCCCACGGGAATCTGGGGGAGGGGTACGGGAAAATCTAGAGGAGACACTGCAGTGGCAGCAGGGCTTATCCAAGAGCCTCGAGGAGGCCCATAGTCAGGAGGGTTTTGCCTCCCTGGTGGGTTTGCGGGGGCGTCTCGGATATTTACGAGACGGCCCCCCCAATCTCTGCGCCTAGCCTGCTGCCCAGAACGACCTCCGCCCTTCTTTATCTGTCTGGGGCGTCCCCGAAAGGGCTGCTGGGGGAGGCTCTTCCCTTTTTTATCGGAGAGCCCCTCCATTATTTTGTCCAATTCGGACCCAAATAACCTATCTGGTTCAAAGGGGAGCCCACAAAGGTTGCATTATCCGCGATCCACGGTTTCAGCCAGAGTGGTCTGCGGGCAGCTGAAACTAGGGCCATAGTTTTGGCGGCCAGCTTTAGCTGCATCTGGGAGGAATCTACTAAAAAGTCCATAGCCAGATTGGCTGACTTGAAGGCTGCCAGGATGTCGTCTCTTGATACGCTCTGGTCCACATCCGTCTGGATTTGATTAAGCCTGGAGCGTAGATAGGTGGCTACCTCAGTGGCCGCAATGGAAGTAGATGCGGAGGCAGCGGCCGCCGCGTAACCCCTCCTAAGGGTGCACTCTGCCCTCCGGTCTAGAGGGTCCTGCAGGCTAGACCCATCGTCTGCAGGGACTAGAGTGCGCCGGGACAACTTGGCTATAGCCATGTCCACCTTGGGAACGGAACCCCACGATTCCACCAAGGGTTTAGCCATCGGGTACATGAGTCTGAATTTTCTGGTAAGCACTGGACCCTTCTCAGGCTTTTTCCACTCTGTGCGCATCACAGAGAGGAGGGTCTCATCCGCTCTAAAGACACGCTGTGTCCGACCGGCGGGATCGGAGGACTCCCCCATGTCAACATCCTAGTCCCCCGACCTGATGGACTTGAGTAACTTCTGCGTCCTTTCTGGAGGAAAAAAGCAAGAAGTAGATTCTTCTTCAGAAGAAGAAGAGGACCCCACTGAACAGGGGGTAGGTCTTTCGACCGGTGCGACCACCTCCATGGGAGTCTGAGAGGGACCTGGTAGCCTCTCATTAAGTAGCTAAACTACTCCCTTGATGGAATCATCCACGTATGTCTTGGTCCATTGGAACATCTCCTGCATCGTGGGTTCCGTGGATGCCGTGCGGCAACTCTCACATCTGGAGTAAGGACCGCTGTCAACTAGGGGTGTGTTACATTCGTAACATGCCAAATGCTTCCTCTTGGCCCCAGCCTTCCGCTGATCCTCCTTAGGGGAAGCCATAGTCTGTAATGGAAGAAACAAAACAGGTCATAACACCTACAACATCAGGAGGTGGAGAAAACCAGACCTTAAGGGGGCCCACCAGCACTAGAAGAAATAGAGCTGAAAGAAGAGGAAGTACAAAACCCAAGCAAAGTAATACTGCAGGAATATCACAAAGCACAGGAGAGCTCTGGAGCTAACTTGTGAAAGCAACGCAACCAGAGCACTGACTGATGGGCTCTGGGCGCTTAAAAGGAGGAAACCCCGCCCAATGGGCAGGTTCCTGAAACGAGATCAGCACCACTCCCTTTTTTTTTTTTTTTTTTTGTATATGTGCTGCCAAAGCAAACACTCAGAAAAACCAGAGCCTATACTGGCTCTACCTAAACGAAAAAATTTTCTCCCCAGACTAATTCCTAAGTCCAGGATGTCATTCTAGGGAGCCAGTTTAAAGAAAAGATGAATTTTATACATCACCGCATCGTTTCGAAAAACCGGAAGTGACGTAGCGCACCTAGGGCGCGTCACTTCCGGAAAATGGCGGCGCCCATAGCGCCGCACACATGCGGTAGCGCAGGAATGGAGGACCGTCTACAGATGATGAAAGAAGAGGGGAGGGGACGCCCCCCTCCCTAACGGTACCCCAGACTGAAATCGCCATGATCAGGCCTAACATAAAGGCACTGAGATCCATAGAAAGCGAGCTAAGCTTTAAGGAGGGAAAGGAACCCTTAAGCAATCTTCAGCTCCCAGAGAGGGAGCGACACGCCAGTCCACCTGTCCAGAGGACAGAAAAAAACACGGTGGGCTGGGGGGTGATCTCCTCCCTTTCAGGGAGCTGAAGATCGTTTATTGGTTCTTGGGCTCATTAAAATTCCGCCGGTCCTACCAGTCCACAGGGGCAGTTAACCCCATCTGTGCTGCTGTTGAGGACGTAAGGGAAGTTAAAATTTTAAAAAATCCCTTGGTAGAAAAACATTTTTCCTCTGTAGGCTCTCTGCTGTGCAATTACAGATGACATCCTGAACATGACAGTGGCTTCGGCCCTGTGTGAATTCACTGATGTGTGATAAGACTTGACCTACCGGTAATTCTATTTCATTTAAAACATGAAAAAAAATTCTCCCCATGTGGATTTTCCAATGTCTAACAAGATCTTCTTTATAGTTATCACTAGTGTTCAGCTAAGCAAACCATCTAAAGTGGAATTCAATCTGAATTTTAGGAAAAATTCGATTTTAAATGAAGCCAAATTTCCTTGGGCTTCATGATAACGAATATTTTTTTCCTAAAATAGCGGCTGGAATTGTCTTAGAAAAAAACAGAAAAAAAACAATTCACTCACCTCATCCACTTGCTCGCGCAGAGGCAGTCCGCTCCTCTCTTAACTAAAAAAAGACCTGTCGAGGGACCTGAGCTCAGTGTGATGATGTAACCGTGCTCTACTAGCATGATCACATGGTGAAGTCATCACGCTAAGAGCAGGTACTTCTGCAGGTCTTTTTCAATCAAGAGAGGAGCAGACAGCTTCTGTGCGAGCAAATGGATGAGGGGAGTGATTTTTTTAACCCAAAAGGCCATGTGTGCATATGAGCATGTTACCGTTTTTTATTTTTATTTAATTGTTTATTTTATTGATTTTTTATCAATGAAAAAATAGTACAGGTACTTTGTCTCAATGCACATTCGCAAGAGGCAATACAAGTACAATATTATGCTGCATAACTTCAATATCAAAAATGCACATTAGTATACAAAACATACATTTTGCATCTGAAGCCAGTAAACGCATTAAGAGCTGAAACAACAAAAGGACAAAGGACAATTACAACAACACGACACACAGGGGAAATTATAGTAAGGGGGAAGAACAACAAGCTAACCGATAACCAAAGGTCTATTATTGTAAGTGATTAAAAGCGTCATCCCATGCTTGCCAGATCTTTGTAAATCTATCGACTGAGTTAGTAATACATGCAGTTAAGTATTCCATTTTCCTAACTTCCCTCACACTATCTATGAAGTCCATTCGGGTAGGCGCGTCTGCCCTCAACCAAAACCTCGCAATTAGGCGTCTGGCCGCCGTTAACACCTGAAGGACTAAAAGAAGGAATTGTTTTTTTAATGACATTTTTGGCATATTCAATAAGTAAAAAAAAGGCGTAAAAGGAAAATGAATTGCGAGGAGTTGAAAAAAGACAGACTCCACCATTCTCCAAAAGGGCACAATCACAGGACACTCCCAGAAAATGTGGAGGTGGGTCCCCTCACCCACCATACACCTCCAACATCTATCAGAGATATCTTGGCTAAAGTGTTTTAATAGCTGTGGGGTATGATACCAAAACATAAGCACCTTATATGTGTTTTCCCTATATGTGACACATGAGGACGACTTTGCTGCCCGTTCCCATATCTGTTTCCATTCCTCATACGCTATAGGATGGCCTAGAAGTGCTTCCCATTTAGTCATGTAGGAGTGAGTGATAGAGGAGGATGAGAGGATAAGATAAATGTCTGAAATGAGACCCTTCGTTGTGACCGTCAATTTACATAGTTTC
The DNA here is from genome assembly GCF_014858855.1 of Bufo gargarizans. Lineage (NCBI taxonomy): Eukaryota > Metazoa > Chordata > Amphibia > Anura > Bufonidae > Bufo > Bufo gargarizans. Next base: position 516,686,099 of record NC_058083.1, read on the forward strand.
TCAAATGTCGTAGGGGTTGACACCTTCGTTGAGTGAAAGAGGTCCGAAAAAAAATGGCAAATCTGCATATATTGATACCTATAAGACTCTGGTAGTTGATGCAAGGAGCGTACCTCATCAAATGAGAAAAAGCCCAGAGTCCTATAGTTCACAACATCCGCAAATCTGAACAGCTTCCTGGGAAACCATGTTTTAAGAAAAGCTGTGTGCATACCTAACTTAAATAGTGGGTTGTACAGAAAGGAGATCATAGAAGATTTTTCCGATGCAAGCGAGAACAGTCTGTTACATCTCAACCACACGTTACATGTAAAAGACATAGGGCCCAATAGCTCAGGTCTAAGTGAAGGCTGCAGGGAGTACCAAATGAGTGAATTCGGATGTACAGGGGCTATCCATAACTTCTCTATTTCCATCCATCTGGAGTACGCATACATATTGGACCATGCTGGCAGTCTTCTAAGGTGTGTAGCCCAGTAATATTTTTTAATATTTGGAACTGCTAATCCACCTTGAATTTTGGATGACATTAAGATTGAGCAAGCTATGCGATGCCTCTTTCCATTCCAGATGAACCTGAATATACATGACTGAAAATCACGCAACTCCTTCTCAGGGACAGGAATTGGGAGAGTCTCAAACAAATACAGCAATTTAGGCAAGATATTCATCTTAACCGATGCTATACGGCCCAATAAGGAAATGGGAAAAGGCATCCATTTAATCAGTAAGGCCTTGAGTTCTCGAAACATAGGTGGAAAATTTTGTGCATACAACGAGGAATAAGTAGGGGTTAAGTTGACCCCCAAATACCTCAAGGACGTTTCTGTCCATTGAAAATTAAAGCTGGATTTTAAGGTGGTCAAAATATCAGGGGCTAGGTTGAGAGGGAGAGCCTCCGTTTTTGTGGTATTAATTTTATAACCAGACAATCTACCATAAGTCTCTAGTAATTTAAAGAGGTTGGGAAGCGAAATATGCAAGTCAGTTAATGTTAGCAAAATATCATCAGCGAATAGTGAAAGTTTAAATTCAACTGCATTCACCTTAATCCCATGAATATCAGGATGGGAACGAATGGCCGCCGCCAAGGGTTCGATGCAAAGAACGAAGAGCAGAGGGGATAGTGGACATCCCTGTCGCGTACCATTTTTTATAGGAAAAGGCAAGGAATGAGCATGCTTCATTTTCACTATCGCTGTGGGTTGGGCATATAAAACATGGAGGGCTGTGAGGAAGGGGCCTTTCAGACCGAAAGCCTTCATGGCAGAGAACATAAAAGGCCATCCTAAGCGATCAAACGCTTTCTCCGCGTCAAGACTTAGCAACAACGCCGAGTCTCTGCGCTTATTCGTGATGTCAATTAAATCAATGGTGCGCCTTGTATTATCTCCGCCCTGTCGGTCACGGACAAAGCCCACCTGATCTTTATGGATCAGTTGGGGTAGCCAGTCTGAAAGACGGTTAGCCAAAGTTTTCGTGAAAATTTTCAGATCCGAATTAAGCAGTGCAATGGGCCTATAATTTCCACAGTCTAGGGGATCTTTACCCGGTTTAGGTATTAAAGTTATATAGGAGTGTGACATTGAAGTGGGTATTGGTGACCCTTGTAGGAAAGAGTTGAACAACAGCGTCATATGTGGCAGAAGAATATCGGAGAATGTTGTGTAATAGAGGTATGGTAGACCATCTGGCCCAGGGGCTTTATTATTGGGCAACTGTTTCAGTACTTCCTGCAATTCCTCTACAGTGATAGGAGCGTTTAATGAGGCAAGAGCTGCTTCCGACAACTGAGGAAGACTACACTTAGAGAGAAAAGAATCCAGGAGGAGTCTACTGCGCTCTGGGTCAGATGGGAGTTGTTGAGGGATAGAGTAAAGTGCCTTATAATATTCCTGAAATAAGTTGGAAATGACCTCTGGGTCATACACTATTGCTCCATCTCCTCGCCTCATTGCATTCGGAGTGTTTGTAGTGCCAGAGTCCCGAAGCTGTCGAGCCAGGAGGGTATGTGGTTTGTTCCCCCACATATAAAATCTTTGTCGCGAATATAGTAATTTTTTCTCAGTTTTATAAAACATTAATTCCTTCAATCTAGCACGCAGGATTATAATGCGCCTAAGCAGAGGCCGCGAGCACCGGGACTCTAGCATCTTTTCCAAATCCTTCAGCTGTGAGGTGATATTGAGATGTTGCATAGTACGATCTTTTTTCAGTCGAGACCCCATAGCTATACATGTACCTCTAAAGACTGCCTTGTGGGCTTCCCATATCATAGATATAGGGGGTCCTGAGGACTGATTCAAGGTGAAGTATTCCGTAAGGCCCTCACGTAACTCCTGCCTAAGCGGCAGCTGGTGCAAAAAGGATTCGTTAAGCCGCCAATGACATACTTTAGGGTAGTAACCTGAAGTTTTAATGTTAATTGACACTGGAGCATGGTCCGACCAGGAAATAGATCCTATATCGGCATCTGCAAGCATCCTTAGAATTGGGATATTACCAAAAAAGTAATCTATACGGGAATGTGTATTATGTGGATGTGAGAAGAAAGAAAACGTTTTTGCAGTGGGATAGTTAATTCTCCAGAGGTCATATAATTCGAATTTTCTAATAAGACGCCTAAAAAGACGTGAGTTTCTACACTGATCTTTAGTAGGCGGTCTATTCTGAAGGGTTAGTCTATCTAGACGCTCGGAAAAAGAGAGATTAAAGTCTCCTCCTACTAGCAATGCAGCTGGGAGCAACTTCGATAATTTCAAGAACACCTTATTAAGAAAAGGGATTTGAGCAGTATTTGGAGCATATAAATTGCACAGTACGTGTGGGCTACCATTAAGTGTGGTTTTTAGTATAATATACCTGCCAGCTGGGTCAATAATAGCATTTTCCACCTGTAAGGGGCAATCAGCAGACAGAAGAATGGCAACACCTGCTTTCTTTTTCCCAGAGGAAGCAGAATATATACGAGGGAATAAATATTGCGCAAACTTAAAAGAACCCTGGTGATCAAAGTGGGTCTCCTGAAGAAAAACTATGTCAGCTTTTTGAGACTTGCACTCAGTAAGTGCCAGGCGTCTCTTTACATTGGAGTTAAGACCTTTTACATTAAGCGAGACATATTTAATCATTTTCAAAGCATGGAATAAATGTACTTGCTATGTGGCTGCAGAGGGTCCTTCTCAAGGACACTGTCATAGATGAAAACACCTGAAGGCATTCAGTCGCTTGTGGTTTGGGTTTTGGAGACCTGAGTATGAAAAACAATAAAAAGAGACACAAAAGGGAAGGGGGGGAAACACAAGACCATACAAACATAAAAGATACATCATTTAGTATCCGAACATTGGGTGCTGTCACCCAGATACAGATCAGTGAGCAGCAACTAGTGGTATCAACATCAGCAAACTGCCGCCCCTCCAACCCAGTCAACAGAAGCTGGGGGGGGAGGGCGAAACTACTGGTCTGCTTATTGGAAGCATGACTGGATCGGCACAGGATAGGCCGGGTTTCAGAGCTTATTAGAACTTGAAATAACCAGAGAATTGAACAATAAACCAATTCTACTAACATAGGACCTTAAACAAAGAACCATAAGGCCGTCGCCTCCTGGCGAAGAGAAACAGTAGGAGATACAATTTAAGCTAATGAAGTCCATGCAGCAATCATGGGGGTTCATCTGGTAGCTCACGTGAAGGGGTCCCTCCAGCAGGGGAAGATCTTCTTCTCTTTTGTCTGGCAGGTTGCCAAATTGGACCCAGGGCAGGCTGTGGATCCGGTAGTTCCCAGTCCGTGATGGATGGAATCTCAATGCCCAAAGCAGCACAAAAATCAGGGAGGTCTGAATGCTGACGCAAGATAGAGGACCTGCCATTTTTCGTGACTATTAATGCAAACGGGAACCCCCATCTGTAAGGCGTCTTCTTTTCCTTCAGCAATTGTAATAAAGGCTGTAATACTCTTCTTTTTTGGAGTGTGCACCAAGACAAGTCCTGGTATAAATGAACAGAAGCGCCGTGAAAATCAATGGAACGTAATTCCCTGGCTTTGGACATAATGTTTTCCTTCACTTGGAAATCATGTACACAGCAAATGACGTCTCTGGGCTGCGTGGATGAGGACTTAGGCCGCAGCGCTCTGTGAGCTCGATCAAGCCTGATAAACTGGGGTGGCTGAGTGCCTAACAAAGCATTAAAAAGTTCAGATAATATTTCCTGCAGATTTTCTTCCGCATTAGCTTCAGGCAAACCCCTTACACGGATGTTATTTCTGCGTCCTCTATTATCTAGGTCTTCCAGATGACGTGCATTGTCCCTAATAACTTGGGCCTGAGAAGCAATAACAGATTGTAAATGCGCCACACTTCTGCGGGTGTCATCATGGTCTATTTCAATAGTGTCCATGCGGTCTGCTAAGTGCTTCAGATCCTGCCTTAAAGATGAAATTTCCGATTTACAGGCATTTCTGACTTCTGAGACCAGCATTTTAAAATCATCCTTAGTAGGCAAATGTTGTAATGTCTGCTGAAGTATTGCAGAGCCCTGGGAAGGTTGCAGAAGATCTTCCTCTCCCTCGTCCACATAATCATTCCCCTGCTCCCAAGTAGCAGCTTCTCCTCCCTCTCCCCTTCTATAATGCTGTTGGCTAGGGGGATCTTCAGAAGATTCGGCCCAATCTCGCCGCTTCTGGGACGGAGTGGCCATTTGTTTAGCCTGCTTAGCTGCCGATTTTGGCGGGATAATGGCGGCGATGCCTCCTGCTGGGTGCAACCCCTCTTCTGCCCCTGTGAGATTCGGCTGTGCCCCCACAACGCTAATGGGCAGGAAAGTCCTTGCAAATGGGGATAGGGAGGAGGTAGGAAGCCGTAAGGCTGAATTGCAGCTGGTACCTGTCGGCGGCTGTGCGCTCGTCTCCTCACTCCCACACGCGCCGGAGGCCTCAGATGAAAGCAGGCCGCGACCAGACGGGACCGTGTGGAGTGGACGGCTGAGGTAAGAATCGAGCGTCTTGTTCACCCAGGCGGACGGTCGGGACGAGGTGGAGGGCTTGCCCGGCAATTTTTTCCCCATGTGCCGCGCTGGCGTGGTAGGAGAGTCTCCCTTAGCGGCTACTGGCGGCGGAGCTCTGTCTTCACGCGGCCATTCCTGAAGACGTCCAGGCCACGCCCCCCAGCATGTTACCGTTTTTAATGGCTGTTAGACGGGTGGACTTCGGTCTAAGGGGCCGTTAAAAATGGTTTAATCGACTGATAGGCTGAATGGGGTTTTAAAATAATAATTCGTGACAAATTAATTCGGAACAAGTCAAATTTATTTTTGAACTTTGACCAAGCTGCAGAATTGAAGTTTTCAAACGCTCGCTCATCTCTAGTTATCACATTCTGAACATTAAAATAACTTCTTTCCAGTGTGAATTCTCTGATGTTTAACAAGATTTGATTTATTTATGAAAGATTTCCCACATTGTAAACAAGGAAATGGCTTCTCCCCTGTGTGACTTCTCTCATGTATAAAAAGACATGATTTCTGTGTGTAAGATTTCCCACATTGCAAACAAGAAAACGGCTTCTCCCCTGTGTGACTTCTCTTATGTATAACAAGACATGATTTCTGTGTGTAAGATTTTCCACATTCTAAACAAGAAAATGGCTTCTCCCCGGTGTGACTTCTCTTATGTTTAACAAGAGCTGATTTATCAGTAAAGCATTTCCCAAATTCTGAGCATGAAAATGGCTTCTCCCCTGTGTGAATTCTATGATGTTTAACAAGAGTTGATTTATCAATAAAACATTTCCCACATTCTAAACAAGAAAATGGCTTCGCCCCTGTGTGAATTCTCTGATGGTTAAGAAGATGTGATTTCTGCTGAAAACATTTCCCACATTCTGAACATGAAAATGTCTTCTCCCCTGTGTGAGTTCTCTCATGTATAACAAGATATGATTTACGGTTAAAACTTTTTTCACATTCTGAACATGAAAATGGCTTCTCCCCTGTGTGAACTCTCTGATGTCTAACAAGATGTGTTTTAGAGTTAAAATGTTTTTCATATTCTGAACATAAAAATGGCTTCTCACCTGTGTGACTTCTCTCATGTCTAACAAGATCTGATTTAGATTTACATTTCCCACATTCTGAACATGAAAGAGCATTCTCCCCTGTATGACTTCTTTGATTTTGAACACTTCTTTTGTGGCTTTTATTTTTTTTTTTAACAGTCTGAGATGAATCATAAGATTGAAATCCATCCAAAGGATCAGATGATAGATCTTTGCTGTGAAAGGCTGAGGATACATCTGAGATAATGGCATGCTCTTCATGTGTATCTTCTGTGACACCACAATGTGTTCTAAAATCTGACATTACATGTTTCTCTGAGCTCCTGGTACAGTCATCTGCCAATAATAAATCAGAGTTTTATAATTTTAAAATTAAAATTATATTGCTATTTTATAACATGGGAAAACAGATTACAATCTGACAGTAGACCAGTAGCCTGGACCAGTAGATGATGATGTTACATCACCAGGCTGTTTTTTTTCACTGTTGCGCTGAAGCCAGCATCTTCATAGGTTCACAAGGGATCTGTGAGTCAGTGCTATAAGCCGGTGTCCATCTCACACACTGACCGCTAACTGCACTTAAGCACAAAACACGCAAGAAATTGAAGCTGAAAGACCACCTATCTACCTCACAGATGCAGTAAATAGATTATTGCTTATATACCACATACATATAAATAATACCGGCATGTACTGTACATATAATAGTTTGTTCATAATCACATGTATGGGCTCTAACATACAGGACAGACCAAAAGTTTGGACACACCTTCTCATTCAAAGAGTTTTCTTTATTTTCATGACTATGAAAATTGTAGATTCACACTGAAGGCATCAAAACTATGAATTAACACATGTGGAATTATATACATAACAAAAAAGTGTGAAACAACTGAAAATATGTCATATTCTAGGTTCTTCAAAGTAGCCACCTTTTGCTTTGATTACTGCTTTGCGCACACTTGGGATTCTCTTGATGAGCTTCAAGAGGTAGTCACCTGAAATGGTCTTCCAACAGTCTTGAAGGAGTTTCCAGAGATGCTTAGCACTTGTTGGCCCTTTTGCCTTCACTCTGCGGTCCAGCTCACCCCCAAACCATCTCGATTGGGTTCAGGTCCAGTGACTGTGTAATTTGGACTCATCAGACCAAAGCACAGATTTCCACTGGTCTAATGTCCATTCCTTGTGTTCTTTAGCCCAAACAAGTCTCTTCTGCTTGTTGCCTGTCCTTAGCAGTGGTTTCCTAGCAGATATTCTACCATGAAGGCCTGATTCACACAGTCTCCTCTTAACAGTTGTTCTAGAGATGTGTCTGCTGCTAGAACTCTGTGTGCATTGACCTGGTCTCTAATCTGAGCTGCTGTTAACCTGCAATTTCTGAGGCTGGTGACTCGGATGAACTTATCCTCCGCAGCAGAGGTGACTCTTGGTCTTCATTTTCTGGGGCGGTCCGCATGTGAGCCAGTTTCTTTGTAGCACTTGATGGTTTTTGTGACTGCACTTGGGGACACTTTCAAAGTTTTCCCAATTTTTCGGACTGACTGACCTTCATTTCTTAAAGTAATGATGGCCACTCGTTTTTCTTTACTTTGCTGCTTTTTTCTTGCCATAATACAAATTCTAACAGTCTATTCAGTAGGACTATCAGCTGTGTATCCACCTGACTTCTCCACAACGCAACTGATGGTCCCAACCCCATTTATAAGGCAAGAAATCGCACTTATTAAACCTGACAGGGCACACCTGTGAAGTGCAAACCATTTCAGGTGACTACCTCTTGAAGCTCATCAAGAGAATGCCAAGAGTGTGCAAAGCAGTAATCAAAGCAAAAGGTGGCTACTTTGAAGAATATGACATATTTTCAGTTGTTTCACACTTTTTTGTTATGTATATAATTCCACATGTGTTAATTCATAGTTTTGATGCCTTCAGTGTGAATTTACAATTTTCATAGTCATGAAAATAAAGAAAACTCTTTGAATGAGAAGGTGTGTCCAAACTTGGTCTGTACTGTATATATTTCTTTATCTTATATTGTTATATATTCTGAAGGACCTTGATGTATCTAGTATGTTGCATGAGAATATTCACTTCTGAAATATGTGGAGAAGAATATTCCTTTTTAAAACAGCGTTAATGAGGATTCGTTCAGAAGAAGCTGTGTTATTCTAACTAGCGCTTAATCACTGTTAGACAGCTAGAAGATACACAACGCTTATGGTAGTATAGGCCTCAATTGTATTTCTTATCTATAACAATGAATTTATAGGTTGGGAAACTCTTGCCGATTTCTCCAAGTCTGGATTATAATTGCTACAGGTGTCGTACTAAATCCCTTAACGCTGATTTAATGTACAGAGGTCAAATGTATAGAGTGCAGGATGATGTCAGGCATGTATAAGTTAACCATTTCTAGTATGATGCTAATGGTTTAAACAACAGTGCCACCTAGCTGTAAGTAGGTATCATTACACCAGTAATAACAATGTATTCTGGGTAATGAAGTGACATCATGAGCATTATCATAGATTCACGCCCATCCAAGATGACTGGAAAACTCTAATCTAGGAAGGCGTGTTCGTCTGATAAGGTTGTGGATAATGACCCACACACAAGTGGTAAAGAAGAACCAAGGAACCACCACCAAAGAAAATAAAAAGAGAAAGAAACAAAGAAAGAGGGCCCTGAGAAAGATCCTGATTATCAGAAAATTCTGGAGAGTTGACTTCCCTTAAGACTCTGCAAAATATTTGCTTCTGGGTAATGTATGTTATTGTTATATGTAGTATTCATATACAGTAAATTAGTTGGTTTGATTCTTAGCCAATCCCCTCTTATTGCGGATGGTTAAGATTAGTTGCTACATCAATATTATCACTATTCAGCAACGATGCATATTGCTGAATAAAAGTTCATATTGATTTTCAGAGAAAACTCTCTGTTGGGAATCTTTATATTCCCTAGTATAATATCAAGCCGATAATTTATAAGTTTTATTGCAATACTACTAAGCACCCGAGATTTGTTCATAGTTTGGCTGGTTAGGAACATGGTGCGCTGTGTATTACATATGCGTTTTTTTAGTGTGATTTTCTACTGTGAACGTGATAGGGATGTGCTGTGAGAGACTGTACACTGAGATGGGAGACAGCTGTGAGCATGCTGAGGGAAGGGGGTATCTGGTTGAATTTTGGGGGGCGGCTGTGTAGTAGGGTGGTGTCTGTTGGTTGTATGTGAGGGATTGTACACAGATGGTGGGGGTCGGTTGTGGATGCTCGTCCTGGGGCACTAAGTATCGGCCCTTTAGGACGAGCATTCTCGTCCTGGTTCCTTAACGTATTAAGTAAAAAAAAAAAAATTTGGGCAAAACTGGTATTTAAGTTGCTTTCCTGGCTAAAATGTTGATGGTTTTAAAAAGGTTGTGCATCTTTTTTTGTTTTTTTTCCGCCCCCTCTTCTAAGCAGACCTGAAAAGGGGAGCACACTTACTCGGTCCTGACTCTTTTAGTCACTGGCCTTAGCTGCCTTGCTCAGGTTCCCTGCTGCCAATAGCCGCTTTGCAGCAAATTGCTAGCCACAGTGTTGCTCTGCTCATCTTGCATCATGTGCCCAATTACCATGATGCAACGGCAGCAGGTCACCACTGTGGCCAGTAATGGGGTCAAAGTGGATATTGACAGTGGGGACCCGAGCAAGGCAGCTGGTGCGCCTGTACGTTTCCCTATGCAGATCTGCCTGGGAAGTTCTAATGATAGTCTCTGCTGCCTTGCACCGATTCCTCTTGTGAGTATTGCACGCTTTGGTTGAAGACCTTCCCAAGTCAAACACTAAGCATTTGGAGTGGTGCATGGGAATCAAACTGCGAATTGTAAAACATTTTTCTTAGCAAAGCAAAATATAGTGATGAGATGGATGGAAGGAGACTCACTTGCTTGGCTCGGTGGTGTAATATTGTTAACATTATAGGATCATTTTCAAAAACAGAAATGGGGTCATTTACTTTCAGCACTATGCCATATTTTGGAGTAAAGAAAGTCACAAGGGCCAAGCCTGTGTGACAATACTTTATCACTCAGACATTTTTTCACTCTCCTCGCCACTAGGCAATGGCCTGGATGGCAAATTGGCCCTGGCACATTCACAAACCAATTTCAGGTGTAAAAGTTGTCTAAAATTTACTCCATTCAGGGAGTGGAGTAGAATTTCACTTCAGACGCACACTGCCAGAGTATACACCTAAGTTATGATGAAGTGTATGTTTTGTGATAAATTAGACACATCCTTTGGCAGTCTTTATAAGTATCAGACCGCGCTGCTCAGAATCCACCAGAGATGTTCCTCTCTAGTTTGGAGCCATATGCACTTCAGACATAGAGACACATCGGTATCCACATAAGACGCTCTCTTTATCCTTGCACAACTCTGTAAATTAGCAGAGGAGACGCACAAATGGTGAAGCACCGTCAGCCAGGGACAATTATAAAAAGGTTTATTATACTCACAGACGTGAATAAATTTAAAACATCTCATAAAAGATATATGCCCTCTTGTTCTTGCCCGACCCGGGTTTCGCTTGACGCTTCGTCAGGAGTGAACCTGACGAATCGTCAAGCGAAACCCGTTAAGTGTACCCCAAAATGGCACCATAAAAATACTTGTAATGCAAAAAAAACAAACCCTCATACTGCTACATAAAATTAATCAAAGTTATAGCTCTTGGAAGTTAAAATAAAATAAAAATCCCTTGGTAGAAAAACATTTTTCCTCTGTAAGCTCTTTGCTGTGCAATTACAGATGACATCCTGAACATGACAGTGGCTTCGGCCCTGTGTGAATTCACTGATGTGTTATAAGACTTGACTTAATTCTATTTCAATTTACACATTCAGAACATGAAAATAATTTCTCCCCGTGTGGATTCTCCGATGTCTAACAAGATCTGTTTTATGGTTATCACTAGTGTTCAGCAAAGTAAACCATTTGTGGTGGAATTCAGTCTGAATTTTAGGAAAAAAAATATATAAAATCTATTTTAAATGAAGCCAAATTTCTTTGGGCTTCGCGATAACGAATAATTTTTCCTAAAATGGTGGCTGGAGTTGTCTTAGAAAAAACAGGAGAATAAAAAATGTACTCACCCCATCCACTTGCTCGCAAAGAGGCAGTCTGCTTCTCTCTTAACTAAAAAATACCTGTGGAAGGACCTGCACTCAGTGTGATGATGTCACCGTGCTCTCGCAGCATGATCACATGGTGAAGTCATCACACTAAGCGCAGGTACTTCTGCTGGTCTTTTTCAATTAAGAGAAAAGAAGACAGCCCCTGTGCGAGCAAATGGATGAGGTGAGTGATTTTCTATTAACCTTAAAGGCCATATGTGCATATGAGCGTATTACTGTTTTTAATGGCTGTTAGACGGGTGCACTTCGGTCTAAGGGGCCGTTAAAAATGGTCTCGTTGATTGATAGGCTAAATGAGGTTTTAACATAGTGATTCGTGACAAATTAATTCAGGACAAATCAAATTTCTTGTTGAACTTTGACCAAGCTGCAGAATAGAATTTTTCTAAAGTTCGTTCATCTCCAGTTATCACATTCTGAACATTAAAATCGATTCTTTCCAGTGTGAATTCTCTGATGTTTAACAAGATATGATTTCTTTGTATAAGATTTCCCACACTGTAAACAAGAAAATGGCTTCTCCCCTGTGTGAGTTCTCTCATGTATAACAAGATGTGATTTCTGTGTGTATGATTTCCCACATTCTAAACAAGAAAATGGCTTCTCCCCTGTGTGACTTCTCTCATGTATAACAAGATATGATTTCTGTGTGTATGATTTTCCACATTCTAAACAAGAAAATAGCTTATCCCCTGTGTGAATTCGCTGATGTTTAACAAGAGTTGATTTATCTTTAAAACATTTCCCACATTCTAAACAAGAAAAGGGTTTCTCCCCAGTGTGACTTCTCTCATGTATAACAAGAGCTGATTTATCAGTAAAACATTTCCCACATTCTGAGCAAGAAAATGGCTTCTCCCCTGTGTGACGTCTTTGATGTTTAACAAGAGTTGATTTATCTTTAAAACATTTCCCACATTCTAAACAAGAAAAGGGTTTCTCCCCTGTGTGATTTCTCTCATGTATAACAAAAGCTGATTTATTAGTAAAACATTTCCCACATTCTGAGCAAGAAAATGGCTTCGCCCCTGTGTGAATTCTCTGATGTCTAACAAGATGTGATTTACTGTTAAAATCTTTTTCACATTCTGAACATGAAAATGGCTTCTCCCCTGTGTGAATTCTCTGATGTACAACTAGATTTGATTTACATATGAAATATTTCCCACATTCTAAACAAGAAAATGGCTTCTCCCCGGTGTGACTTCTCTGATGTTTACCAAAAGTTGATTTATCAGTAAAACATTTCCCACATTCTAAACAAGAAAATGGCTTCTCCCCGGTGTGATTTCTCTCATGTATAACAAGAGATGATCTCTGTGTGTAAGATTTCCCACATTGTAAACAAGAAAATGGCTTTGCCCCTGTGTGAATTCTCTGATGGTTAAGAAGATTTGATTTCTGCTGAAAACATTTCTCACATTCTGAACATGAAAATGGCTTCTCTCCTGTGTGAGTTCTCTGATGTCTAATAAGAGCTGATTTAGATTTACAACATTTCCCACATTCTGAGCATGAAAGAGCATTCTCCCCTGTGTGACTTCTTTGATAATTAACACTTCTTCTGTGGCTTTTAATTTGCTTAACAGTCTGTGATAAATCAGAAGATTGAAATCCATCCAAAGGATCTGATAATAGATCTTTGCTGTGAATAGCTGAGGATACATCTGCAATAATGGCATGCTCTTCATGTGCATCTTCTGTGACATCACAATCGTCTGTTCTGAAATCTGATATCACATGTTTCTCTGAGCTCCTGGTACAGTCATCTGTCAAGAATAAATCTGAGTTTAATAATTTTTTAATAATAGAACCTTAAAATTATATATAGATTTTATAACAGCTCTATATAAATAAATAAATAAAAATCCATACAAATTACAAGTCATGGAGCAAAATTCAAATATCAACTGACTATGGGAAAACAGATCACAATCTCACAGTAGACCAGTAGATGATGATGTTAGGTCACCAGGCTGTTCACTTGTATTTTCCACTCTTGTGCTGAAGCCAGCATCTTCATAGGTTCACACGGGATCTGCAAGTCAATGCTATAAGATGGTGTCCGTCTCACACACTGACCGCTAACTGCACTTGAGCACAAAACACACCAGAAATTGAAGCTGAAAGCCCACCTTCTATCTACCTTACAGATGTAGTAAATATATTATTGTTCATATACCACATACATATAAATAATACCGGCATGTACTGTACATATAATGCTCTGTTCATATCACATTTATGGGCTCTAACATATACAACCAGGATGTATACATTGAATTGATGCGTATGACAGATACCATACAGTGACATCTATTTTATTTATTTTTTTGTTACTGGATATAGTTGTATGGAATACTGATGTATAGAAGCCAGATGGAGACCAAAAGCCTCTGGACACATTTACCTTTTATGTTGGCAGTTTTCCCAATGTACAAACTAAACATATATCGCAATCATGATGTGATCCCAGCCTATATAATAAGATAGATTCACTCACACACATGAAGGTCCATCATTAAATTACACACATGTAAGTACATACTACATAGACACATACACAAATTACATGAATATACTATACACATGTTGAGCATTACTCATACACATTACATGTTTATACAGTGTGTGTGTGTGGATATATTGTAGGAAGGAGCAAGGGTCCGCCGTTGACGGAAGGAATGTGTCAGAGTTTCCTGGCTTCGGTGACGTAAGAGCCGGTATTTTCAGGTGTCAGCAGCAGCTAATGCTGATTGATACTTTGCTATTTTAGTATGGCTGTATAGCTGATCCAGGACAGCTGTTACTGGGAGTAGCCAAAGTGATGGGTGGGTGACTACTCCCCACGTTCCAGGCCGGGTTTTGGCAGGCCTATAAAAAACAACTAGCAGTGTCAGCTGTGAGTAGATTACTCCTCTCTGACAGTGGAGCTCTGTCACTCTCTGTGTTGGATACAAAATAATCCCAGCAGACAAACTTGCTCTTCAGAATGTAGTTTATTAAACGGTTCACAGAACGCGTTGCGGCATGTCAGCCTACCTCAACTGCACTCTGTGTTGGGACCTGGGAGTTTGGGTCTGGATTAAGGCCTGCTACCTTGTTGGTGTAAAAGCAGGTGGATTAGGCTTTATCCAAGGACTTCTTCTTTGCCGCATGGTGTGAACGACCACCCGAATGACAAGGTGACTGTTTTCCTTGAAGCAGACTTTTTGTTTTGTCATTTACTTAATGTGTTAATAAACACTGAACTGTTTAATTCAATGACTTTGTTGTTGCCTCTATACTGTGTCCGCTAACCTGCCTACTAGAATGAATCCCCACAAAATATATATATATATATATACACACACACACAGTATAAAGAAAAGAAGGACAGCAGCACAATAAAAAAGTGGAAGGCACAATCCCTCTCAGGATCATTGACCAGAATCCAAAGTTTGATAAAAATAGAAAAAGAGGCAGCACTCCAAAATAGTGAAAATTGTGGACTTTCTATTCGCCCATGCTATTGCAACATTTCAGCTCAACTCAATGGAGCCTTTGTCAAGCAATGTGTCATGTGCCAAACAGTATGTGTGTATATATATATATATATATATATATATATACACACACACACACACACACACATACACACACACACACACACACACACACACACACACGTGGTAATTATCCCATAAAGTGTATAATCAATTAACCCCTTAACGCTCTGCAGTGACCCAGCTCCATACACAAATGGTGGAGGCTGTATCATACAGAAGGCACCCGGCTGCAATGACAGGGAGCAGCGGTCGCATCAGTCACTGAACCCTTCAGGTGCCGCGATCAACACTGATTGCAGCACCTGTGAGTTAAGGCAGACAAACTCAATTCCCTCTGCCTTCCGATCGGCGCCCCCGCAGTGAAATCATGGGGCTCCGATCAGTTGCCATGGCAGCCTGGACGCTGCTGAAGTGTTCCAGGCCTGCCATGGTAATTTCCGTGCTGAGCTATGCATGAGGCACAGCTCAGAATGGATAGTGTAAAAATCCTGTTCATCCTATTAGAGCTATACTAGGGTGAATAGGAGAAGGGATCAAAAGATACCACGTTCTAGCCCCCTAAGGGGGGTAATAGTTTTTGGGTTTTTATTAAGTGAAAAAAAAAAAAATCCCCAAAATATTTAAATCACTCCCCTTTTTCAATTTTACGTATAAAAATATATAAAGAATAAAAAAATTATTATTATATTACAATAGGTATTGCCGCATCCGAAAATGTCTGAACTATTAACGCTACTTTCACACTTGCGTTCGGGGTTCCACTTGCAAGTTCCGTTTGAAGGCTCTCACAAGCGGCCCCGAACGGATCCGTACAGCCCCAATGCATTCTGAGTGGATGCGGATCTGCTCAGAATGCATCAGTATGGCTCCGTTTGGCCTCCGTTCCGCTCAGCAGACGGACACCCGAACAGATAGAGAACAACATGAAAGATGGCCGTCTGCATTCTAATAGTCACTGCGCATGTGAATTGCCATTACAGTTTGCGCCTGCGCTTCTTTCATAACTAACATGGAGCTGGAGCTCTTAGGCAACTAAGTAAACTACATCAGAGCACCTGCGCATAGCTTCAGTAAGCGCTGAAACATATAAATAAGGGACATAATGTTACTTAATGGTGGCCATGATAATCACCAAATTATTGAATACTCCACCAAGGGGGAGAAACCCAGGGTTCCCAGCCATTTCCGCCTTGTGTAGGTGGAAAACAAAAATAACTCTCACCGGTAATTGTTTTTCTTCAAACCCATGACAGCACCCATGTGACTATGTCCTCCAGGACAGGAAACCTGAAGAGATAAAATGGTTCACACCCTCACAGCACCTCAGTGATTATAATAACCAAATGTCACGGAAGGTGTACATAAAACTAGAAGACACAAAATGAAGATCCGACTGACTGGATCCAAAACTAAGGAACCAAAGGGATAGCCCTGCAACAGACCTGGCTCTCTCCCTAACTGCTCAGCCTATGCAAAAATCTCAATGGTAGATGATCGCATATCCTCGTACCTCGACTGCATATCACCTGAACACCCTATAATAGTGAGGGGACACGACCACCGGCTCCCTACACAGATACGGAGGGAGACAGGGTCCCCTGGGATCCAGCAAACAGGAAAATACAAATGAATGAACAAACTTATCTGTAGAAGACTCAGTAGTAGCATCCAGCATGCATGCATACACTCCAGGAAGTAATATAAACCACAAAGTGATGCAGTATGGGAAGGGATTTAAAGGGATGCAATTAGTGCAACTACATGACAGCTGAGAGAGGCTAACGAGATGAGAAAAGGAAAGCAAAACACAAGGAACCTCAAGGAGGAGGTTCTGAAGGACGTCTGTCAGATGTCTGGTGGTGACAGTACCCCTCCTTCTACGAGTGGACTTCCGGACACTCAGAGCCCACCTTCTCAGGGTGAGACCTATGGAAAGCCCTGATGAGACGAGTGGCCTTAATGTCAGTCACTGGGACCCACATCCTCTCCTCAGGACCATAACCCTCCCAATGAACGAGGTACTGGAGAGAACCGCGGACAACACGAGAATACACAATCCTAGAGACCTGAAATTCAAGATTACCATCAACCACAATCGGAGGAGGAGGCAAAGGCGAGGGTACAATGGGTTGGACATAAGGTTTTAATAAGGACTTATGAAAAACATTATGGATCTTCCAAGTCTGAGGAAGATCAAGACGGTAGGCAACAGGATTGATGACGGACAAGATTTTGTAAGGCCCAATAAACTTAGGACCCAACTTCCAGGAGGGAACCTTCAATTTGATATTCTTAGTAGACAACCACACTAGATCACCAACATTCAGGTCCGGACCAGGCACACGTCTCTTATCCGCCACATGCTTATATCTCTCACTCATGCTCTTTAGATTATCCTGAATTTTTTGCCAAATAGATGACAAAGACGAGGAGAATCTGTCCTCATCAGGTAAACCAGAAGACCCCTCTCCAGAGAATGTCCCAAACTGCGGATGAAACCCATATGCACCAAAAAATGGTGACTTATCAGAGGACTCCTGACGACGGTTATTTAAAGCAAACTCAGCAAGGGACAAAAAAAGAACACCAATCCTCCTGATTCTCCGCCAGAAAACAGCGCAGATATGTCTCCAGATTCAGATTGACGCGCTCTGTCTGACCATTCGACTGCGGGTGGAAAGCAGAAGATAATGACAACCGAACCCCCAAGCGAGAACAGAAAGCCTTCCAGAATCTGGAAACAAACTGTGTGCCTCTATCAGAGACTATGTCTGAAGGAATTCCATGCAATTTGACAATGTGATCAATAAATGCCTGCGCCAGCGTCTTAGCATTGGGTAAGCCAGGAAAAGGAATGAAATGCACCATTCTTCCCCGAAGAACGAGGCAGGTCCGTAATGAAGTCCATGGACAGATGTGTCCAAGGACGGGAAGGAATGGGTAACGGAAGGAGAGGACCTGATGGCCGTGAATGAGGGACTTTGGCACGAGCGCAGGTCTCGCAGGCTGCCACAAAACTCTCAACCGACTTACGAAGCGCCGGCCACCAGAATCTCCGAGCGATGAGATCCACTGTGGCTCTTGCCCCCGGGTGCCCAGCAAGGACAGTGTCGTGGTGCTCCTTAAAAATCTTGTGTCTTAAAGCGAGAGGCACAAACAACCTCCCAGGAGGACAAAGATCAGGAGCCTCTGACTGGGCTACCTGAACCTCTGCCTCCAATTCAGGATAAAGAGCAGAGACCACCACACCTTCAGCCAAAATGGGACCCGGGTCTTCAAAATTCCCACCTCCCGGAAAACAACATGACAGGGCATCCGCCTTCACATTCTTAACCCCAGGGCGGAACGTGACAACAAAATTAAACCTTGAAAAGAACAAAGACCATCTGGCCTGTCTCGGGTTCAGACGCTTGGCTGACTCCAAGTAGGCCAGATTCTTATGGTCAGTAAACACGGTAATAGGGTGTCTGGCTCCCTCTAGCCAATGGCGCCATTCCTCAAAAGCTAACTTGATGGCCAACAACTCCCTATCTCCCACATCGTAATTTCTCTGTGCAGAGGAGAGTTTCTTCGAGAAAAAGGCACACGGTCGCCATTTGGCAGGAGAGGGACCCTGAGACAAGACCGCACCCACACCCGCCTCAGAAGCGTCCACCTCAACTATGAAGGACAGAGAAATATCAGGTTGTACCAAGATGGGAGCGGAAGCAAAACTCTCCTTGATATTAGAAAAGGCCTTACGCGCCTCTACCGACCAGGAGGAAAAATCTACCCCCTTTCTAGTCATATAAGTGAGTGGTTTAACAACGGAGGAATAATTCAAAATAAACTTCCTGTAATAATTGGCAAAACCTAAAAAACGCAGCAGTGCCTTCTGATTCTCTGGAAGCTCCCACTCAAGCACAGCGCGGACATTCTCGGGGTCCATGCGAAAACCAGAAGCGGAGAGAAGAAACCCCAGAAATTCAATTTCTGGAACCGCAAACACACATTTTTCCAGTTTAGCGTACAATTTATTCTCCCGCAGGATGAGCAAGACCTGACGTAAGTGTTCCTTATGAGTTTTGAAATCAGGAGAAAAAAATCAAAATGTCATCTAGATACACTAATACAAATCACCCCATTAAATGATAAAAAATGCTGTTCACAAAATGCTGAAAGACGGCTGGAGCATTCATCAAACCAAAAGGCATAACCAAATTCTCAAAATGGCCCTCAGGGGTATTGAAGGCCGTCTTCCATTCGTCTCCTTCTCTGACCCTGACCAGGTTGTATGCCCCTCTTAGATCCAACTTGGAAAAAACTTTAGCCCCAACAATCTGGTTAAACAGGTCCGGGATCAGAGGAAGCGGATAAGGGTCACGGATAGTGATACTGTTCAGATCCCTGAAATCCAGACATGGTCTTAAAGAACCATCTTTTTTCTTAACAAAGAAAAAAACAGCGGCAACAGGTGACTTCGAGGGTCGTATATGTCCCTTTCTCAGACTCTCAGAGATATAAGCACGCATAGCGACCCTTTCAGGTTGGGAGAGATTGTATAAACGAGATTTAGGCAGCTTGGCGCCTGGGGTGATATTAATAGGGCAATCGTACTCTCTGTGAGGGGGCAAGTCCTGAACTCCACTCTCAGAGAACACATCCGAAAATTCAGAGAGAAAAGATGGTACGGTCTTAGTAGAAACCTCAGAAACAGATGTCGTGAGGCAATTCTCTCTGCAAAAGTCACTCCAACCATTTATTTGCCTCGCTTGCCAATCAATGGTGGAGTTATGTTTAGTGAGCCAGGGTAGCCCCAACACTAGAGGAGTAGGCAACCCGCTTAGGACGAAACATGACACATCCTCAACATGAGTATCACTCACAATCAAACAGATATTGTAAACTATGCCCTTTAACGAGTCCTGTCTACAAATGCTCGCAGTTTAGGTAAAAAAAAATCAATGAACTTGGGTCAATAATGGCATCTGAGAATGTAGATTTAGTGGCTGTTACGGAGACATGGTTTAATGAAAGAAATGACTGGGACATAACCATACCAGGGTACTCTTTATACAGAAGAGACAGAGAAGGCAAGAAAGGAGGAGGAGTGGCCCTGTATGTGAAAGATAGCATTAGATCTAACCTAATACAAGTTGGTGAGGCCAACATAGAGTCAGTTTGGGTTACGTTGCAGTTTGCTAATCATGCAGTAACTCGTGTAGGTGTGATATATAGACCACCTGGTCAAGTTAAAGAACTAGATGATCTACTAGTTGAAGAAATAGCTAAAATGACAATGAAAGGAGAAGTTATCATTATGGGAGATTTCAATCTTCCAGATATAAACTGGAAAACCAAAATAGCAAGTTCTACCAGGAGTACAGATATTCTAAATTCCCTACTGGGGTTATCCCTGCAACAAATGGTTGAGGAGCCAACCCGGAGGGAGGCCATTTTGGATTTGGTATTCACAAATGGGGATTCGGTATATGATGTCATTGTAGGCGAAACCTTGGGATCTAGTGATCACCAGTCAGTGTGGTTTAATATAAGAACTGTGAAAGAGTCCCACCACACAAAAACAAAAGTTTTAGATTTTAGAAAAACAGACTTTTCAAAAATGAAATTAGTCATAAATTAGTCCTTATCAGACTGGAATGGATTACATGGAGTCCAGGAGAAATGGGACTACTTAAAAGGTGCATTATTGAAGGCAACAGAAAATTGCATTAGACTTGTCAGTAAAAGAAAAAAAAAGGAAGAGACCACTGGTACTCAGCAGAAGTGGCCCAAATCATTAAAAATAAAAAGCTAGCATTTTGTAATTATAAAAAAACCAAGAGCAATGAAGATAAGGAAATCTACAAGATTAGGCAGAAAGAGGCCAAGCAAGTTATAAGAACTTCTAAAGCGCAGGCAGAAGAAAAACTAGCTCAGTCTATGAAAAAAGGGGATAAGACATTCTTCAGCTATATAAATGAAAAAAGGAAATTAAAACAAGGAATAACTAAATTAAAAACAAAGGATGGGAGGTATGTAGAAGAGAATAAAGGGCTAGCGGACTGCCTTAATGAATACTTCAGTTCAGTTTTTACAAAAGAAAAAGAAGGAGAAGGACCTCCACTAGAAAGGATGACTAATAAATCGTTTGATGCATGTGTCTTTACAGAGGAAGATGTTCTAAGTTTGCTGTCTAAAGTGAAGACAAATAAGTCACAGGGGCCTGATGAGATACACCCAAAATTATTAAAAGAGCTTAGTGGTGAGCTGGCAAAACCGTTAACAGATTTATTTAAATCAATCATTAGTAACAGGAGTCGTCCCGGAAGATTGGAAATTGGCAAATGTCGTGCCCATCCACAAGAAAGGTAGTAGGGAGGAATCGAGCAACTATAGACCAGTGAGTCTGACATCAATAGTAGGCAAATTAATGGAAACCCTATTAAAGGATAGGATTGTGGAACATCTAAAATCCCATGGATTGCAAGATGAAAAACAACATGGGTTTACTTCAGGGAGATCATGTCAAACAAATCTTATAGATTTTTTTGACTGGGTGACTAAAATAATAGACGGTGGAGGTGCAGTAGACATCGCATATCTAGATTTTAGTAAGGCTTTTGACACTGTCCCACATAGAAGACTTATCAATAAACTGCAGTCATTGAGCATGAACTCCCATATTGTTGAGTGGATTAGGCAGTGGCTGAGTGAAAGACAACAGAGGGTTGTAGTCAATGGAGAACATTCAAAACAAGGTCATGTTACCAGTGGGGTTCCACAGGGATCTGTACTGGGACCAATTTTGTTTAATATCTTCATAAGTGATATTGCAAAAGGCCTCGATGGTAAGGTTTGTCTTTTTGCTGATGACACAAAGATATGTAACAGGGTTGATGTTCCTGGAGGGAAACGCCAAATGGAAAAGGATTTAGGAAAACTAGAAGAATGGTCAGAACTCTGGCAACTGAAATTTAATGTGGATCAGTGCAAGATAATGCACCTGGGGTGTAAAAACCCAAGGGCAGAATATAGAATATTTGACACAGTCCTGACCTCAGTATCTGAGGAAAGGGATTTAGGAGTAATTATTTCAGAAGACTTAAAGGTGGGAAGACAATGTAATAGAGCAGCACGAAATGCCAGCAGAATGCTTGGATGTATAGGGAGAGGTATAAGCAGTAGAAAGAGTGAAGTGCTTATGCCGCTGTACAGAACACTGGTGAGACCTCACTTGGAGTATTGTGCTCAGTACTGGAGGCCATATCTCCAGAAGGATATAGATACTCTAGAGAGAGTTCAGAGAAGAGCTACTAAACTAGTACATGGATTGCAGGATAAAACTTACCAGCAAAGGTTAAAAGACCTTAATATGTATAGCTTGGAAGAAAGAAGAGACAGAGGGGATATGATAGAAACTTTTAAATACATAAAGGGAATCAACTCGGTAAAGGAGGAGAGCATATTTAAAAGAAGAAAAATTACCACAAGAGGACACAGTTTTAAATTAGAGGGGCAAAGGTTTAAAAGTAATATAAGGAAGTATTACTTTACTGAGAGAGTAGTGGATGCATGGAATAGCCTTCCTGCAGAAGTGGTAGCTGCAAATACAGTGAAGGAGTTTAAGCATGCATGGGATAGGCATAAGGCTATCCTTCATATAAGATAGGGCCAGGGACTATTCATAGTATTCAGTATATTGGGCAGACTAGATGGGCCAAATGGTTCTTATCTGCCGACACATTCTATGTTTCTATGTTTCTATCCTTTCCCAAAGTGCACACCTGGAAACCATGAGTTATAGCAAATTGATTATCAATGAGATTGACAGCTGCTCCACTATCTACAAAAATCTCACAAAAAATGTTCTTGCTCTCTAGCGCCACCCTGGCAGGTAGGACAAAACGGGAACTACAAGCAAATGGAAAACCTTCAATTTCCGCATCAACCTTGCCAATGGTAACAGATGGAACGTTTTTAGAGGATTTTTTTCTTTTTGTTACTTTATTACTCTCAAAAAACTGCCTGAATCTCCTAGAGGGACAAACATTTGCCAAATGATTTATACCTCCACAACAGAAACAAACCTTCCTATGAGGGCTGAATCTTCTATTGTCAGAGGCAATCAAACCCAGCTGCATGGGCTCCTGCTCAGAAGGGATTGAGAGCGACTGAGACCCCTGTGCACTGAATGAGACCGCCGCACTGTCCTTGGACTGAGTATGACAGGAAGGAGTGATCTCTCCTCTCTCTCTAAGACGCCTGTCAATACGAACGGCCTGAGACATAGCAGAGTTCAAGGAGATAGGCCTCTCATGAAAGGCAAATGCATCTTTCAATCCCTCTGAAAGACCATGGCAAAATTGACTTCGGAGTGCAGCATCATTCCAACCAGTATCAGCTGCCCATCTCCGAAATTCTGAGCAGTATATCTCTGCGGATTGTTTACCCTGACATAAAAGACGTAGTCTAGACTCAGCCAGAGCAATACGATCCGGATCATCATATATCTGACCCAGGGCTAAAAAAAAAATCATCCACTGAACGGAGGGGCCGTGCCCCCACCGGCAGCGAAAAGGCCCAAGACTGAGCGTTATCCCTGAGCAGCGAGATGATGATCCCCAGCCTCCGCTCCTCATCACCAGAGGAATGGGGAAGTAGGCGAAAATGGAGTTTGCAAGCCTCTCTAAAACGAACAAAATTCTCACTACCCCCGGAGAACGTATCCGGAAGCGAGATTTTAGGCTCAGAGCAAATTCCATGAACACAAGCAGAAACGGTCACCTCAAACTGAGAGACAGTTTTCCGGAGATCTTCTACCTCCAGTGAAAGACCCTGCATGCGGTCAATCAAGGTTGAAACCGGATTCATGCTTAAGACGGTTTTGGCGGTTTATAATGTCACGGAAGGTGTACATAAAACTAGAAGACACAAAATGAAGATCCGACTGACTGGATCCAAAACTAAGGAACCAAAGGGATAGCCCTGCAACAGACCTGGCTCTCTCCCTAACTGCTCAGCCTATGCAAAAATCTCAATGGTAGATGATCGCATATCCTCGTACCTCGACTGCATATCACCTGAACACCCTATAATAGTGAGGGGACACGACCACCGGCTCCCTACACAGATACGGAGGGAGACAGGGTCACCTGGGATCCAGCAAACAGGAAAATACAAATGAATGAACAAACTTATCTGTAGAAGACTCAGTAGTAGCATCCAGCATGCATGCATACACTCCAGGAA
This sequence comes from Bufo gargarizans, assembly GCF_014858855.1. Lineage (NCBI taxonomy): Eukaryota > Metazoa > Chordata > Amphibia > Anura > Bufonidae > Bufo > Bufo gargarizans. The sequence continues at coordinate 516,710,118 of NC_058083.1, forward strand.
GTAATATAAACCGCAAAGTGATGCAGTATGGGAAGGGATTTAAAGGGATGCAATCAGTGCAACTACATGACAGCTGAGAGAGGCTAACGAGATGAGAAAAGGAAAGCAAAACAAAAGGAACCTCAAGTAGGAGGTTCTGAAGGACGTCTGTCAGAGCTTCTTAGATGTCTGGTGGTGACACCAAACCCCCGGAGGCGTGCCAACCACCAAAGAATAGGCTTGAAATAAGAGAAGAGACAATACAAAAAAAGGAACCAGTTCCGTACATTATATCTCTATTCAATATCATGTATCTATCTGCCCAATTGGCAAATTTCCCCCCCTTTTTTTTTTTTAAAGATTAAATTAAGTTAAGGGTGGGAGATTTTGGGATGCTGGCGCTGTCATGGGCTTCAAGAAAAACAATTACCGGTAAGAGTAATTTTTGTTTTGCCCTCACCCATGACAGCACCCATGCTAGAATAAACTAGAAGTTAAACTTTTAGGGGGGGCGACGACTACAGCCTGTAGTACTTTCCCCCCGAAGGCTGAATCTGAATTTAGATGCATCCTATAGTGTCTAAAAAAGGTATGAGGAGAACTCCAAGTGGCTGCTCTTCAGATTTGGGCTGCTCTTATTGAATATGTCCCAAACCCAGTTGGGGGAGACAAGTTTAAAGAAGAATAGGCAAGGGAAATAGCATTTTTGACCCATCTAGCAATGGCACTAGTAGAAAGTTTGAATTTCCGAGACCCTTCTAGCTGAATTAACTGCAATCAGAAAAGCCATCTTGAAGGGAAGCAATATAATGGAGATATTATTAACCGGTTGAAACGTCTCTTGAGATCTCTCCTCACTGGTAAGGTCCAAGGAGGCTCTACTGATAACCTCTGAAGGTGTGTGTACCATGATCTCTTTGGCCACTTCGGAGCTACAAAGATTACTGAGGCTCCCTCAACACTCGGGGAATAAAGCAAATAAGGGGAAAGGCAAAGCCCAGCTCCTGATTCCAGTCTTGCGCTAACCCATCTCTTGCAAGAGGACTGTCCAAAGGATTGAGGGAAAATAACCTTTCTACCTTTCTGTTGGCTCTGGAAGCAAACAGATCTACTGTGGGAAGACCATTTTTTTAGACTATTTCCAAAATAAAGTCCTTGTTCAGACACCATTCCTCTGCTCCTTTCCTCTGGAACTGCTAATTCTATGGCCATCTTTACAGCTTTTAGTTCCTTGAAGTTGGAAGAGGCTTTCCTTGAGTTTAGGTCCCACCTCCCTTGCCAGTACCTGTTCTGACAGTGAGCTCCTGCGATCTTTGAAAGACCATGGGACTCCCACAGACAGATTCTTTGGTATTGTCCACCATAACAGGGAACACCTGGCCTTTGATGAAATGTGGAATTTTCGATCCAAAGAGTGCGTCCCAGTATCTCAGAATATCCATCTGTAGCTCTCTGGAGTGAATCTGTGCATATGTTACTGCTGGAATAGTGGACGTCATATGACCCAACACAGCCATTGCTTCTCTAAAAGTACACAGGTAGGAGTGAAAAATTGACAAAATCTACTCCCTGATTGATTCCCTCTTTATGAGGGGAAGGAAATTCTTTTGTTGGCAGGAGTCCAACTGGATTCCTAAAAACACACAAATCTGAGAGGGAACAAGGTATTATTTTTCCCAATTTATTTCCCAATGAAAATCTACTAACGTTGAACATGGAAGATCTTTATCTCTCTCCAACTCTACCTTTGAATGGGAAATCAACAGAAAATCATCTAGATAAGGTACTTAAGTTACACCTCTTAGTCTTACAAAGGCCGCTATCTCTGCTACCACCTTTGTAAAAACTCTTGGAGCCTGAGATATGCCAAAGGGGAGCGCCCTGTACTGAACAACTTTCCTCTTATCCAAACTGCTGGTCTCAAGAATTTCTGGTACGAGGCATGAATCGGAATGTGATAGTAAGAGTCTTCCAGATCCAAGCTCGCCATCCAACAATTCTGGAAGACTAAATTTGTTGTTGACTTTATTGTTTCCATATGGATTTTCTTGTAAGTTAGGGATTTGTTTAGACTCTTCAGATTAAGTATTACTCTGAACGATCCATTTGGCTATCTTACTAAGAAAAGAGGGGAATAGAAATCCTTCCCTACTTCTCTTTTGGGAACTGGCCAAACCACCCCTTTGCTTAATGGAGTCATAACTTCCAATTCTAAAGTATCTCTTTTTTGGAGATCCTTGAGGCATATTGTTTGAACAAAAAAGTTGAGTGGACGAGAAAGGAATTCTATCCGATACCCATGTTTTATAACCTCTAGAATCCATCTGTTCTGGGAAATGGACCCCCCGGTAAGGAAAAAAACTGTGACAACCTTCCTCCCACCTGACTTCTGGCGTCATTGCTGTTTGTCTCTAGATCTACTTTCTTGGGGCTTGAACAAAAAATAGCTAGATCTTTTAGGAAATCTCTCTCTTTTATCACCCTGCCTTTCCCTTTGTTTTCTAAAATTGGACTGGGGTTTACAAAAAAAAGTAGGCTTCTGGGGAACTGGGAACCCCTTCTTTTTATCAGGAGCCCTTTCCAGAATATCATCAAACTAGGGGCCAAAAAGCCTAGAACCGACACAGGGGACTACACAGTCTAGCCTTAAAGCCCTGGTCTCCTTTCCACTACTTTAATCAGATAGAGCGTCTGGCAGCATTCGACATGGCTACCGCTCTTGCAAAAAAACGCACTGCATCAGTGGATGCATCTGCTAGGAAATCAGCTGCTTTAAGGAAGGTAGGAAGACAAGAGAGTAATTCTTCTCTAGGATTCTTGTCTTTAATATGAGACTCAAGCTGATCTAACCATAACCTTAAAGACCTAGAGACCCAGGAGGCGGCAATAGCAGGCCTAAGACTAGTGGATGCTGATACGGATCTCCCAGGCATCCCAGTTCTTCGAATGGAAGCGCCGATTTTTTGGGCTATCTTAGCAACTGGTGCATCCACTTTGGGGGCCCTATCCCATAACTCAGATACAGATTATTCAAAGGGATACTGTAACGGATCACCTGGCACCCCGACTGAGTACCTCCGTTGACGGATGCTCCTAGCGTTTTCCTGAGGTTTCCAAGCACTCTGGCAGACACCACAATCACCGAACCGAAGAAGCATATAAATCCTCTCCAAGCATATGAATGCTGTAGACAGTTGAATAGGAAACCATACGAATAGGTTTACACTCCTAGCAGTCAAACTGGGACAGCATGCAATAAATCCTCCCCCAAGAATGAGACGACACTTCACCTTGAGGGTAAAAACAGGAACTCCCTTTATTTTAACACAAGCATTGATTTATACACATCTTCCAACAAGGTACCACCCACAGGCTCTGCAAAAACAGCCAATCATATGTATCTACAGTATTTAAACCTTCCCAGCAATTGTACACAAAATCCCCTTCCCTCTATCTGTAACGCAATAAACAAAACACAATGAGCCTTGTCTGAGATGTAATTAACCAACACAATAAGCATTGTCTCAGACGCAATCCACAAAATACAATTACCAAATGTAATGGACTAACTTGAACCCTGGCATGCACATATACAATTTAACCGAACACATAATAACATACATAGTATTTAAGACAGCCTGAATGCAATCTGCTACACAGTCTTAAAGGGGCATTGTTCCTAAAAGTCATAACATGGCCATTAAAGGGCCAGTAGCAGCAATATAAAATACCACATGCCCAAATATTGCATTCAAACGTACCAAATCACCAGGGGCCACAGTCAGCAGGTAGGAGGCGGGCAGCCAGGCCTCTCCAATGCCCAGTGGCGAGGCGGGTTCCGCCACAGATACTTTCTCTCGACTGTAGTTGGTATAAAAAATTTCCTATCAGGATGTTTCCACTGCGTTCTAATAAGAGCTTCTATATTTTTATGCACTAAAAATACTCTATGATGTTTAGGACCCAGTCACTCAAAAACTTGGTCAGCTATTGATTTAGGCTGTTTTACGTCCTCTAACTGCATGGTAGCTTTAAAAGGCTTTAATAAAAGTTCAGTATCTTCAGCTAGAAACAGGGCCCTCCGAAGACGAAAAATAATCTGAGATATTGTGGCTGGAATTTAAATAGTCATCCTCCCCAGGGATTTCAGAATCAATCTCTCTACTGTAACCGGCCCTTTCTGGTGACCGTGGCCGATTTCGTTTCAGGGACTTAAGAGATGATTTAACTTGTGATCTCACCAAAGCCTTAATACTTTTGGATAAAGATTGTGACTCTTCCAGAACCAGTTTATCCACACATCCTGACATAGTGGTCTAACATAAGATGCTGGTAAAGCTACTCTACATCCACTACATTCTTTATTCTTAGATGAATTCTTAGGTGTTTTTGATACCTATAACAACAAAAGCAAACAACATTCCATAAATATTAGGAGAGGATATCTCTCACCATATGTAGAGGTAACTTCCCTGCTCCTCAGGTCCAGTACCGCGCTTATGGGCCTCAAGGGGTCGGCACGTCGTGAATCACCCGGCTCCGACATTGTATCCAGATACCGAATCCAGCACAGCACTCAGTGCGCAAAGAGAGCTGGCTGCCTTCTCCAGTGGCCATTTATAACGCGCCTTGGCCTCCTTTTAACACTAGGCCCAAATCCCTAATCAAGCCGACAAAAGGTGCCACATCCTCTGGCGTTGCATCACATGAAGTGACGACATTACACCGGAAGCTTACCGCCACCCGTCCCCAAGCGCATGCTTAGAACGCGCATTGGTTCAGAGCAGATATCTTTAAGAAGGGATCCCATGCACCCCGACAAACTGAATTGGAAGCCGCCAGAACATGGCCACATCGGCTCCCCTAGATGCTGGGAGAAGTCAGGAGGAAGGTAGACTAACGCCGCATGGGATAGGCCCCTTTACGGTGAGTAGACCCGGCCCTTCCCCAGCCCCAGGGTGTGAACCCAAGCTTGGAGCAAGAGTTCCCTAGGTACATCCTATCTGGAGGACAGGAAACCTGAACTGAGGTGTGGTGGGGGTGTGAACCATTTTCTCTCTTCCCTGTCCTGGATGGGAGGACCTAATCGCATGGGTGCTGTCATGGGTGAGGGGAAAAAGTACTTGGGGCACCATAAGTGTCACAAATTCCCCCACACACACACAAGAGAAAGAGCAAAAGGTACAAGAGCGGCTAACCATGATGATCTAAAGGGATATAAAGGCAGATGAATATTCCCTGCGAAAGGAGGTCCCCCCCAGATGAGTCAAAGGGACCCTCACTCCCAGTGAGGGGAAGAGGAATCCGGCACACAGATCGTGTGTCATGGATCCTCACCCCAAATCTTGGGTCATTAGTCCACTGTTATCAATATAAAATGGTGACCCCTATAGGGGAAAGGAGACAGCAGAGAAAGGACAGATGATCACTCCCCCACCATGCCAATGAAAACAGAGGGCAGAGGGAGGAGCAAGCACGATGTCCACCTCCGTTATCGCCATCATATTACCAACTTAGAATAAAAAGATGCAGTCCTCTGGTGAGGTCCTCCACTAAACAAAGAAAAATAAAACTCAAACAGCGGGAAAAAAAAAAAAAACCTTACAAAATTGCATAATCCAGGAGTCCAGAGATTGGTGAAGAAGTCATGTCCACATTCAAGTAATTTGTTTAATTCAGTGGGGTATAGCACTGAAGTCTTTAGCAGGAAGGGGTGAGCAGAATGGCCGGCAAGCTGTCACTGACCACTGGGGATTTGTCCTCCTAGGATTACTTCTTTAGGGCAGAACATTGTGAGATCTTTATGGTCAGACAGGCAGCTGCTACTGTTCATTGGTGGCTCTTTATTTCGGCTCTACCATAAGGCTTCTCCTATTCCCAAAAGTTCAGAAGTGTCAGTAAAGCCTCTAAGTACTACAGAAAAAGGGTTCATAGAAGTCAGAAGAATGGGTGATAACCACAACCTTCTGATCAATACTGTGGGACACCTGGTATTGGTAACAATTGTGTGCCAATAAAGGAAAACCTGTCAGAAAGTACAATATGTGACCCCCAAACTGCCACCGCTACCTGACTATACAATGAGTCATCAGTAGCCAGTGAAGGAGCAGAATCTGTGAGTCTTCTCTGCTTTATGTAGTGGTTACTACTCACCTGGGTGGTTAACGGTGGGAATGTCCTCTATAATCTGCTCATCACTCTTCACATCTGTATCTTCAGCCTTAATATTGGTCAGATCTTTACCCAGATTTAAAAGCTGTGAAACAGAAATTGTAGAAGTCAGCAGACTGATGGAGAAGACGTGTGGAATGTTTGATGCAACCAGAAAAGATCATTAATTACAATGACAAAAAGTGATGAAATGACAGCAGAGTTATCTGCTATGGCAGCAGGTCCATGCCTATAGCTTCTCTCCTTCCTGCTGGTGGGCACGCCTGCTGCCTGGTTTACCTGCTCCATAGCTTTAGGGCTTCGGTGGTCCAGTCCCACAGACATCCCTCTCTCCCTTCCCAGTGGTCCCGGCTGCTGGAATAACGCTGTCCTCCCACAAAAGCTGAGGCCTGCTTCCTGCCGATAATGACCTTCTCTGTCCATAGGTCATGTGTGCACACACTATCTCTGGCTCTTATAGGGCCAGCATGCACGCACTCTAATCTCTACAAGCCATGGAAAGGAGCCTGATCAATAGGTTCTAGTATGCTAGTTTCATGCAAAGCTCGTCTGTTCTGTGTACAGACTTCTGCCTGACTTCTAGATTGACCCTTTGCTGTCTGACCTGACCCTTGCCTGATCTCCGTTCTGATCCTGAGCTGCTTGCCCTGACAACGGACCATTTATCAGACTGTGTATATTCTGCCTTTCGTGACCCCGTGGGTCACCAGTCACTTGTACAGAAACTACTTCAAGTGCAGCAGCCTAGTGGTTCCCCTGCAACAAAGTCCAGGTCCCTGTACAGTGGATAAAGTGGAGAGGGGGGGGGGGGGGGGCTCACTTATCTAACACACTTTGGAGCAGAACCATGTCAAATCTGTTCAAGAGACACAGTGGATCTACATGTGCCATGTTTCATTGTCTGACTCAAAAATATCTGCAGGTCTCCTGTATATATGCATCTAGTTGGTTCCTTATTCCAACCAACAATCTCTACTGACCAGACAACTGTGAGAAGATTCAGACGACATGCAAGGTCTATAGTTAGCTGTAATCCTGCCATCTCTACCTTTCTCATTATACAAGGAAATAACATATAATACTGGTTTATAAAACAAGACTGAACACAAGATCTTCACAGCACTTCTACAGATCATAGGGAACCTTTCATGAGACCTTATTTCCATCTATCTGATCATCATATGGAATGCTTTGATGTTCTTCTGAACCATCCTGTAGAAGAAGAGGACTGGGACATCTCTCATCATGTAGAAGAAGAGGACTGGGACATCTCTCATCATGTAGAAGAAGAGGACTGGGACATCTCTCATCATGTAGAAGAAGAGGACTGGGAGTTGTTCTCTCTTCTTTAACTGTAGGGAAAACATACGGTGACAATGAATTTCTTACATATAACTAGTGAGAGGATGTGTGTATTTAGTCATGTCTTTTACTTGGTGGCTGGTGATCCTCCATCATGACGTTCTTGTACAGATCTTTGTGTCCTTCTATATACTCAGACTCATCCATGGAGAAATAGACGGCGACATCCTTACACCTTATAGGAACCTGACAACACAATGATACAGTCATCACCCAGATCCCATCATAGTATTACTGTATAATGTCCCGGCATTCCCAGCGATGTCACCTCTCCAGTCAGCAGCTCAATGATCTTGTTGGTGAGCTCTAGGATCTTCTCTCTGTTGACTTTCTCATGTAACGGGATGTGAGGTGTCGGCCTGGATATTGGGCTCAGGATTCCTCCCCGTCCTTCAGATACCGGGGTCTGACAATGCTCACTAGAGGTCTTCTTCACTACTGTGTATTCCTGGTTATGGAGAGACGCAGTAATAAATATCACTCCATACATCTCCAGAGTCCCTCACCTCTCCAGTCATGTCCGTCTGTTAGTAACATAGAGAAGATGATGTAATGTGACATCATCAGAATCTCTCACCTCTCCAATAAGCCGGAGGAGGATCTCTAGGGTGAGATTTATTATACTCTCTGCCATCTTGTCCCCATCCCTATCCATCCTTGATGGGCCAATCAGGAGAATGATCTTATATAGGAGATATACGCTGAGCGGATCCTATATTGTAGGAACCTGAATGGAAAGAAGATGAATCGATGTAAAATCCTAGAAAATCCCATGTAAAATACAATTACTGGAGATAAGAAGAGGAAACACTGGAGGAGATAATAAAGTGTATCAAGGCAGTTCCTCCATGTTTCAGGTCAAAAGCCTGTCACACCTTCATATTACCACTATAGTCAGTTACAGGTCACAGCGGTAATACCAGTATAAGGCTACTTTCACACTAGAGTTTATTGCGAATCTATCATGGATCTGCAAAAACGCTTCCGTTATAATAATACAACTGCATGCGTCCGTCATGAACACTATTGAAAGTCAAAGGGGGACGGATCCGTCATGAATAGGGTTGAGCGAACCCGAACTGCATAGTTTGGGTTCGTACCGAACTTCGCAAGTTCGGGTACCCGGATCTAAACCCAGACTTTTTCATCGAAGTTCGGGTGATTTTATTATTTTTCATTATAACATGGTTATAACGGAAAATAGTAGCATTCTTAAGACAGAATGCTAAATAAAATGGCTATTGAGGGGTTAAAAATAATTTTAAAAAACTCACCAACCTCAGCCCTGTCTCGCTGTTATACCGCCTTGTAGGTCACACACAGATAACACATGGGACCTCTTCCTGCCCCTTCTGTAGCTGCAATGTTCCAAAAATGAAGTTTACACCATATGAAAACGGGGTTTGTAAGTGCCCAGGGACAGTGTTTGCTGCTCAAAGTGCCCCCCCCCCCCCCCAGTGTTACTCGGCGGAAACTCCTCCCCTCTACCGCAGTTCGCCTGCCCGATCACCGGAACATAGCTGTATGGCACGTTACGTCATGCTGCGCCGTACATGTATGCCGCTGGTTGAGAAGGGGTTAAAATATCGTTTTTTCTTAGCAATGCAGCCATATACAGACATGTATGCTGGTCAGGGGCCCAAAGTCATTTAACCCTTCAAATCACACTCATGCTCACTTTGATGCCGTGTGCCAGTAATTTCTGTGGTCATACCGCGTTCAGCTGATTTCCCCTCAGGACGCTCAGTGTGATTAATTTTATTCATTAACAACACACGAAAAATACAAATTATGTGAATAAGAAACTAATGAATGAGAAACCTTCAGCTGTGTCCATCGCACAGTACAGAAATAATTCCGCCATATAGCACATAGAGAACGGCTGCGGTGCAGTATAAGGCGGGGTTCACACGTGACTGGTCAGCTGCAGATTTACTTTGCGGATTTCTGTGCGGTAAATCTGCAGCGTTGTACAGAACCAGCAAAGGGAATGAGCTTTTAGTAATTCTCAGTCACACGTCGGGCGTCACTTCCACAACCCCATAAAGGAGGACATTGTACCAGGGACAGTGGCACATAATACTTCAATACTACAGCATGCCCGATACTACAGTACATACTTGTAGCAGTAATTACACTATGCCACCGCTCCACAGGAGACACGTGCGGTGTACTGACGAGGAAGCGGCGCTCACACTGGAGCATCATCTCCTCTTCCAACCGCTGATAGTCGGGGCTGCCGGGTATCAGATCCCGCCGATCAGATACTGATGACCGATCCTGACAACCAGTTATCAATATAAACGGCAGACAAACACCTATAACTGCCTCTGGAGAACTGGAATAAAAAATAAAAAAAAAAACACAACAAAAACGGACATGCTAAGGCTACTTTCACACTAGCGTTCGTCGGTCCGCTCGTGAGCTCCGTTTGAAGGGGCTCACGAGCGGACCCGAACGCCTCCGTCCAGCCCTGATGCAGTCTGAATGGAGCGGATCCGCTCAGACTGCATCAGTCTGGCGGCGTTCAGCCTCCGCTCCGCTCGCCTCCGCACGGCCAGGCGGACAGCTGAACGCTGCTTGCAGTGTTCAGCTGTTCGCCTGGCCGTGCGGAGGCGAGCGGATCCGTTCAGACTTACAATGTAAGTCAATGGGAACGGATCCGCTTGAAGATGACACCATATGGCTCAATCTTCAAGCGGATCCGTCCCCCATTGACTTTACATTGAAAGTCTGAACGGATCCGCTCAGGCATCTTGCGCACTTAGAAATTTTTTTAAGTTATTAATGCAGACGGATCCGTACTGAACGGAGCCTCCGTCTGCATTAATATGATCGGATCCGTTCAGAACGGATCCGATCAAGCGCTAGTGTGAAAGTAGCCTAAGAATTTATAAATCTGCACGGCCGGTCAATATCCACATAGAGAAAAGAGCCCAATATAGATGAGATCGGTCTAATCTCATACACTGCTGGTTCTGGATTACACTCAGACTGGGCTTCTCCACATGGAAAACCGTATGGAATCAGCTGTGGATTACACACGGAAAACCGGAGCGCGAGCGAAATACAGGACAGTTTGGGTTTCCACAAAAGCTTTGATTATGTCCTCCATGTATATACAGAAGATGTACAACCAGCTGTACATATATAATCATATACCGGGGATACCCAGGTTATACCAGCATAGTCTATACTATAATACACAGGAAGATGACTATGTATATACCTGCGCTGTACATATAGATTACACTCAGATATACCCAGGTTATACCAGCACAGTATATACTATAATACACAGGAGGATGACTATGTATATACCTGCGCTGTACATATAGATTACACTCAGATAGACCCAGGTTATACCAGCATAGTATATACTATAATACACAGGAGGATGACTATGTATATACCTGCGCTGTACATATAGATTACACTCAGATAGACCCAGGTTATACCAGCACAGTATATACTATAATACACAGGAGATGACTATGTATATACCTGCGCTGTACATATAGATTACACTCAGATAGACCCAGGTTATACCAGCATGGTCTATACTATAATACACAGGAAGATGACTATGTATATACCTGCGCTGTACATATAGATTACACTCAGATATGCCCAGGTCTTACCAGCATAGTATATACTATATCTGAGTATAATGATAATCTATATGTACAGCGCAGGTATATACAGTACAGACCAAAAGTTTGGACACACCTTCTCATTCAAAGAGTTTTCTTTATTTTCATGACTATGAAAACTGTAGATTCACACTGAAAGCATCAAAACTATGAATTAACACATGTGGAATTATATACATAACAAAAAAGTGTGAAACAACTCAAAATATGTCATATTCTAGGTTCTTCAAAGTAGCCACCTTTTGCTTTGATTACTGCTTTGCACACTCTTGGCATTCTCTTGATGAGCTTCAAGAGGTAGTCACCTGAAATGGTTTTCTCTTCACAGGTGTGCCCTGTCAGGTTTAACCCCTTCACGCAACATCACGTACATGTACGTGGGGGAATGTGGTGCCTCACCGCATCCCCACGTGCATGTACGTGATCAGCTTTCACTGTCAGCGCAGGGACCGAAGCGATGAAGCTTCAGTGAAGCCGGCGTGCTGGGGTTGCTAGGCAACCAGAGAAGCCGGAAGTAACTGTATTGGAGCCCTGACCCGCCCACAATCGCTGTGATTGGTCCAATACTGCAGAGGGACCAATCGCAGTGCATCGGGGCAAGTAAGGGGGGGGTTAGCGAGGGACTGTGTGCTTCTCCTTCTCTGATCGTCCCCATTCCTGTCAGGGAAGCGATCAGAGAAGGAGATAGTGTGACAATCTACTGTACCTATGACATTTATACTAGTCATGGAGCACTGCTACTTAGCGCTCCATGACTAGTATACTCGTCATGGCATTCAACTGTCACCATGTCTGCAGACATGGTGACAGCGCTGAGTGCCGGCTGTTACACACAGCCAGGCACCTTGGGTCAATGCCGAGGGGGGTCCTGTGACCCCCCGTATCGGTGATCGCTGCAAACCGCAGGTCAATTCAGACCTGCGGTTTGCAGCGCTTTATGTAGTTTCAGGGACCGCAGGGATCAGAAACCTAAAAATTGCCAAAAATCTAATTTTTTTACCCCCCCCCCTGCACCCCTGAATTCATTTATGTGGCGGGGTGCAGGGGGGCGGTTTGTGGGCGGTGCGTCAGTTGCGGGAGGCGGGCGGTGCGGCAGGCGGGATCGCGATCCCCCGCCTGCCTCCCATTATAATAATCGTTGGTGTACAGTGGTATACCAGGGTGTCAGCACATTGCTGACACCCTGGTATAAACGGCTGACATCGGTGATGCGATGTCAGCCGTTTAACCCTTTCCATACCGCGGTCCGTATGGACCGCGGTATGGAAAAGGTTAACAGCTCAGGGAGCTCCCTCCCTCTCCCATCGGAGGGCTGCTGTACCTTTGCAGCCCCCCGATGGAGAGTGAGAGAGCCCCCAGACAGCCCCCCGAGAGCCCCGTCCTTACCCTTCCCCGTCTGTGCAGTTCTGACCATAACTGAGCAGACGGGGAAGGTTCCCATAGCAACAGGACGCCTCTCAGGCGTCCTGCTGTCCATGGTGCTGAACAGATCTATGCTAAAAGCATAGATCTGTTCAGTGTAAGTAAAATATAGTACAGTACAATATATATTGTACTGTACTGTATTATACAGACATCAGACCCACTGGATCTTCAAGAACCAAGTGGGTCTGGGTCAAAAAAAAAAGTACAAAAAGTGAAAAAAAAATAAAAATCAAAAAACACATTTATCACTGATTAAACATGAGAAAAATAAAATTCCCTACACATGTTTGGTATCGCCACGTCCGTAACGACCTGATCTATAAAACGGTCATGTTACTTTTCCCGAACGGTGAACGCCATAAAAATAAAAAATAAAAAACTATGATGAAATTGAAATTTTGCCCACCTTACTTCCCAAAAAAAGGTAATAAAAGTGATCAAAAAAGTCGCATGTACGCCAAATTTGTAACAATCAAACCGTCATCTCATCCCGCAAAAAATGAGACCCTACTTAAGATAATCGCCCAAAAACTGAAAAAACTATGGCTCTTAGACTATGGAAACACTAAAACATCATTTTTTTTGTTTCAAAAATGAAATCATTGTGTAAAACTTATATAAATAAAAAAAAAAGTATACATATTAGGTATTACCGCGTCCGTACCGACCGGCTCTATAAAAATATCACATGACCTAACCCCTCAGGTGACCACCGTAAAAAAATAAAAACAGTGTAAAAAAAGCAATATTTTGTCATCTTACGTCACAAAAAGTGTAATAGCAAGCGATCAAAAAGTCATATGCACCCCATCATAGTGCCAATCAAACCGTCATCTCATCTCGCAAAAAATGAGACCCTACTTAAGATAATCGCCCAAAAACTGTAAAAACTATGGCTCTTAGACTATGGAGAAACTAAAACATTTTTTTTGTTTTAAAAATGAAATCATTGTGTAAAACTTACATAAATAAAAAAAATTGTATACATATTAGGTATCGCCGCGTCCGTGACAACCTGCTCTATAAAATTACCACATGATCTAACCTGTCAGATGAATGTTGTAAATAACAATTTAAAAAAACAATGCCAAAAAAGCTATTTCTTGTTACCTTGCCGCACAAAAAGTGTAATATAGAGCAACCAAAAATCATATGTACCCTAAACTAGTACCAACAAAACTGCCACCCTATCCCGTAGTTTCTAAAATGGGGTCACTTTTTTGGAGTATCTACTCTAGGGGTGCATCAGGGGGGCTTCAAATGGGACATGGTGTCAAAAAAAACAGTCCAGCAAAATCTGCCTTCCAAAAACCGTATGGCATTCCTTTCCTTCTGCGCCCTGCCGTGTGCCCGTACAGCAGTTTATGACCACATATGGGGTGTTTCTGTAAACTACAGAATCAGGGCCATAAATAATGAGTTTTATTTGGCTGTTAACCCTTGCATTGTAACTGAAAAAAAAAATATTAAAATGGAAAATCTGCCAAAAAAGTGAAAATTTGAAATTGTATCTCTATTTTCCATTAAATCTTGTGCAACACCTAAAGGGTTAACAAAGTTTGTAAAATCAGTTTTGAATACCTTGAGGGGTGTACTTTCTTAGATGGGGTCACTTTTAGGGAGTTTCTGCTCTAGGGGTGCATCAGGGGGGCTTCAAATGGGACATGGTGTCAAAAAACCAGTCCAGCAAAATCCGCCTTCCAAAAACCATACGGCGCACCTTTCACTCTACGCACCGCTGTGTGGCCGTACAGTAGTTTACGGCCACATATGGGGTGTTTCTGTAAACGGCAGAGTCAGGGCAATAAATATACAGTCTTGTTTGGCTGTTAACCCTTGCTTTGTTAGTGGAAAAAATTGGTTAAAATGGAAAATTAGGCAAAAAAATGAAATTCTCAAATTTCATCCCCATTTGCCAATAACTCTTGTGCAACACCTAAAGGGTTAACGAAGTTTGTAAAATCAGTTTTGAATACCTTGAGGGGTGTATTTTATAGAATGGGGTCATTTTTGGGTGGTTTCTATTATGTAAGCCTCGCAAAGTGACTTCAGACCTGAACTGGTCCCTAAAAATTGGATTTCTGAAAAATTTCAAGATTTGCTTCTAAACTTCTAAGCCTTGTAACATCCCCAAAAAATAAAATATGATTCCCAAAATAATTCAAACATGAAGTACACATATGGGGAATGTAAAGTCATCACAATTTTTGGGGGTATTACTATGTATTACAGAAGTAGAGAAACTGAAACTTAGAAATTTGCAAATTTTTCAAATTTTTGGTAAATTAGGTATTTTTTTATGCAAAAAAAAAAAAATTGGGGGACTTAATTTTTCCAGTGTCATGAAGTACAATATGTGACGAAAAAAACAATCGCAGAACGGCCTGGATAAGTCAAAGCGTTTTAAAGTTAGCAGCACTTAAAGTGACACTAGTCAGATTTGCAAAAAACTGACCTGGTCCTTACGGTGAAATAAGGCTGTGTCTTGAAGGGGTTAATAAGTGGGATTTCTTGCCTTATAAATGGGGTTGGGACCATCAGTTGTGTTGTGGAGAAGTCAGGTGGATACACAGCTGATAGTCCTACTGAATAGACTGTTAGAATTTGTATTATGGCAAGAAAAAAGCAGCGAAGTAAAGAAAAACGAGTGGCCATCATTACTTTAAGAAATGAAGGTCAGTCAGTCCGAAAAATTGGGAAAACTTTGAAAGTGTCCCCAAGTGCAGTCACAAAAACCATCAAGCGCTACAAAGAAACCGGCTCACATGCGGACCGCCCAAGGAAAGGAAGACCAAGAGTCACCTCTGCTGCGGAGGATAAGTTCATCCGAGTCACCAGCAGCTCAGATTAGAGACCAGGTCAATGCCACACAGAGTTCTAGCAGCAGACACATCTCTAGAACAACTGTTAAGAGGAGACTGTGTGAATCAGGCTTTCATGGTAGAATATCTGCTAGGAAACCACTGCTAAGGACAGGCAACAAGCAGAAGAGACTTGTTTGGGCTAAAGAACACAAGGAATGGACATTAGACCAGTGGAAATCTGTGCTTTGGTCTGATGAGTCCAAATTTGAGATCTTTGGTTCCAACCACCGTGTCTTTGTGCGACGCAGAAAAGGTGAACGGATGGACTCTACATGCCTGGTTCCCACCGGGAAGCATGGAGGAGGAGGTGTGATGGTGTGGGGGTGCTTTGCTGGTGACACTGTTGGGGATTTATTCAAAACTGAAGGCATACTGAACCAGCATGGCTACCACAGCATCTTGCAGCGGCATGCTATTCCATCCGGTTTGCGTTTAGTTGGACCATCATTTATTTTTCAACAGGACAATGACCCCAAACACACCTCCAGGCTGTGTAAGGGCTATTTGACCATGAAGGAGAGTGATGGGGTGCTGCGCCAGATGACCTGGCCTCCACAGTCACCAGACCTGAACCCAATTGAGATGGTTTGGGGTGAGCTGGACCGCAGAGTGAAGGCAAAAGGGCCAACAAGTGCTAAGCATCTCTGGGAACTCCTTCAAGACTGTTGGAAGACCATTTCAGGTGACTACCTCTTGAAGCTCATCAAGAGAATGCCAAGAGTGTGCAAAGCAGTAATTAAAGCAAAAGGTGGCTACTTTGAAGAACCTAGAATATGATGTATTTTCAGTTGTTTCACACTTTTTTGTTATGTATATAATTCCACATGTGTTAATTTATAGTTTTGATGCCTTCATAGTCATGAAAATAAAGAAAACTCTTTGAATGAGAAGGTGTGTCCAAACTTTTGGTCTGTACTGTATATACCTGTGCTGTACATATAGATTATCATTATACTCAGATATAGTATATACTATGCTGGTATAACCTGGGCTTATCTGAGTATAATTCTATATGTACAGCGCAGGTATATACATAGTCATCTTCCTGTGTATTATAGTATATACTATGCTGGTATAACCTGGGAATAATACACAGGAAGATGAATATGTATATACCTGCGCTGTACATATAGATTACACTCAGATAGACCCAGGCTATACCAGCATAGTCTATACTATAATACACAGGAAGATGACTGTATATACCTGCGCTGTACATATAGATTACACTCAGATAGACCCAGGTTATACCAGCATAGTATATACTATAATACACAGGAAGATGACTATGTATATACCTGCGCTGTACATATAGATTATACTCAGATAGACCCAGGTTATACCAGCACAGTATATACTATAATACACAGGAGGATGACTATGTATATACCTGCGCTGTACATATAGATTACACTCAGATAGACCCAGGTTATACCAGCATAGTATATATTATAATACACAGGAGGATGACTATGTATATACCTGCGCTGTACATATAGATTACACTCAGATAGACCCAGGTTATACCAGCATAGTATATCTTATAATACACAGGAGGATGACTATGTATATACCTGCGCTGTACATATAGATTACACTCAGATAGACCCAGGTTATACCAGCATAGTATATACTATAATACACAGGAAGATGACTATGTATATACCTGCGCTGTACATATAGATTATACTCAGATAGACCCAGGTTATACCAGCACAGTATATACTATAATACACAGGAGGATGACTATGTATATACCTGCGCTGTACATATAGATTACACTCAGATAGACCCAGGTTATACCAGCATAGTATATATTATAATACACAGGAGGATGACTATGTATATACCTGCGCTGTACATATAGATTACACTCAGATAGACCCAGGTTATACCAGCATAGTATATCTTATAATACACAGGAGGATGACTATGTATATACCTGCGCTGTACATATAGATTACACTCAGATAGACCCAGGTTATACCAGCATAGTATATACTATAATACACAGGAGGATGACTATGTATATACCTGCGCTGTACATATAGATTACACTCAGATAGACCCAGGTTATACCAGCATAGTATATACTATAATACACAGGAGGATGACTATGTATATACCTGCGCTGTACATATAGATTACACTCAGATAGACCCAGGTTATACCAGCATAGTATATACTATAATACACAGGAGGATGACTATGTATATACCTGCGCTGTACATATAGATTACACTCAGATATACCCAGGTTATACCAGCATAGTATATACTATAATACACAGGAGGATGACTATGTATATACCTGCGCTGTACATATAGATTACACTCAGATAGACCCAGGTTATACCAGCATAGTATATACTATAATACACAGGAGGATGACTATGTATATACCTGCACTGTACATATAGATTACACTCAGATAGACCCAGGTTATACCAGCACAGTATATACTATAATACACAGGAGGATGACTATGTATATACCTGCGCTGTACATATAGATTACACTCAGATATACCCAGGTTATACCAGCATAGTCTATACTATAATACACAGGAGGATGACTATGTATACACCTGCGCTGTACATATAGATTACACTCAGATATACCCAGGTTATACCAGCACAGTATATACTATAATACACAGGAGGATGACTATGTATACACCTGCGCTGTACATATAGATTACACTCAGATATACCCAGGTTATACCAGCACAGTATATACTATAATACACAGGAGGATGACTATGTATATACCTGCACTGTACATATAGATTACACTCAGATAGACCCAGGTTATACCAGCATAGTATATACTATAATACACAGGAGGATGACTATGTATATACCTGCGCTGTACATATAGATTACACTCAGATAGACCCAGGTTATACCAGCATAGTATATACTATAATACACAGGAGGATGACTATGTATATACCTGCGCTGTACATATAGATTTCACTCAGATAGACCCAGGTTATACCAGCACAGTATATACTATAATACACAGGAGGATGACTATGTATATACCTGCGCTGTACATATAGATTACACTCAGATAGACCCAGGTTATACCAGCATAGTATATACTATAATACACAGGAGGATGACTATGTATATACCTGCACTGTACATATAGATTACACTCAGATAGACCCAGGTTATACCAGCATAGTATATACTATAATACACAGGAGGATGACTATGTATATACCTGCACTGTACATATAGATTACACTCAGATAGACCCAGGTTTTACAGCAAGACACGGAGGCTCCTATTGCTATCTCCTTCTTTACTGTCCACCAATAGCAGCAAAGAAATTTTTTTTACATCACATAACGTAACCATAGTAACATCACCCTCCCCTCACAGTCCATATAACAGACGGCTCCTCCTCTCAATCCTCCTCTTTCTTTGCTGCTGCCACCAAGATAAGCACATGTTTTTTATGGCAGCTCCTTTGTGTTTGTTCTTATTGCCTGTTTCTTCATATTTGGCTTATATTGTATTTTCACGTTTCTAGTGCATTTACTGTATTGTGGCCTCTTTGGGGGTTCTTACCCTGGGGCCGTTTCGTTTGCTGGGGGTGTTTATTGTTTGATTGCTTTGCCTCCCCTCTTGTGCCGCATGCGATAGATCTTTTTACCCCCCTCCCCTTTATCTCTCTTATCTCTCCTTTCTCTCGGCTTTACCTGGCCTGTAGCTTGGCTTTCCCGCGCCGCCGTCTTTCCCTATGGCCGCGAGATCTCGGCGGCCATCTTGGTACTCCTTTTCGGCCGCCTCCCGCTTGTTCTCGCGGGATTTCGGCGGCCATTTTGGTTTTATTCAGCGCTTGCCGCCGGGTCTCGTGAGACTTCGGCGGCCATTTTCTTTTGTCGCATTCCTCCGGCTGTGCGGTCACATCGTTCCGGAGCTCCGATTTGACGGGTGACTAACCCTGTTCGCTTGCCCTGCTGTCGGCCCATTAGTTTTGCCTACACTCCGCTTATCGCCCCCTGCTCCCTCCTAGACCCTGAGGCTACTTAGCTGTCCCTCCTGGCTGTTACCTTTATATTATTACATCCCTGCCATGCCGCTCTCAGACCCTGCCCCTGAGGTTGCAGCTCCTTCATCCCCTACGGGGGATATTCAGATTATGGATGAGACCCAGGCAGTAGCGCTGCAGCGCTCTGTCTCTGCCGCAATTTCTGCTGCGATGGACTCAATGTCCTCTGTGCTGTCGCAGACGATAGCGCAGGCACTGGCTGGCCACCCTGCTTCAGGGCCTGTGCAGCCTGCGGCTCCCTTAGCTCAGCAACCTCCAGTTATGAACCCTCCTGTGCCACAGGACCAATTGACTGGTGCGCCTCCGGCCACCCATGAACGCGCGCATAGATCGCGTAAAAGAGCCTTTCCACGCCAGGCAGAACGGGCGCGGTCTTGGAAATGCGCTAGAGCGCAATTAATGAGTGATTCTGACGCCGAAATTGGGTCAGATGAGGAGGCATTTGCTGAAGCTAGTGCAGGTTCAGAGGAAGAGGCTCATTCGGGGCCCAGTAACGCCCATTGCCCCACCCCTTCTACTTCCCAAGTGAAGGAGGTCTCTTCTGTAGCCGTTCCTGCATTTTCCCTTATTGACCCGTTGGGAGAACCCATGTTTGACCCTGACGCCCTCCACCATCCCAGATCGGCGGAGTGGCTTCCTACAGATCATGTAGGGAAATATCTGGAGTATTGGGTCCGCCGCCCCCTTAGTAAGGAGGCGCGCAATAAGATGAAGGCTGAATGCCCCAGGCCTATCGTGCCTAACAAGGTGTGTGACACACCCGTGGTTGACCCCAAAGTCACCCAATTTCTGGCCAAGTCGGGCTGGAACCCCCGCAAGGGTCTTGACTCAGCTCTCCGTAGCTGTCAGGATAAGCTCCTGGATATCTTTGGTCCCCTGGCCAAGTTGTTTGAATTGGCGGAGAACGCCAGATCGGATGGGTCTCAGATTGACCCGGAAGAGATGAGGGGCTGGGTTCAGCGTGCGATCTGCATCGCTGGGAATACCAACACTTCTCTATCAATAGAGAGACGCAAGGCCATCCTATTTAAGGTGGATCCCAAATTGGCCAACCTGGCTCTTACGGAGTCCGGCGCAGACGCCCAGGGTCATCTGTTCGGCGACTCCTTTATTAAGGATCTGAGCCGCTTCGTAGGTGCTTTTACGGCCCTCGATAAGGCCCAGTCCTCCATTAGGAGAGTGTTTCAGGGACGGGTCTCCGCCAGGGCCGGCAGTACTAGGGGCCGTCTGTCCGGCCGTTCCAATTTCCAAGCCCGTAATGCGGGCAGAGGCTCCTTCCATCAACGTCCCGCATTTCAGGAACAGAAGTTCCCATCCCCCTTCTTCCCGGCCAGAGGTGGACAATGGCGTGGCAGATCCTATAGAGGAAATCAATCTTCGCGACGCCCTTACGGTAAGTCCTCCCCCCTCGGGGGCTTCTTTGGATCATTGCATAGGGGGCAGACTCCGTCGTTTTTCCCCCGCTTGGGCGGAGATAACGTCCGACCCTTGGGTGTTGTCCACGGTGGAAGGTTTCCACGTGGAACTGGTGGGCTCTCCAGACCTCATTGCCCCACCTCCCACCCCGGCACCGCCCAGGTGGATCTGGAGCTCCTTTCCCTCTACCACAAGCAGGCCATCGAAAGGGCCCCGCAGGGCTCATGGGGGGTGCTCAGCTCCATGTTCTTGGTCCAGAAGAAGGGGGGTCAGATGCGCCCGGTCATCAACCTGCGGGCTCTGAATGCGATTGTCCGATATCGCCACTTCAAGATGGAGGGCATCCATCGGGATCTTCTCCTGCCGGGCGACTGGTTTGTGAAACTGGACCTCAAGGACGCTTACTTGACGGTTCCTATTGCCGCTCCCTCCAGGGACTTACTGCGTTTCCTGTGGAACGGGGAGATCTGGCGATTCACGTGTCTCCCGTTTGGCCTGTCCTCGGCCCCGTGGTGTTTTACGAAGTTGATGCGTCCGGTAGTGGCATGGCTCCGCAGTCGCGGGGTCCGCCTCATAATCTACCTGGACGACATGCTTCTCATGCATCAATCGGCCCCGACCTTACTGGTCCACCTGCGCTGGACGACGGACCTGCTCTCCCGTCTTGGGTTCCTGATCAACCACGAGAAATCGTGTTTGACCCCGTCTCAGAGGATGGAGTTCTTGGGCTTTACAGTGGACTCCGTACTGACCTCCCTCTCTCTACCCACGTCAAAGTTAGTCTCCATTCGCAAGGAACTCAGACGTGCCCTCGCCATGCCGCAATTATCCCTCCGCCATTTGGCCAGGATCATCGGCCTCCTCGCCTCCTCGATCCAAGCGGTGTTTCCGGCCCCTCTTCATTACAGGGCTCTTCAACGGTTGAAGATTGCGCACCTCCGCGCTGGCGCTTCCTTCGCAGACACTCTGATCCTGGACCCAGAATCAAGGGAGGAGCTCGTGTGGTGGATCGACAACCTGAGGGCGTGGAACGGCAGGGCAATTTTCGGTCTCCAGCCCGAACTCACGATCGAGTCAGACGCCAGTCTCCACGGCTGGGGGGCCCACTGCAATGGAATCTCCACAGGCGGTCGGTGGTCTGTGGACGAGACTCGGCTGCATATCAACGCGTTGGAGCTCCTGGCCGGTTCGTTTGCCATTCGAAGTTTCACCAGTGGTATGGCTCAAGCGTGCATTCGTTTACGGATGGACAATGTCTCTGCCGTGCGATACATCAACCGATTGGGAGGAACACGCTCGGCGACTTTGGCCCGGTTGGCGAAGGACTTCTGGTCGTTTTGTCTCTCCCGGGAGGTCATGGTTCAGGCGGAATATCTCCCTGGCCTTCACAACAGCCGAGCCGATTGGGGCTCTCGCTACCTGAAGGACAGCAGCGATTGGATGCTGGCGCCAGAGACCTTCTCCGTGTTGTCCGGATACTGGGGTCCGTTTGGGATCGACCTGTTTGCCTCGCGCCTCAATACCCAACTCCCGCGTTTTTTCAGCTGGCGTCCGGATCCGGCGGCGGAGGCAGTGGACGCGTTTCTCCAATCCTGGTCCGGGTTCCTGATGTACGCATTCCCCCCGTTCGCGATGATCCCGAGGATGCTGTTGCAGGTGCGTCGTCAGCTGGCCGAGTTGGTGGTGGTGGTCCCCTTTTGGGGGACTCAGGCTTGGTTCCCGTCTCTCCTGGGTCTCCTGATCGATGTTCCTCTTCTTCTTCCGACTCGGGCGGATCTCCTCCAGGACCCTCAGGGTTTTCACCACCCTCTTCTGTCGGACGGATCCCTGCGCCTGGTGGCATGCCGGATCTCAGGTCGCCTGGAGAGGTCGTCGATATTTCAGAGGCAACTAGACGCCTTTTGGACAACGCGTGGGCTCCCGGCACCAGAAAATCTTATCGGGCAGCCTGGCGATCTTGGGCTGTTTGGTGCGTGGAACGGGACTTGGATCCCGTTTCGGCCCCTGTGATTCATCTTTTGGACTTTCTTACTTCTCTTTTCGAGGCGGGGAAGGCCTATCGGACGATTAATTTGTTCAGGTCCGCGATTTCGTCCATGCATCAGGGTTTTGAGGGCGTCCCTGCGGGACAGCATCCTTCTGTGTGCCGTTTGCTTCGCGGTTCCCGCATGTCTCGTCCCCCCCGGCCTCGCTTCACCACGACTTGGGACGTGTCTGTCGTCTTGTCCTTTTTGTCCAACTGGCCTGGTAACCCTGATCTCACTTTGAGGCAGTTGTCGGCCAAGTTATTGGTTCTTTTTTGCCTTATTTCCTGCAAGCGGGTCTCCGATGTTCGAGCGCTTGATCACGACGCCAGGTCCTTTACTCCGGAGGGGGTCACCTTCAATATTTCCAGACGTACGAAGACCAACATTAGGTCGGTGTCTTATCCGTCTTTTCCTTCTTCGCCGGCTCTTTGCCCGGTGGCTTGTTTGAGGGAGTATGAGTCCCGGACGCGTGCTTACCGGTCGTCTTCGGTTCCTCAGCTTTTCTTGTCCATTCAGCATCCGTTTGGTCCTGTGTCCAGCCCTACTTTGGCGCGCTGGATGAAGTGGGTTATGTCGTTAGCAGGAATTGATACTTCCATATTTACTGCTCATTCCGCTAGAGGCGCATCGGCTACCGCTTTGGCTGTTTCGGGTGCTCGATTGGAGGATATCCTACGTCTGGCGGACTGGTCTTCGGCGTCAACATTCAGGGAGTATTATTTTAGACCGCCTCCACATTTGTTTTCTGCTGTTATTGCTCAACTTTAAACTTAGCAATAGGAGCCTCCGTGTCTTGCTGTAAAACTAGGTGATTTTCCTAGTCTATGACGGAAAGTCATGGTTTTATTAAAGACACGGAGGCGAGTATTGCCCGCCCTGGGGTTCCCTCCCTTACACTGTATTTTTGCGGTTTTCAGTCTGATTTGCATGATGTGTCGGCTATGTCGACTTAAGATGTTGATTCTGGCAGGATCGCGTTTGACTTGCGATGTTTTGTTCTGCCCATTACTTAACCTGTTTATTACTTTCAGGAGGCAGTTGATTCGCTTCGGGTCTCCGTTGCCCTGTTCCAGTTATAGCCATGTTGGCTTTCGTTGAAAAGAAGATCCGGTGATCCGAGTTGCTGGTTTTCGTTGGGATGTTCCGGTGGTTCCGTGCTGGTCGTTTCCCGTTTCCAGGTTCCGGTTTCGTGTTCGGTGGTTCCGGTCATGGTGTCAGGCTCGTAAAGAAAGAGGATTGAGAGGAGGAGCCGTCTGTTATATGGACTGTGAGGGGAGGGTGATGTTACTATGGTTACGTTATGTGATGTAAAATTTTTTTCTTTGCTGCTATTGGTGGACAGTAAAGAAGGAGATAGCAATACTCGCCTCCGTGTCTTTAATAAAACCATGACTTTCCGTCATAGACTAGGAAAATCACCTAGTTATACCAGCATAGTATATACTATAATACACAGGAGGATGACTATGTATATACCTGCGCTGTACATATAGATTACACTCAGATAGACCCAGGTTATACCAGCCTAGTCTATACTATAATACACAGGAGGATGACTATGTATATACCTGCGCTGTACATATAGATTACACTCAGATAGACCCAGGTTATACCAGCACAGTATATACTATAATACACAGGAGGATGACTATGTATATACCTGCGCTGTACATATAGATTACACTCAGATATACCCAGGTTATACCAGCATAGTCTATACTATAATACACAGGAGGATGACTATGTATATACCTGCGCTGTACATATAGATTACACTCAGATATACCCAGGTTATACCAGCCTAGTCTATACTATAATACACAGGAGGATGACTATGTATATACCTGCGCTGTACATATAGATTACACTCAGATAGACCCAGGTTATACCAGCACAGTATATACTATAATACACAGGAGGATGACTATGTATATACCTGCGCTGTACATATAGATTACACTCAGATATACCCAGGTTATACCAGCATAGTATATACTATAATACACAGGAGGATGACTATGTATACACCTGCGCTGTACATATAGATTACACTCAGATATACCCAGGTTATACCAGCATAGTCTATACTATAATACACAGGAGGATGACTATGTATATACCTGCACTGTACATATAGATTACACTCAGATAGACCCAGGTTATACCAGCATAGTCTATACTATAATACACAGGAAGATGACTATGTATACACCTGCGCTGTACATATAGATTACACTCAGATAGACCCGGTGCTGCTCCTGTAGCTCAGTCAGTCCCTGGGCAGCCTAGTGCCTAGTGGGCTGAGTGCTGGCGGAGGCTGACTGTGCCTGGCCGAGAGAGCTGGCGGTGAAGGGGTTAATGCCCCCTCTGCCCCAGTCATCCTGGCAGACAATGGCGGTGACTACACACCTACCTGCCCTGCTGGACACAACATGCACCCACCTAGAATGTATGGGCTTCTGAGAGGATGTAGCCCCGCCCCCAAGTTGTTCTAGAAACTAATGTTCTCCACAAAACCTCCCTGACTGTAAACCTGTCCCTAATCCTGACCCCACAGGAGACCGCACAGAACATGGAGAGGACGCCCCGCAGCCCAGCACACAGGACACTTACTAAACCTTACCTTTCACCACCATCTATCTCAGAGTCACATTACGAATTTACGTCACCAAGGTGATCCTCTGTGGGAGGAGTCAGGCTCCACAGACTGTGCTGCTGGAAGAGGTAAAGTACCTGTGATGATGTCATGACCATGTGATCCTGTGTGGGAGGAGTCAGGCTGCAGGCTGTGCTGCTGGAGGAGGTAAAGGACCTGTGATGAAGTCATGACCATGTGATCCTCTGTGGGAGGAGACATGCTTCAGACTATCTCTAGAGGAGGAAAAGGACCTGTGACGATGTCATGACCATGTGATCCTCTGTGGGAGGAGTCAGGCTCTACGATGTGTGATGATTAGAGATGACTGAAGTTTTAAAAAATTTGATTCAGACACATTGAATTAACTTGTCTAGAAATGCTGTTCATAGTATGGAGTGCGCTGCTGCAGTGAGCCCCACTCCATACGCGGCATGTGCCGGCTGAAAAGATGGTGAACGACGATCGCTCCTCCCTCATCATTTAACTCCTCAGATGCCGCAATCAACGCCGATCACAGTGAAATCACGGGGCTCCGATCGGTTACTATGGCAGCCTGGATGCTTTAGAAGTTTTCCAGGCCTGTCACGGTACACTCCATGGTACACTGTGCACGAGGCACAGCTCAGCAGGAAGCGCAGTATAATGCCATTCATCCTCATGGATCTCTATTAGGGTGAATAGGGCAAGGGATGCGAAGATCTCAGGTTTTAGCCCCCTACGGGAGTTAGAAGTCGTCACTAAAAGAGAATAAAAAAATATTAAAAGTTCTAATCTCACTCCTCCCAATTTTACATAATTAAAATATAATAATTTTAATTAAAAAACATTATGTATCGCAGTGTAAGAAAATGTACGAGCTTTTAAAATATTTCTTTTTCTTAAATGTGTGTTGATCGCCATCACAGGAAAAAAATAAAAAACGTCTATTGTTTCTTACTTTTTCCCAAAAAACATTGAATAACAGCGATCAAAATGTACGCTCCACAGAAATGGTTCCAATGGTAACAATGAAGAATATTTCAAAATGGACTGAGAAGACATACAGAATGTGAGACAATTTGTGAATGAGGCCCTAATAGAACTGCTTATCTATTAATCAATGTGCACACCGTTCAGTTAGACTGCTCTGTGCCCTGCAGATTACTGCCCCTGCACTGCCCTGCACTGCCCCTTTCACTCTGGCTGTTGGAGAATCAAGATTAGATCTGATGGTCGGCCATGTTGTATTAGGCAGACATCTTGTGTTCTCATCTCAGAAACTAGTTTAGGAAAGTAAGGGTCCATTCACATGTCCGTATGATGGGTCCGCATCCGTTAGCCAATTTTGCGGAACAGGTGCGAACCCATTCATTTTCACGATGTGGACAGCATCCGTATGTCTTCCGTATCCGTTCCGTTTTTGCGGAACCATCTATTGAAACTGTTATGCCCAGCCCAATTGTTTCTATGTAATTACTGTATACTGTATATGCCATACGGAAAAACACAACGGAAACAAAAAAAATGAAACAACGGATCCGTGAAAAACGGACCGCAAAACACTGAAATAGCCATACGGTAGTGTGAAAGAGGCCTAACAGAGACAATAATCCCTATCACAGCACATTAATTCCTATCACACTACCTAACACCCTGCACTGGAACCAGCTACACTAGATCACTATCTAACCTACACTGACTATGTCCCACTAACTATCTGTATTATATATATGAGATAAGGAATAGGATCCAGATGAAAGCACAAAGCACAGTAATCTCTGCTCTCTCTCTCTCAAAACTGCAAAAAACAGCAGAAAATGGCTGCTGGGGAGTTTCTCATACAGTTGCAAGAAAAAGTATGTGAACCCTTTGGAATGATATGGATTTCTGCACAAATTGGTCATAAAATGTGATCATAAAAGTCACAACAATAGACAATCACAGTCTGCTTACACTAATAACACACAAAGAATTAAATGTTACCATGTTTTTATTGAACACACCATGTAAACATTCACAGCGCAGGTGGAAAAAGTATGTGAACCCCTAGACTAATGACATCTCCAAGAGCTAATTGGAGTGAGGTGTCAGACAACTGGAGTCCAATCAATGAGATGAGATTGGAGGTGTTGGTTACAGCTGCCCTGCCCTATAAAAAACACACACCAGTTCTGGGTTTGCTTTTCACAAGAAGCATTGCCTGATGTGAATGATGCCTCGCATAAAAGAGCTCTCAGAAGACCTACGATTAAGAATTGTTGACTTGCATAAAGCTGGAAAGGGTTATAAAAGTATCTCCAAAAGCCTTGCTGTTCATCAGTCCACGGTAAGACAAATTGTCTATAACTGGAAAAAGTTCAGCACTGCTGCTACTCTCCCTAGGAGTGGCCGTCCTGTGAAGATGACTGCAAGAGCACAGCGCAAACTGCTCAATGAGGTGAAGAAGAATCCTAGATAGAGTTGAGCGGACAAGTGGATGTTCGGGTTCGAGAAGTTCGGCCGAACTTCCCGGAAATGTTCGGGTTCGGGATCCGAACCCGATCCGAACTTCGTCCCGAACCCCATTGAAGTCAATGGGGACCCGAACTTTTCGGCACTAAAAAGGCTGTAAAACAGCCAAGGAAAGAGCTAGAAGGCTGCAAAAGGCAGCAACATGTAGGTAAATCCCCTGCAAACAAATGTGGATAGGGAAATGAATAAAAATAAAAATAAAATAAATACAAATTAACCAATATCAATTGGAGAGAGGTCCCATAGCAGAGAATCAGGCTTCACGTCAGCCACCACTGCAACAGTCCATTGTCAGATATTTAGGCCCCAGCACCCAGGCAGAGGAGAGAGGTCCCGTAACAGAGAATCTGTCTTCATGTCAGCAGAGAATCAGTCTGTATCTCATAGCAGAGAATCATGCTTCACGTCACCCACCACTGCAACAGTCCATTGTCATATATTTAGGCCCCGGCACCCAGACAGAGGAGGGGTTCATTCAACTTTGGGTAGCCTCGCAATATAATGGTAAAATGAAAATAAAAATAGGATTGAATGAGGAAGTGCCCTGGAGTACAATAATATATGGTTAAGGGGAGGTAGTTAATGTCTAATCTGCACAAGGGATGGACAGGTCCTGTGGGATCCATGCCTGGTTCATTTTTATGAACGTCAGCTTGTCCACATGGGCTGTAGACAGACGGCTGCGTTTGTCTGTAATGACGCCCCCTGCCGTGCTGAATACACGTTCAGACAAAACGCTGGCCGCCGGGCAGGCCAGCACCTCCAAGGCATAAAAGACTAGCTTTGGCCACGTGGACAATTTAGAGACCCAGAAGTTGAATGGGGCCGAACCATCAGTCAGTACGTGGAGGGGTGTGCACACGTACTGTTCCACCATGTTAGTGAAATGTTGCCTCCTGCTAACACGTTGCGTATCAGGTGGTGGTGCAGTTAGCTGTGGCGTGTTGACAAAACTTTTCCACATCTCTGCCATGCTAACCCTGCCCTCAGAGGAGCTGGCCGTGACACAGCTGCCTTGGCGACCTCTTGCTCCTCCTCTGCCTTGGCCTTGGGCTTCCACTTGTTCCCCTGTGACATTTGGGAATGCTCTCAGTAGCGCGTCTACCAACGTGCACTTGTACTCGCGCATCTTCCTATCACGCTCCAGTGCAGGAAGTAAGGTGGGCACATTGTCTTTGTACCGTGGATCCAGCAAGGTGGCAACCCAGTAGTCCGCACACGTTAAAATGTGGGCAACTCTGCTGTCGTTGCGCAGGCACTGCAGCATGTAGTCGCTCATGTGTGCCAGGCTGCCCAGGGGTAAGGACAAGCTGTCCTCTGTGGGAGGCGTATAGTCATCGTCCTGCGTTTCCCCCCAGCCACGCACCAGTGATGGGCCCGAGCTGCATTGGGTGCCACCCCGCTGTGACCATGCTTCATCCTCATCCTCCTCCACCTCCTCCTCATCCTCGTCCTCCTCGTCCTCCAGTAGTGGGCCCTGGCTGGCCACATTTGTACCTGGCCTCTGCTGTTGCAAAAAACCTCCCTCTGAGTCACTTCTAAGAGACTGGCCTGAAAGTGCTAAAAATGACCCCTCTTCCTCCTCCTCCTCCTCCTGGGCCACCTCCTCTTCCATCATCGCCCTAAGTGTTTTCTCAAGGAGACATAGAAGTGGTATTGTAACGCTGATAACGGCGTCATCGCCACTGGCCATGTTGGTGGAGTAATCGAAACAGCGCAACAGGGCACACAGGTCTCGCATGGAGGCCCAGTCATTGGTGGTGAAGTGGTGCTGTTCCGCAGTGCGACTGACCCGTGCGTGCTGCAGCTGAAACTCCACTATGGCCTGCTGCTGCTCGCACAGTCTGTCCAGCATGTGCAAGGTGGAGTTCCACCTGGTGGGCACGTCGCATATGAGGCGGTGAGCGGGAAGGCCGAAGTTACGCTGTAGCGCAGACAGGCGAGCAGCGGCAGGATGTGAACGCCGGAAGCGCGAACAGACGGCCCGCACTTTATGCAGCAGCTCTGACATATCGGGGTAGTTGTGAATGAACTTCTGCACCACCAAATTCAGCACATGCGCCAAGCAAGGGATGTGCGTCAAACCGGCTAGTCCCAGAGCTGCAACGAGATTTCTCCCATTATCGCACACCACCAGGCCGGGCTTGAGGCTCACCGGCAGCAACCACTCGTCGGTCTGTTGTTCTATACCCCGCCACAACTCCTGTGCGGTGTGGGGCTTGTCCCCCAAACATATGAGTTTCAGAATGGCCTGCTGACGTTTACCCCGGGCTGTGCTGAAGTTGGTGGTGAAGGTGTGTGGCTGACTGGATGAGCAGGTGGAAGAAGAGGAGGAGGAAGCTGAGTAGGAGGAGGTGGCAACAGGAGGCAAAGAATGTTGCCCTGCGATCCTTGGCGGCGGAAGGACGTGCGCCAAACAGCTCTCCGCCTGGGGCCTAGCTGCCACTACATTTACCCAGTGTGCAGTTAGGGAGATATAGCGTCCCTGGCTGTGCTTACTGGTCCACGTATCTGTGGTTAGGTGGACCTTGCCACAGATGGCGTTGCGCAGTGCACACTTGATTTTATCGGATACTTGGTTGTGCAGGGAAGGCACGGCTCTCTTGGAGAAGTAGTGCCGGCTGGGAACAACATACTGTGGGACAGCAAGCGACATGAGCTGTTTGAAGCTGTCTGTGTCCACCAGCCTAAATGACAGCATTTCATAGGCCAGTAGTTTAGAAATGCTGGCATTCAGGGCCAGGGATCAAGGGTGGCTAGGTGGGAATTTACGCTTTCTCTCAAATGTTTGTGAGATGGAGAGCTGAACGCTGCCGTGTGACATGGTTGAGATGCTTGGTGACGGAGGTGGTGGTGTTGGTGGTACATCCCCTGTTTGCTGGGCAGCAGGTGCCAACGTTCCTCCAGAGGCGGAGGAAGAGGCCGAGGCGGCAGCAGCAGAAGAGGCCGAGGCGGCAGCAGCAGAAGAGGCCGAGGCGGCAGCAGCAGAAGAGGTAGCAGGGGGAGCCTGAGTGACTTCCTTGTTTTTAAGGTGTTTACTCCACTGCAGTTCATGCTTTGCATGCAGGTGCCTGGTCATGCAGGTTGTGCTAAGGTTCAGAACGTTAATGCCTCGCTTCAGGCTCTGATGGCACAGCGTGCAAACCACTCGGGTCTTGTCGTCAGCACATTGTTTGAAGAAGTGCCATGCCAGGGAACTCCTTGAAGCTGCCTTTGGGGTGCTCGGTCCCAGATGGCGGCGGTCAGTAGCAGGCGGAGTCTCTTGGCGGCGGGTGTTCTGCTTTTGCCCACTGCTCCCTCTTTTGCTACGCTGTTGGCTCGGTCTCACCACTGCCTCTTCCTCCGAACTGTGAAAGTCAGTGGCACGACCTTCATTCCATGTGGGGTCTAGGACCTCATCCTCCCCTGCATCGTCTTCCACCCAGTCTTCCATCTTTGTACCGTGGATCCAGCAAGGTGGCAACCCAGTAGTCCGCACACGTTAAAATGTGGGCAACTCTGCTGTCGTTGCGCAGGCACTGCAGCATGTAGTCGCTCATGTGTGCCAGGCTGCCCAGGGGTAAGGACAAGCTGTCCTCTGTGGGAGGCGTATAGTCATCGTCCTGCGTTTCCCACCAGCCACGCACCAGTGATGGGCCCGAGCTGCATTGGGTGCCACCCCGCTGTGACCATGCTTCATCCTCATCCTCCTCCACCTCCTCCTCATCCTCGTCCTCCTTGTCCTCCAGTAGTGGGCCCTGGCTGGCCACATTTGTACCTGGCCTCTGCTGTTGCAAAAAACCTCCCTCTGAGTCACTTCGAAGAGACTGGCCTGAAAGTGCTAAAAATGACCCCTCTTCCTCCTCCTCCTCCTCCTCCTCCTGGGCCACCTCCTCTTCCATCATCGCCCTAAGTGTTTTCTCAAGGAGACATAGAAGTGGTATTGTAACGCTGATAACGGCGTCATCGCCACTGGCCATGTTGGTGGAGTACTCGAAACAGCGCAACAGGGCACACAGGTCTCGCATGGAGGCCCAGTCATTGGTGGTGAAGTGGTGCTGTTCCGCAGTGCGACTGACCCGTGCGTGCTGCAGCTGAAACTCCACTATGGCCTGCTGCTGCTCGCACAGTCTGTCCAGCATGTGCAAGGTGGAGTTCCACCTGGTGGGCACGTCGCATATGAGGCGGTGAGCGGGAAGGCCGAAGTTACGCTGTAGCGCAGACAGGCGAGCAGCGGCAGGATGTGAACGCCGGAAGCGCGAACAGACGGCCCGCACTTTATGCAGCAGCTCTGACATATCGGGGTAGTTGTGAATGAACTTCTGCACCACCAAATTCAGCACATGCGCCAAGCAAGGGATGTGCGTCAAACCGGCTAGTCCCAGAGCTGCAACGAGATTTCGCCCATTATCGCACACCACCAGGCCGGGCTTGAGGCTCACCGGCAGCAACCACTCGTCGGTCTGTTGTTCTATACCCCGCCACAACTCCTGTGCGGTGTGGGGCCTGTCCCCCAAACATATGAGTTTCAGAATGGCCTGCTGACGTTTACCCCGGGCTGTGCTGAAGTTGGTGGTGAAGGTGTGTGGCTGACTGGATGAGCAGGTGGAAGAAGAGGAGGAGGAAGCTGAGTAGGAGGAGGTGGCAACAGGAGGCAAAGAATGTTGCCCTGCGATCCTTGGCGGCGGAAGGACGTGCGCCAAACAGCTCTCCGCCTGGGGCCCAGCCGCCACTACATTTACCCAGTGTGCAGTTAGGGAGATATAGCGTCCCTGGCCGTGCTTACTGGTCCACGTATCTGTGGTTAGGTGGACCTTGCCACAGATGGCGTTGCGCAGTGCACACTTGATTTTATTGGATACTTGGTTGTGCAGGGAAGGCACGGCTCTCTTGGAGAAGTAGTGCCGGCTGGGAACAACATACTGTGGGACAGCAAGCGACATGAGCTGTTTGAAGCTGTCTGTGTCCACCAGCCTAAATGACAGCATTTTATAGGCCAGTAGTTTAGAAATGCTGGCATTCAGGGCCAGGGATCGAGGGTGGCTAGGTGGGAATTTACGCTTTCTCTCAAATGTTTGTGAGATGGAGAGCTGAACGCTGCCGTGTGACATGGTTGAGATGCTTGGTGACGGAGGTGGTGGTGTTGGTGGTACATCCCCTGTTTGCTGGGCGGCAGGTGCCAACGTTCCTCCAGAGGCGGAGGAAGAGGCCGAGGCGGCAGCAGCAGAAGAGGCCGAGGCGGCAGCAGCAGAAGAGGTAGCAGGGGGAGCCTGAGTGACTTCCTTGTTTTTAAGGTGTTTACTCCACTGCAGTTCATGCTTTGCATGCAGGTGCCTGGTCATGCAGGTTGTGCTAAGGTTCAGAACGTTAATGCCTTGCTTCAGGCTCTGATGGCACAGCGTGCAAACCACTCGGGTCTTGTCGTCAGCACATTGTTTGAAGAAGTGCCATGCCAGGGAACTCCTTGAAGCTGCCTTTGGGGTGCTCGGTCCCAGATGGCGGCGGTCAGTAGCAGGCGGAGTCTCTTGGCGGCGGGTGTTCTGCTTTTGCCCACTGCTCCCTCTTTTGCTACGCTGTTGGCTCGGTCTCACCACTGCCTCTTCCTCCGAACTGTGAAAGTCAGTGGCACAACCTTCATTCCATGTGGGGTCTAGGACCTCATCGTCCCCTGCATCGTCTTCCACCCAGTCTTCCTCCCTGACCTCCTGTTCAGTCTGCACACTGCAGAAAGACGCAGCAGTTGGCACCTGTGTTTCGTCATCATCAGAGACGTGCTGAGGTGGTATTCCCATGTCCTCATCATCAGGAAACATAAGTGGTTGTGCGTCAGTGCATTCTATGTCTTCCACCGCTGGGGAAGGGCTAGGTGGATGCCCTTGGGAAACCCTGCCAGCGGAGTCTTCAAACAGCATAAGAGACTGCTGCATAACTTGCGGCTCAGACAGTTTCCCTGGTATGCATGGGGTGATGTAACAGACTGATGGGCTTGGTTTTCAGGCGCCATCTGTGCGCTTTCTGCAGAAGACTGGGTGGGAGATAATGTGAACGTGCTGGATCCACTGTCGGCCACCCAATTGACTAATGCCTGTAACTGCTCAGGCCTTACCATCCTTAGAACGGCATTGGGCCCCACCAAATATCGCTATAAATTATGGCGGCTACTGGGACCTGAGGTAGTTGGTACACTAGGACATGTGGCTGTGGCAGAACGGCCACGTCCTCTCCCAGCACCAGAGGGTCCACTAACACCACCACGACCATGTCCGCGTCCGCGTCCCTTACTAGATGTTTTCCTCATTGTTACCGTTCACCACAATAAGAAAAATATTATTTGGCCCAATGTATTGAATTCAAATTCAGGCCTTTTTTTACAGACACCTAACACTATCTGGCTATCTATTTAGGTACCGTATTACACTAATACAGGCACAGCAATAACCACAGATTTAGCTGGATATAAATTTGAGGCCTAGTATTTAGGCGCTGGGTGACAGGTATAGGTTTACTGACAGAATTAGACTTGGAAATGCACAGTAGCGGGTGTGTGAAGTTATTCAGAATGACCCTATGTGCACCTTGAATATTATATACCCTTTTAGGGATAGATTTCAAATAGCTCTGATACAGCAGAAACCACTAAATTAGGAAATTGCTAAATTGGGAATTGTATTTCAACCCAGAACATAAAATGTGCTTTGACGGACACTAAATAACTTGACCAGCCACAGCAGTACAGCAGTAATGACAGATTTAGCTGGATATAAATTTGAGGCCTAGTATTTAGGCGCTGGGTGACAGGTATAGGTTTACTGACAGAATTAGACTGGGATATGGCCAAAAAATAACCACACTATTGATGGTTAAATGCGCTTGGTGTGACAGCTTGACCAACCACACTATTGAGGGTTAAATGCACTTGGTGATAGCTTGCCCCTGATGTAGTATATGGCCAAAAATTAACCAGACTATTGATGGTTAAATGCACTTGGTGTGACAGCTTGACCCTGATGTAGGATTTAGCCAAAAAACAACCACACCATTGAGGGTTAAATGCACTTGGTGGCAGCTTGTGCTGGCACACCACAAGACACAAAATGGCCGCCGATCACCCCAGAAAAAAGTGACTAAAAAACGCTCTGGGCAGCCTAAAAACAGTGAGCAATTCAATAGCAGCAGTTCAATCATCCACAGCTGCAGATCGATCTCTGAATGAAGTCTTTTGGAGGAGTTAATCACTGCCTAATCTCGCCCTACTGTCGCAGCTGCAACCTCTCCCTATGCTGATCAGAGCAGAGTGACGGGCGGCGCTATGTGACTCCAGCTTAAATAGAGGCTGGGTCACATGGTGCTCTGGCCAATCACAGCCATGCCAATAGTAGGCATGGCTGTGACGGCCTCTTGGGGCAAGTAGTATGACACTTGTTGATTGGCTGCTTTGCAGCCTTTCAAAAAGCGCCAAGAAAGCGACGAACACCAAACCCGAACCCGGACTTTTACGAAAATGTCCGGGTTCGGGTCCGTGTCACGGACACCCCAAAATTCGGTATGAACCCGAACTATACAGTTCGGGTTCGCTCATCCCTAATCCTAGAGTGTCAGCTAAAGACTTACAAAAGTCTGTGGCATATACTAACATTCTAAACAAGAATGTTCATGGGAGGATACCACAGAGGAAGCCACTGCTGTCAAAAAAAAACATTGCTGCACATTTACAGTTTGCACAAGAGCACCTGGATGTTCCACAGCAGTACTGGCAAAATATTCTGTGGACAGATGAAACCAAAGTTGAGTTGCTTGGAAGAAACACACAACACTATGTGTGGAGAAAAAGAGGCACAGCACACCAACATCAAAACCTCATCCCAACTGTGAAGTATGGTGGTGGGGGCATCATGGTTTGGGGCTGCTTTGCTGCGTCAGGGCCTGGACGGATTGCTATCATCAAAGGAAAAATGAATTCCCTAGTTTATCAAGACATTTTTCAGGAGAACTTAAGGCCATCTGTCCACCATCTGAAGCTCAACAGAAGATGGGTGTTGTAACAGGACAACGACCCAAAGCATAGACGTAAATCAACAACAGAATGGCCTAAACAGAAGAAAATACGCCTTCTGGAGTGGCCCAGTCAGAGTCCTGACCTCAACCCGATTGAGATGCTGTGGCATGACCTCAAGAAAGAGATTCACACCAGACTTCCCAAGAATATTGCTGAACTGAAACAGTTCTGTAAAGAGGAATGGTCAAGAATTACTCCTGACCGTTGTGCACGTCTGATCTGCAACTACAGGAAACGTTTGGTTGAAGTTATTGCTGCCAAAAGAGGTTCAACCAGTTATTAAATCCAAGGGTTCACATACTTTTTCCACCTGCACTGTGAATGTTTACATGGTGTGTTCAATAAAAACATGGTAATATTTAATTCTTTGTGTGTTATTAGTTAAGCAGACTGTGATTGTCTATTGTTGTGACTTAGATGAAGATCAGATCACATTTTATGACCAATTTGTGCAGAAATCCATATCATTCCAAAGGGTTCACATACTTTTTCTTGCAACTGTATAGTAAAGGGGTAGGCAACTTTCCTTTTGGTTGCCAGGGATGTTGCTAAGCTCTGACAAAGATATTACAGCCTTCTCATTGGCCCACACGCACGAAGCAGTAGTACTGATGAAAAAAAAACTTGAATATAGCACTATATTCTAGATTTTTGCGAATTCTCCAAGTGCTGATATTCGCAATAAAAAATTTGCTATTAGAATATTTGCGAATAACACTAATCTTCACGTGAAATTTTATCTACTTCACTACTAATGTTTTTAATCAGTCTCCCTGGGTAACCACGATTGGTGAATTTTTTAGCAATTTTTTTTAAGCTTGTCATACTCGTGGTCCGTTTTAGTGATGCGTTTTGCTCTAATAAATTGACCTTTTGGTATATTTTTGAATACGTGTGGGGGCATGATAGCTAGAATATAACAATATATTATTTCGATCAGTTGGCTTGGTATATAGTGTAGTATTAAATCTCCCATTGTCTCCTTTCTTAATCTCTACATCTAGGTACTGTATAGTATTAGGGTGATAGTGCAATTGAAATTTTAAAGTCTAATGGCAGGAATTGAGATAATCGATGAGTTCTATCAGTGACTGTTCCGTACCCTTCCACAGTAGAAATATATCATCCACATAGCCTAGCCATATGGATGATGTTTCTAATTTTCCATTATTGAAAATATGCTCATTCTCAAATGCCGCCATAAAAATATTTGCAAAATTTGGCGCAACGGAGGACCCCATTAAAGTCCCCCGCAGCTGCAGGTAATTATCTTCATTAAAACTAAAATCATTTTTTGTAAGAACGATCTCCAATTGTGTAATCAGGAAGGCAATCGTGCAGTTGTCCAGACTGTCATCCTGCATCAATATCTCCCTAACGCATTGGAGTCCTTCATGTTGGGGAATATTAGTGTACAAACTCTGTACATCTAATGTACATAAAAAGGTGACATTATCACATCTCTCTTTTTCTAGTCGTCTCAAAAAATCTGTAGTATCAGATAGACATCTCTGGAATGTTTTTACTTTTCTCTGCAAGAAAGAATCTACATAAATTGCTATAGGTTGCAACAATGAATCAATGTGTCCTGTGCGGGTTATAGCTCCTATCTTGCTCTGTGTAAAGGTGGAGTTGCTGTTTCAGCTCAGCTACAAGATAAGTTGGTTTTTGTTTTCCTTTTTGTGTGTTCTGTCTAGGCTGTTAGAGAGACACCTGCCTCCTCTAGGTCCTGAGGAAGCAGGCTATCTTCCCCCTCTTTCCACCATCGTAGGGACTTTAGGGAATCAACAGCCTTAAGCACGGGGCCGTTTATTCCCACCTTTAGGGTCTGAACGTGGGCACAGAAGTCCAGGGAGAGTTGGTAGGGAATTGTCAGGAGGTGACCTTTATTCCCAGCTTCTGGCCTAGACGCTTGTTTTGTGGTTTACTGTGTGTGTCTGTATATTGTATCCTACCCAGCGTGACAGGGGGGTTCAATCTGTCCTTTTGGATTTTAGGCAATAAATATAGTATTGGCACTTTTGGATTTTCACATATTAAAGTATTGGCAATTTTTTCCTCTATAATTCCACTTTGAATGAACTTATTCAATAATATTCTAAGTTCCTTCATAAATATAGGGGTAGGATCTCCTTTTAATTTTTTATATACATTATTATCATTCAATTTATTCATTGCCTCTGCTAGATATGCCTCTTGATCCATAATGACAGGTGCTCCCCCTTTGTTTTGCGGTCCACAAACTGCGGACCGAAAAAAAAGATGACGTCCGTGGAACGGCACGGACAGCCATTAATATAACTGCCTATTCTTGTCCACAAAACGTGGACAAGAATAGGACAGGTTATATATTTTTTGTGGACCATGGAAAGGAGCATTCGGATGCGGACAGCACACGGAGTGCTGTCCGCATCTTTTGCGGCCCCATTAAAGTGAATGTGGACCAAAACAACGGCCGTGTGCATGTAGCCTTATCCTGTACTAACTGCAATTTCATTTTAACCCCTTCTACCTCTGGCCAGTTTTCGCCCTTCTGCCCAGGCCATTTTTTGTGTCACTTTATGTGGTAATAACTTTGGAACACTTTTACTTATCCAAGCCATTCTGAGATTGCTTTCTCATCCCACATCATACTTCGTGATAGTCATAAATTTGAGTCAATATATTTTACCTTTATTTATGAAAAAATCTTATTTATCTTTACAGCATTCACCTGAGGGGTTAGGTCATGTGATATTTTTAAAGAGCAGATCATTTTGGATGTGGCGATACCTAATATGTATACTTTTTCTTATTTATTTAAGTTTTACACAATAATAGCATTTGTGAAACCCAAAAATTATGTTTTAGTGTCTCCATAGTCTGAGAGCCATAGCTTTTTTTATTTTTTGACCGATTGTCTTAGGAAGGAGCTCATTTTTTATGGGATGAGGGGACAGTTTGATTGGTACTATTTTGGGGGGGCATTCACCATTTTGATCGCTCAGTGTTGCAATTTTTGTTATATAAGGTGACAAAAAATTGCTTTTTTGGCACTTTTTTTTTTTTTACAGTGTTCACCTGAGGGGTTAGGTCATGTGATATTTTTATAGAACTGGTTGTTAAGGATGCGGCGATACCTAATATCTATACTTTTTTATTTTTTTATTTCACTTTAACACAATAATAGCATATTTGAAATAATAATGTTTTAGTGTCTCCATGTTCTGAGAGCTATAGTTTTTTTCTTTTTTGAGCGATTTTCTTATGTAGGGTCTCATTTTCTGCGGGATTAGGTGACTGTTTTAATGGTACCATTTTGTTCAACATACGCCTTTTTGATCGCTTGGTGATACACTTTTTGTGATGTAAGGTGACAAAAATGGCTTTTTTTGACAGTTTCTTTTTTTTTTTTATGGTATCAGACGGGGTGGATCATGTGATATATTTATAGAGCCGGTCTTTATGGATGTGGTGATACCTAATATGTGTGTTTTTTTTCTACTTTTTATTATGAAATCTGGGGAAAGGGGCTTTTTTTAACTTTTTTCCTTTTTTTACTTGAAACTTTATTTTTTTTATTGAAAACACTTTATTATTTTTATGTTTTTACACTTTATTTCTGTCCCACTATGGGACTTCAACTTTTGGGGGTCTGATCCCCTCTGCAATGCTTTACAATACATCTGTATTGTAATGCATTGCCTGTTAGAGTATGACACTGAGTCATACACTAACAGGTTGCCTAGGAGACACAGCCTGAAGCTGGATCTCCTGGGCACCCGTAGAAGGCAGTTTCCGATGCCGTGCAAGGCATTGGGCAGTCTCTGCACGGCATCGGGCTACCTTATCACGCATTAGGTCCCCGCCAAAGCAGCG
Source organism: Bufo gargarizans (assembly GCF_014858855.1). Taxonomy (NCBI): domain Eukaryota; kingdom Metazoa; phylum Chordata; class Amphibia; order Anura; family Bufonidae; genus Bufo; species Bufo gargarizans. Next base: position 516,750,100 of record NC_058083.1, read on the forward strand.
CAGGGACTCAATGCGCTCCTTCACCCGCCACAAACCACTACTTTGTTGTGGTCAGCGCTGACCGTGGCATAGAAGGGGTTAATCCACCGGCATCGCTGTAAGCAATGATGCCGGCAGATACAGCAGGGGCCCAGCTACCAGGGACTGCCGGACCCCTGCAGTGATCACCATGACGTTCTATTACGATCAAAATGCGGAAAGTCACTGACTTCCATGACGTAATAGTACATCACATGTCGGGAAGGGGTTAAAAGGAGATTCGATATATCACCCAAGACAGGGATATAAAATCCAAATGCGCAATTTTTCTGAATGTATGACAAGAAATGTCAATTACGGCATTCATTGTCAATGTAGTTTATGCTACATCGGACAGACAAGAAGAGAAATAAAGGTACAATTAAATGAACATAAATCTAATATTAGACGATATATGGAAATGCAGGAGGTGAATGTGCAGTGGCCCACTGGCGACCTGGGGTCGCTTCTACAGGAGTTATGAGAGTTTTTAGAGTTTTGTCATGATGCCAGTTGCATTTCAGCAACAAGGAATTAGATCCCTTTATGTGGAAGGTGATGATGGACCCCAGTATAGGAATGCCTGAGTGGTGTAAGGGTGTCATGCCCCACTCTGACTATGTGCGGAGGTCAGCCAGGATAGCAGCACGAGTTTAGTGGTTGCTTTGGAGCCGTGCTGGATCCGCCTCTCATCAGGTGCACTGGGTGGGGTCTTTAGTTTAAATAGCACACTACACAGTGCCCTGAGCAGGATTATACTGTTCATTCTGGTCTGGGAAGCTTGGAGGGAAGGTTGGCTGTCAGTTCCTGCTCTCAGAGATAAGTGTCTTTTCTAGTTCGGTTGTTTGTGTCTTCTTGTCCATCCAGGTTCTGTGCGAGCAGACTGCTCCTATCTCCCCACTTCACTATCTTAGGGAGTTCAGGGTTTTTGTCAGCCCAGGCTGGAGGACACTAGCACACCTACCTTCAAGGTCTGCTGTGGGCTGAGCAGTGCAGGGAAAGAGGTCAGGGATAAGCTAGGAGGTGACCCTTCCCCTGTCTCTCGTTCAGAGCCTGGTTGGTGTGTTATCTTGTGTACAGAGTGTACGTCCGCCGTGACATTATAATCCGCCATACTGTGACGGCCATTGCTCAGCGCTTTTGTGATGGCGTCAATTGATGCACTGGTTGACCGCATGCAGGGTTTATCCCTAGAGGTTGCGGATCTACGTAGTTCGGTCACACAGTGTCAGAGGGTTCTGGCAGCAGGTACAGGTCAAATTGTTGGGGAGCCTAAAGTCGCTCTTCCTGAGAAATTTGCAGGGGGTACTGATGATTTTTTCCGCTTCAAAGAGTCATGTAAGTTGTACTTTAGATTGTGCCCATTTTCTTCAGGTAATGAAGATCAGAGGGTGGGTATCATCATGTCTTTGCTTAAAGGGGACGTGCAATCCTGGGCTTTTTCTCTGCCGCCCGGTTCTCTGGCCCTCCGGTCGGTGGAGGAATTTTTTAAAGCCCTGGGATTGATTTACGATGACCCAGATCGAGTTTCGATGGCAGAATCAAAATTACGTAACTTACTACAGGGTAAACATACTGCTGAGGTTTACTGCACAGAGTTTAGGAGGTGGGCTACTGAGTCGAGGTGGAACGACCACGCGTTACGTAGTCAGTTTTGTCAGGGGTTATCTGAAAGGTTGAAAGATGCCCTGGCTTTTCATGAATACCCAGATACTTTGGAGAATGCAATGTCTTTGGCTATATACGTTTGGATAGACGTATCAGGGAGAGGTGTAAGGGTCCCTCTGTGCAGGGGATTCCTCCCGCGTGCGGTTTTGTTTCACCAGCTGCCCAGGGTGATATTGCTTGTTACTCTGGGGTAGGCGAGGAACCCATGCAGTTAGGTCAGATTTCTGGCCATTCTGATAGTAGAGACTTTCGAAAAGTGCACAATCTATGTTTCTATTGTGGGAAGAAGGGTCATTTTATTTTTTCTTGTCCTTATGTTAAACCACAGGTGGAAGAGAAAAAGAAAAAAGAAAAAAAAACTCCCCTCACACTTGGTTGTATGAATGGTGTGGTGGAGCAGACGGGTATGCAAGCTCCCTGCAGTTCCCGTTTTCTCCTTTCAGCTATGGTGGCGCTAGAGTCTAGAAATGTGTTGGTTGATGTTTTCCTTGATTGTGGTGCTGGGGTAAATTTAATTGACTTTATTTTTCTTCAGGGCCCGGGACTAAGTACTTGCACGTTAGAGAACGAGATTCCTGTTTTTGCAATTGATTCTTCCCCTCTTTCACAAAGGAGCCTTACTCACATTTTTCATGGTATTCATTTAAGGGTGGGTGATTCACATGCTAAGATTATTTCTTGTTTTGTCATGAAGGATTTGTCAGCTCCAATAGTGTTGGGGTTGCCATGGTTGTCTAGACATAACCCAATTATAGACTGGCAAGCAAGACAAATCATTGGTTGGAGCGAGTTTTGTTCGGATAATTGTCTTGTCACATCTATCGCTGAAGTGTCCATTATGGCCTTGCCTCAGTATCTCTCAGATTTTTCGGATGTCTTTTCGGAGGGTGGGGCTCAGGAATTGCCCCCTCATCGAGACTATGATTGTCCAGTGAATCTCATTCCGGGGGCTAAGTTGCCTAAGTCTCGGCTTTACAACCTCTCTCAACCCGAGAGAGAGGTCATGCGAAAGTATGTCGCTGAGAGTTTGGCAAAGGGTCATATCAGACCATCTAAGTCTCCAGTGGCAGTAGGTTTGTTCTTCGTGAAGAAGAAAGATGGATCACTGAGACCGTGTTTGGACTTCCGGGAGTTGAACCGTATTACAGTCCGGGATCCATATCCCCTGCCTTTGATCTCTGATCTTTTTGATCAGATTGTTGGAGCCAAGGTGTTCTCCAAGTTGGATTTGAGAGGAGCATACAATCTGATCAGGATCAAGGAGGGGGATGAGTGGAAAACGGCCTTCAATACGCACGAGGGTCATTTTGAGAACCTGGTAATGCCTTTTGGGTTGACGAATGCGCCAGCGGTATTTCAGCGATTCGTCAATGATATTTTTCATCACTTGGTGGGGAGGTTCGTGGTAGTTTACCTAGATGACATCTTAATTTATTCTCCTGATCTGAAGACTCATCAGGTGTCACGGCCACGGTTATGGCCGTGACTCCTTGGGAGCCGCATACAGTTGCCCGCGGTCTGGGTTGTAGTGTCAACCGCATCTGGAGGCATATTGTTGTTAGCCTCAGGTGCGGTTGCCGCGGACAACAGCTATGTGTGCGGTTCCCTTGGAGTTGTGTGCGTGCTTGTATGCACTGTAGTATGTTTGTGTGCACTCGGTGTTATGTGTGGTGTGCACTCACATCTTCCCCTCACTGTGGTTGCCCGTGGCAACGTTTGGTCGTTAGTGTACATGTGGTGGCAGTGTCCCGGCCTTCTGGCTGACTCCCAGGACACGGTTGCCACCCATGTCGTTGCCTGCGGCAACAGCCACAGTGTGTTCGTTGTTTGGACACTTTCCTTTTTAGTTGGTGTTTCCCTTCCCTGGTGCTGGAAGGGTTAACTCCCTTCCCAGTGTGTGTGTGTGAGTCACTGGGGGTGTCTGACCGTTGGGTGTGGCCTCTTAGGCCTATAAAGCCTCCCACTTTGGCATGGCTCAGGAGGTTGCTTCAGTCATGCTTTGCTGTAGCAGCCTCCTGTGATTTCCATCTTCCTGTAAGGGCCACCCTTCCGGTCATAAGATCTATTACCGTGATGTGTTGTTTGATGTCCTATGTTTTCCTTGTTCTTCTGTGCAGCTATGGATCTGGGTCCCTGTGTGTGGATGCGTTGTGATCCACAGCTTGCCAGCACAGGGATCCAGTCAGCAAGGCTGTGGCAGGTATGTGGAACTGGTTGTGTTCACCTGCCATATTCCATAGATCTGTTGGTGTTCCCCTTTTCCCTGCAGCTCGGCCCGTGAGACCCCTGTTCCTCCGTGTCCAGTAGGAACAGGCCGTCTTACCCTGACTCCTAGCCCAGGGACCGGACGGAGGGTGAGTTAGGGATCCGAGGTTCCTGAGCATGGGTCCTCCTACCTTAAAGGTCGGCCCATGCAGCTAGGAGTTAGGGTCAGGTTAGGGACGCAATAGGAGGTGACCTGCTCCCTAATTCTGTTGCCCTGGCCGAGTAGCGACCGGACATCTTTTGGCATCGCACGGCTGAGGATTTTCCCCATCCTCAGCCGTGACATCAGGATCATGTGAGACAGGTTTTGACGATCCTTCGGGAGAATAAGTTATATGCTAAACTGGAGAAATGTTTGTTTGCGGTGCAAGAGCTTCCGTTCTTGGGATACATGCTTTCTGATTCCGGTTTTCGTATGGACCCCGAAAAGGTCCGGGCGGTTCTGGAGTGGGACCGACCGGAGAATCAGAAAGCTTTGATGCGGTTCTTGGGGTTTACGAATTATTATAGAAAATGTATTTTTGAATTATTCCACCCTAGTCAAACCCCTTACTGATATGACCAAGAAGGGCGCTGATGTCTCTGTCTGGTCGGATGAGGCATTGCAGGCCTTTTCGGCTATTAAGGAGCATTTTGCGTCTGCTCCCATTCTGGTGCAGCCGGATGTATCTCAGCCATTCGTGGTGGAGGTTGATGCATCAGAGGTGGGGGTTGGGGCGGTGCTTTCGCAGGGTTCTTCTCCTGGCAAGTGGGTCCCGTGTGCCTTCTTCTCCAGGAAGCTGTCGGTCGCCGAGAGGAATTATGATGTTGGAGATAGGGAGTTGTTGGCTATCAAGTTGGCCTTTGAGGAATGGCGTCACTGGTTAGAGGGGGCGTCCCACCCCGTTACGGTGTATACAGACCATAAGAATTTGGCCTACCTGCAATCTGCCAAGCGTCTGAACCCTAGACAGGCCAGATGGTTATTTTTTTTATCAGGTTCAATTTCGTGGTTACCTTTCGCCCAGGGGTCAAGAACGTCAAGGCAGATGCCTTGTCTCGCAGCTTCCCTGGGGGAGGTGATTCAAAAGATCCTGCGCCGATTTTGGCGGATGGGGTGGTGGTCTCCGCTCTGTACCCTGAATTGGAGATGGAGGTATTGGGAGCTCAGGAGGGGGCTCCTGGTTCGTGTCCCCCAGGGAGGTTGTTTGTTCCTGAGGGCCTACGATACAAGATGTTCAAGGAACATCACGATACTGTTCTCGCTGGACATCCTGGTGGTAAGTCCACCTGTGATCTGGTGTCCCGGAGGTTCTGGTGGCCAGGGTTACGTAAGAGTATTGAGAATTACGTGACAGCTTGTGAGACCTGTGCTCGGTCAAAGGTTGCTCATACTCGACCACCTGGTTCACTTCTTCCATTGTCTATTCCATCTCGTCCTTGGACGCATTTGTCCATGGACTTTATTACGGACCTGCCGAGTTCCTCCGGGAGAACAGTGATTTTGGTGGTAGTCGACCGTTTCAGTAAAATGGCTCACTTTATACCACTAACGAGTCTGCCTAACGCTAAGACTCTTGCGCAAATCTTTGTGGATAATATTGTGAAATTGCATGGTAATCCTTCAGATGTGGTCTCTGATAGGGGCACACAGTTTGTCTCCAGGTTTTGGAGGGCGTTCTGCTCTCGGCTTGGCATTCAACTTTCTTTCTTATCGGCTTTTCATCCACAGTCGAATGGTCAGACGGAGCGTACCAATCAAAACCTGGAGACCTACTTGAGGTGCTTTGTGGCTGAGAATCAGGAGGAGAGATTCTCTTCTGCCTTGTCCTCTATCTGGCGTAGGATTAAAGGGAATTTGGAGAGGATGGGTGAAAGGTATAAACGAATGGCTGACAGGAGACGTGTGACTGGTCCGGACCTGTGTGTGGGTGATCTGGTGTGGTTGTCCACTAAGAATATCAAGTTGAGAGTGCCATCTTGGAAACTGGGTCCAAGATTTGATGGTCCGTATAAGATTTCTGCGGTGATCAATCCGGTGGCGTTTTGGTTGGATCTTCCGCAGACTTGGAGGATCCATGATGTTTTTCACAGGTCTTTGCTAAAAAAATATGTTAAACCGGTGGTACCATCGCCATTGCCTCCTCCTTCTGTTCTAGTCGAGGGAAACTTGGAGTTCGAGATCTCCAGGATTCTCGACTCAAGAGTTCTTCGGGGCTCCCTCCAGTACCTGGTGCACTGGAGGGGATACGGTCCTGAGGAGAGGATGTGGGTTCCGGCGTCTGATGTCAACGCCAGCCGACTGGTGAGGGCCTTTCATAGGTTTCATCCGGATAAGGTTGGTCCGGGGTGTCCGGAGGTCACCCGTAGAAGGGGGGGTACTGTCATGCCCCACTCTGACGATGTGCGGAGGTCAGCCAGGATAGCAGCACGAGTTTAGTGGTTGCTTTGGAGCCGTGCTGGATCCGCCTCTCATCAGGTGCACTGGGTGGGGTCTTTAGTTTAAATAGCACACTGCCCAGTGCCCTGAGCGGATTATACTGTTCATTCTGGTCTGGGAAGCTTGGAGGGAAGGTTGGCTGTCAGTTCCTGCTCTCAGAGATAAGTGTCTTTTCTAGTTCGGTTGTTTATGTCGTCTTGCCCATCCAGGTTCTGTGCGAGCAGACTGCTCCTATCTCCCCACTTCACCATCTTAGGGAGTTCAGGGTTTTTGTCAGCCCAGGCTGGAGGACACTAGCACACCTACCTTCAAGGTCTGCTGTGGGCTGAGCAGTGCAGGGAAAGAGGTCAGGGATAAGCTAGGAGGTGACCCTTCCCCTGTCTCTCGTCCAGAGCCTGGTTGGTGTGTTATCTTGTGTACAGAGTGTACGTCCGCCGTGACAAAGGGTTGCCTATAGTGTCCCTTCGGTATGGATTTAGCACTTTTCACGGTGCTCCTACCTGGATATCCTGGGAACCCTAGGCGTTGTGATCCGAAGCAGTGCAAATAGGGTGGATGAAGAAAGGAAAGGAGTCCAGACTTTTATTGAAGTGGTTAACAGCTTTAGGGTACTTTCACGCTAGCGTTAGAGGAATACGGCGGGCAGTTCCGTTGCCGAAACTGCCTGCCGGATCCGGAAATCCGTGTGCAAACTGATAGCATTTATTTACGGATCTGGTATTTATTTTTTTCACATTTTTAAAGGTCTGTGCAGGCGCAGACGGGGAAACCGGATCCGTTTTTTCCGGAACACTTAGTACCGGATCCAGCATTAACACTGTCACGATGGGGAGTGTGGAAAAAAATCCACTGTACAATGTCAGGTATAAGGGAGAAGCAGCTAGGCCAGGATGCCGGAATCAGGGAGCAGGTCACCTCCTAAAGCGTCCCTAATCCTCACCCTAACTCCTCCTTGTATAAGAGGACCTGGATGGTAGGATGGCTCATACCAGGATACCTTTGGCCCTGAGTTGCCCTGATAATCCCTCACATAGGAGCAGGGGAGAGACGACCTGTTCTTCCCAGACACTAATAAACAGGAGTCTCAAATGGCCAAGCAGGGAAAGGAAAAGACCATATGCAGCAACAGAGGCGGCAGGTAAGAACACCAGAAACACACTTACCTGCCGCAACCACCACGACTGGAACCTGTGCAAAAGTACAGGTGCCCACACATCAAGTAGGACACCGTACAAACAACACCATACACAGGTATCCAGCACTCCTGATTCTGCCTACAGGCTTATGGTTTACCCCTCCGGGAAACCAGCCCCCTTCCGGAGGTACAACACACAGGGTAACATCTTGCACACATGTAGGGACAAACACCGACAACATCCCAGACATTTAACAACAAACAAGATGCACACCAAACCCTGAACATAAACCCACAGCAAACATTCAAGTGAGGTTGGGTACATAGAGGATACAAGGGAGACAAAGGAATGACATCGCAGATGACATCGATGTCCTACAAGGAGGCCCTCAAGGACTGGGCAGATAGAACACCCTGGACTGGAGCAGAGCTCCAGCACCAACGACAGCTGAAGTACAACTGACTCCAGCCAGGAAGCCACAGGAGATAAAAGACAAGTGACCACACCCAGGCAGGGAGTTAACCCTTACAGCACCAGAGGGAGGCTACAACTTAAATGGGAAGTGCACATACCAGCCAACACATTGCCGACGGCAACTGCAAGTGTGGCAAAAGTGTCACGGCGCACACAGCAAAGGCCGTGACGAATAAATTTCAATGGAAATCATTGCCAGTACCGGCATTCCGGCAAGTGTTCCGGAGTTTTGGCCGGTGAAAATATCGCAGTATGCTGCGTTATTTTCTCTGGCCAAATACCGTAAGAGTTACTGAACTGAAGACATCCTGATGCATACTGAATGGAATGCTTTCCATTCAGAATGCAATAGGACAAAAGTGAAGCCCCTAGGATGGAACTCAATGCAGGAAAACTTTAACACTAGTGTGAAAGTACCCTAACTTGAATAAACTTCCATCAGGGAACAATCTTCTAAATTTATCTTGGTTACCAGCAAGCTTTGGCATGAAGTTCTGGCAGGCAAACACTCTAAGCACTGCTACCCCACAAGAAGAAAAATATATTTTAAATATATGTTATAAAAACATTCTTAATATATTTTTCCCAAATATATTGACATATATTTGAAATACTACAATTTTGGCCGTTTTCTATATATTTCAAAAATATATTACAATGTATTTGTGCATATATTTTTCACTACATGTTCCAATGCATGCTGAAACATATTTCCAAAATATATTTATGCATGCATTGTGAAATATGCTGTCATTATATAATAGAGTATATATTACATGCATTTATAAATGTTGTGGCAATGTGAACATTGAGGTGTTGTTTCCCCAGGTTCCAGTCCGGGACATAGGGCATGCTCATGTCCAGGGATCCAATTTAAGGGCTCTTTCACACTTGCGTTGTTATGTTCCGGCATAGGGTTCCGTCGTCGGTGCTCTATGCCGGAAGAATCCTGATCAGGATTATCCCCATGCATTCTGAATGGAGAGAAATCCATTCAGGATGCATCAGGATGTCTTCAGTTCCGGACCGGAACGTTTTTTGGCCGTAGAAAATACCGCAGCATGCTGCGCTTTTTGCTCCGGCCAAAAATCCTGAACACTTGCCGTAAGGCCGGATCCGGAATTAATGCCCATTGAAAGGCATTAATCCGGATCCGACGTTTAGCTTTTTATGAATGGTTTCCATGGCTGCCAGGACGCTAAAGTCCTGTTTGCCATGGTAAAGTGTAGTGGGGAGCGGGGGAGCAGTATACTTACTGTCCGTGCGGCTCCCGGGGCGCTTCAGAGTGACGTCAGGGCGCCCCACGCGCATGGATGACGTGATCGCATGGACACGTCATCCATGCGCATAGAGCGCCCCGGGAGCCGCAGGGACGGTAAGTATACTACTCCCCTGCTCCCCACTACTACTATGGCAACCAGGACTTTAATAGCGTCCTGGCTGCCATAGTAACACTGAACGCATTTTGAAGACTGATCCATCTTCAAATGCTTTCAGTTCACTTGCGTTTTTCCGGATCCGGCGTGTAATTCCGGCAAATGGTGTACATGACGGATCCGGACAACGCAAGTGTGAAAGAGCCCTAATCCTGCTACTGGATCTTGGGTGTCTCACTCTGGACAGTGTGCAGACAGAGGCCTGGTGAGGCTCTGTCAGTGTGGTCTCAGCTAGGCAAGGCTGAGGGGCCATGAGGCTATGCAATAGCCTGGACTTTGGGGGACTCGGCGACACCCGGGAACAAGCATTGAAAGGTCAGAGTTGGGAGGACTGCTAGACCACAACCCCCTCCAAAGGTACTGCATTTGTTACAGCCTGAGGGCTGGTGCACTGTATGTCTGGGGTAAGCCACACCTGGTTCCATGTGGGAACGCTATCGTATAGCCGAGTTAGGGTTACGATGTTTATTATGTTTAGGTAGAGCCCAGACGGGCAGGCTTTTGTTTTATGCCATCTTGTGTATAAAGAGTGTAAAATTAATTGCACTGTTTGGACCTGAAACCCAGTGGTTATGAAGATAATTCTGTGAGAATGACCCCCAAGTAAGAGACAATCCCTTACAATGTATTTAGTAATATATTACTGTGGCCATAAATATATTTTTAAAATGTATTTTGGAAGACATTGTGAAATATGCTGTGAATATGTTCTAGAATATATATTACATGCATTTATAAATGCATTTAGTAATATATTACTGTGGCCATAAATATATTTCAAAATTTATTTTAGAAGACATTGTGACATATGCTGTGAATATGTACTGGAATATTATGTTAAATGTACTTCTGAATGCAAAATATGTGCGGGAGAAATTTATAAAAAAAACTTTACTATTATATTCTGAAATGCATTTGTAATGTATTTTATATATTATAGGCCTATAAAATCTTCAACTATTTGTCCCCTTTCACACGGACGAGAATTCTGCGCAGGTGCAATGCGTGAGGTGAATGCATTGCACCCGCACTGAATCTGGAGCCATTCACTTCAATGGGGCTGTGCAGATGAGCGGTGATTTTCACGTATCACTTGTGCGTTGCGTCAAAATTGCATTATATTCTATATTTTGCATTTTGCACGCAACGCAGGCCCCATAGAAAAGAATGCAAGCAAGTGCGGATGCAATGCGATTTTCACGAATGGTTGCTAAGGAGATGAAGGATGAGTGACCCAGGACCCCATTTACTTTATTTTTCCCTTATAACATGGTTATAAAGTAAAATAATCAGAATGCTTACTAAAATGTGCCTTGAAGGGTTAAATAAAAAATTAACTCACCTCATCCAATTGTTTGCACAGCTGTGATCCTCTTCTTTGTTCTTCTTGAAGGACCTGCAAAAGGACCTTTGATGACATAATCGCTGTGACATCAGTGCAGGTCCGGCTGAATGCAGATAGAAGGACCTTACATCATCAAAGGTCCTTTTTGAAGGTCCTCAAAGAAGAAGAAAGAAGACAATGCCTGGCTGCGCGATCAAATGGATTAGTGGTGAGTTAATTAAATATTTTTTTTTAACCCCTAAAGTCACATTTTAGTAAGCATCTGTATTTAGAATGTTATTATTTTCCCTTATAACCATGTTATAAGGGAAAATAATAAAATCTACACAACACCGAACCCAAACCCAAACTTCAGTAAAGAAGTTCGGGTCTGGGTACCACATTCAGTTTTTTCTCACGCGCGTGCAAAATGCATTGCACTCGCGCGGAAAAGCGAAACAACGCAATCGCAGTGAAAACTGACTGAAATTGTGTACTCACTCATGCGGGTTTCCCGCGATGCTCCGAGGACGCATCCGGAGCAAATACGGAACACCCGTGTGATAGAGGCCTTTCTGGTAGTTTTTATAATATACAGTATTTCCAATGCATTTCAAATATACTTGTCACGGACGGTGTACAGGAAACAAGGCAAAACAACATGCATAAATGACTCGCTGGATCCAGAAGCTAAGGAACAAAAGGGGGACCCCTGTAGAAGACCTGGGACTTTCCCTGGCTGCTCAGCCTATGCATAGATCCGAATGGTGGAGGTATGCATATCCACGTACCTTGACTATATAATCCCTGAGCACCCTGCAATAGTGAGGGGACACGACCACCGGCTCCCTACACCAGACACGGAGGGAGTCAGGGTCACCTGGGATCCAGCAAACAGAAAATAACAGATAACAGTATAACACTTAACTTTGTAGAGGAGAGGAGAACCAGATGGGCATGCACACATACTCCAGGAAGAAATATAAGCCGCCCAGAAAAGCATTCTGGGGAAGAATTTAAAGGGAGACAATTAGTCCAACACATAACAGCTGAGAGACGCTAATGAGAGGAGGAGCTGAATACCACAACACAGAACTCAAGGAGGAGGTTCTGAAAGGCCTCTGTCAGAGCTTCTCAGCTGTCTGGTTGTGACAGTACCCCTCCCTCTACGAGTGGACTCCGGACACTCAGAACCCACCTTCTCAGGATGGGACCTATGGAAAGCCTTGATGAGACGAGAGGCTTTAATGTCCGTCACTGAGACCCACATCCTCTCCTCAGGACCATACCCCTCCCAGTGAACAAGGTACTGAAGAGAACCGCGGACAAGACGAGAATCCACAATCCTAGAGACCTGAAATTCAAGATTCCCATCAACCATAATCGGAGGAGGAGGCAAAGGCGAGGGTACAATGGGTTGAACATAAGGTTTCAATAAGGACTTATGAAAAACATTATGGATCTTCCAAGTCTGAGGAAGATCAAGACGGTATGCAACAGGATTGATGACAGACAGGATTTTGTAAGGCCCAATAAACCTAGGACCCAACTTCCAGGAGGGAACCTTCAATTTGATATTCTTGGTAGACAACCACACCAGATCACCAACATTCAGGTCCGGACCAAGCACACGTCTCTTATCAGCCACACGCTTATATCTCTCACTCATGCTCTTTAGATTATCCTGAATCTTTTGCCAAATAGATGACAAAGACGAGGAGAATCTGTCCTCATCAGGTAAACCAGAAGACCCCTCTCCCGAGAAAGTCCCAAACTGTGGATGAAACCCATATGCACCAAAAAATGGTGACTTATCAGAGGACTCCTGACGACGGTTATTTAAAGCAAACTCAGCAAGGGACAAAAAAGAACACCAATCCTCTTGATTCTCCGCCACAAAACAGCGCAGATATGTCACCAGATTCTGATTGACGCGCTCTGTCTGGCCATTCGACTGCGGGTGGAAAGCAGAAGAGAATGACAACCGAACCCCCAAGCGAGAACAGAAAGCCTTCCAGAATCTGGAAACAAACTGCGTGCCCCTATCAGAGACTATGTCTGAAGGAATACCGTGCAATTTGACAATGTGATCAACAAATGCCTGCGCCAGCGTCTTAGCATTGGGCAAACCAGGAAAAGGGATGAAATGCACCATTTTGCTAAAACGGTCCACCACCACCAGAATCACAGTCTTCCCCGAGGAACGAGGCAGGTCCGTGATAAAGTCCATGGACAGATGTGTCCAAGGACGGGAAGGAATGGGTAAGGGAAGGAGAGGACCTGATGGCCGTGAATGAGGGACTTTGGCACGAGCGCAAGTCTCGCAGGCTGCCACAAAACCCTCAACCGACTTACGAAGCGCAGGCCACCAGAATCTCCGAGCGATGAGATCCAGTGTGGCTCTTACCCCCGGGTGCCCAGCAAGGACCGTATCGTGGTGTTCTTTAAAAATCTTGTGTCTTAAAGCGAGAGGCACAAACAACCTTCCAGGAGGACAAAGATCAGGAGCCTCTGACTGGGCTGCCTGCACCTCTGCCTCCAATTCAGGAAAAAGAGCAGAGACCACCACACCTTCAGCCAAAATGGGACCCGGGTCTTCAAAATTCCCACCTCCCGGAAAACAACGTGACAGGGCATCTGCCTTCACATTCTTAACTCCAGGGCGGAACGTGACAACAAAATTAAACCTAGAAAAGAACAACGACCATCTGGCCTGTCTCGGGTTCAGACGCTTGGCTGACTCCAAGTAGGCCAGATTTTTATGGTCAGTAAATACGGTAATAGGGTGTCTGGCTCCCTCTAGCCAATGGCGCCATTCCTCAAAAGCCAACTTGATGGCCAACAATTCCCTATCTCCCACATCGTAATTTCTCTCTGCGGAGGAGAGTTTTCTTGAGAAAAAGGCACACGGTCGCCAATTGGCAGGAGAGGAACCCTGAGACAAGACCGCCCCCACACCCACCTCAGAAGCATCAACCTCAACTATGAAGGGTAACGAAACATCAGGTTGCACCAAGATGGGAGCGGAAGCAAAACTCTCCTTGATATCAGAAAAAGCCTTACGCGCCTCTACTGACCAAGAAGAAAAATCTACCCCCTTTCTGGTCATATCAGTGAGTGGTTTAACAATAGAAGAATAATTCAAGATGAACTTCCTGTAATAATTGGCAAAGCCCAAAAAACGCATCAGCGCCTTTTGATTCTCAGGAAGCTCCCACTCAAGCACAGCGCGGACCTTCTCGGGGTCCATGCGAAAACCAGAAGCGGAGAGAAGAAACCCCAGAAATTGAATTTCTGGAACCGCAAACACACATTTTTCCAGTTTCGCATATAATTTATTCTCCCGCAGGATGAGCAAGACCTGACGTAAATGTTCCTTATGAGTTTTGAAATCGGGAGAAAAAATCAAAATGTCATCCAAATACACCAATACAAATTTTCCCATCAAATGATAAAAAATGCTGTTCACGAAATGCTGGAAAACGGCTGGGGCATTCATCAAACCAAAAGGCATAACCAAGTTTTCAAAATGGCCCTCAGGGGTATTGAAGGCCGTCTTCCATTCGTCCCCTTCTCTGACCCTGACCAGGTTGTATGCCCCTCTTAAATCTAATTTGGAAAAGACTTTAGCCCCAACAACCTGGTTAAATAGGTCCGGGATCAGAGGAAGCGGATAAGGGTCACGAATTGTGATATTGTTCAGCTCCCTGAAATCCAGACAAGGTCTTAAAGAACCATCTTTTTTCTTAACAAAGAAAAAACCAGCGGCAACAGGTGACTTCGAGGGTCGTATGTGTCCCTTTCTCAGACTCTCAGAGATATAAGCACGCATAGCGATCCTCTCAGGTTGGGAAAGATTGTATAAACGAGATTTAGGCAGCTTGGCGTCTGGGATGAGATTAATAGGGCAATCGTACTCCCTGTGCGGGGGCAAATCCTGAACTCCACTCTCAGAGAAGACATCCGAAAATTCAGAGAGAAAAGATGGTATAGCCTTAGTAGCAACCTCAGAAACAGATGTCGTGAGGCAATTCTCTCTGCAAAAGTCACTCCAACCATTTATTTGCTTCGCTTGCCAATCAATGGTGGGGTTATGCTTAGTGAGCCAGGGCAGCCCCAACACCAGCGGGGTGGGCAAACCGCTAAGGACGAAACATGACACATCCTCAACATGAGCATCACTCACAATTAAACGGATATTGTGAACTATGCCCTTTAATGATTTCTGAGAAAGTGGAGCGGAATCGATAGCAAATACAGGAATATCCTTTCTCAAAGCGCACACCTGGAAACCATGAGTTATCGCAAAGTGATTATCAATGAGATTGACCGCTGCTCCACTATCCACAAAAATCTCACAAAAAATGTTCTTGCTCTCTAGCGCCACCCTAGCCGGCAGGACTAAACGGGAACTACAAGCAAACGGAAAATCTTCAATCTCCGCCTCAATCCTGCCAATAGTAACAGACGGACCATTTTTCAAAGATTTTTTCCTCTTTGTTTCTTTATTATACCCAGAGAACTGCCTGAATCTCCTAGAGGGACAAATATTTGCCAAATGATTAATACCTCCACAACAAAAACAAACCCTCCCATGCGGGCTGAATCTTCTATTGTCAGAAGCAATCAACTCCAGCTGCATGGGCTCCTGCTCAGAAGGGGCTGACAGCGACTGAGACCCCTGCGCAGAGAATGGGACCGCTGCACAGTCCTGGGACCGAGTATGACAGGAAGGAGAGATCTCTCCTCTCTCTCTAAGACGCCTGTCAATACGAACGGCCTGAGACATAGCAGAGTCCAAAGAAATAGGCCTTTCATGAAAGGCAAATGCATCTTTCAATCCCTCTGAAAGACCATGGCAAAATTGACTTCGGAGTGCAGCATCATTCCAACCAGTATCAGCTGCCCAACTCCGAAATTCTGAGCAGTATATTTCTGCGGATTGTTTACCCTGGCATAGGAGACGTAGTCTAGACTCCGCCAGAGCAATACGATCCGGATCATCATATATCTGACCCAGGGCTAAAAAGAATTCATCCACTGAACGGAGGGGCCGTGCCCCCTCCGGCAGCGAAAAGGCCCAGGACTGAGCGTTACCCCTGAGCAGCGATATAATGATCCCCACCCTCCGTTCCTCATCACCAGAAGAATGGGGAAGAAGGCGAAAATGGAGTTTGCAAGCCTCTCTAAAACGCACAAAATTCTCACTACCCCCGGAGAACGTATCCGGGAGCGAGATCTTAGGCTCAGAACAAACTCCATGAACGCCAGCTGAACCGGTCACTTGAAGCTGAGAAAAAGTCCTGCGGAGATCAGCTACCTCCAATGAAAGACCCTGAAGGCGTTCAGCCAAAAGTGAAACCGGATCCATGCTTGAGACGGTTATGGCGGCTTATAATGTCACGGACGGTGTACAGGAAACAAGGCAAAACAACATGCATAAATGACTCGCTGGATCCAGAAGCTAAGGAACAAAAGGGGGACCCCTGTAGAAGACCTGGGACTTTCCCTGGCTGCTCAGCCTATGCATAGATCCGAATGGTGGAGGTATGCATATCCACGTACCTTGACTATATAATCCCTGAGCACCCTGCAATAGTGAGGGGACACGACCACCGGCTCCCTACACCAGACACGGAGGGAGTCAGGGTCACCTGGGATCCAGCAAACAGAAAATAACAGATAACAGTATAACACTTAACTTTGTAGAGGAGAGGAGAACCAGATGGGCATGCACACATACTCCAGGAAGAAATATAAGCCGCCCAGAAAAGCATTCTGGGGAAGAATTTAAAGGGAGACAATTAGTCCAACACATAACAGCTGAGAGACGCTAATGAGAGGAGGAGCCGAATACCACAACACAGAACTCAAGGAGGAGGTTCTGAAAGGCCTCTGTCAGAGCTTCTCAGCTGTCTGGTTGTGACAATACTCCACTTAGGCTACTTTCACACTTGCGGCAGGACGGATCCGACAGGCTGTTCACCCTGTCGGATCCGTCCTTCCGCTATTTCGCCGTGCCGCCGGACCGCCGCTCCGTCCCCATTGACTATAATGGGGACGGGGCGGAGCTCCGGCGCAGCACAGCAGTTCGCGGTGAGAGGCCGCCGGACTAAAAAGTCGGACATGCAGGACTTTTAGTCCGGCGGCCTTTCGCCGTGCACAGCTGTGCTGCGCCGGAGCTCCGCCCCGTCCCCATTATAGTCAATGAGGACGGAATGGCGGTCCGGCGGCACGGCGAAATAGCGGAAGGACGCATCCGACAGGGCGAACAGCCTGTCGGATCCGTCCTGCCGCAAGTGTGAAAGTACCCTAAGTTAAAAACTGTATAGTATTCAATTCCAAAACATTTTCTGAATGAAGACAAAAAACAGTACAATAAACAAATCTTGTATTATATTATTATAATATAATGTACAACATGCACAAAATACAATAGAAAAACTATTGTGCAACACTCTTAACATTTTTGAAACTTAATTGCATTATAAAAATTATTTCTGTAAATCTGCTGAGGTCGTCACTGTTTCCTTCAGTCGATATTTTAATTCTGCAATTTTCCAGTTGACGGCATCACTTATGACACCTTTTAAAGACCCCGGAAATTTTTCAAAAGTTGTAGTTTTAAAAAGTAAATGGAAAATAATAAACTTATTAGATGTTCAAAAGCTCTGTAACAGATGCAAGAGTAAAGTAAACTAGCAATTAGGGATGCACCGATACCATTGGTTCCAGACCAAGTACGAGATACTTTACGATGCCAATTACTAATACTTTTTATATTTTTGCTTAAACTCTGCAGACTAATGATTTTGGAACAGTGATGGAACACCAGGGCCCAGTCCTAGCTGCAAATGTTGCATCACTAGTAGTTTGCCACTGACTCCAAGCTGTAGGGGGACTACAAATCCCAGCAATGCATTATACATTAATGCAGAGTAATATGAAGCTACAAACTATGTGCTCCAGGATGCTTGCCTGATATCCCAGGAGGCTAGGTTTCAGGAGGGCTCTGTGGGATCTTAGTGGGCTGTGCAGGGTCTCCGGAGTAAGGGTGCTGAATTTATACCATCCAAAATCAGGTTGTCTTTTTCTATATTTAGCCCTGCTGTGGACTAGCAAGCAGCAGCCAACGATATCCCCCCCCCCCCCTCACCATCACCACCATTTTCGAGGTCCATGCTCATCTGTAGGACCCGGGAGCATGGCAAACATTTCAGGATGGAGAGCGGCGGGCAGAGCAGAGAATGTCTGATCTCCTTGCTGAGTGCCAACTCAGCTGTCGCAAACTGTACAGAAGATTGAGCTCAGTAATGTGCTTGATCTTCTATGTTGGAGGGCAGATTCTATAAAGAGAACCTGTCAACTCCAAACACTGTCATGTAGGGGCATGTTAGCCTCTATATGATAGCAATAAAGTTAAGTAAATAAAAAAAAACTACCGGATTTTTCGCCCTATAAGACGCACCGGCCCATAAGACGCACCTAGGTTTTTGGGGAGGAAAATAAGAAAAAAAATATTTTTAACCAAAAGGTGTGCTGTGTGTTTGGTGGGTTTGGAACTAATGGTGGTCTGTGGATGGCACTATTACTGGGGATCTGTGGATGGCACTATTACTGGGGATCTGTGGATGACGGACACTGTTATAGGGGGGATCTGTGGATGACGGACACTGTTATAGGGGGGATCTGTGGATGACGGACACTGTTATAGGGGATCTGTGGATGACGGACACTGTTATGAGGGGGATCTGTGGATGACGGACACTGTTATGGGGGGATCTGTGGATGACGGACACTGTTATGGGGGGATCTGTGGATGACGGACATTGTTATAGGGGGGATCTGTGGATGACGGACATTGTAATAGGGGGGATCTGTGGATGACGGACACTGTTATGGGGGGATCTGTGGATGACGGACACTGTTATGGGGGATCTGTGGATGACGGACACTGTTACGGGGGGGATCTGTGGCTGACACTGTTACAGGGGGGATCTGTGGCTGACACTGTTACAGGGGGGATCTGTGGATGGCACGGTTATATATGTGCCATCCACAGACCCCTCAGCCCATAACAGTGCCATGCACAGACCCCCCCCAGCCCATAACAGTGCCATCCACAGACCCCCCAGCCCATAACTGTGCCATCCACAGATCGCAGCCCGCCGCCGCCACCATACAAATATCAGATGTCATATTAAATTAATAGTTATTAAACATGCCCCCTCAGTTCTATTACTACCTTACATCCTAATCGCTTCTGTAGAATTCAGGCAGGCAGGGCGGGCGGCGCGTCTCTCACTGACGTCACTTGCCTGCGCCGCCTACTTCATTCATAAAGTAGGCGGCGCAGGCACGTGACAAGAGTTACGCCACGGCCGCCCGGCCTGCCTGAATTCTACAGCATCGATTAGGATGTAAGGTAGTAATAGGACTGAGGGGGCATGTTTAATAACTATAAATTCAATATGACATCTTATATTAGTATACCGGAGGGGCGGGGCTATACTACACTGACTGCACCGCCCCACCGCTATTGCCAGCCCCCAGATCCTCCTCCCAGTCCTTCCCCGAGTCCCCGCTCGCTCTACATCACAGCTTGCGATGTAAAACTGGCAGCATTCGCCCCATAAGATGCAGGGGCATTTCTCCCCCATTTTGGGGGAAGAAAAAGTGCGTCTTATGGGGCGAAAAATACGGTGAATAAAAAACTAAACAATAATCAAAGTAAAAAAATGTTTAAAGTAAAAAAAAATTACATGTCAAAAAATAAGAAAAAAATTTAACCAACCTCCCCACCCCCGCCATCTTGATTTGATTAAGCAGTGTTCTCTATCACGCATAATGCAAATTTAAGGGTAACTTTACTTTTCTTAAGGCATTTTGGAAAATAGGAAAAAAAACTGCTCAAATCTGGTCCTTCTCCCATCCCCCCTTTCCCAGTGCTAATACCTTTCAGTGAACTGTTCCTCTCTACTGCCATGGATGTACTATTTGTACCGCATACAGTGCAGCCCTGATTTAGACTTTTGCTGGTAAATTGCAAGCACTCGTTTGTCAGCACAGTCAGGTGGCCATGATGAGCAATGAGAAGTGCTTTTTGACCTGTCCCAATAAGGTTTTATTTTAAATACATTTTTATATATCAGGACAAGTAGTTTGGGTCCCTGCTTTAGGCCTTTAATGTCCACACCCCTGCAGGAGGCTTTGTGGGGTCTTTGGTGAGCTTTGCAGGTTTTATGCTGGGCTGCTCAGACTCAGATGGATTATGGGGGTCTATGGTGGGCTATATGGCATCTCAGTTGGCTGTGTAGGTTCTTTGGTGGGCTGTGCAGACTCTCAGGTAGGCTTTGCAGGTTTATGGTGGACTGTTCGTGCTTTCAGGTGGGCTGTTTAGGGTCTATGGTGGACTGTAAGGGCTCTGAGGTGTCTGTGCAGGTCGTATGGTGGGCTTTGTGGACACTCATGTGGGCTGTGCAGGTACTGTGGTGGGCTGTGTAGACTCTCAGGTGGTCTTTGCAGGTTCTGGGGTAGGCTGTGCGGACTCTCAGGTGGCTATGGTCTGCTGGGCTGTGCAGGGTAAATGGTGGGCTGTGTGGCTCTCAGGTACGGATGTAGCAGGGTTAACACTAATGCTTTATGAGATGTGTTATCTAAACTAAATGCGTTAAGCAATTGCTTTTCAATGGCTTTCGTTCCAAGATAACGCGATGAGTTAAGACATTTAAGAGTGTGTGTGTTACCCCTGCTACATCTGTAGTTGTGCGAGCTCTATGCAGGGCAGAAAGTGGCAGGCTCTGCAGCCCTATGCCGTGCTATGAGGTCTCACTTGTGGTCCCGATATTGGTGCATCCCTACTAACAATATTAGGCGTGCATATAAACAACAAAATATTGTAGATCTTTAAAGGGGTTGTCGGGGTTCAGAGCTGAACCCGGACATGCCTCCATTTCCATCCCTGCAGCCCCCTTGACAGGAGCTTCGGAGCAGTTTATGCTCCGAGGCTCTCATTTGCCCTACGACAGATCGCGCAGGGCAAAGGCTCTTTTGTTTACCAAAACACACTGCCGGGCAGAAGCTTCCGCCCAACAGTGTGTTCGGTGACGTCACCGCCTCTGATGGGCGGGCTTTAGCGCTGTCCTAGCCGTTTTACTGGCTAAGGCAGCGCTAAAGCCCGCCCATCAGTGCCGGTGACGTCACCGGGGTTCCTGGCAGCCCCATGGAGAGCCCCGGTACGTCACCAGAACTACAGAAAATGCCTTTGCCCTGCGCAATTTACCGCAGGGCAAAGGAGAGCATCGGAGCATAAACTGCTCCGATGCTCTTGTCAGGGGGGGCGCCTTGGTAAAAATGGGGGTATGTCCGGGTTCAACTTTGAACATAGTCAACATAGTTACAGTCATAATGGTTCACGGTCTACCTGTCAGAGCTGATGTTTTCACAGGGTCTAATGGCACCCGTTTCTCTCCATCTGTCAGACGCTTGGAGGCACCACCTTTGAAATTACTTTTTAGTAATGTATCAGTGTCAAATAAACACATGATAACCGCTCTAACAAATGCAGACGCTGTACTACATTGATGAGCGGCAGTCCACTGTGGGGCAGGATGCAGCTCCATCTGCAACAAGATAAATGCCATATTAAGAATTAGATATTAAGCAGAAGAATTTAAATAAAACCATTTTTAAACTTAGTGATGAACAGTTCTGGAAAAAAAATGTTAAATGCTATGTTAGCAATTTTAAATAATAGATCTCTGTATGTTTCTACCGCTTAAATAACTATCTTATAAAATATGTGGTCAGATATATTAATCTGGGCCCTGAGCTGAGTTAGGCTACTTTCACTACTTTCACACTCGCGTTTGGGGATCTGCTTGTGAGATTCCTTTCAAGGCTCTTACAAGTGGCCCCAAACGGATCAGTTTAGCCCAGTGCATTCTGAAGGGATCTGTTCAGAATGCATTGGTTGTGCTCCATACCGCTTCCGTTCCGTTTTGGAGGGGGACACCAAAATGCTGCAAGCAGTGTTTTGGTGTCCGCATGGCAATGCGGAGCCAAACAGATCTGTCCTGACTTAGGCCTCATGCACACGACCGTTGTTGTGTTCCGTTCCGCGAAATGGGGTTCCGTTGTTCCGTGATCTGTTTCCGTGTGTCTTCCATTTTTTTGATAGGACCACCAGACGTAAAGGAAAAAGTCTAAGACAGGTTTGCCATGCAAATGATAGGAAAAAAACGGACGCGGATGACAATCTTATGTGCCTCCGCGTTTTTTAGCGGTCCCATTGACTTGAATGGGGCCGCAAACCGTTTTCCACGAAAATAATAGGACAGGTTATATTTTTTTGACGGACTGGAACCACAGATCACGGACGCGGAAGGCAAACGGTGCATTGGCCGAGTTTTCAACAGACCCATTAAAAATCAATGGGTCCGATGAAAATCACGGAAAAACAGCGCAACGGACACAGAATAAAACATCGGTCGTGTGCATTTGTAAGGCCTCTTTCACACTACCGTATGGCTATGACTAAGATCCATTGCTGGTACAGCTCCAGCCGGCCCGGCGGTAAACAGTGAGAAGGCCGCGGCGCTGCTGGAGCGCCGCTGCCTTCTCAAACAGCTGATCGGCGGGGGTCCCGGGTGTCGGACCCCCGCCGATCAGAAGCTGATGATCTATCCAGAGGATAGATCATCAGTTAAATGAAAGTGCAGAACCCATTTAAGTCTGCCACTGGCCGCTCACTAGTTCAAAAATATTTCAGCAGAATTTTAGATAAGGTAAAAGTGAGGCCATCCCACAAAACAAATAAGCTTACTTGTGTATATGATTGCACGATTTTCCTAGTTTATGACGTAAAGTCATGATTTTATGAACGACATGGAGGCGAGTATTGCATTCTCAATCTTTACTGTAATCCATAGCAGCAAAGAGAAAAAATACACAATGAACCCACAAAACCATCCCCACATGGGGTAACTCCTCCCATAGTCCAGTCCATAAATAGAACCTCCCACCTGAACTCTTCCTCTTTCTTTGTAATGATGAACTTCCCATTCTCCATAGCCGGACTGGAATGACTCCCACAAACAAGCTCCAACAGGGAAAACTCAACCGAGTAGGTCAGAAACGAAAAAGGACCCATCAGAAACTCCACCGGAACCAACAACCACTGGAAGGACAGAAAAACAGCCACTCGAAAGGCACTTGGAAACAGAAGATCAGGGTATCAACCTAAAAGGAAGAAAAAATAAAGGCACATGGTAATTAGCCAGGACAACAAGGGCAGCAGAAGCATAGAAAAACTGATGCCAATAAATAATGAACATAGCAAGAACACCAGTAAGCTCGGCAAAATCAGACCTAGGAGAAAAAAATAACCACACAACACAATCAGGGAGGGTAATAAAAAACTTTATTAAACATAAAATAAATTATAAATAATCGGGAGGGGCAATACTCACCTCCGTGTCGTTCATAAAATCATGACTTTACGTCATAAACTAGGAAAATCATGCAATTTTATGTCACGACCCGGAGGCTCCTATTGCAAGTTTAAAGTGCGGAGATCACCGAAGCGAAGGCATGCGGAGCCGGTCTAAAATAAAATTCTCTGAACGTAGACGTCCTGGACCAGTCAGCCAATCTCATAATATCCTCCAAGCGAGCGCCCGCGACCGCCATGGAAGTAGCAGAGGCTCCCCTGACCGAATGGGCCGTGAACACCAAAGTGTCCACACCTGATAAAGAGAGAATCCATTTCACCCAACGGGACAGAGTGACACTAGTGACCGGGCGGAATGGCCTGCGAAAAGAGATGAACAAATGAGGAGCAGAATCAGAACGCAGGGCGGAAGTACGAGACAAGTATTCCTTCAGACACCCCACCGGGCACAGAGCCGGAGAACTGGGAAACTCTGGATAAGAGACCGACTTGATGCTGGTTTTGGTACGGTGGAAAATATTGAAGGAAACCCCATCTGGGGAAAAAGAAAGAGCATCGAAGTCCAGAGCCCTAACATCTGAAACCCTCTTACAAGAGATAAGACAGAGCAAGGACACCAATTTTGCAGACAGCTGACGCAGTGATAGGTCTGAATTGGGGGGCCATCGAGAAAAGAAATCTAGAACCAAACGGACATCCCAAGAAGAGGAGAACCGAGGCCTAGGAGGGTGAGAAAGGTGAGAGCCCTTGAGGAGACGACAAACCAAAGGGTGCTGACCGACAGGACAACCAGCAATCCCCTGGCGAGAAGAGATTGCCGACCTGAAGACGTTCATCGTCCTATAAGCCCTACCCTCATCAAAAAGAGAGGACAAAAACTGAAGTACATCAGTCACAGGGGCCGAAACGGGATCCAAACTCCGTCCAACGCACCAGCGAGACCAGATGCCCCAAGCTGATCAATATGCCCGTCTAGTATCGGGGGCCCAAGCGCTCTCCAAGAGGAATTTAGTTGTTCCCGATACTCCAGCGACCTCCCACTGCATCCCGACACTCTGCACACCAGGAGACGGAGGGAGCCGTCCATCAGGAGAGGATGACGCTGGTCTAGCGGGCCAAGGAGGAGACTCCGGGAAAACGGAAGGAGACGAGGATCCTCTATCAGGAGTTCCAGGAGCTGAGGAAACCAAACCTGAGCCCGCCAGAAGGGCACTATCAGGAACAATTCCGCTGACTGGCGGCGAATCTGAGACAGAACACGAGGAATCAACGTGAACGGAGGAAAGGCATACGAGAGGGGTCCCGACCAGTCCTGAAGAAGGGTGTCCACGGCCTCCGAAAGAGGGTCCGGTCTCCAGCTGTAGAACCTGGGTAGTTGGGAATTCCAACGCGAAGCGAAGAGATCCAGGGCAAAAGGGCCCCAAATGGAATTGATAGAGGCGAATATCACCGGATCCAATCTCCAATCGCTGAAGTCCGAGGTGTAACGAGAACTCCAATCCGTGAAGGTATTGTGAAGGCCCGGGATGTATTCCGCGACCACCGTGAAACCGTTGTCCAGGCAATACGTCCAGAACTCTTTCGCCAGATGAGTCAACATCGCGGAGTGAGTACCCCCAATGGCGTTGACCTATCGGACCGCCGACACGTTGTCCATCCTGAGTTTGATGCACGCCGATACCCTGTCGTTGGTGAAACTGCGAATTGCGAAGGATCCCGCCAAGAGTTCCAGAGCATTTATGTGGAGACGGGACTCGTTCGCTCACCACGGACCCCCGGTGGAGACACCATCGCAATGGGCGCCCCAGCCGAGAAGACTGGCGTCCGCCTCTATGATGGGGTCCAGTTGAGGACCCACGATGGCCCTGCCGTTCCACGCATCGAGGTTGGAAATCCACCACGTCAGCTCGTCTCCCGTTTCCTGATCCAGGACTACCACGTCCGCATACGATGTTCCCGTCTGAAGGTGGGCAATCTTGAGTCGCTGAAGAGCCCGATAATGGAGCGGAGCCGGGAAGATCGCCTGGATGGAGGAAGACAATAGGCCTATAACCCGTGCCAAATGACGTAGGGAGACTCGGGAAGCCTCAGTGTATGACGCAACTCCTTGCGGATGGACCTGACCTTCGGACCCGGAAGACAAAGAGTCTGCGTGGAAGAATCCACCACGAACCCCAAAAACTCCATGGATCTGGAAGGTTGAAGAGATGACTTCTCGGTGTTGATGATAAACCCCAGGTCTGTGAGCAGGGAAATTGACATCCGCAAATGAGCCAGGAGAATGGAGGGGGACTGGGCCAGGATAAGGATATCGTCTAGGTAGATTATCATACGAACACCCTGGAGACGGAGCCACGCAACCACCGGTCTCATCAGCTTGGTGAAACACCAAGGAGCTGAAGAAAGGCCAAAAGGGAGACAAGTGAACCTCCAAACCTGCCCACCCCACAGGAATTGAAGGAGATCCCTGGAAGGCGGAGCAATGGGGACCGTAAGGTACGCATCCTTCAAGTCCAACTTCACCATCCAATCGTCCGGGACAAGGAGGTCCCTGAGCAGGTGGATACCCTCCATTTTGAAATGGCGGTAACGCACAAAACGGTTGAGGTGCTTCAGGTTTATCACAGGCCAAAACTGACCCTCTTTCTTCTCGACCAAGAAAATGTCGCTGATGATTCCCCCTTCGGGATTTGGGGCACGCTCTACCGCCCCTTTTAAACGGAGAGATTGGAGCTCCGTATCCAAGCAATGTTGGGATTGTCTTGACAGCACTCTTGGGCGTGGACTGGGGAGGAATAAAGGAGAGTCTATCAGTTCTATATGAAACCCCTGGACCGTGGAGAGAACCCACGGGTCGGACGTGATGTGGGACCAAGCATTCAAAAAATGATGGAGTCTGCCCCCTATGCAATGGTTTGAAAAAGACAGTAGATTTAGATAACTTACAGAGAGGATGTCTTGATTCTGAGAATCCTCTGAAGGATCTGGATCTGCCGGAGGGACTCCTGGACGGAAAAAACGAGGACTGCGGTCTCTGGTCCTGGAATACTGGGCACTGATTGAAGGTGCCTCGACCGTTGCCACGGGTCTGGAAATGGGCACGGTCGGACAGACGGCCCCCGAAACTGCCGGCCCTGGAAGAGACTCTCCCATGAAACACCTTCCGCATGGAACTCTGGGCCTTATCTAACGCAGTGAAAGCACCGACAAATTTGCCCAGGTCCTTGATAAAGGTATCACCAAATAGGAGCCCCTGTGCCTCCTTGCCAGACTCAGTAAGAGCCATGTTGGATAATTTTGGCTCAATCTTAATGAGGATAGCTTTCCTCCGTTCAATGGAAAGTGAAGAATTCACATTTCCAACCATACAGATGGCGCGCTGAGCCCAGCCACGCAGCTCATCTGGGTCAATGGGTGTGCCCTCCAACCTGGCTGATTCAGCCAACTCAAATAGCTTGGTCAAGGAACCCAAGCTATCTAAGAGCTTATCTTGGCAGGCACGTAGTGCCGAATCGAGGCCTCTGCGGGGATTAAAGCCAGTCTTGGCTAAAAACTGGACCATCTTAGGGTCCACATTGGGAGTTTCACACACCTATTTCGGGACTAGGGGGCATGGGCACTCAGCCTTTAACTTGTTGCGCGTTTCCTTAGAAAGGGGTTTTCTCACCCTGTCCTCTAAATATCGGGCCACATGTGGGGTGGGTAACCACTCCGCGGACCACGGATGATGCAAACTGTCGGGGTCAAATAAGGGTGCGCCCAAAGGGTCCATAAGGGCAGGAGCTGACCCATTGGCCTCAGGGGCTTTATAGTCGACGGGCGTGACAGAGGAATCTCATGTAACGAAATTCCTCATCCTCCACTAGGACCTCTTCAGGTCAAGATCAGAGGCACTATGGCCGTCACTACAAGCCTCCTCCTCGGACTCCAATTCTGAGTCAGAACTCGGGGACGGGCTGAGCGGATTTCCAGGGGCGCGCTTTTTCCGCCTGGTGCGGCTCTTTTGCGTGAACCAAGCACGCGGTCTTTTATAGAACCAGGCTATCTGATTCAGTAATTCTGGAGGCATCAGTGGCAGGAGGATAGGGGCAGTGGCCTGAGACCTCAGCGCCTGGGCAATAGACTGAGAATAACAAAGGGACATGGAGCCCATAGCTCTGCTAATAGCTCTGCAATAGATTGTTGTAAAGCTGATTGGGGAAAGAGGGTGAGGGGTTGTCAGGACATCAGCTGGGGCAGGGGTAGGCACCAAAGCAGAGGAGAGAGCAGAGGAAGCGGGCTGTGCAGGCAGGGACATGGCAGGAGTTAGTCACTCCAGAGGGCAAACAGCAAACCTGAGCGCAAGAAAAGAGCACCGCTGTAAATGGCGCCGCTGAAGAAAAAACTCCGCCCACTGAAAACGCAGGAATCGGAGTGAATATATAATATATAATACCGCCCCAATCCGGCCAGTAAAAACGAAGCCGGCAGAAAGGTGGAGCAAGATGGCGCCCGAGAATCCCGGGGACGTCGAGAGGATGTAAGCAGCCGCCGAAATCTCGTTCCTCGCGAGATCTCGGGAGAAGGAGCGCACGGAGCCGAAAAGATGGCGCTGGAGAAAAACAAGAGAGGGGAAGAAGGAGGACGGAAAGCAACCCGCACAAGGTGGGCAGACAAAAAACGGCACCAGCGGCAGACAGAGAATCCCGAGGGGGAAACCGAACAGGGAAACAACAATACCCACGGAACAAAAGATAAAAACAAAGACAGAGCAATAAAAGCTATATAAAAATATATAAAATTAAAGAAAATAGAATAAATGAGAACAATAACAGGAGTATATATATATATATATATAAATGCTATATAGGAGAAAACTATGAATAAGACAATGCAAAGGTAATAAACCAGAAAATAGGTCTAAGCCACAAAATATACTTATCTGCCATGGAAAAGCAGCAAAGAAAGAGGAAGAGTTCAGGTGGGAGGTTCTATTTATGGACTGGACTATGGGAGGGGTTACCCCATGTGGGGATGGTTTTGTGGGTTCATTGTGTATTTTTTCTCTTTGCTGCTATGGATTACAGTAAAGATTGAGAATGCAATAGGAGCCTCCGGGTCGTGACATAAAATCTGTGGTTACCTCCGTGGACTCACTGATACTATATTATAGCGGTTCTTAACCTGTGTAACCTCAGAACCCACATTTGTCCTTGGTCATTAAGTAGTGACCCAAGTCACACCGCACTGGAACACTTGGAAATGCCATACCCCTCATTCCAGTGCTTGCAATTGAACTGCGGTTGGGGGGTGCGTTTGGGGTGCCATTCAAATGAATGGCAATGCAACACACCTTCCACACCAGAATGCACGTTAGGTGTGATTGCATGGTAAGGTTCATTAATCGCACTGTACTAGTGTGACCCTCAAAAACACTGACAGATACACTGAACGACATACACAATTTCGCACACTCAGACATTCTCACTCTCATATACACATGCCCAAAAACCAGCCAAATATTTGTTCTTTTTTAAGATCTAACCAGTCTCACTATTTTATGACAACTGGAGTGGATCCTCATTCTGGGGTCCAGTGTGGGTTTCTGTGCTGTGACTAAACTCCATTGCTGGTACAGCTCCCTTGCGTTGCGTGCCCTTTTGAGTTGCTGGGAGCCAGAATGTGACCTCAGTCTAGGCACCTCCACAGGGCATGTGAGGGATCTGCAAGCAATGCACATATGGATGGTGCTTCCATAAGGCCATACTGCCAGCCCACCTCACCTCAACTTGGACCGCAGGGACTGGCAGCATATTTTGAATGGCAGCTCGGTGCGAGAACTGACAGTGCTGCACTAGGGGGAGGCAGAGGAGTAGCTCACCTAGAAAAGTGGAAGGCATGAGGCGACCCACTGAACATGGGGTTTGAGAACCAAGGCTATAATAGATGTAGTATCCAGATAAGGTCAAGTTTGTGTACTATTGCTAATCGTTATCAAGAGATCTCTTTCTCTTAGTCGAATATTATTTCCACACAGAAAATATTCAAATATGTGGTATTGTGTGGCAATCCCACAGTGGAATTTGGTGTTTTGATTACCTAGGACTCTCAGCCAGATGGACTGAGAGGTTTCAGGAAGAATGTGGTTTTCTGGATTTTGCTGGGGATCTGGGTTCCAGGAGATTTCAAAGAGAGTTAGGCCTCTTTCACACGGGCGAGATTTCCGCGCGGGTGCAATGCGTGAGGTGAACGCATTGCACTCGCACTGAATCCGGACCCATTCATTTCTATGGGGCTGTCCACATAACTTGTGCGTAGCGTGAAAATCGCAGCAAGCTCTATTTTGTGCGATTTTCACGCGACGCAGGCCCCATAGAAGTGAATGGGGCTGCGTGAAAATCACAAGCATCCGCAAGCAAGTGCGCAGAAAAATCGTGGGTGTTCCCGCAACGCACCCGCCTCTTATCCGGGCCAAAAATATGACACCCGTGTGAAAGAGGCCTTAGAGAGATGAGATCTCCACTCCTGGGACCATGTCTTGGTAGTGGCAAGCACTTGATGATTGCACAGGTGTGCACAACACTTAAAGGGAACCTGTCACCAGGATTTTGGGCATAGAGCTAAGGACATGGGTTGTTAGATGGCTACTAGCACATCCGCAATACCCAGTCCCCATAGCTCTGTGTGCTTTTATTGTGTATAAAAACCGATTTGATACATATGCAAATTAACCTGAGATGAGTCAGAGCTTGAAAATATGACTCTTCTCTGGTCACACAAGTAAGATATGACTCTTTTATATTAATTTGCATATGTATCAAATAGTTTTTTTTACACAATAAAAGCACACAGAGCTATGGGGACTGGGTATTGCGGATGTGCTGGTGGCCATCTAGCAACCCATGTCCTCAGTTCCATACCCCAAATCCCGGTGACAGGTTCCCTTTAAGGAAAGGGTGCTGGCTAGGGGAATTAGTCCCTGCTTGGAAATAGGAACAGACTTCATTCAGGGATCAAGAGGACTCCTCCAGGAGTCAGAAAGAAGTCATGTGATGCGTGCTGGAGCCACACAAAGACAGCCAAGTAAGGCTAGGAGAGCTGACAGCCTGAGGAGCTACCAGCACAAGTGTTGGACAGCACTACAGAGTGGACCTGTGAGTAAAACGTATTACTGTTAAAGAGGACCTTTCATCAGTTTTGACATAGGCTAACTATGTCAAAACCTTGTAGTGCGGCCCCCACTGATGCAATGTGTGTGTTTTTTTTGTTAGTTTTTTCCCTGTTCATCTGCTGTGGAGGCCTGTTCTGTATTGTACCGACCTGTAAACTCGCAACAGGGCGGAGACGCCATCTGATCCTTTTCCTTGGTTTTGATCACGACCCAATCAGAGCGGACCACTCAAACCAGAGTGAAAGCCAGAAGGCTATACCTGTATTGTTTTGAAAGCAGTGTATGGACGCCATACTGAACAACCCCTGCGAGAGGTTCTTAAAGCGCTCTATACGTGCTAATATCCCCAAACATCAGAAGTGGAATTAAAAAATTTGGATTGAGATCTGTTTCAAAGGTTTAAAACTATACTGGAACAAGCAAGTAAAAGGTGTAGACTAGCAGGGCGAGGAGAAAATACAATATCACACAAAGATTACCTTGCAGCAAATCAAAAACACCGTAAAAATAAAGAACAAGTGCTCACTTTTTGACCTGCCAAGCTTTCTGGAATGTAACTACCTAAGCTGAATGATTGGTTAGATTGACTTGCCTGTAACAATCAACTGCCTCAGTTGTTTGTTCTCTTCTTCTAATTTCCTAATACGGCATTCCAGTTTTCTGCGTGTTTCTGGTGCTTCATCATCACCTTGGTTGTCTTTCACAGCATTAAGTAACTGCTTAGCCGCAACTATTTCTGCCTCTTTGCGCATTGCTTTCTGTGATTTAGCCTACAAAATTTAGCAAATAGTCACTAACACAAAGGAACAGGTCACATCATAAACTTAAATTCAGGATTAATAAAATTATCAGTAACAAATCTGTAATATATCCCCACAAAATTCCACTGGAACAATATGTTCTTAGTGCCAGACTCATTACATTATTACTAATGGCAACAACCTTAGATTTGCCCAAACAATGATTAGGATAGTTTTGGGATACATTAAAGGGGTTGTCCAGGCTTTTTTTTTATTGATGACCTATCCTCAGGATAGGTCATCAATATCAGATTGGCCTGGGTACGACACCTGGCACCCCCGCCGATCAGCTGCCTCCCCTTCACTGTTTACCTGCTTGCCGTCGCCTGTGCAGCGGTGAGCAGGTGTAATTACACCCAAGCCGTCCCATTCATTTAAAAGGGAAGGATCGCTCCTATAGAAGTGTATGGGAACGGTCCGTCCTATTGAAATGAATGGGACGGCTTGGGTGTAATTGCACCTGCTCACCGCTGCACAGGCGACGGCAAGCAGGTAAACAGTGAAGGGGAGGCAGCGCTGGCCTTCTCTTCAAACAGCTGATCAGCGGGGGAGATCTGATATTTATGACCTATCCTGAGGACAACCCCTTTAATAGACAGATTTGGTTGCCTGGGTTTTTCATCATTCTAAACTATAATTCTTCCAGTGTTCCATAAAAGTATTTATGCTGAAGATCATTATCATCCCTACATTCATCATAGAGGCTCTACCTGAACATCTTCAGCAGCAGATTCGTCCTCTGATGTTAATAAATGTTCAAACCTTCTTTTTGAAAATCTTTTTGTGCCCAAGTTTGTTTCTTTTTCAGCAACAAGCATGTTTATTTTATTTTTTAAAGAAAGTTCTCGATCTAAAAATAAAAAGCATATATTCTCATCAGAATCTTGACTTTCAATTTCAATATCTTCATTTAATAAAAATTGTATATAGTTTAATGCTCACAGCATACAGTATATTTGCACCAGCTGACAATTTTTTTTAGTGTAGTGCTACCCCCAAAGGAGCTGCTGTAACATGCCCAGTTCATCATCAACTAGTCTCTCTAGGGTATGATCTTCACCCGCGCCATTAGCATTAACCGCCCTTCTTCTAGTGGCCAGGAACTTGCTGTCTACTCCAGTAATACAATACTGCATTACTTCTATTGAGCATCTTCACACTAGAGAGAGAGGGTATAGGATCCTAAGCTTATAGATTGTAACAGACATATACTCCAGACTCACCAGATCTTTTAAGCATCTCAGTGTAGATCCACTTGTGATATAGTGGATGGTAACTGAAGTAGCGGACAAGCATAAATCCTTAGCAAGAGAGACACCAGTTATGCCCCTGAAGTCTTTTGAGTTCCAGGTAACTTCAAGAGCCATCCATTGTTCTGGCTCTCCTCCTCTGGCAGCAACACGTACAGGCCCCCTACATGTTGGAGTTCCCAGGGAAACATTTCCCTCACACCAGCCTATGCCCACCCCCAAGCCTCAGGCCTAGCATGGGGGGCAGGCTGGACAGCACGTATACATGGCTGTTACCAGTTAGTCTGAGCACATGGAAAATCCCCCCAGTATATGTGCCCTGTATACAGTATGTAGATGCACCACTGATTAAGAGAAACCCAGCGACTGGCTACTGTACTGAACATACACTACAGCGCCTCTCATTGGCTGTCCCACAATATAAGTGTCACTCCGCCAGGGGGATACAGGCAATGCCAGACACCTGGAATTAACCAGATAATTACCACTATAATCCAGCCAGGATGACAACAGCCCTGGTTATCAATAAATGCCTAGTAACCACATCACAGAAAGTGATGGGGCCTACACTAGAATTCAGTGTTTAAAATCATATTCTGTAGGAAATTGAAATAATCAGAATTTGCTGGTTTCTCCTTATTTTATGAGGCTTAAATACTGTCCATACTTAAAGGCGAGCTATGAGGTAAGTGATTTTCACTCACCTCATAGTTCTGGCCGACCTGTGACAATGAAGCCGTCACAGGTTGGCTCAGTAGATCTTGAAGTGAGCAAACACATACTGGTGTTAATTCACTTATCGATCATGTCACTGCAGAGAGCCATGACAGGGGAGAGACTGGATTCCCACCTTCCCGCTCTGATACTCCAGGTGGAACGGACGGGAAGGGGGTGGGTACTGCTGCCTCTGCCTATAGATAGGCAGAGCTAGCTGTCACTCATGCAGCTGGGTGGATCCAGACATAACTGTTGGGATCTGTTTCAGCTGTGGTGTCTCATTGAGCTTTGGGTAACGGGCGAACGCTAGTTTGTGTCCTCCCCTTACCCTTCGGAGAACTATGGGGAAAAGTCCTAACCCCATAGTTCTCCTTTTACCACAATCTTGGGGTCTTTTTCCGGTGTCCACTAACTATCTAGTGTTATATGTTATTGTATAGGAGTTAGGAGGACACACATTTAAGCACAAGTTTACAGCAAATCTTTTATTATAGTTATCTGAACTTTTCATTGTTAACATTTTTCTATCAAAATACAGCCACTTCACAGCTACTAACTGCTTCAGGAGACCACCCTTTATCTACATTGTGTCCCTGAAGCAGTTTCACCCAGACTATTCGGGATCTTGGTACTTTTGGAAACAGCCAGCGATGGCTGTTCACATAAGGGTGATCAGGCAGTATATAGCGGTCGATCATTTGTATGGTGACGCTGAGTGTGCTCCCCCCCCCATCAGCGCAGCCAGCTACCCCGAGCTCTGCTGTCCTCCATGTGAGCCTGGGACCAGCATGGTGGGTCACTCCTCTTCAATCAAAGGGAGATCAGCACAAATCCAGCTACTGATTACTATACCCAGAAGTGGTGTGTATTAAATAAATAACAGGGTCACTATGTCGTTTCTACGGCTCCTGTAGACAGCAGATCTCTGCTTCATCAGCTTCTTTGGGGTCCTTAGATGACATTGAGGTCTAAATGACCCCTGATGTCCCCATAAAAGAGGACCTATTGTCACATCCTAATCCTCTTTGCTTTACATAGGGGGTTAAGTATAAAAACAAAGAAAGTTGCGTATAAAAAGATACAATTTATTTTCCCAAATTCTCACGCCCCCCCACATGCATGCACATACCAACATATGTCAGGTGTGCCTACGTGCAAGATGAACATTGCGTCACACATGTTATACATCACTACAAATGTCTGAGTGCAAGCGACACTACAGATAAAGTTAAATAAACTAAACTTATTCAGGCTGAGGTCACTTACAGGATCCTTTTCTATTATTTTGGACAAAAAAAAAAAAAAAAAGGCTACATAGATAATTGTTCTGAGTGAGCCATGAACCCATAGAGCATTATTGTAGTATAGCAGATACATGAATCCCATTACCATCCACATCCAGTAGAGTTGCTTCATAGCAAGGCCCAACCTCCTGGAGGGCATTTTCCTTGTCGCCATTTCATCATATAGGTTTCCTGCCCAGTGATGGCTTCATTTTCTTTATAGCCCCTGATCCAGTCGCATTTATTCACGCTGTATGTATGGGCATCTTCACCTTCTTCCCATCGCACCAAAGCAAATTTCGGCAGTCCTGAAAAAAGACCTTTTGTGGGAAATAATTTAAAAATAATGGGTGCTGATAATAAAGGGAATCTTTTTTTTTTGCATACTTGCTACAAAGGCTTTTGATTGTATTTCTATTAGCAATATGGCTATTTTATTGGGTTAGTTTATATTCCTGTGATGCTATGTTAACCGATTGCCATCTGCCCAAACTAAATTCCCAGGAGGACTGCAGACACTTTCCCGCGTTTGGACATACCTGCTGGCGCGCAAGCAGAATTCCGTCGGGCATGTAAACAGCCGGTACTGACTGTTACATAGAAGTGTTCGGCCAGCTCTACAGCCAGCCAATCACTTGTATTACAATGTAGAGTGCGCTCTGCTGTCATGACCCCTTCACTATAGGTTACCAGCACAGCGACTATCTATAACGCTGGGTTCACACCTGAGCGTTTCTCAAACGCGCGTTTTACGCGCGTTTTTGTCGCGCGTTTTTATGCGCGTTTTTTGTAATAGTAAACGCGCGTTTGACGCGCGTTTGTGTCATTGACTGCAGTGTCCTATGGCCACAAACGCGCGTCAAAACGCCCCAAAGAAGCTCAAGTACTTGTTTGAGCGTCGGGCGTTTTACAGCGCGTTCGTACGCGCTGTAAAACGCCCAGGTGTGAACCATTCCCATAGGGAAGCATTGGTTTTCATGTCTTGAGCGTTTTACAGCGCGTTTGAACGCGCTGTAAAACGCTCAGGTGTGAACCCAGCGTAAAGAGAACGGAGGAGAGATCAGCATTCCCCTACTGCCGATCACACTTCTCTCCGTGCAATGTGTATTATATCACTTCCTCCTTTAGCCAGAGCAGATCTCTGCTTCATCAGCTTCTTTTGGGGGTCCCAAGGTTACATTAGGTGTCTTGAGGAAACTTGTCTCCATAAAGAGGACCTGTCGGTGTATATTGGCTATCACATAGGGGTCTTGTTAAAAAAAAAGGTTAAAAACAATTAGCTTCATATTAAAAAAATGTAATGGGAATTCTCATCTCAGGGACCCTCACCTATCAGACAATGGGGGCAGATGCTAGTGATATGCTCCCATTGTCTGAGATGGGAAAACCCCTTTAAGTAAAAACACCCCCCAAATAAATGTATTCCCCCACCCCTGCACATAAAAACGTAAATATGCGTCTAGTGTGGTGTGGTGATCAAATACCACCAAAAGAAAGCTCTATCTGTCCCCAAAAAATGAATCAAATGAATTTCAGTAAGGCTACATGCACACGATTGTGTGCCCCCCCCCCCCCCCCCGTGGCCATCTTGCGGCCCGCATACAGTGGGTCCCCAATACATGGGCACTGGCCATGTTCAGACCGCATCACGGATCACTGACCCATTCACTTCAATAGGGTCCCTGATCCGTTAGATGCGGTGCGGAAGGACGGAGCGGAACACCATGGAAGCACTACAGGCCATGCCTCCACACTGCAAAGAAATAGCGCATGCACTACTTTTTGGGTGAACGGACGGATCGCGGACCCATTTAAACTTGAATGGGTCTGCATCCGTCTGTAGCAACCACACGGATGGTCCGGTGCATTGGGGACAGCAAATTGCATGGAACGGTCGTGTGCATGAGGCCTTAGGCGTTGCATGACTGAATAAATGTCAAAGCATCGCAATGCTGAATACTGAAAAATGACTGGGACAAGAAGGGGGAATGCTCCGGTCAGCAAGTGGTTAAGATTTATTTTTCTTTCAAAATGTCTGCTGGGAGGGGATGAGTGACTAAAGGCTCCCCTAGGCACCAGTTTGTATTATAGCAAAATGTGTGATGCACCAGTCCCCCTGCCCTTTCTACATACAGTATAACGCATTCACTCTATGGAGATAAAGTCTGTACTATTTACATAGGAGGCTATTGGCTAAACTGTTAGAAGGGTGAGGGATACATATTACACCACTGGGACACACTATATACCAGCACTTAGGGAGATGGAATCACTGGACTGAACTAGGAGCAGGGCAGAGAATAATATATACATTAGGGAGACTGAGTGCAGAGCTCATGCTGCATGGTGACTGGAGGGAAGCCATCTTGCAGTGCTGTGTGCAGAGCACTTGGTGACTGGAGGGAAGCCATCTTGCAGTGCTGTGTGCAGAGCACTTGGTGACTGGATGGAAGCCATCTTGCAGTGCTGTGTGCAGAGCACTTGGTGACTGGAGGGAAGCCATCTTGCAGTGCTGTGTGCAGAGCACTTGGTGACTGGAGGGAAGCCATCTTGCAGTGCTGTGTGCAGAGCACTTGGTGACTGGAGGGAAGCCATCTTGCAGTGCTGTGTGCAGAGCACTTGGTGACTGGAGGGAAGCCATCTTGCTGTGCTGTGTGCAGAGCACTTGGTGACTGGAGGGAAGCCATCTTGCAGTGCTGTGTGCAGTGCACTTGGTGACTGGAGGGTAGCCATCTTGCAGTGCTGTGTGCAGAGCACTTGGTGACTGGAGGGGAGCCATCTTGCAGTGCTGTGTGCAGAGCACTTGGTGACTGGAGGGGAGCCATCTTGCAGTGCTGTGTGCAGAGCACTTGGTGACTGGAGGGTAGCCATCTTGCAGTGCTGTGTGCAGAGCACTTGGTGACTGGAGGGAAGCCATCTTGCAGTGCTGTGTGCAGAGCACTTGGTGACTGGAGGGGAGCCATCTTGCAGTGCTGTGTGCAGAGCACTTGGTGACTGGAGGGAAGCCATCTTGCAGTGCTGTGTGCAGTGCACTTGGTGACTGGAGGGTAGCCATCTTGCAGTGCTGTGTGCAGAGCACTTGGTGACTGGAGGGAAGCCATCTTGCAGTGCTGTGTGCAGAGCACTTGGTGACTGGAGGGGAGCCATCTTGCAGTACTGTGTGCAGAGCACTTGGTGACTGGAGGGGAGCCATCTTGCAGTGCTGTGTGCAGAGCACTTGGTGACTGGAGGGAAGCCATCTTGCAGTGCTGTGTGCAGAGCACTTGGTGACTGGAGGGGAGCCATCTTGCAGTGCTGTGTGCAGAGCACTTGGTGACTGGAGGGAAGCCATCTTGCAGTGCTGTGTGCAGAGCACTTGGTGACTGGAGGGTAGCCATCTTGCAGTGCTGTGTGCAGAGCACTTGGTGACTGGAGGGAAGCCATCTTGCAGTGCTGTGTGCAGAGCACTTGGTGACTGGAGGGGAGCCATCTTGCAGTGCTGTGTGCAGAGCACTTGGTGACTGGAGGGAAGCCATCTTGCAGTGCTGTGTGCAGTGCACTTGGTGACTGGAGGGTAGCCATCTTGCAGTGCTGTGTGCAGAGCACTTGGTGACTGGAGGGAAGCCATCTTGCAGTGCTGTGTGCAGAGCACTTGGTGACTGGAGGGGAGCCATCTTGCAGTACTGTGTGCAGAGCACTTGGTGACTGGAGGGGAGCCATCTTGCAGTGCTGTGTGCAGAGCACTTGGTGACTGGAGGGAAGCCATCTTGCAGTGCTGTGTGCAGAGCACTTGGTGACTGGAGGGGAGCCATCTTGCAGTGCTGTGTGCAGAGCACTTGGTGACTGGAGGGGAGCCATCTTGCAGTGCTGTGTGCAGAGCACTTGGTGACTGGAGGGAAGCCATCTTGCAGTGCTGTGTGCAGAGCACTTGGTGACTGGAGGGAAGCCATCTTGCAGTGCTGTGTGCAGAGCACTTGGTGACTGGAGGGGAGCCATCTTGCAGTGCTGTGTGCAGAGCACTTGGTGACAGGAGGGGAGCCATCTTGCAGTGCTGTGTGCAGAGCACTTGGTGACAGGAGGGGAGCCATCTTGCAGTGCTGTGTGCAGAGCACTTGGTGACTGGAGGGGAGCCATCTTGCAGTGCTGTGTGCAGAGCACTTGGTGACTGGAGGGAAGCCATCTTGCAGTGCTGTGTGCAGAGCACTTGGTGACTGGAGGGAAGCCATCTTGCAGTGCTGTGTGCAGTGCACTTGGTGACTGGAGGGAAGCCATCTTGCAGTGCTGTGTGCAGTGCACTTGGTGACTGGAGGGAAGCCATCTTGCAGTGCTGTGTGCAGAGCACTTGGTGACTGGAGGGAAGCCATGTTGCAGTGCTGTGTGCAGAGCACTTGGTGACTGGAGGGAAGCCATCTTGCAGAGCTGTGTGCAGAGCACTTGGTGACTGGCTGTGATAGGGAGGTGAATTAACTACTGAGCAGGGAATAAACATATTTTCATAAAACTTCTACCATTCTAATATAAGAAGAAGTGTTACCTCTGATCCAGGAAAATGGAGGATTTTGACAACAGTGAGGGCTCTCAGCCATGCAGTGCAGATGAGACGGGAAATGAGATGTAAAAGTTTTCCCTCTCTTGCCTGGAAGCTGATCTGCTCCCACAGGATCCGTCTACAAATGCATTGCAAGAACAGATCCGTCTCTCTGCTTGTCATGCGGATGGACGGATCCGTCTTGCACTCTGTTCCGCTGATTTCCCGTTCTGCGCACGCACATACCGGAAGGACGGATTCGTCCTTCCGGTAGTTCGCAATGCCTGATCCGGCACTAATACAAGTCAATGTAAATGAATGCCGGATACGACATTCCTGCAACTTATCAGGCATTTTGGCCGGAGATAATACCGCAGCATGCTGGGGTATTATGTCCGGCCAAAACGCCTGACAGTGACTGAAAGGAAGGCATACTGATGCAGACTGAACGGATTTCTATCCATTCAGAATGCATTATGCCTGATCAGTTCTTTTCCGGCATAGAACCCCGACGATGGAACTCTATGCCGGAAAAGAATAACACTAGTGTGAAAAGGCCCTAACTCATATTTGCAGCTGTTCACTAATGAACTCGTGGCAATAAAAATTCTATATGGAGCAGTCTTTATTCTGCAAGTTTTATACATTCAAATTTCTAACTTTTTTAATGTTTTCACCTCGCCACGGCATATGTTTAGCTTATTTTTAATAGGAAATTGAATTCACTGTTTTCCCTACTCAGGCACTCAGATCTTTTTATTTAGGCAGGGGAAGGAGAAGACTGTTCTCAGAACAGTGACCGTACCTCCCCCCTGCAACCAATGAAAGGAGATGGAGGCGGCGAGATATCGCTGTTTAGATGGAATCGAGCTAAATTTTTAATCAATTTTTTTTCACTGTGATTTAGTTTTTTTGGGGGGTTGGGGGGGTTGGTAGGTTTACACCCATACATACATACAGTTGCAAGAAAATGTATGTGAACCCTTTGGAATGATATGGATTTCTGCAAAAATTGGTCATAAAGTCACAACAATAGACACTCACAGTCTGCTTAAACTGATAACACACAAATAATTAAATGTTACCATGTTTTTATTGAACAAACCATGTAAACATTCACAAAGTATGTGAACCCTTGGATTTAATACCTGGTTGAACCTCCTTTGGCAGCAATAACTTCAACCAAATGTTTCCTGTAGTTGCAGATCAGACGTGCACAACGCTCAGCAGTAATTCTTGACCATTCCTCTTTACAGAACTGTTTCAGTTCAGCAATATTCTTGGGATGTCTGGTGTGAATCGCTTTATTGAGGTCATGCCACAGCATCTCAATCAGGTTGAGGTCAGGACTCTGACTGGGCCACTCCAGAAGGCGTATTTTATTCTGTTTAAGCCATTCTGTTGTTGATTTACTTCTATGCTTTGGGTCGTTGTCCTGTTGCAACACCCATCTTCTGTTGAGCTTCAGCTGGTGGACAGATGGCCTTAGGTTCTCCTGCAAAATGTCTTGATAAACTTAAGAATAAATTTTTCCTTCGATGATAGCAATCCGTGCAGACCCTGATGCAGCAAAGCAGCCCCAAACCATGATGCCCCCACCACCATACAGTTGGGATGAGGTTTTGATGTTGGTGTGCTGTGCCTCTTTTTCTCCACACATAGTGTTGTGTGTTTCTTCCAAGCAACTCAACTTTGGTTTCATCTGTCCACAGAATATTTTGCCAGTACTGCTGTGGAACATCCAGGTGCCGTGGACTGATGAACAGCAAGGCTTTTAGAGATACTTTTATAACCCTTTCCAGCTTTATGCAAGTCAACACAATTCTTTATCGTAGGTCTTCTGAGAGCTCTTTTGTGTGAGGCACCATTCACATCAGGCAATGCTTCTTGTGAAAAACAAACCCAGAACTGATGTGTTTTTTTTTTTATAGGGCAGGGCAGCTGTAACCAACACCTCCAATCTCATCCATTGATTGGACTCCAGTTGGCTGACACCTCACTCCAATTAGCTCTTGGAGATGTCATTAGTCTAGGGGTTCACATACTTTTTCCACCTGCACTGGGAATGCTTACATGGTGTGTTCAATAAAAACATGGTAACATTTAATTATTTGTGTGTTATTAGTTTAAGCAGACTGTGATTGTCTATTGTTGTGACTTAGATGAAGATCAGATCCCATTTTATGACCAATTTGTGCGGAAATCCGTATCATTCCAAAGGGTTCACATACTTTTTCTTGCAACTGTACATAGTATGTGTGTGTAAAATAAGTATGGACAGAAAATGTCAAAGTATAGATGTAGGTTGAGTTATTAAGCCAAATACATTAAAGGGCTTCTGTCATCCCCCAAAAGTCATTTTTCGTTTTTTGGCTACTTAAAATCCTTATAAAGCGATTTTTTAATATATAGTGCTCTTAGTCTTTTT
The DNA here is from genome assembly GCF_014858855.1 of Bufo gargarizans. Lineage (NCBI taxonomy): Eukaryota > Metazoa > Chordata > Amphibia > Anura > Bufonidae > Bufo > Bufo gargarizans. The sequence continues at coordinate 516,791,426 of NC_058083.1, forward strand.
CGTTCACTAGTTTCTTTAAAAAACTGACTTTTATAATATGTAAATTACCTCTCTACCAGCAAGTAGGGACGTTACTTGCTGGTAGCAGCCGCATCCTGCTTTAAAAAAAACGCCCCCTCCTCCTGTTGATTGACAGGGCCAGCGATCGCTCTCGTCCTCTGGCTGGCCCTGTCTGCGTTATAAATCTCGCGCCTGCGCCGTCCCGTTCTTCAGTCGGCACAGGCGCGCTGAGAGGAGGATGCTCGCTCGGCCGCACCTTCCTCAGTGCGCCTGCGTCTGGTGTAGATGTGATGTCATCAGCGCAGGCGCATTGAGGAAGGAGTGGCCGAGCGTTTTTTGGGCGTTTGGCGTTTTTTTTAAAGCAGGATGCGGCTGCTACCAGCAAGTAACGTCCCTACTTGCTGGTAGAGAGGCAATTTACATATTATAAAAGTCTGTTTTTTAAAGAAATTACCTCTCTACCAGCAAGTAGGGACGTTACTTGCTGGTAGAAGCCGCATCCTGCTTTAACCACTTCAACCCCGCTAGCTGAAACCCCCTTCATGACCAGAGCACTTTTTACACTTCGGCACTACACTACTTTCACCCTTTATCGCTCGGTCATGCAACTTACCACCCAAATTAATTTTACCTCCTTTTCTTCTCACTAATAGAGCTTTCATTTGGTGGTATTTTATTGCTGCTGACATTTTTACTTTTTTTGTTATTAATCGAAATGTAACGATTTTTTTGCAAAAAAATGTCATTTTTTACTTTCAGCTGTAAAATTTTGCAAAAAAAACGACATCCATATATACATTTTTTCACTAAATTTATTGTTCTACATGTCTTTGATAAAAAAAAGTTTGGGCAAAAAAAAAAAATGGTTTCGGTAAAAGTTATAGCGTTTACAAACTATGGTACAAAAATGTGAATTTCCGCTTTTTGAAGCAGCTCTGACTTTCTGAGCACCTGTCATGTTTCCTGAGGTTCTACAATGCCCAAACAGTAGAAAAACCCCACAAATGACCCCATTTCGGAAAGTAGACACCCTAAGGTATTCGCTGATGGGCATAGTGAGTTCATAGAACTTTTTATTTTTTGTCACAAGTTAGCGGAATATGATGATGATTTTTTATTTTTATTTTTTTCTTACAAAGTCTCATATTCCACTAACTTGCGACAAACAATAAAAAATTCTAGGAACTCGCCATGCCCCTCACGGAATACCTTGGGGTGTCTTCTTTCCAAAATGGGGTCACTTGTGGCGTAGTTATACTGCCCTGGCAATTTAGGGGCCCAAATGTGTGAGAAGAACTTTGCAATCAAAATGTGTAAAAAATGACCAGTGAAATCCGAAAGGTGCACTTTGGAATATGTGCCCCTTTGCCCACCTAGGCTGCAAAAAAGTGTGACACATCTGGTATCGCCGTACTCAGGAGAAGTTGGGGAATGTGTTTTGGGGTGTCATTTTACATATACCCATGCTGGGTGAGAGAAATATCTTGGCAAAAGACAACTTTTCCCATTTTTTTATACAAAGTTGGCATTTGACCAAGATATTTTTCTCACCCAGCATGGGTATATGTAAAATGACACCCCAAAACACATTCCCCAACTTCTCCTGAGTACGGCGATACCAGATGTGTCCACTTTTTTGCAGCCTAGATGCGCAAAGGTGCCCAAATTCCTTTTAGGAGGGCATTTTTAGACATTTGGATCCCAGACTTCTTCTCACACTTTCGGGCCCCTAAAAAGCCAGGGCAGTATAAATACCCCACATGTGACCCCACTTTGGAAAGAAGACACCCCAAGGTATTCAATGAGGGGCCTGGCGAGTTCATAGAAATTATTATTTTTTGCATAAGTTAGCGGAAATTGATTTTTTTAGTTTTTTTCTCACAAAGTCTCACTTTCCGCTAACTTAGGACAAAAATTTCAATCTTTCATGGACTCAATATGCCCCTCAGCGAATACCTTGGGGTGTCTTCTTTCCGAAATGGGGTCACATGTGGGGTATTTATACTGCCCTGGCTTTTTAGGGGCCCTAAAGCTTGAGAAGAAGTCTGGAATATAAATGTCTAAAAACTTTTACGCATTTGGATTCCGTGAGGGGTATGGTGAGTTCATGTGAGATTTTATTTTTTGACACAAGTTAGTGGAATATGAGACTTAGTAAGAAAAAACAAACAAAAAAACAAACAATTTTCCGCTAACTTGGGCCAAAAAAATGTCTGAATGGTGCCTTACAGGGGGGGGGGGGGGTGATCAATGACAGGGGGGTGATCAATGACAGGGGGGTGATCAATGACAGGGGGGTGATCACCCATATAGACTCCCTGATCAACCCCCTGTCATTGATCACCCCCCTGGTAAGGCTCCATTCAGACGTCCGTATGATTTTTACAGATCCATGGATCGGATCCGCAAAACACATGCGGACGTCTGAATGGAGCCTTACAGGGGGGTGATCAATGACAGGGGGTGATCAGGGAGTGTATATGGGTGATCACCCCTCTGTCATTGATCACCCCCTGTAAGGCTCCATTCAGACGTCCGCATGATTTTTACGGATCCATGGATACATTGATCGGATCCGCAAAACACATGCGGATGTCTGAATGGAGCCTTACAGGGGGCTGATCAATGACAGGGGGTGATCAGGGAGTGTATATGGGTGATCACCCCTCTGTCATTGATCACCCCCTGTAAGGCTCCATTCAGACGTCCGCATGATTTTTACGGATCCATGGATACCAAAACACATACGGACGTCTGAATGGAGCCCTACAAGGGGGTGATCAATGACAGGGGGGTGATCAATGACAGGGGGTGATCAGGGAGTGTATATGGGTGATCACCCGCCTGTCATTGATCACCCCCCTGTAAGGCTCCATTCAGACGTCCGCATGTGTTTTGCGGATCCGATCCATGTATCCATGGATCCGTAAAAATCATACGGACGTCTGAATGGAGCCTTACAGGGGGGTGATCAATGACAGGGGGTGATCAGGGAATCTATATGGGTGATCACCCCCCTGTAAGGCTCCATTCAGACGTCCGCATGTGTTTTGCGGATCCGATCCATGTATCCGTGGATCCGTAAAAATCATACGGACGTCTGAACGGAGCCTGACAGGGGGGTGATCAATGACAGGGGGGTGATCAATGACAGGGGGGTGATCAATGACAGGGGGGTGATCAGGGAGTTTATATGGGGTGATCATGGGTGATCAGGGGTTCATAAGGGGTTAATAAGTGACGGGGGGGGGGGGTGTAGTGTAGTGTGGTGTTTGGTGCGACTTTACTGAGCTGCCTGTGTCCTCTGGTGGTCGATCCAAACAAAAGGGACCACCAGAGGACCAGGTAGCAGGTATATTAGACGCTGTTATCAAAACAGCGTCTAATATACCTGTTAGGGGTTAAAAAAATCACATCTCCAGCCTGCCAGCGAGCGATCGCCGCTGGCAGGCTGGAGATCCACTCGCTTACCTTCCGTTCCTGTGATGCGTCCAGGAGGAATAAATCAACCACCTCCCGGACGCATCGGTGCGTTAGGCGGTCGGGAGGTGGTTAAAAAAAACGCCAAACGCCCAAAAAACGCTCGGCCACTCCTTCCTCAATGCGCCTGCGCCGATGACGTCACATCTACACCCGACGCAGGCGCACTGAGGAAGGAGCGGCCGAGCGAGCATCCTCCTCTCAGCGCGCCTGTGCCGACTGAAGAACAGGACGGCGCAGGCGCGAGATTTATAACGCAGACAGAGCCAGCCAGAGGACGAGAGCGATCGCTGGCCCTGTCAATCAACATGAGGAGGGGGCGTTTTTTTGAAAGCAGGATGCGGCTGCTACCAGCAAGTAACCGCCCTACTTGTTGGTAGACAGGTAATTTACATATTATAAAAGTCTGTTTTTTAAAGAAACTAGTGAATGAAAAAGACTAAGAGCACTATATATTGAAAAATCGCTTTATAAGGATTTTAAGTAGCCAAAAAACGAAAAATGACTTTTGGGGGGTGACAGCCAAGCCCTTTAACCTCCTCAGGACCGCCGCACGCCAGGGATGCATCTTTGCGGCGGCCCTGTAATTCCTCCTGATGACGCGCCGGCGCGTCATCTCGCGGGACGCGAGATTTCGGTCAGAGCCGGCCCGCGCATGGGCATTGCGGGCCGGCAAAAGTTAAAGCACAATTTCGTCATCAGCCTGCCAGCCAATGATCGCCGCGTATCGCTAATCAGCATTTGTACTATTATAGTATCTGTAAGTGATCAGAACTGATCACAGTCAGATCTATAATAGTATTATTGTCACCTTAGCTCGCCCTCCACCCAAAACGCAGTGTTTGCCCGATCAGGCCTGATCGGTCGGCCACACGTGTGTTCACCCATGCCCGCCCCACCGCAGTGATCACTGCACAATCACTTTAAAAGCACTGCGGCGATAAAAAAATCTGTTTTGATATTTTTTATCAATCGCAGCGGCCTCCGGTACTTCGCTAGCCTCCCATTTGTAAGACAGGCTTGCTTTTTTTCTTGGGTAGTCTCAGGGAATACCCCCTAAATTTAGTATTCCAAATGGCAAATAAGGGGTATTCTTCTGAAGAGGCCTACAGGCTTTTGACCCAGTCAGATGAGGAATGGGAACCCTCATCTGATGAATCTAGAGGGTCAGAATATGAACCTGTAGAAAGCAGTCCAGGACACGATTTGAGACCATCCTGCGTTTCCTGCACTTTAGCGACAACAGCACCTCCCGTCCCAGAGGCCACCCAGCTTTTGACCGGTTCCACAAAATTCGGCCCCTCATAGACCACTTAAACACCAAATTTGCAGATTTGTATACCCCTGAGCAAAATATCTGCGTAGACAAGTCCCTTATACATTTTACCGGGCGCCTTGGCTTCAAACAATACATCCCAAGCAAGCGCGCCCGGTATGGGGTCAAATTGTATAAGTTCTGTGAAAGGGCCACAGGCTATACCCACAAATTTCGGATCTATGAGGGTAAAGATCAGACCCTGGAGCCGGTCGGTTGCCATGACTACCAGGGGAGTAGTGGGAAGACAGTTGCCAAGGGGGCCCGGCGCCCCGGCAGCGTGTGTGACAGTTTATTTTCAAGTTAGTTAAAGGAAACCTGTCACCATGATTTTGCGCATAGAGCTGGGGACATGGGCTGCTAGATGGCCACTAGCACATCTGCAGTACCCAGGTCCCATAGCTCTCTGCGCTTTTATTGTGTTAAAAACCCGTTTTGATTGATATGCAAATGACCTGATATGAGTCCTGTAGCCGGAGATGAGTCAAGCGGAAAGGAGCCCAGCACCGCCCCGCGTCCTCCAAATCTCCTCCTTGCCGGATGACGTCACAGAGCTGGAGCGCCGAAATCTCGCGATGCGCGAGCTAGCGCATGCGCAGTGTCGGCATCATGTTCATTCCCTGTGCTGGCATCAGCACAGGGAACGAACTACGCATGCGCTAGCTCGCGCATCGCGAGATTTCGGCGCTCCAGCTCTGTGACGTCAGCCAGCAAGGAGGAGATTCGGAGGACGCGGGGCGGTGCTGGGCTCCTTTCCGCTTGACTTATTTCCGGCTACAGGACTCATATCAGGTCATTTGCATATCAATCACGGGTTTTAAACACAATAAAAGCGCAGAGAGCTATGGGACCTGGGTTCTGCAGATGTGCTAGTGGCCATCTAGCAGCCCATGTCCCCAGCTCTATGCGCAAAATCCTGGTGACAGGTTCCCTTTAAATATTGTGTTCAGGGCCCCTTCACACCAGCAGCCGCTAATGTGATCTAATCTTACTGTCTGCTAAAGTCTCCTGGTGTGTCTGGGATTCAAACCCACAACCTCCAATGTATCAGTGGTAAAACATTAACCCACACAGCCATAAAGGCTGCATTACAACTGATTGAAAAAATATGAAACTTCTGCTGTTATAGCCTGCTAAGTGTACATCTATACACCTCACAGCTGCCCCAACACACCTAGCACTGCTATATCTGTATATGATAGCTGTCCCAGCACACTCAGCTCTGCTATATCTCTATATATGAGCAGCTGTCATGTGTATAGATGTACACTTAGCCAGCTATAACAGTAGAAGTCTCATATTTTTTCAGTCAGCAGCAAGGCAGCTGGTATGGTCTTGTGGTTAGCTGCTTTGCCTCTGAAGCAGAAGGTTGTGGGTTCGAATCCCAGCAGAAACTTTTCTGAAATACAAGCACTGACTCTATATATGGACATACAGGGCGGGGGACACACAGGAAGAAGCTGCATCGCATCGCTGACATGGAGGTAAGTAGAAGTGTTTATTATTTTATTTTTAATACCTGACTTTTACTGCCATGGGGGAGCGGGAGGCACCTGATACTGGCAGTGGCACCTGATACTGGCACCTGGGGGGGGGGAGCGGGAGGCACTTGATGGTGGTGATTATGGTGGGCTTTTTTACTTCCCCATGGTATGACCCCCTAGTAGCAGCACCAGCCTCTCCCTGCTCTGCTATCCCTCTGCCCCTTCTCCAAATCCTTATTATGAAATCTTTCTCATTAGGATAAAACACAACATCAGCTCCACCGAGCCCCCGGCCAAAGTGTGGAAGTGGCGTCCGAGATACCCAAGGGCCAAGTAACTAAGTTTTCATGTGAAATATGTTTGTTATACACATATAGCCTACACTGTGCCCCACAATGTACAGTATACCTCTATACTGTGCCCCACAATGTACAGTATACCTCTATACTGTGCCCCACAATGTACAGTATACCTCTATACTGTGCCCCACAATGTACAGTATACCTCTACACTGTGCCCCACAATGTACAGTATACCTCTACACTGTGCCCCACAATATACAGTATACCTCTACACTGTGCCCCACAATATACAGTATACCGCTACACTGTGCCCCACAATGTACAGTATACCGCTACACTGTGCCCTACAATGCACAGTATACCTCTACACTGTGCCCCACAATGTACAGTATTCCCGCTACACTGTGCCCCACAATATACAGTATACCGCTACACTGTGCCAAAGGAGTGGGGTTTACACAGGAGGAGGGAGGTGCGAAGTGCGCTGAGGGGGGCCCTTACAAATATTTGCTGTGGGGCCCAGTCACTTCTAGTTACGCCCCTGACTCACCAGAACTTGTGGCCCAGCAATAGTGGTGGTGTATATTTTGCAATCATGGGCATTACTGAGTAATGCATTCTGGTGCAGGTAATCACATAGCAGGCGGAAGGTGTATCTGCAGTGCCATGGACATCCCCTCCCGCCCCAGAACGTAAGGACACTTGCTCTATGCGATGCTACGATATAGTTTAAACAAGCCCTCAATGAAGTTGTTTTAATTTTACCTTTTTATGTTGCTACAGTTCATTATCCCTTATACAAGAAAAGTTTTCATTTTTTTATGTCATTTTTTTATATTTACATTTAAAATACAGTAAATTATGTAGATGGACACAGGTCTAAACAAAAAACTATTGATATTTCATATATACACATATAGCCTGAATATGATTTATTCAAACTTTATAAATACTTTTGTGTGTGAAGCAATGTGTGTACACTGGACCATAAGAAAATGTAAAACACATTTTGTATAATTTCTCATATTTTGGGATAAGGGATACTAGTATTAGTATTTATGTTTTTTTGTGAGTTGGATGCTTTTAGATACACTCAAATGGTTTATTTTACAGAGAGAAGTGACAGTGTTGCTTGTTTTGACACAGAAAAAGATGACGACCACCAACGGGTAGATGCAGTGAATAGTAGTAACATGGCCGCCGTCCTCCTTCATGCAGATAACGCACTCTGTGCTGAAAAGCAAGATTCAACTACAGTGATAGACGCTGATGTAAACTGTCAGCCAAAATAATAATACCTGTATGTTTACTTTATCGATGACACCAGAAAATGCAAATAAGGCCAGTAATGTCAACAGCCAAAATGACCACATTGTAACCCAAGAGCAAGGGGCACTTTTAATGCAAGTGCTTCAACAGAACCATGGCTTGACATTTTCTGCTGTTGAAGACATAGCAACACTGATCAACACTATAAATGGAAGAAACGGTGTCCCTTCATCCAAGTTTCTGTTAAACAAGACTTTCGAAAAAACAAGACATCGAAACACACTATTTCTGTGCTGATTGCTTTACCTACATTGACAAAACTGAATCAGACATGTGTAACTGCAGTTTTTGTGGATCCATGTACAGCTGCAATTATAACAAAGTAAATCAAGCCTATTTTATGTACAATAGTGTGATTATCCCGAAGAAGAGGGCCCTACGCCCTCGAAACGCGTAGACAAATAAAGTTTTTTACCTTTTACTACACTACCTGCGTGATGTATCCAGCCTAGCAGCGCCACAAGAGATAAAGGAGTTCCAGTTTTTTCTTATTATTATTACTCACCTATTTTTTGTACATGCCACTTAAGACACAATTGCAGACCATGTTAGAGAACACTGATCTGTACGATATTATCTGTGCAACTCGTGAAACCAACAGCAATGGGACATAACAGATGGTAAAACGTAGCGCTCTATTACAGAGAACATTGAAGGTAGTTTTATCACTTTCATTCAACTGTGATGGTGTCCCAGTTTTCAAGTCATCATAGTCCTGTATGTGACCTACTTTGTGCGTCATTAATGAAGTACCAATGTTAGTCCGTAATAGTTATGTTTTAATGGCTTCCCTACGGTTCGGTCGGTCTGATAAGCCACCAATGAGTGTTGTCCTCACACCATTTGTCAATGAATTAAAAACATTATCAAAAGAAGGATTTTATTGGAGTCATAATGGTAAATGAAGGTGTTTGAGCTATTGTTCACATCAGATGCTGTTGCCCGTCCCTTAGTCCAAAATTTCACCCAAATTTAATGGAGCTTATGGATGCGGTTTCTGTTTGCAAGAAGGTGAAGTTGTCCAAAGAGGAAGGGGCACTACACGGGTCTATAAATTTGAGCAACCACATCTAAGGCAGGCACAGGAAGCTCTTCAGCATGCAGAGATGGCTCTACATCAGGGCAAACCAGTATTTGGTGTAAAAGGAGTCTCGCTCTTGTTTGACTTGCCCCATTTCAATGTTCTTGACTGTGTGGTACCAGAGTACATGCACTGTGTACTTTTAGGGGTTGTAAGGCAGCTAGCTACGATCTGGTTTGATACCAAGTTCCATTCCAAAGAGTTCTACTTGGGGATGCAGCGTCGTGAAATTAATCTACGTTTGCTACAGATTCAACCTCCATGCAATTTTGCACGTATACCACGATCGATAGACATGCGCAAGTTGTGGAAGGCACATGGATGGCTTGCATGGCTGTCATACTACAGTGTACCTGTACGTTGGGGACTAATACATGAACAATATCTTGTGCATTGGTGCAGGCTTGTTGGGGGAATTGGGTTGCTTTCCAGTGAGTGTGGACTTAGCCAGTGCACAACAAATGTTGGAGAAGTTTGTTTCTGACATGGAAAAACTCTATGGGATTGAGCATGTTTCTTTCAACACACACTCCCGTGTTCATATTACACAGGATGTGACAAATTGGGGTCCCTTATGGGCACGGTCTGCATTTCAGTTTGAAGCATTTAATGGTATACTGTTAAAATTGATAAAAAGCTCAAATAATGTCATGCAGATATGCAGTTCATATCTGAAAATCAGAAATATGCCTCTTTATGAGAAAGAAATCATGCATAGGGCTCCCAAGCCCATTAAAACATTGTATACCACCATGAAAGACAACAGCATAGAAGGTAAAGTTTGTTACTTGGAAGATTCGGTCAAGGCTCTTGGCCCTTGCAAAATATGTTCAGTGAGACGATCACATTTTATTGCTTTGCACAGTGTTCTAGAAGTTTGTTAAACCAAATATGACTGCAAGATACTACAATCGTGTGACCATAAAGACGTTTTTCATGCAAGCTCCAACAAACGTATAACTTTGCGGAATAGTTACACAGCAATTTTAAATAATGGAAATTTCTTTACTGTTGAATCTTATCTTGTGCTTGATAATTCATGTATTTGTTATGCAATTGGTAGATTTCTGTCAGTTGCTCGTGACCGTACTACAATTTGCAAGGAGAAAAAAAACAATAAAGACCAAAGGTGCCCAATTGGTAAAAAATGGAAAACAGTGACCACCCAATACAACCAAAAAGGACACCCGTAGTTGTAACTCGGTACTAGCTCCCGAGCGAAACAGGCGAAAAAACAAGAAAACAGAGCTCATGGTACCAAAAGTAAAAATATTATTTTATTGTAACATAGTTAAAAAGTATGAAGCAATAAGTGATATGCCGTAAAAAAGGTGAATGGAAGCAGAAAAAAGAACGCCACCCTGGGATAGCACACGTGTCAAATGTAAAAAATAATAATGATCAATGGAATAAATTATATACAATCCAATGACCAAAGAATGCAGCATAAATAACGGTTGAGTCCGGGGGTCAAGGGGGTGATATAGCACACGGTCTTTTTTGGTGAGTCTTTGCTCTCTTTTTTACCTATACGGCATTTGATTTAGGTTATTTCATACCTAGCCACTACTGAGGTTTGCTCTTATTTCCTTCATGCTGCACCCGCAATGCAAACCCTGTTTCAGTTTTTGCCGTGTAGGTTTTCTTTTGATTGCTGACTCAACCGTTATTTATGCTGTATTCTTTGGTCATTGGTCGGTCATTGTATCGTATATAATTTATTCCATTGATCATTATTATTTTTTACATTTGACACGTGTGCTATCCCAGGGTGGCGTTCTTTTTTCTGCTTCCATTCACCTTTTTTATGGCATATCACTATTGCTTCATACTTTTTAACTATGTTACAATAAAATTATATTTTTTACTTTTGGTACCTACGAGCTCTGGTTACTATTTGCAAGGACAGAGAAGTCAAACTAGGGCATTTAGTTCTCATGAATATAGTTCCTGGCCATCTTGTGGCAATACCAGCTTCTTCCCTCAAGTATAAATGTGTGTTTATTAAAACAGCAAATGATGCTGTAGTAGGCTTGCCCACAAACCTGTACGACTTAAAAGGCTGATGTCAACTGCAGAATACGTTTCTGCCAGTGTCATTCCAGAGATGTGAAGCTGATGCCAATTTCAAAACTTTAAAAATAAGAACATTGCAATAGGATTTTATGCCAATATTGTAGATTGTATTAATACAATTTGTATGTATCAACAGTTGGTTACAAATAACTGTTGGATTTGTTTAATATTGTTATTTGATTACACTAAACTATTAAATAAAGCTACGGCATTAAAAGCATTCTGTCAGCCAGATTTTCAATATTGAGTTGTTCATATCCTCATATCTGTCTTCACTATCTAATTAAAAATATACCCCAGCCTGTCTTGTCATTTTTGATAAAAATCTGTTGTATTCATATGCTAATTACCTTGCAATTTTGCCCTCCTGCCGTTTGTGCCCAGCTGCGCCCATCCTCACCCAGCCCAGTGCCGCCCTGCTATTAATTATTCACTCCTCTCTTTTTTCTTTTTCCGAAGTGCTCTGTAATCTTGCGCATATGCCGCTCTTACTAAGGCTACTTTCACACTAGCGTTCGATCGGATCCGTCTGCATTATATTGGCATATAAAAGCTAAGTGTGAAAATAGCCTCGGACGGATCCGTCCAGACTTTCAATGTAAAGTCAATGGGGGACGGATCCGCTTGAAGATTGAGCCATATTGTGGCATCTTCAAACGGATCCGTCCCCATTGACTTACATTGTAAGTCTGGACGGATCCGCACGCCTCCGCATGGCCAGGCGGACACCCGAACGCTGCAAGCAGCGTTCAGCTGTCCGCCTGTCCGTGCGGAAGCGAGCGGAGCAGAGGCTGAACGCCGCCAGACTGATGCAGTCTGAGCGGATCCGCATCCATTCAGACTGCATCAGGGCTGGACGGAAGCGTTCGGGTCCGCTCGTGAGCCCCTTCAAACGGAGCTCACGAGCGGACAGCCGAACGCTAGTGTGAAAGTAGCCTTAACTAAGTTTTTGGAATGCATTCCCAAATACATTTCACAATATATCTTGAAATGTCTTTTTTTTTAAATCTCAAAAATATATATTTTAAAAATATATTTTAAAATATGTCTTTGAAAAATACTTTTGAATTAAATTTTTGGAATGCATTCCCAAATACATTTCAAAATATGTGCTAAAATGTTTTTTTTTTTACATTTTAAAAAATATCAAAAATATATTTTAAAAATATATTTTTAAATGTCTTTGGAAAATATATTTTAATTACATTTTTGGTATGCATTCCCAAATATATTACACAATATATCTTGAAATGCAATTTATTTCCATGTTAAAAAATATATTTTTAAAATATATTTTCATATATATGTCTTTGGAAAATATATTTGAATTACATTTTTAGAATTCATTCCCAAATACATTTCTAAATATATGCTGAAATGTTTTTTTTTTTCATGTTAAAAAATATCTGAAAAATATATTTTCAAATCTATAACTTTGTAAAATATATTTAAATAAAATATATTTTAATTTACATTTTTTGAATATATCTTAAAATATATTTGAGTGAGACAATATATTGTACATAAATGTCACATATATTAATTTATTTACTAAATATATGCAAAATATATTTCTCTTCCACATAAGAACTCTTTCAGCTCTACTATGTTGGCTGGATTAAATAGGAATTTTTCCTTAGGCTTTAAGGCTCCATTCAAACATCCATGTGTGCTTTGCGGATCCACGGTTCCGCAAAACACGGACGCTGGCAATGTGCGTTCTGCATTTTGCTGACCACATATCGCCGGCACTTAATAGAAACTGCCTAATCTTGTCTGAACGGAATTGCGGACCCGCAAGACTGAACCATCCCAATGAATAACAGTGTAATCGAGGGCATTTCCCCTTAGTGCTACCACACAGTACTAGGTGGGCATAACTACCCTTTATGATAGTTATGGCCACCTTGTGGCCCCTTCACAGTAGTATGTAAATGTATTTGTGTGTAACCAGCATCTGTGGTTGTGTTCATAACCATGTTTAAGTAAAAAAAATATATGTTTTTGTCAAAACGGGTGTTTGAGTTGCTTTCCTCATTCGTCCTCATGGCAAAACCAAAACAGCCTTTTGTGGCTGAAATGTTGATGGTTTTAAAAAGGTTGTGCACCTTTTTTTTTTTTGGTAGCTCCCTCATCTAAGCAGACCTGCAAAGGGGAGCACACTTACCCGGTACTGGGTCCTGACTCTTTCACTCCCTGGCCTTAGCGGCCTTGCTCAGGTTCCCTGCTGCCAATAACTGCTTTGCAGCAAATTAGTAGCCACAACGTTGATCTGCTCATCTTGCATCATGTGCCCAATTGCCATCCTTCGGCAGTGTAGCGGCTATCAAAGACCAGAGTAAAAAGTCTCTTTGATAAATGACCCTCAAAGTGTCCTAAAAAGTTCCAAAAAGTCTGGGATCCATGGTGGTATTCTCCCCTCATCATCTGCACACACAGTGACCACCAACTCTTCCTTAACTCCGTAAGTTCTGGGGCCATATCTTATCAGCTAAAGAATAAAGAGACATAGGCCCAAAATGCAGATATTTATTAACAAATGGTAACAACATGTTTGACACAGTTATATAAAGTCTAAGGGAATCATGTGACGGATCGCCTGATTACAGCGCAGGGTCATTTACTTTGTTTCACGCAGTACTTCACTTAAAGTTACTTAGGACCTGAGAGCACATGCATTACAATAAGTGGACCCTAGAGCAGCGGAAGATTGTTTGCTACACCACGGCAATACAGAGGAGCAGAGACACCAGGCTAGGGGCCAGCAGGGGGAGGGCCGCACTTTTTTTAAGTGCGGCTGCACTGCGCTTCATAACCTGTCATAATCCCGCGAGACCTGTTACCTCCTGCGGTGGGTCTCTGTCACCACCAGACATCTGAGAAGCTCTGACGGACGTTCTTCAGAACCTCCTGCTTGAGGTTCCTTTTGTTTTGCTTTCTTTTTCTCATCTCGTTAGCCTCTCTCAGCTGTCATGTAGTTGCACTGATTGCATCCCTTTAAATCCCTTCCCATACTGCATCACTTTGCGGTTTATACAACTTCCTGGAGTGTGTGCATGCTGGATGCTACTACTGAGTCTTCTACAGATAGGTTTGTTCATTCATTTGTGTTTTCCTGTTTGCTGGATCCTAGGTGACCCTGACTCCCTCCGTATTAAGTGTAGGGAGCCGGTGGTCGTGTCCCCTCACTATTATAGGGTGTTCAGGTGTCATACAGTCGAGGAACGAGGGTATGCAATCATCTACCATAGAGATTTTTGCATAGGCTGAGCAGTAAGGGAGAGAGCCAGGTCTGTTACAGGGCTTACACTCTGGTTCCTTAGTTTTGGATCCAGTCAGTCGGATCTTCATTTTGTGTCTTCTAGTTTTCTGTACACCTTCCGTGACATTATAAACCGCCAAAACCGCCTTAAGCATGAATCCGGTTTCAACCTTGATTGACCGCATGCAGGGTCTTTCACTGGAGGTAGCAGAGCTCCGGAAAACTGTCTCTCTCTCAGTTTGAGGTGACCGTTTCTGCTTGCGTTCATGGAATTTGTTCTGAGCCTAAAATCTCGCTTCCGGATACGTTCTCCGGGGGTAGTGAGAATTTTGTTCGTTTTAGAGAGGCTTGCAAACTCCATTTTCGCCTACTTCCCCATTCCTCTGATGATGAGGAGCGGAGGGTGGGGATCATCATCTTGCTGCTCAGGGATAACGCTCAGTTCTGGGCCTTTTCGCTGCCGGTGGGGGCACGGCCCCTCTGTTCAGTGGATGAATTTTTTTTAGCCCTGGGTCAGATATATGATGATCCGGATCGTATTGCTCTGTCTAGACTACGTCTTTTATGCCAGGGTAAACAGTCCGCAGAGATATACTGTTCAGAATTTCGGAGATGGGCAGCTGATACTGGTTGGAATGATGCTGCACTCCGAAGTCAATTTTGCCATGGTCTTTCAGAGGGATTGAAAGATGCATTTGCCTTTCATGAGAGACCTACCTCCTTGGACTCTGCCATGTCTCGGGCCATTCGTATTGACAGGCGTCTTAGAGAGAGAGGAGAGATCACTCCTTCCTGTCATACTCAGTCCAAGGACAGTGCGGCGGTCTCATTCAGTGCACAGGGGTCTCAGTCGCTCTCAATGCCTTCTGAGCAGGAGCCCATGCAGCTGGGTTTGCTTGCCTCTGACAATAGAAGATTTAGCTCTCATAGGAAGGTTTGTTTCTGTTGTGGAGGTATAAATCATTTGGCAAATGTTTGTCCCTCTAGGAGATTCAGGCAGTTTTTTTAGAGTAATAAAGAAACAAAAAGAAAAAAATCCTTCCATCTGTTACTATTGGCAAGGTTGATGCGGAAATTGAAGGTTTTCCGTTTGCTTGTAGTTCCCGTTTTGTCCTACCTGCCAGGGTGGCGCTAGAGACCAAGAACATTTTTTGTGAGATTTTTGTAGATAATGGAGCAGCTGTCAATCTCATTGATAATCAATTTCCTATAACTCATGGTTTCCAGGTATGCACTTTGGGAAAGGATATACCTGTTTTTGCTATTGATTCCGTTCCACTTTCTCAGAAATCGTTAAAGGGCATAGTTCACAATATCTGTTTGATTGTGAGTGATACTCATGTTGAGGATGTGTCATGTTTTGTCCTAAGCGGGTTGCCTACTCCTCTAGTGTTGGGGCTACCCTGGCTCACTAAACATAACCCCACCATTGATTGGCAAGCGAGGCAAATAAATGGTTGGAGTGACTTTTGCAGAGAGAATTGCCTCACGACATCTGTTTCTGAGGTTTCTACTAAGACCGTACCATCTTTACTCTCTGAATTTTCGGATGTGTTCTCTGAGAGTGGTGTTCAGGACTTGTCCCCTCACAGGGAGTACGATTGCCCTATTAATCTCACCCCAGGCGCCAAGCTGCCTAAATCTCGTTTATACAATCTCTCCCAACCTGAAAGGGTCGCTATGCGTGCTTATATCTCTGAGAGTCTGAGAAAGGGACACATACGACCCTCGAAGTCACCTGTTGCCGCTGGTTTTTTCTGTGTTAAGAAAAAAGATGGTTCTTTAAGACCATGTCTGGATTTCAGGGAGCTGAACAGTATCACTATTCGTGACCCTTATCCACTTCCTCTGATCCCGGACCTGTTTAACCAGATTGTTGGGGCTAAAGTTTTTTCCAAGTTGGATCTAAGAGGGGCATACAACCTGGTCAGGGTCAGAGAAGGAGACGAATGGAAGACGGCCTTCAATACCCCTGAGGGCCATTTTGAGAATTTGGTTATGCCTTTTGGTTTGATGAATGCTCCAGCCGTCTTTCAGCATTTTGTGAACAGCATTTTTTATCATTTAATGGGGAAATTTGTACTAGTGTTTCTAGATGACATTTAGATTTTTTTCTCCTGATTTCAAAACTCATAAGGAACACTTACTTCAGGTCTTGCTCATCCTGCGGGAGAATAATATGTACGCTAAACTGGAAAAATGTTTGTTTGCGGTTCCAGAAATTCAATTTCTGGGGTTTCTTCTCTCCGCTTCTGGTTTTTGCATGGACCCCGAGAAGGTCTGCGCTGTGCTTGAGTGGGAGCTTCCCGAGAATTAGAAGGCGCTGATGCGTTTTTTGGGTTTTGCCAATTATTACAGGAAGTTTATTTTTAATTATTCCTCTGTTGTTAAACCACTCACTGATATGACTAGAAAGGGGGTAGATTTTTCCTCCTGGTCGGTAGAGGCGCGTAATGCCTTTTCTAGTATCAAGGAGAGTTTTGCTTCCGCTCCCATCTTGGTACACCCTGATATTTCTCTGTCCTTCATAGTTGAGGTGGACGCTTCTGAGGTGGGTGTGGGTGCGGTCTTGTCTCAGGGTCCCTCTCCTGCCAAATGGCGACCGTGTGCCTTTTTCTCGAAGAAACTCTTCTCCGCAGAGAGAAATTACGATGTGGGAGATAGGGAGTTGTTGGCCATCAAGTTAGCTTTTGAGGAATGGCGTCATTGGCTAGAGGGAGCCAGACACCCTATTACTGTGTTTACTGACCATAAGAATCTGGCCTACTTGGAGTCAGCCAAGCGTCTGAACCCGAGACAGGCCAGATGGTCTTTGTTCTTTTCAAGGTTTCATTTTGTTGTCACGTTCCGCCCTGGGGTTAAGAATGTGAAAGCGGATGCCCTGTCACGTTGTTTTCCGGGAGGTGGGAATTTTGAAGACCCAGGTCCCATTTTGGCTGAAGGTGTGGTGGTCTCTGCTCTTTATCCAGAATTGGAGGCAGAGGTTCAGGTAGCCCAGTCAGAGGCCCCTGATCTTTGTCCTCCTGGGAGGTTGTTTGTGCCTCTCGCTTTAAGACACAAGATTTTTAAGGAGCACCACGATATTGTCCTTGCTGGGCACCCGGGGGCAAGAGCCACAGTGGATCTCATCGCTCGGAGATTCTGGTGGCCGGCGCTTCGTAAGTCGGTTGAGGGTTTTGTGGCAGCCTGCGAGACCTGCGCTCGTGCCAAAGTCCCTCATTCACGGCCATCAGGTTCTCTCCTTCCATTACCCATTCCTTCCTGTCCTTGGACACATCTGTCCATGGACTTCATTACGGACCTGCCTCGTTCCTCGGGGAAGACTGTGATTCTGGTGGTGGTGGACCGTTTTAGCAAAATGGTGCATTTCATTCCTTTTCCTGGCTTACCCAATGCTAAGACGCTGTCGCAGGCATTTATTGATCACATTGTCAAATTGCATGGTATTCCTTCAGACATAGTCTCTGATAGGGGCACGCAGTTTGTTTCCAGATTCTGGAAGGCTTTCTGTTCTCGCTTGGGGGTTCGGTTGTCATTCTCTTCTGCTTTCCACCCGCAGTCGAATGGCCAGACAGAGCGCGTCAATCAGAATCTGGAGACATATCTGCACTGTTTTGTGGCGGAGAATCAGGAGGATTGGTGTTCTTTTTTGTCCCTTGCTGAGTTTGCTTTAAATAACCGTCGTCAGGAGTTCTCTGATAAGTCACCATTTTTTGGTGCATATGGGTTTCATCCGCAGTTTGGGACATTCTCTGGAGAGGGGTCTTCTGGTTTACCTGATGAGGACAGATTCTCCTCATCTTTGTCATCTATTTGGCAAAAGATTCAGGATAATCTAAAGAGCATGAGTGAGAGATATAAGCGTGTGGCAGATAAGAGACGTGCGCCTGGTCCGGACCTGAATGTTGGTGATCTGGTGCGGTTGTCTACTAAGAATATCAAATTGAAGGTTCCCTCCTGGAAGTTGGGTCCTAAGTTTATTGGGCCTTACAAAATCTTGTCCGTCATCAATCCTGTTGCCTACCGTCTTGATCTTCCTCAGACTTGGAAGATCCATAATGTTTTTCATAAGTCCTTATTAAAACCTTATGTCCAACCCATTGTACCCTCGTCTTTGCCTCCTCCTCCGATTGTGGTTGATGGTAATCTTGAATTTCAGGTCTCTAGGATTGTGGATTCTCGTGTTGTCCGCGGTTCTCTCCAGTACCTCTTTCATTGGGAGGGTTATGGTCCTGAGGAGAGGATGTGGGTCCCAGTGACGGACATTAAGGCCACTCGTCTCATCAGGGCTTTCCATAGGTCCCACCCTGAGAAGGTGGACTCTGAGTGTCCGGAGTCCACTCGTAGAAGGAGGGGTACTCTCACCACCAGACATCTGAGAAGCTCTGACAGACGTCCTTCAGAACCTCCTCCTTGAGGTTCCTTGTGTTTTGCTTTCGTTTTCTCATCTCGTTAGCCTCTCTCAGCTGTCATGTAGTTGCACTGATTGCATCCCTTTAAATCCCTTCCCATACTGCATCACTTTGCGGTTTATACAACTTCCTGGAGTGTGTGCATGCTGGATGCTACTACTGAGTCTTCTACAGATAGGTTTGTTCATTCATTTGTGTTTTCCTGTTTGCTGGATCCTAGGTGACCCTGACTCCCTCCGTATTAAGTGTAGGGAGCCGGTGGTCGTGTCCCCTCACTATTATAGGGTGTTCAGGTGTCATACAGTCGAGGAACAAGGGTATGCAATCATCTACCCTAGAGATTTTTGCATAAGCTGAGCAGTAAGGGAGAGAGCCAGGTCTGTTACAGGGCTTACCCTCTGGTTCCTTAGTTTTGGATCCAGTCAGTCGGATCTTCATTTTGTGTCTTCTAGTTTTCTGTACACCTTCCGTGACAGTCTCACAGGATCACTGCTGGAATGACGTGGGCAGAACCACATGATTGCGCACCGAACTGAAGCCCGCCGCAACCCGCAAGTACGGAGCAAGTACAGGGGAGGTGCCGAGATGATGATCAGTGGCACTAATGTCTGAATTCAGAAAGGGGGGGCCCGCGCCGGCCATATGAGGGCAGGGCAGCTGCAGCAAATAATGAGGGGGCAAGATGAAAATGAAATATATAGAGGGGCAAAAAATGAAATATATAGAAAGTGGGGGCAAAATGAAATATAGGTAGAGAGGGGACGTCTGCCAAAACTTTGGCAATAATAACCGGGTTATTATTGCCAAAGTTTTGTCAGTGGCCCTTCTCTCACTATATTTCATTTTGCCCAAACTCTCTATAGATTTCATTTTTTGCCCCTCTATATATTTCATTTTGCCCCCTCATTATTTGCTGCCCCTGCCCTCATATGGCTGGTGCGGGCCCCCCCTTTCTGAATTCAGACATTAGGGCCAGTTATAACCGCGCCGACCATACGGGGGCCCACGCCGACCATATGAGGGCAGGGGCAGCAAATAATGAGGGGGCAAAATGAAAATGAAATATATACAGAGAGGGGCAAAAAATAAAATATATAGGAGTGAGGGCAAAATGAAATATAGTGAGAAAGGGGGCCACTGACAAAACTTTGGCAATATTAACCATGAGCAGCACCGTGCTAAGTCGGCCACATGAGGGGCACGGCAGTGCTTATGGTTATTATTGCCACGGGGGGCAAAAATTTAAAGTTTGCCCTGGGGCCCATAGAATTCTAGTTACACCACTGCGCCAGATGCATGCGCGCCTGACGTGCACATCACACACAGCACGCGGCCGTACAGCGGGATAAAAGGAGAGTGTTCCTTCCTTCCAACTGTGATACCGGCCATCCACTGCCACCAATGAAAATGCTTGAAAAGGGCTAGTGAGGCAGGGATTGGTTAGGTCCCACTGCCCCACCAATGAAAATAAACATGAGGGGGGTTGTTGACATCCAGTTTCAGCTAGTATCTGAGGGAGTGAGCGGGAGAATGACCTGCAGTTCCTCTTCCATGTCACCTTTAAAATATCAGCAGTGCAGCAGAGACCCTAGTCAGTTTTGAGTCACATTTAAATAATAAATGTAATAGTTATATATTTTAACATGCACCTTGTGTTTTGTTATGCGCGTGAATCAGTCAGCGCTGACCAGCACCCCCTAAGCCCCGCCCCAGAACCCCCCACCCCACCCAGTCCCTGGGGAAATTGTCTTGCATGTAACTGGTCCTTGGTGCAAAAAAGTTTGGGGACCACTGCTCTAGAGCTAAGGTCCTGATTTTAGGGCTGATTCACACGAACGTATGGTTGCCATGCCCCTGTTGCGGACTGCAAATAGCTGTCCGCAAAACATGGATACCGGCCGTGTGAAATCCGTATGGCGGTGCGGACCCATTGAATTGAATGGGTCCGAGATCCGCAAAATACATGAAAAGATAGGACATGTCCAATCTCTTTCGGTGCAGAGGTACAGACCCCAAAGTCCTTGGACGAGCTTCTGAGTATTTCCATGGGCTTTCAATCCGTGATTCAGCTCCACAAAAAATAGGACATGCCCTATCTTTTGACATATCTTACGGATTGCCGGCCCATTAAAGTCAATAGGTCTGCATCTGTGATATGGAGTTCACGCAGCCGGTGTCCTTGTTTTGCAGACCCGCCATTTTCTGTCCACAACAGGGGCACAGCGACCATATGGTCTTGTGAATGAGCCCTTAAGAACTTAAGGCAAAGATAAAATCGTAACATAATTGGTATTGCCGCATCCGTAATGACTTGCACTATTGTGAAAGAAATTAAGTGGTTAATAAACATGAATGCTAATTGTACTTAAATTGTCAAATCTCTATTTTCTGAGTTTTAAGCCTAAAATCTATAATTGAGAAATATAGCCACCATATAGTTTTATCAGACACCGCAAATGGGGAACTACTTGGCAGAATGTGATATATACAGACAGGGGGATTTTTCGCAGATAGACACACATGGACATGAGTAATCTATGTGTCATTTTTCATACCATCATGTTTCTGATTGGTTGCTTTAATAAATACTCATGTTATGGCTAAAGTGGGGTGGCTAGATCCACAATGTATATCTAATAAAATTGGCTTGTTGGGCGCTGCCCGGCAGAGAATCGTTTAACCAGCAACTTGTAACTGTCTGGCTGTTTGATTCTTAGGTCGACCGCATCCCCTGGCACCTGGGGAAAACGTATTAACCAATTTGAATCCCACAGACAAGCGAGTGTAGTCCTCGAGTTTGGGACTTTTCTTAAATTGCAGCGACACTATACAATTATCATGTCATTTATCCCATACAGAGAAGGCCAAAATAAAGGCCACTATTGCTGCTTTGCCTAAAAAAAAAAAGTGATGTGTATCCCAAAATGAAACCAATGGAAACTACAAGTCATCCCGCAAAAATCAAGCCTTCACACAACACAGCTCTATGGAAAGAAGAATAAAAAAAAGTTGTGTGTCTTGGGATTTGGCAATGCAAAAACATTTTCTACTTTAAAAAAAAGGGTTTTATTGTGCAACAGTAGTAAAACTTTTTTTTAAAAAAAAACTGTGTATTTGGTATCACTATAATCAAATAATGAATAAAGTTATCATGTTATTTGTTCCAAAAAATAGACACTGCAAATTTTATAGCATAAAAACAGTATTGATGTTTTTCCCCATCTTTCTCCCAGAAAGAGTTAATAAAAGTTAATCAGGAGGCCATGTGTACCCCAAAATGGCACCATAAAACAAAAACAAGCCCTCATACTGCTACATAAAATTAATCAAAGTTATAGCTCTTGGAAGTTGACAAGTTAAAATTTTAAAAAATCCCTTGGTAGAAAAACATTTTTCCTCTGTAGGCTCTCTGCTGTGCAATTACAGATGAAATCCTGAACATGTGGCTTCGGCCCTGTGTGAATTCACTGATGTGTGATAAGACTTGACCTACCGGTAATTCTATTTCATTTAAAACATGAAAAAAAATTCGCCCCATGTGGATTTTCCAATGTCTAACAAGATCTTCTTTATAGTTATCACTAGTGTTCAGCTAAGCAAACCATCTAAAGTGGAATTCAATCTGAATTTTAGGAAAAATTCGATTTTAAATGAAGCCAAATTGCCTTGGGCTTCATGATAACGAATATTTTTTTCCTAAAATAGCGGCTGGAATTGTCTTAGAAAAAAATAGAAAAAAAAAAACAATTAACTCGCCTCAACCACTTGCTCGCGCAGAGGCAGTCCGCTCCTCTCTTAACTAAAAAAGACCTGTCGAGGGACCTGAGCTCAGTGTGATGATGTAACCGTGCTCTACTAGCATGATCACATGGTGAAGTCATCACGCTAAGAGCAGGTACTTCTGCAGGTCTTTTTCAATCAAGAGAGGAGCAGACAGCCTCTGTGCGAGCAAATGGATGAGGGGAGTGATTTTTTTAACCCAAAAGGCCATGTGTACATATGAGCATGTTACCGTTTTTAATGGCTGTTAGACGGGTGGACTTCGGTCTAAGGGGCCGTTAAAAATTGTTTAATCGACTGATAGGCTGAATGGGGTTTTAAAATAATAATTTGTGACAAATTAATTCGGAACAAGTCAAATTTATTTTTGAACTTTGACCAAGCTGCAGAATTGAAGTTTTCAAACGCTCGCTCATCTCTAGTTATCACATTCTGAACATTAAAATAACTTCTTTCCAGTGTGAATTCTCTGATATTTAACAAGATTTGATTTATTTATGAAAGATTCCCCACATTGTAAACAAGGAAATGGCTTCTCCCCTGTGTGACTTCTCTCATGTATAAAAAGACATGATTTCTGTGTGTAAGATTTCCCACATTGCAAACAAGAAAACTGCTTCTCCCCTGTGTGATTTCTCTTATGTATAACAAGACATGATTTCTGTGTGTAAGATTTTCCACATTCTAAACAAGAAAATGGCTTCTCCCCGGTGTGACTTCTCTTATGTTTAACAAGAGCTGATTTATCAGTAAAGCATTTCCCAAATTCTGAGCATGAAAATGGCTTCTCCCCTGTGTGAATTCTATGATGTTTAAGAAGATGTGATTTCTGCTGAAAACATTTCCCACATTTTGAACATGAAAATGTCTTCTCCCCTGTGTGAGTTCTCTCATGTATAACAAGATATGATTTACGGTTAAAACTTTTTTCACATTCTGAACATGAAAATGGCTTCTCCCCTGTGTGAACTCTCTGATGTCTAACAAGATCTGATTTAGATTTACATTTCCCACATTCTGAACATGAAAGAGCATTCTCCCCTGTATGACTTCTTTGATTTTGAACACTTCTTTTGTGGCTTTTTTTTTTTTTTTTTAACAGTCTGAGATGAATCATAAGATTGAAATCCATCCAAAGGATCAGATGATAGATCTTTGCTGTGAAAGGCTGAGGATACATCTGAGATAATGGCATGCTCTTCATGTGTATCTTCTGTGACACCACAATGTGTTCTAAAATCTGACATTACATGTTTCTCTGAGCTCCTGGTACAGTCATCTGCCAATAATAAATCAGAGTTTTATAATTTTAAAATTAAAATTATATTTCTATTTTATAACATGGGAAAACAGATCACAATCTGACAGTAGACCAGTAGCCTGGACCAGTAGATGATGATGTTACATCACCAGGCTGTTTTTTTTCACTGTTGCGCTGAAGCCAGCATCTTCATAGGTTCACAAGGGATCTGTGAGTCAGTGCTATAAGCTGGTGTCCATCTCACACACTGACCGCTAACTGCACTTAAGCACAAAACACGCAAGAAATTGAAGCTGAAAGACCACCTATCTACCTCACAGATGCAGTAAATAGATTATTGCTTATATACCACATACATATAAATAATACCGGCATGTACTGTACATATAATAGTCTGTTCATAATCACATGTATGGGCTCTAACATACAGTACAGACCAAAAGTTTGGACACACCTTCTCATTCAAAGAGTTTTCTTTATTTTCATGACTATGAAAATTGTAGATTCACACTGAAGGCATCAAAACTATGAATTAACACATGTGGAATTATATACATAAGAAAAAAGTGTGAAACAACTGAAAATATGTCATATTCTAGGTTCTTCAAAGTAGCCACCTTTTGCTTTGATTACTGCTTTGCACACTCTTGGCATTCTCTTGATGAGCTTCAAGAGGTAGTCACCTGAAATGGTCTTCCAACAGTCTTGAAGGAGTTTCCAGAGATGCTTAGCACTTGTTGGCCCTTTTGCCTTCACTCTGCGGTCCAGCTCACCCCAAACCATCTTGATTGGGTTCAGGTCCGGTGACTGTGTAGGCCAGGTCATCTGGCGCAGCACCCCATCACTCTCCTTCATGGTCAAATAGCCCTTACACAGCCTGGAGGTGTGTTTGGGGTCATTGTCCTGTTGAAAAAATAAATGATGGTCCAACTAAACGCAAACCGGATGGAATAGCATGCCGCTGCAAGATGCTGTGGTAGCCATGCTGGTTCAGTATGCATTCAATTTTGAATAAATCCCTAACAGTGTCACCAGCAAAGCAACCCCACACCATCACACCTCCTCCTCCATGCTTCACGGTGGGAACCAGACATGTAGAGTCCATACGTTCACCTTTTCTGCGTCGCACAAAGACACGGTGGTTGGAACCAAAGATCTCAAATTTGGACTCATCAGACCAAAGCACAGATTTCCACTGGTCTAATGTCCATTCCTTGTGTTCTTTAGCCCAAACAAGTCTCTTCTGCTTGTTGCCTGTCCTTAGCAGTGGTTTCCTAGCAGATATTCTACCATGAAGACCTGATTCACACAGTCTCCTCTTAACAGTTGTTCTAGAGATGTGTCTGCTGCTAGAACTCTGTGTGCATTGACCTGGTCTCTAATCTGAGCTGCTGTTAACCTGCAATTTCTGAGGCTGGTGACTCGGATGAACTTATCCTCCGCAGCAGAGGTGACTCTTGGTCTTCATTTTCTGGGGCGGTCCGCATGTGAGCCAGTTTCTTTGTAGCACTTGATGGTTTTTGTGACTGCACTTGGGGACACTTTAAAAGTTTTCCCAATTTTTCGGACTGACTGACCTTCATTTCTTAAAGTAATGATGGCCACTCGTTTTTTTTTACTTCGCTGCTTTTTTCTTGCCATAATACAAATTCTAACAGTCTATTCAGTAGGACTATCAGCTGTGTATCCACCTGACTTCTCCACAACGCAACTGATGGTCCCAACCCCATTTATAAGGCAAGAAATCGCACTTATTAAACCTGACAGGGCACACCTGTGAAGTAAAAACCATTTCAGGTGACTACCTCTTGAAGCTCATCAAGAGAATGCCAAGAGTGTGCAAAGCAATAATCAAAGCAAAAGGTGGCTACTTTGAAGAATATGACATTTTCAGTTGTTTCACACTTTTTTGTTATGTAATTCATAGTTTTGATGCCTTCAGTGTGAATTTACAATTTTCATAGTCATGAAAATAAAGAAAACTCTTTGAATGAGAAGGTGTGTCCAAACTTGGTCTGTGCTGTATATATTTCTTTATCTTATATTGTTATATATTCTGAAGGACCTTGATGTATCTAGTATGTTGCATGAGAATATTCACTTCTGAAATATGTGGAGAAGAATATTCCTTTTTAAAACAGCTTTAATGAGGATTCGTTCAGAAGAAGCTGTGTTATTCTAACTAGCGCTTAATCACTGTTAGACAGCTAGAAGATACACAACGCTTATGGTAGTATAGGCCTCAATTGTATTTCTTATCTATAACAATGAATTTATAGGTTGGGAAACTCTTGCCGATTCCTCCAAGTCTGGATTATAATTGCTACAGGTGTCGTACTAAATCCCTTAACGCTGATTTAATGTACAGAGGTCAAATGTATAGAGTGCAGGATGATGTCAGGCATGTATAAGTTAACCATTTCTAGTATGATGCTAATGGTTTAAACAACAGTGCCACCTAGCTGTAAGTAGGTATCATTACACCAGTAATAACAATGTATTCTGGGTAATGAAGTGACATCATGAGCATTATCATAGATTCACGCCCATCCAAGATGATTGGAAAACTCTAATCTAGGAAGGTGTGTTCGTCTGATAAGGTTGTGGATAATGACCCACACACAAGTGGTAAAGAAGAACCAAGGAACCACCACCAAAGAAAATAAAAAGAGAAAGAAACTGTAAGGTACCTGTAAAAGGTAGTGTCCGAAGTGGAAATAGTGTGCTTGAGATCCAGGCAAAGCGTCGTCAGGCGAATAGTTCAGAATCAAAATCCGGAGAAGAGTCAGGCAGGCTAAGGTCATTCACGATCTGGCGGCAAGGTACAAAATCAGCAGGCTGTAGAATAGTCGGGATATCAGGCAGGAGTTCAATACAAGGAAGATCACTGAAGTCAAAACACCCAGGGAAGAAATCCAAATAAACGGGCACTGAGTGATGACCTCACTTCCTATTTAAAGGCTGTCCAGATTGAGAATTGTCCACAGCTGGCAGCAGGTGGAGCTAGAGAGTATGATGTAGTGTTGAACACAGTAAGGACATTCCCAAAGTCTAGATCTCTTCTGTAGCACAACAGGTAAGGCTATGGTTTAAGAGACCAGGAAGATCCCCGGTTCGAATACCACCCGGGTCATGACAGGGACCCCTCCGGGGGCTTAGTGGGAAACAAGGTATGGAAGTCTCGTATAAGAGAAGGGGCATGCAGATCTTTGGCTGGAACCCAGGAGCGGTCTGTGACAGGATACCCCTTCCAATGAACCAGATACCGAAGGCCACAGCCCTGTCTTCTGGAATCAAGAATCTTGGAGACTTCAAACTCATTTTGTCCATCAACAAGAACAGGAGGAGGTAGTTGTTGTGATCTGGAGTAGCGGTTGAAAATAGCTTTTTTGAGGAGTGAAACGTGGAAGACGGGATGTATCCGGAGAGAAGAAGGTAATCTTAAGCGATAGGAAACGGGTCCAACTCGAGCAATGATCCTGTAAGGACCGATGAATCGAGGGCCCAATTTGGTAGAAGGTTGTTTCAGTCTCACATACTTGGTTGATAGCCAAACTCTGTCCCCCACCACATATGGAGGTATATGGCGTCTTCGTCTGTTGGAAAAAAGCCTGTACTTGCCTGCTGACTTCCGTAGTAATAAACAAATCTTCTTCCAATGTAGTAGAATATTTTTCACCCGCTGATCTGCTGCTGGTACACCAGAAGAAGGCTGGAGTAGGGGAAAAGTCTGAGGGTGATAGCCTAGGGCTGTCTAGAATGGTGTGGTATGAAGAGCACTGTGCCAACGGGAATTTAGGGCGAACTCAGCTAAAGGCAAATACTCAGACCAGTTGGAGTGTAAGGCATTGACATAATGTCGAAGGTAGGTTTCTAGGGTCTGGTTCATGCGTTCGGTTTGACCATCAGTTTGAGGGTGATGTGAGGTAGAGAGTGAGAGCGTTACTTCCAGTTTCTTGCAGAACGCTCTCCAGAATCGGGAAACTAACTGGGATCCGCGGTCTGAGATGATATTGGTAGGTATGCCATGATGTCTTACAATATGGGAAAGGAAAAGAGTGGACAGTGCTTTCGCTGTAGGTAATCCCGGAATCGGCACAAAATGAGACATTTTGGAAAAG
Organism: Bufo gargarizans; assembly: GCF_014858855.1. Classification (NCBI taxonomy): domain Eukaryota; kingdom Metazoa; phylum Chordata; class Amphibia; order Anura; family Bufonidae; genus Bufo; species Bufo gargarizans. The sequence goes on from NC_058083.1 coordinate 516,819,329, forward strand.
CGATCCACTGTGACCCAGTGGGTAAGTCTACAATGAAGTCCAAGGTCAAATGGGTCCAAGGCTGGCGAGGTGCCGGAAGTGGATGTAACAGTCCAGCAGGTAATGTGCAGGGTACTTTATTAGCAGCACAAGTTGGGCAGGCAGCCACATAGTCAGTAACATCCTTTTTCATACGAGGCCACCAGACATGACGCTGCAAGGTCTTAAGAGTGATGGTGACACCAGGATGACCGGATAACACGCCATCATGTGCCCAGAGGAGTATAGGTTTTCTGAGACTACGGGCTACGTACAGGCGACCTGGTGGTATCTTCAAGCCCTGGGGAACACGATTCTGGGTTTCTTGTAGTTGTTGGGAAAGGGCCGTAGAGATCTGTGCGACAATTTTGTGAGGTGGGATTATATACTGCTCGGCTGGTTGATCTTCTTCAGAGGAAGCGAACTGTCTGGAAAGAGCGTCAGCTTTTTTGTTTCTATGTCCTGGAACGTAAGAAAGGACAAAATTAAAACGGGAGAAAAACAGAGCCCATCGAGCCTGACGTGAGTTCAGACGTCTAGCAGTCTGAAGATACAGTAGGTTTTTATGGTCAGTGAGGATAGTAAAAGGTTTGGAAGCCCCTTCCAGAAGATGTCGCCATTCAGACAATGCCAATTTGATGGCCAGTAGTTCTCGATTCCCAACATCATAATTCATTTCTGCCGGAGAAAACTTTCTAGAGAAAAAAGCTACTGGATGGATTCTACCAGACTTCGGCTGTCTCTGGGAGAGAACGGCACCTGCTCCAACCTCAGAGGCATCAACCTCAACAGTGTACTGGAGGTCAGGATTTGGATGCAGAAGAATTGGAGCTTTACTGAACATGTCCTTTAATCGCTGGAAAGCTGATTTTGCTTCTGAAGACCACGCCTTGCAATTTGTACCCTTCTTAGTCATGGCAGTAAGGGGTGCCGCAATGGAGGCAAAACTCTTAATGAAGCGTCTGTAGTAATTTGCAAATCCTAAAAAGCTTTGGAGTCCTCTTAAAGTGGTCGGTTGGGGCCATTGCAAGACAGCGGAAAGTTTTTGAGGGTCCATTTGGAAACCGTCAGCACTTATGATGTACCCAAGGAAAGGAATACAGCTTTGATGGAAACTGCACTTCTCGATTTTTGCATAAAGATGGTTTTCTCTAAGCCGTTGTAATACCTGTTTCACATGCGAGATGTGCTCTGGAAGAGTCTTGGAAAAGATTAAAATGTCGTCCAAGTAGATGATCACAAAACGGTTGCTGAAATCATGAAAAATTTCATTCATGAAACGTTGAAAGACAGCAGGTGCGTTACACAAGCCAAATGGCATGACCAAATATTCAAAGTGTCCATTACGAGTGTTGAATGCTGTCTTCCACTCGTCCCCCTCATTAATTCGAATCAGGTTATAAGCCCCTCGTAGGTCTAGCTTGGAGAATATAACAGCCCCCTTAAGTAGATCAAATAGTTCAAGAATGAGTGGCAAAGGGTAGGAGTCCTTTATGGTGATTTGATTTAACCCCCGATAGTCTATGCATGGTCGAAGGCCCCCATCTTTCTTTTCAACGAAGAAGAAACCTGCTCCTACTGGAGAAGAAGAGGGTCGGATAAAACCTCTTTCCAAGTTGTCTCTTGCGTATTCCTCCATAGATTTTTGTTCGGGCAGAGACAGGGGGTAGGTCTTTCCTTTGGGAAGAGGTGCTCCGGGAATCAATTTAATTGTACAGTCAAAAGGACGATGTGGGGGTAACACCTCTGCCTTTTGTTTGCAAAATACGTCTGCAAAGTCATGGTATTCACGAGGCAAGGTAGGTGGGATAGTCACAGGAGCCAACATGCAAGCAGAAAGTCTTTTGGGTTGGGACAAACAGCGAAGGCGACAGGACGATCCCCAGGAGGTTAGTTCTCCATTTTCCCAATCAAAAGAGGGGTTGTGAAGTTGTAACCATGGGTAACCAAGGATGATAGGCAGAAGCGGAGAATCAATAAGAGACAAGACAACTTCCTCTTTGTGGAGGAGGCCTACCTGCAGGGTGATTGTCGTAGTCTCGAATTTCACAATACCATCTCCCAAGGGCTGTCCATTCAGGGTGGTAATGTTCAGGGGTCTAGACTTAGGAACAAACGGGATGTTGTTCTTTCTTGCAAAAGTGTAGTCCAAGAATATACCCGCCGCTCCGGAATCCACAAAAGCCTCACAGAAAACAAGCTTAGAAGATAAATGGATAGTAGCCGGAACAGTAATCTTGGTCTTGGAGGATCTACCTGTAAGGTCTAAGCCAGCTCCTCCAACACTGGTTAGACCCTGCCTTTTACTGGACGGGAGGGCAGACAGATACTAAATGTCCTTTAAGTCCGCAGTACAGGCACAGGCCCAATGAACGCCTCCTTTGTTTCTCTGACTCAGTTAGGTGGAGACGGCTCACCTCCATGGGTTCCACAGGTGTCTGGGGTTCAATAGAGGTTTCAGGTTCTGGCTGAGGTGGTGCTTGGAAGTTAGGGGCCAAACGGTAAGCTGGCCTAGGAAACTTGCGGGTTCTAAGTCTCTCTTGGCATCTTTCATGGTACCGGACATCCAGACGAACACACAGCTCTATGAATTTCTCAAGGTCTTCTGGGAGATCCTTATAGACTAATTCGTCCTTGATGCGATCCGTAAGACCTTTTCGGAAGGCTGCACGTAATGCCCTTGAGTCCCAATTTGTTTCAGCAGCAAGGGTACGGAACTCAATAGCATACTGTGCCACAGATCTGGTGTCTTGTTGTATGTCCAAGAGGGAGTACTCAGCTGCAGAAACTCTACCTGGCTTGTCAAATACAATCTGGAGAGAGGCCAGAAATTTTTCAGCATCTTGGAGTACAGGATCGTTGCGTTCCAAATAAGGAGAGACCCAGGCCAGGGCCTTCCCCTTTAACAAGGAAATTACAAAAGTCACTTTGGCAGACGAAGTGCTAAAAGTTGCAGGGTTGTTGCGGAAATGCAAACGGCAAACATTTAAAAAGCCTCTGCAGTCCTCAGTATCGCCACCAAACTTGTCAGGCAAGGGAAGTTTTGGTGGTACAGAAGAGGCGGGTTGGACTGTAGTAGGAGTAGTCTCCGGAGTCCGAACCGTTGCAGAGGAACCAGGCAAACAAGATTTGAGCATGGTGCAAAGTTCATCTAACTTGGCGTCCAGGGAAGCAAGATGCTGTTCATGAGCTCCGATCAATTGTCCCTGACGTGTAATCGCCTTAACAATCTCAGCAGGGTCCACTGCCATTGTGGCCCGTTTATTATGTAAGGTACCTGTAAAAGGTAGTGTCCGAAGTGGAAATAGTGTGCTTGAGATCCAGGCAAAGCGTCGTCAGGCGAATAGTTCAGAATCAAAATCCGGAGAAGAGTCAGGCAGGCTAAGGTCATTCACGATCTGGCGGCAAGGTACAAAATCAGCAGGCTGTAGAATAGTCGGGATATCAGGCAGGAGTTCAATACAAGGAAGATCACTGAAGTCAAAACACCCAGGGAAGAAATCCAAATAAACGGGCACTGAGTGATGACCTCACTTCCTATTTAAAGGCTGTCCAGATTGAGAATTGTCCACAGCTGGCAGCAGGTGGAGCTAGAGAGTATGATGTAGTGTTGAACACAGTAAGGACATTCCCAAAGTCTAGATCTCTTCTGTAGCACAACAGGTAAGGCTATGGTTTAAGAGACCAGGAAGATCCCCGGTTCGAATACCACCCGGGTCATGACAGAAACAAAGAGAGAGGGCCCTGAGAAAGATCCTGATTATCAGAAAATTCTGGAGAGTTGACTTCCCTTAAGACTCTGCAAAATATTTGCTTCTGGGTAATGTATGTTATTGTTATATGTAGTATTCATATACAGTAAATTAGTTGGTTTGATTCTTAGCCAATCCCCTCTTATTGCGGATGGTTAAGATTAGTTGCTACATCAATATTATCACTATTTAGCAACGATGCATATTGCTGAATAAAAGTTCATATTGATTTTCAGAGAAAACTCTCTGTTGGGAATCTTTATATTCCCTAGTATAATATCAAGCCGATAATTTATAAAAGTTTTATTGCAATACTACTAAGCACCGGAGATTTGTTCATAGTTTGGCTGGTTAGGAACATGGTGCGCTGTGTATTACATGTGTGGTTTTTTTAGTGTGATTTTCTACTGTGAACGGGATAGGGATGTGCTGTGAGAGACTGTACACTGAGATGGGAGACAGCTGTGAGCATGCTGAGGGAAGGGGGTATCTGGTTGAATTTTGGGGGGCGGCTGTGTAGTAGGGTGGTGTCTGTTGGTTGTATGTGAGGGATTGTACACAGATGGTGGGGGTCGGTTGTGGATGCTCGTCCTGGGGCACTAAGTATCGGCCCTTTAGGACGAGCATTCTCGTCCTGGTTCCTTAACGTATTAAGTAAAAAAAAAAATTTTGGGCCCAAACTGGTATTTAAGTTGCTTTCCTGGCTGAAATGTTGATGGTTTTAAAAAGGTTGTGCATCTTTTTTTGTTTTTTTTCCGCCCCCTCTTCTAAGCAGACCTGAAAAGGGGAGCACACTTACTCGGTCCTGACTCTTTTAGTCACTGGCCTTAGCTGCCTTGCTCAGGTTCCCTGCTGCCAATAGCCGCTTTGCAGCAAATTGCTAGCCACAGTGTTGCTCTGCTCATCTTGCATCATGTGCCCAATTACCATGATGCAACGGCAGCAGGTCACCACTGTGGCCAGTAATGGGGTCAAAGTGGATATTGACAGCGGGGACCCGAGCAAGGCAGCTGGTGCGCAGGTACGTTTCCCTATGCAGATCTGCCTGGGAAGTTCTAATGATAGTCTCTGCTGCCTTGCACCGATTCCTCTTGTGAGTATTGCACACTTTGGTTGAAGACCTTCCCAAGTCAAACACTGAGCATTTGGAGTGGTGCATGGGAATCAAACTGCGAATTGTAAAACATTTTTCTTAGCAAAGCAAAATATAGTGATGAGATGGATGGAAGGAGACTCACTTGCTTGGCTCGGTGGTGTTATATTGTTAACATTATAGGATCATTTTCAAAAACAGAAATGGGGTCATTTACTTTCAGCACTATGCCATATTTTGGAGTAAAGAAAGTCACAAGGGCCAAGCCTGTGTGACAATACTTTATCACTCAGACATTTTTTCACTCTCCTCGCCACTAGGCAATGGCCTGGATGGCAAATTGGCCCTGGCCCATTCACAAACCAATTTCAGGTGTAAAAGTTGTCTAAAATTTACTCCATTCAGGGAGTGGAGTAGAATTTCACTTCAGACGCACACTGCCAGAGTATACACCTAAGTTATGATGAAGTGTATGTTTTGTGATAAATTAGACACATCCTTTGGCAGTCTTTATAAGTATCAGACCGCGCTGCTCAGAATCCACCAGAGATGTTCCTCTCTAGTTTGGAGCCATATGCACTTCAGACATAGAGACACATCGGTATCCACATAAGACGCTCTCTTTATCCTTGCACAACTCTGTAAATTAGCAGAGGAGACGCACAAATGGTGAAGCACCGTCAGCCAGGGACAATTATAAAAAGGTTTATTATACTCACAGACGTGAATAAATTTAAAACATCTCATAAAAGATATATGCCCTCTTGTTCTTGCCTGACCCGGGTTTCGCTTGACGCTTCGTCAGGAGTGAACCTGACGAATCGTCAAGCGAAACCAGTTACGTGTACCCCAAAATGGCACCATAAAAATACTTGTAATGCAAAAAAACAAACCCTCATACTGCTACATAAAATTAATCAAAGTTATAGCTCTTGGAAGTTAAAATAAAATAAAAATCTTGGTAGAAAAACATTTTTCCTCTGTAAGCTCTTTGCTGTGCAATTACAGATGACATCCTGAACATGACAGTGGCTTCGGCCCTGTGTGAATTCACTGATGTGTTATAAGACTTGACTTAATTCTATTTCAATTTACACATTCAGAACATGAAAATAATTTCTCCCTGTGTGGATTCTCCGATGTCTAACAAGATCTGTTTTATGGTTATCACTAGTGTTCAGCAAAGTAAACCATTTGTAGTGGAATTCAGTCTGAATTTTAGGAAAAAAAATATATAAAATCTATTTTAAATGAAGCCAAATTTCTTTGGGCTTCGCGATAACGAATAATTTTTCCTAAAATGGTGGCTGGAGTTGTCTTAGAAAAAACAGGAGAATAAAAAATGTACTCACCCCATCCACTTGCTCGCAAAGAGGCAGTCTGCTTCTCTCTTAACTAAAAAAATACCTGTGGAAGGACCTGCACTCAGTGTGATGATGTCACCGTGCTCTCGCAGCATGATCACATGGTGAAGTCATCACACTAAGCGCAGGTACTTCTGCTGGTCTTTTTTAATTAAGATAAAAGAAGACAGCCCCTGTGCGAGCAAATGGATGAGGTGAGTGATTTTCTATTAACCTTAAAGGCCATATGTGCATATGAGCGTATTACTGTTTTTAATGGCTGTTAGACGGGTGCACTTCGGTCTAAGGGGCCGTTAAAAATGGTCTCGTTGATTGATAGGCTAAATGAGGTTTTAACATAGTGATTCGTGACAAATTAATTCAGGACAAATCAAATTTCTTGTTGAACTTTGACCAAGCTGCAGAATAGAATTTTTCTAAAGTTCGTTCATCTCCAGTTATCACATTCTGAACATTAAAATCGATTCTTTACAATGTGAATTCTCTGGTGTTTAACAAGATATGATTTCTTTGTATAAGATTTCCCACACTGTAAACAAGAAAATGGCTTCTCCCCTGTGTGAGTTCTCTCATGTATAACAAGATGTGATTTCTGTGTGTATGATTTCCCACATTCTAAACAAGAAAATAGCTTATCCCCTGTGTGAATTCGCTGATGTTTAACAAGAGTTGATTTATCTTTAAAACATTTCCCACATTGTAAACAAGAAAAGGGTTTCTCCCCAGTGTGCCTTCTCTCATGTATAACAAGAGCCGATTTATCAGTAAAACATTTCCCACATTCTGAGCAAGAAAATGGCTTCTCCCCTGTGTGACTTCTTTGATGTTTAACAAGAGTTGATTTATCTTTAAAACATTTCCCACATTCTAAACAAGAAAAGGGTTTCTCCCCTGTGTGATTTCTCTCATGTATAACAAAAGCTGATTTATCAGTAAAACATTTCCCACATTCTGAGCAAGAAAATGGCTTCTCCCCTGTGTGACTTCTTTGATGTTTAACAAGAGTTGATTTATCTTTAAAACATTTCCCACATTCTAAACAAGAAAAGGGTTTCTCCCCTGTGTGATTTCTCTCATGTATAACAAAAGCTGATTTATAAGTAAAACATTTCCCACATTCTGAGCAAGAAAATGGCTTCGCCCCTGTGTGAATTCTCTGATGTCTAACAAGATGTGATTTACGGTTAAAATCTTTTTCACATTCTGAACATGAAAATGGCTTCGCCCCTGTGTGAATTCTCTGATGTCTAACAAGATGTGATTTACGGTTAAAATCTTTTTCACATTCTGAACATGAAAATGGCTTCTCCCTTGTGTGAATTCTCTGATGTACAACTAGATTTGATTTACATATGAAATATTTCCCACATTCTAAACAAGAAAATGACTTCTCCCCGGTGTGACTTCTCTGATGTTTACCAAAAGTTGATTTATCAGTAAAACATTTCCCACATTCTAAACAAGAAAATGGCTTCTCCCCGGTGTGATTTCTCTCATGTATAACAAGAGATGATTTCTGTGTGTAAGATTTCCCACATTGTAAACAAGAAAATGGCTTTGCCCCTGTGTGAATTCTCTGATGGTTAAGAAGATTTGATTTCTGCTGAAAACATTTCTCACATTCTGAACATGAAAATGGCTTCTCTCCTGTGTGAGTTCTCTGATGTCTAATAAGAGCTGATTTAGATTTACAACATTTCCCACATTCTGAGCATGAAAGAGCATTCTCCCCTGTGTGACTTATTTGATAATTAACACTTCTTCTGTGGCTTTTAATTTGCTTAACAGTCTGTGATAAATCAGAAGATTGAAATCCATCCAAAGGATCTGATAATAGATCTTTGCTGTGAATAGCTGAGGATACATCTGCAATAATGGCATGCGCTTCATGTGCATCTTCTGTGACATCACAATCTTCTGTTCTGAAATCTGATATCACATGTTTCTCTGAGCTCCTGGTACAGTCATCTGTCAAGAATAAATCTGAGTTTTATCATTTTTTAATAATAGAACCTTAAAATTATATATAGATTTTATAACAGCTCTATATAAATAAATAAATAAAAATCCATACAAATTACAAGTCATGGAGCAAAATTCAAATATCAACTGACTATGGGAAAACAGATCACAATCTCACAGTAGACCAGTAGATGATGATGTTAGGTCACCAGGCTGTTCACTTGTATTTTCCACTCTTGTGCTGAAGCCAGCATCTTCATAGGTTCACAAGGGATCTGTGAGTCAGTGCTATAAGCTGGTGTCCATCTCACACACTGACCGCTAACTGCACTTGAGCACAAAACACACCAGAAATTGAAGCTGAAAGCCCACCTTCTATCTACCTTACAGATGTAGTAAATATATTATTGTTCATATACCACATACATATAAATAATACCGGCATGTACTGTACATATAATGCTCTGTTCATATCACATTTATGGGCTCTAACATATACACCCAGGATGTATACATTGAATTGATGCGTATGACAGATACCAGACAGTGACATCTATTTTATTTATTTTTTTGTTACTGGATATATTTTTATGGAATACTGATGTATAGAAGCCAGATGGATACCAAAAGCCTCTGGACACATTTACCTTTTATGTTGGCAGTTTTCCCAATGTACAAACTAAACATATATCGCAATCATGATGTAAACTCAGCCTATAAGATAGATTCACTCACACACATAAAGGTTCATCATTAAATTACACACATGTAAGTACATACTACATAGACACAAATTACATGAATATACTATACACGTTGAGCATTACTCATACACATTACATGTTTATACAGTGTGTGTGTGTGTGTGTGTGGATATATTGTAGGAAGGAGCAAGGGTCCGCCGTTGACGGAAGGAATGTGTCACAGAGTTTCCTGGCTTCGGTGACGTAAGAGCCGGTATTTTGAGGTGTCAGCGGCAGCTAATGCTGATTGATACTTTGCTATTTTAGTATGGCTGTATAGCTGATCCAGGACAGCTGTTACTGGGAGTAGCCAAAGTGATGGGTGGGTGACTACTCCCCACGTTCCAGGCCGGGTTTTGGCAGGCCTATAAAAAACAACCAGCAGTGTCAGCTGTGAGTGGATTACTCCTCTCTGACAGTGGAGCTCTGTCACTCTCTGTGTTGGATACGAAATAATCCCAGCAGACAAACTTGCTCTTCAGAATGTAGTTTATTAAACGGTTCACAGAACGCGTTGCGGCATGTCAGCCTACCTCAACTGCACTCTCTGTGTTGGGACCTGGGAGTTTGGGTCTGGATTAAGGCCTGCTACCTTGTTGGTGTAAAAGCAGGTGGATTAGGCTTTATCCAAGGACTTCTTCTTTGCCGCATGGTGTGAACGACCACCAGAATGACAAGGTGACTGTTTTCCTTGAAGCAGACTTTTTGTTTTGTCATTTACTTAATGTGTTAATAAACACTGAACTGTTTAATTCAAAGACTTTGTTGTTGCCTCTATACTGCCTACCAGAATGAATCCCCACAATATAAATATATATATTATATATATACACACACACACACACACACACACACACACACACACACACACACACACACACAGTCACAGTATAAAGAAAAGAAGGAAAGCAGCACAATAAAAAAATAGGACAGGTGCAATCCCTCAATCCCTCTCAGGATCATTGACCAGAATCCAAAGTTTGATAAAAATAGAAAAAGAGGCAGCACTCCAAAATAGTGAAAATTGTGGACTTTCTATTCGCCCATGCTATTGCAACATTTCAGCTCAACTCAATGGAGCCTTTGTCAAGCAATGTGTCATGTGCCAAACAGTATGTGTGTATATGTGTATATATATATATATATAAAATATATACACACACACACACACGTGGTAATTATCCCATAAAGTGTATAATCAATTAACCCCGAATCAGTCACTGAACCCTTCAGGTGCCGCGATCAACACTGATTGCAGCACCTGTGAGTTAAGGCAGACAAACTTAATTCCCTCTGCCTTCCAATCGGAGCCCCCGCAGTGAAATCATGGGGCTCCGATCAGTTGCCATGGCAGCCTGGACGCTGCTGAAGTGTTCCAGGCCTGCCATGGTAATTTCCGTGCTGAGCTATGCATGAGGCACAGCTCAGAATGGATAGTGTAAAAATCCTGTTCATCCTATTAGAGCTATACTAGGGTGAATAGGAGAAGGGATCAAAAGATACCACGTTCTAGCCCCCTAAGGGGGGTAATAGTTTTTTGGGTTTTTTTTAAGTGAAAAAAGTTTATAACAAAATAAAAATCAAAAATAAAAACTCACCAAAATATTTAAATAACTCCCCTTTTCCAATTTTACGTATAAAAATATATAAAGAATAAAAAAATTATTATATTACAATAGGTATTGCCGCATCCGAAAATGTCTGAACTATTAAGGCTACTTTCACACTTGCGTTCGGGGTTCCGCTTGCAAGTTCCGTTTGAAGGCTCTCACAAGCGGCCCCGAACGGATCCGTACAGCCCCAATGCATTCTGAGTGGATGCGGATCCGCTCAGAATGCATCAGTATGGCTCCGTTTGGCCTCCGTTCTGCTCAGCAGACGGACACCCGAACAGATAGAGAACAACATGAAAGATGGCCGTCTGCATTCTAATAGTCACTGCGCATGTGAATTGCCATTACAGTTTGCACCTGCGCTTCTTTCATAAGTAACATGGAGTAGGAGCTCTTAGGAAACTAAGTAAACTACATCAGAGCGCCTGCGCATAGCTTCAGTAAGCGCTGAAACATATAAATAAGGGACATAATGTTGGCCATGATAATCACCAAATTATTGAATACTCCACCAAGGGGGAGAAACCCAGGGTTCCCAGCCATTTCCGCCTTGTGTAGGTGGAAAACAAAAATTACTCTTACCGGTAATTGTTTTTCTTCAAACCCATGACAGCACCTATGTGACTATGTCCTCCAGGACAGGAAACCTGAAGAGATAAAATGGTTCACACCCTCACCGCACCTCAGTGATTATAATAACCAAATGTCACGGAAGGTGTACATAAAACTAGAAGACACAAAATGAAGATCCGACTGACTGGATCCAAAACTAAGGAACCAAAGGGATAGCCCTGCAACAGACCTGGCTCTCTCCCTAACTGCTCAGCCTACGCAAAAATCTCAATGGTAGATGATCGCATATCCTCGTACCTCGACAGCATATCACCTGAACACCCTATAATAGTGAGGGGACACGACCACCGGCTCCCTACACAGATACGGAGGGAGTCAGGGTCACCTGGGATCCAGCAAACAGGAAATACTAATGAATGAACAAAACTTATCTGTAGAAGATTCAGTAATAGCATCCAGCATGCATGCATACACTCCAGGAAGTAATATAAACCGCAAAGTGATGCAGTATGGGAAGGGATTTAAAGGGATGCAATCAGTGCAACTACATGACAGCTGAGAGAGGCTAACGAGATGAGAAAAGGAAAGCAAAACACAAGGAACCTCAAGGAGGAGGTTCTGAAGGACGTCTGTCAGAGCTTCTCAGATGTCTGGTGGTGACAGTACCCCTCCTTCTACGAGTGGACTCCGGACACTCAGAGTCCACCTTCTCAGTGTGAGACCTATGGAAAGCCCTGATGAGACGAGTGGCCTTAATGTCCGTCACTGGGACCCACATCCTCTCCTCAGGACCATAACCCTCCCAATGAACGAGGTACTGGAGAGAACCGCGGACAACACAAGAATCCACAATCCTAGAGACCTGAAATTCAAGATTACCATCAACCACAATCGGAGGAGGAGGCAAAGGCAAGGGTACAATGGGTTGGACATAAGGTTTTAATAAGGACTTATGAAAAACATTATAGATCTTCCAAGTCTGAGGAAGATCAAGACGGTAGGCAACAGGATTGATGACGGACAAGATTTTGTAAGGCCCAATAAACTTAGGACCCAACTTCCAGGAGGGAACCTTCAATTTGATATTCTTAGTAGACAACCACACTAGATCACCAACATTCAGGTCCGGACCAGGCACACGTCTCTTATCCGCCACACGCTTATATCTCTCACTCATGCTCTTTAGATTATCCTGAATTTTTTGCCAAATAGATGACAAAGACGAGGAGAATCTATCCTCATCAGGTAAACCAGAAGACCCCTCTCCAGAGAATGTCCCAAACTGCGGATGAAACCCATATGCACCAAAAAATGGTGACTTATCAGAGGACTCCTGACGACGGTTATTTAAAGCAAACTCAGCAAGGGACAAAAAAGAACACCAATACTCCTGATTCTCCGCCACAAAATAGCGCAGATATGTCTCCAGATTCTGATTGACGCGCTCTGTCTGACCATTCGACTGCGGGTGGAAAGCAGAAGAGAATGACAACCGAACCCCCAAGCGAGAACAGAAAGCCTTCCAGAATCTGGAAACAAACTGTGAGCCTCTATCAGAGACTATGTCTGAAGGAATTCCATGCAATCAATAAATGCCTGCGCCAGCGTCTTAGCATTGGGTAAGCCAGGAAAAGGAATGAAATGCACCATTTTTCTAAAACGGTCCACCACCACAAGAATCACAGTCTTCCCCGAAGAACGAGGCAGGTGCGTAATGAAGTCCATAGACAGATGTGTCCAAGGACGGGAAGGAATGTGTAACGGAAGGAGAGGACCTGATGGCCGTGAATGAGGGACTTTGGCACGAGCGCAGGTCTCGCAGGCTGCCACAAAACCCTCAACCGACTTATGAAGCGCCGGCCACCAGAATCTCCGAGCGATGAGATCCACTGTGACTCTTGCCCCCGGGTGCCCAGCAAGGACAGTATCGTGGTGCTCCTTTAAAAATCTTGTGTCTTAAAGCGAGAGGCACAAACAACCTCCCAGGAGGACAAAGATCAGGAGCCTCTGACTGGGCTGCCTGCACCTCTGCCTCCAATTCAGGAAAAAGAGCAGAGACCACCACACCTTCAGCCAAAATGGGACCCGGGTCTTCAAAATTCCCACCTCCCGGAAAACAACGTGGCAGGGCATCCGCCTTCACATTCTTAACCCCAGGGCGGAACGTGACAACAGAATTAAACCTTGAAAAGAACAAAGACCATCTGGCCTGTCTCGGGTTCAGACGCTTGGCAGACTCCAAGTAGGCCAGATTCTTATGGTCAGTAAACACAGTAATAGGGTGTCTGGTTCCCTCTAGCCAATGGCGCCATTCCTCAAAAGCTAACTTGATGGCCAACAACTCCCTATCTCCCACATCGTAATTTCTCTCTGCGGAGGAGAGTTTCTTCGAGAAAAAGGCACACGGTTGCCATTTGGCAGGAGAGGGACCCTGAGACAAGACCGCACCCACACCCACCTCAGAAGCGTCCACCTCAACTATGAAGGACAGAGAAATATCAGGTTGTACCAAGATGGGAGCGGAAGCAAAACTCTCCTTGATATTAGAAAAGGCCTTACGCGCCTCTACCGACCAGGAGGAAGAATCTACCCCCTTTCTAGTCATATCAGTGAGTGGTTTAACAACGGAGGAATAATTCAAAATAAACTTCCTGTAATAATTGGCAAAACCTAAAAAACGCATCAGCGCCTTCTGATTCTCAGGAAGCTCCCACTCAAGCACAGCGCGGACCTTCTCGGGGTCCATGCGAAAACCAGAAGCGGAGAGAAGAAACCCCAGAAATTGAATTTCTGGAACCGCAAACACACATTTTTCCAGTTTAGCGTACAATTTATTCTCCCGCAGGATGAGCAAGACCTGACGTAAAGTGTTCCTTATGAGTTTTGAAATCAGGAGAAAAAAAAATCAAAATGTCATCTAGATACACTAATACAAATCTCCCCATTAAATGATAAAAAATGCTGTTCACAAAATGCTGAAAGACGGCTGGAGCATTCATCAAACCAAAAGGCATAACCAAATTCTCAAAATGGCCCTCAGGGGTATTGAAGGCCGTCTTCCATTCGTCTCCTTCTCTGACCCTGACCAGGTTGTATGCCCCTCTTAGATCCAAATTGGAAAAAGCTTTAGCCCCAACAATCTGGTTAAACAGGTCCGGGATCAGAGGAAGCGGATAAGGGTCACGAATAGTGATACTGTTCAGCTCCCTGAAATCCAGACATGGTCTTAAAGAACCATCTTTTTTCTTAACAAAGAAAAAACCAGCGGCAACAGGTGATTTCGAGGGTCGTATGTGTCCCTCTCTCAGACTCTCAGAGATATAAGCACGCATAGCGACCTTTTCAGGTTGGGAGAGATTGTATAAACGAGATTTAGGCAGCTTGGCGCCTGGGGTGAGATTAATAGGGCAATCGTACTCCCTGTGAGGGGGCAAGTCCTGAACACCACTCTCAGAGAACACATCCGAAAATTCAGAGAGAAGAGATGGTACAGTCTTAGTAGAAACCTCAGAAACAGATGTCGTGAGGCAATTCTCTCGGCAAAAGTCACTCCAACCATTTATTTGCCTCGCTTGCCAAATCAATGGTGGGGTTATGTTTAGTGAGCCAGGGTAGCCCCAACACTAGAGGAGTAGGCAACCCGCTTAGGACGAAACATGACACATCCTCAACATGAGTATCACTCACAATCAAACGGATATTGTGAACTATGCCCTTTAAAAGTGGAACGGAATCAATAGCAAAAACAGGTATATCCTTTCCCAAAGTGCATACCTGGAAACCATGAGTTATAGCAAATTGATTATCAATGAGATTGACAGCTGCTCCACTATCTACAAAAATCTCACAAAAAATGTTCTTGCTTTCTAGCGCCACCCTGGCAGGTAGGATAAAACGGGAACTACAAGCAAACTGAAAACCTTTAATTTCCGCATCAACCTTGCCAATAGTAACAGATGGAAAGTTTTTAGAGGATTTTTTTCTGTTTATTTATTACTCTTAAAAAACTGCCTGAATCTCCTAGAGGGACAAACATTTGCCAAATGATTTATACCTCCACAACAGAAACAAACCTTTCTATGAGGGCTGAATCTTCTATTGTCAGAGGCAATCAAACCCAGCTGCATGGGCTCCTGCTCAGAAGGGATTGAGAGCGACTGAGACCCCTGTGCACTGAATGAGACCGCCGCACTGTCCTTGGACTGAGTATGACAGGAAGGAGTGATCTCTCCTCTCTCTCTAAGACGCCTGTCAATACGAACGGCCCGAGACATGGCAGAGTCCAAGGAGGTAGGTCTCTCATGAAAGGCAAATGCATCTTTCAATCCGTCTGAAAGACCATGGCAAAATTGACTTCGGAGTGCAGCATCATTCCAACCAGTATCAGCTGCCCATCTCCGAAATTCTGAGCAGTATATCTCTGCGGATTGTTTACCCTGACATAAAAGACGTAGTCTAGACTCAGCCAGAGCAATATGATCCGGATCATCATATATCTGACCCAGGGCTAAAAAAAATTAATCCACTGAACGGAGGGGCCGTGCCCCCACCGGCGGCGTAAAGTCCCAAGACTGAGCGTTATCCCTGAGCGGCGAGATGATGATCCCCAGCCTCTGCTCCTCATCACCAGAGGAATGGGGAAGTAGGCGAAAATGGAGTTTGCAAGCCTCTCTAAACGAACAAAATTCTCACTACCCCCGGAGAACGTATCCGGAAGCGAGATTTTAGGCTCAGAGCAAATTCCATGAACACAAGCAGAAACGGTCACCTCAAACTGAGAGACAGTTTTCCGGAGATCTTCTACCTCCAGTGAAAGACCCTGCATGCGGTCAATCAAGGTTGAAACCGGATTTATGCTTAAGACTATTTTGGCGGTTTATAATGTCACGGAAGGTGTACATAAAACTAGAAGACACAAAATGAAGATCCGACTGACTGGATCCAAAACTAAGGAACCAAAGGGATAGCCCTGCAACAGACCTGGCTCTCTCCCTAACTGCTCAGCCTATGCAAAAATCTCAATGGTAGATGATCGCATATCCTCGTACCTCGACTGCATATCACCTGAACACCCTATAATAGTGAGGGGACACGACCACCGGCTCCCTACACAGATACGGAGGGAGTCAGGGTCACCTGGGATCCAGCAAACAGGAAAATACAAATGAATGAACAAACTTATCTGTAGAAGACACAGTAGTAGCATCCAGCATGCATGCATACACTCCAGGAAGTAATATAAACCGCAAAGTGATGCAGTATGGGAAGGGATTTAAAAGGGATGCAATCAGTGCAACTACATGACAGCTGAGAGAGGCTAACGAGATGAGAAAAGGAAAGCAAAACACAAGGAACCTCAAGGAGGAGGTTCTGAAGGACGTCTGTCAGAGCTTCTCAGATGTCTGGTGGTGACACCAAAACCCCGGAGGCGTGCCAACCACCAAAGAATAGGCTTGAAATAAGAGAAGAGACAATACAAAAAAAGGAACCAGTTCCGTACATTATATCCCTATTCAATATCATGCATCTATCTGCCCAATTGGCAAATTTCCCCCCTTTTTTTTTTTTTTAAAGATTAAATTAAAGTTAAGGGTGGGAAATTTCGGGATGCTGGCGCTCTCATGGGCTTCAAGAAAAACAATTACCGGTAAGAGTAATTTTTGTTTTGCCCTCACCCATGACAGCACCCATGCTAGAATAAACTAGAAGTTAAACTTTTGGGGGGGACGGGACGGACGACTACAGCCTGTAGTACTTTCCCCCCGAAGGCTGAATCTGAATTTAGATGCATCCTATAGTGTCTAAAAAAGGTATGAGGAGAACTCCAAGTGGCTGCTCTTCAGATTTGGGCTGCTCTTATTGAATATGTCCCAAACCCAGTTGGGGGAGACAAGTTTAAAGAAGAAAAGGCAAGGGAAATAGCATTTTTGACCCATCTAGCAATGGCACTAGTAGAAAGTTTGAATTTCCGAGACCCTTCTAGCTGAATTAACTGCAATCAGAAAAGCCATCTTGAAGGGAAGCAATATAATGGAGATATTATTAACCGATTGAAACATCTCTTGAGATCTCTCCTCACTGGTAAGGTCCAAGGAGGCTCTACTGATAACCTCTGAAGGTGTGTGTACCATGATCTCTTTGGCCACTTAGGAGCTACAAAGATTACTGAGGCTCCCTCAACACTCGGGGAATAAAGCAAATAAGGGGAAAGGCAAAGCCCAGCTCCTGATTCTAGTCTTGCGCTAACCCATCTATTGCAAGAGGACTGTCCAAAGGATTGAGGGAGCAGAACCTTTCAACCTTTCTGTTGGCTCTGGAAGCAAACAGATCTACTGTGGGAAGACCATTTTTTTAGACTATTTCCAGTCCTTGTTCAGACACCATTCCCCTGCTCCTTTCCTCTGGAACTGTTAATTCTATGGCCATCTTTACAGCTTTTAGTTCCTTGAAGTTGGAAGAGGCTTTCCTTGAGTTTAGGTCCCACCTCCCTTGCCAGTACCTGTTCTGACAGTGAGCTCCCCAACCCCAGGGACTGGGGTCTGCGATCTTTGAAAGACCATGGGACTCCCACAAGACAGATTCTTTGGTATTGTCCACCATAACAGGGAACACCTGGCCTTTGATGAAATGTGGAATTTTCGGTCCAAAGAGTGCGTCCCAGTATCTCAGAATATCCATCTGTAGCTCTCTGGAGTGAATCTGTGCATATGTTACTGCTGGAATAGTGGACGTCATATGACCGAACACAGCCATTGCTTCTCTAATAGTACACAGGTAGGAGTGAAAAATTGACATAATCTACTCCCTGATTAATTCCCTCTTTATGAGGGGAAGGAAATTCTTTTGTTGGCAGGAGTCCAACTGGATTCCTAAAAACACACAAATCTGAGAGGGAACAAGGTATTATTTTTCCCAATTTATTTCCCAATGAAAATCTACTAACGTTGAACATAGAAGATCTTTATCTCTCTCCAACTCTACCTTTGAATGGGAAATCAACAGAAAATCATCTAGATAAGGTACTTAAGTTACGCCTCTTAGTCTTACAAAGGCCGCTATCTCTGCTACCACCTTTGTAAAAACTCTTGGAGCCTGAGATATGCCAAAGGGGAGCGCCCTGTACTGAACAACTTTCCTCTTATCCAAACTGCTGTTCTCAAGAATTTCTGGTACGAGGCATGAATCGGAATGTGATAGTAAGAGTCTTCCAGATCCAAGCTTGCATCCAACAATTCTGGAAGACTAAATTTGTCGCTGACTTTATTGTTTCCATATGGAATTTCTTGTAAGTTAGGGATTTGTTTAGACTCTTCAGATTAAGTATTATTCTGAACGATCCATTTGGCTTTCTTACTAAGAAAAGAGGGGAATAGAAATCCTTCCCTACTTCTCTTTTGGGAACTGGGCAAACCACCCCTTTGCTTAATAGAGTCATAACTTCCAATTCTAAAGTATCTCTTTTTTGTGATCCTTGAGGCATATTGTTTGAACAAAAAAGTTGAGTGGACGAGAAAGGAATTCTATCCGATACCCATGTTTTATAACCTCTAGAATCCATCTGTTCTGGGAAATGGACCCCCCGGTAAGGAAAAAAACTGTGATAACCTTCCTCCCACCTGACTTCTGGCGTCATTGCTGTTTGTCTCTAGATCTACTTTCTTGGGGCTTGAACAAAAAATAGCTAGATCTTTTAGGAAATCTCTCTCTTTTATCACCCTGCCTTTCCCTTTGTTTTCTAAAATTGGACTGGGGTTTACAAAAAAAAAGTAGGCTTCTGGGCCAAAAAGCCTAGAACCGACACAGGGGACTACACAGTCTAGCCTTAAAGCCCTGGTCTCCTTTCCACTACTTTAACCAGATAGAGCGTCTGGCAGCATTCGACATGGCTACCGCTCTTGCAAAAAAAACGCACTGCATCAGTGGATGCATCTGCTAGGAAATCAGCTGCTTTAAGGAAGGTAGGAAGACAAGAGAGTAATTCTTCTCTAGGATTTTTGTCTTTAATATGAGACTCAAGCTGATCTAACCATAACCTTAAAGACCTAGAGACCCAGGAGGCAGCAATAGCAGGCCTAAGACTAGTGGATGCTGATTCCCAAGTTCTTTTAAGATAAATGTCAGCTTTTTTATACAACGGATCTCCCAGGCATCCCAGTTCTTCGAATGGAAGCGCCGATTTTTTTCTTAGCAACTGGTGCATCCACTTTGGGGGCCCTATCCCATACCTTAGATACAGATTATTCAAAGGGATACTTTCTCTCGACTGTAGTTGGTATAAAAAATTCCTATCAGGATGTTTCCACTCCGTTCTAATAAGAGCTTCTATATTTTTATGCACTAAAAATACTCTATGATGTTTAGGACCCAGTCACTCAAAAACTTGGTCAGCTATTGATTTAGGCTGTTTTACGTCCTCTAACTGCATGGTAGCTTTAAACAGGCTTTAATAAAAGTTCAGTATCTTCAGCTAGAAACAGGGCCCTCCGAAGACGAAAAATAATCTGAGATATTGTGGCTGGAATTCAAATAGTCATCCTCCCCAGGGTTTTCAGAATCAATCTCTCTACTGTAACCGTCCCTTTCTGGTGACCGTGGCAGATTTGGTTTCAGGGACTTAAGAGATGATTTAACTTGAGATCTCACCAAAGCCTTAATACTTTTGGATAAAGATTGTGACTCTTCCAGAACCAGTTTATCCACACATCCTGACATAGTGGTCTAACATAAGATGCTGGTAAAGCTACACTACATCCAATACATTCTTTATTCTTAAATGAATTCTTAGGTGTTTTTGATACCTATAACAACAAAAGCATTCCATAAATATTAGGAGAGGATATCTCTCACCATATGTAGAGGTAACTTCCCTGCTCCTCAGGTCCAGTACCGCGCTTATGGGCCTCAAGGGGTCGGCACGTCGTGAATCACCCGGCTCCGACATTGTATCCAGTTACCGAATCCAGCACAGCACTCAGTGCGCAAAGAGAGCTGGCTGCCTTCTCCAGTGGCCATTTATAACGCGCCTTGGCCTCCTTTTAACACTAGGCCCAAATCCCTAATCAAGCCGACAAAAAGTGCCACATCCTCTGGCGTTGCATAACATGAAGTGACGACATGACACCAGAAGCTTACCGCCACCCGTCCCCAAGCGCATGCTTAGAACGCGCATTGGTTCAGAGCAGATATCTTTAAGAAGGGATCCCATGCACCCCGACAAACTGAATTGGAAGCCGCCAGAACATGGCCACATCGGCTCCCCTAGATGCTGGGAGAAGTCAGATGGAAGGTAGACTAACGCCGCATGGGATAGGCCCCTTTACGGTGAGTAGACCCGGCCCTTCCCCAGCCCCAGGGTGTGAACCCAAGCTTGGAGCAAGAGCTCCCTAGGTACATCCTATCTGGAGGACAGGAAACCTGAACTGAGGTGTGGTGGGGGTGTGAGCCATTTTCTCTCTTCCCTGTCCTGGATGGGAGGACCTATTCGCATGGGTGCTGTCATGGGTGAGGGGAAAAAGTACTTGGGGCACCATAAGTGTCACAAATTCCCCCACACACACACAAGAGAAAGAGCAAAAGGTATAAGAGCGGCTAACCATGATGATCTAAAGCAGGGATGTCAAACTCGTGGCACTCCAGCTGTTGCAAAACTACAACTCCCATCATGCCTGGGCATACTACAGCTATCAGGGAATGATGGGAGTTGTAGTTTTGCAACATCTGGAGGGCCATGAGTTTGACATCCATGATCTAAAGGGATATAAAGGCAGATGAATATCCCCTGCAAAAGGAGGTCCCCCCCAGATGAGTCAGAGGGACCCTCACTCCCAGTGAGGGGAAGAGGAATCCGGCACACAGATCGTGTGTCATGGATCCTCACCCCAAATCTTGGGTCATTAGTCCACTATTATCAATATAAAATGGTGACCCCTATAGGGGAAAGGAGACAGCAGAGAAAGGACAGATGATCACTCCCCCACCATGCCAATGAAAACAGAGGGCAGAGGGAGGAGCAAGCACGATGTCCACCTCCGTTATCACCATCATATTACCAACTTAGAATAAAAAGATGCAGTCCTCTGGTGAGGTCCTCCACTAAACAAAGAAAAATAAAACTCAAACAGCGGGCAAAAAAAAAAAAAAAAAACAATGAGCAAACCGTACAAAATTGCATAATCCAGGAGGCCAGAGATTGGTGAAGCTGTCATGTCCACATTCAAGTAATTTGTATAATTCACATTCTTCCTTACACCGTGTGTTATCGGGGTTCTAGACATAAATCTTACACCGGTGGTGTCCTGGGTTTCACACCCAATCAGGGAGAGGGAAATTGTGTAATGAATATTGCAGCCACCTATAGACTGCATCCAGTAGTAATTCTCCTCTGAATGTTGGTTTGCATGAAAACGTAACTTTTAATATTCCAGTGAAAATGGTTTATAACTATTTTTATGCAAATAAAGGGGCGGCCATTATTAAAAATCCATTAAAGTGAACTTATCACCAGAAATGGCCTATGTAGCTATTTACATGTCCCCACTGTACAAGCTGCCAACTTTCAGAAACTGGTTTTGTTGAATTTGACAATTAGGTTGTTTGTAGGAAAAACCCACTTGTAGGAGCCACTGGGGAGAGTGGGGTATAGCACTGAAGACTTTAGCAGGAAGGGGTGAGCAGAATGGCCGGCAAGCTGTCACTGACCCTGGGGATTTGTCCTCCTAGGATTACTTCTTTAGGGCAGAACATTGTGAAATCTTTATGGTCAGACAGGCAGCTGCTAGTGTTCATTGGTGGCTCTTTTTATTTCAGCTCTACCATAAGGCTTTTCCTATTTCCTAAGATTCAGAAGTGTCAGTAAAGCCTCTAAGTACTACGGAAAGAGGGATTATGGAAGTTAGAAGAATGGGTGATAACCCCAACCTTCTGATCAATACTATGGGACACCTGGTATCGGTAACAATTGTGTGCTAATAAAGGAAAACCTGTCAGAAAGTACAATATGTGACCCCCAAACTGCCACCACTACCTGACTATACAATGAGACATCAGTAGGCAGTGAAGGAGCAGAATCTGTGAGTCTTCTCTGCTTTATGTAGTGGTTACTACTCACCTGGGTGGTTATCTGTGGGAATGTCCTCTTTGATCTGCTCATCACTCCTCACATATGTATCTTCAGCCTTAATAATGGTCAGATCTTTACCCAGAATTAAAAGCTGTGAAACAGAAATTGTAAAAGTCAGCAGACTGATGGAGAAGTCGTGTGGAATGTTTGATGTGACCAGAAAAGATCATTAATTACAATGACAAAAAGTGATGAAATGACAGCAGAGTTATCTGCTATGGCAGCGGTCCATGCCTATAGCTCCTCTCCTTCCTGCTGGTGGGCACGTCTGCTGCCTGGTTTACCTGCTCCATAGCTTTAGGGCTCCAGTGGTCCAGTCCCACAGACATCCCTCTCTCCATTCCCAGTGGTCCCAGCTGCTGGAATAACGCTGTCCTCCCACACAAGCTGAGGCCTGCTTCCTGCCGATAATGACCTTCTCTGCCCATAGGTCATGTGTGCACACACTATCTCTGGCTCTTATAGGGCCGGCATGCACGCACTCTGATCTCTACAAGCCATGGAAAGGAGCCTGATCAATAGGTTCTAGTATGCTAGTTTCATGCAAAGCTTGTCTGTTCTGTGTACAGATTTCTGTCTGACTTCTAGATTGACCCTTTGCTGTCTGACCTGACCCTTGCCTGACCTCCGTTCTGATCCTGAGCTGCTTGCCCTGACAACGGACCATTTATCAGACTGTGTATATTCTGCCTTTCCTGACCCCGTGGGTCACCAGTGACTTGTACAGAAACCACTTCAAGTGCAGCAGCCTAGTGGTTCCCCTGCAACAAAGTCCAGATCCCTGTAGAGGGGATAAAGTGGAGGGGGGGCTCACTTATCTAACACACTTTGGAGCAGAACCATGTCAAATCTGTTCAAGAGACACAGTGGATCTACATGTGCCATGTTTCATTGTCTGACCCAAAAATATCTGCAGGTCTCCTGTATATATGCATCTAGTTGGTTCCTTATTCCAACCAGCAGTCTCTACTGACCAGAAAACTGTGAGAAGATCCAGACGACATGCAAGGTCTATAGTTAGCTGTAATCCTGCCATCTCTACCTTTCTCGTTATACAAGGATAAAACATATAATACTGGTTTATAAAACAAGACTGAACACAAGATCTTCACAGCACTTCTACAGATCATAGGGAACCTTTCATGAGACCTTATTTCCATCTATCTGATCATCATATGGAATGCTTTGATGTTCTTCTGAACCATCCTGTAGAAGAAGAGGACTGGGACATCTCTCATCCTGTAGAAGAAGAGGACTGGGAGTTGTTCTCTCTTCTTTAACTGTAGGGAAAACATACGGTGACAATGAATTTCTTACATATGACTAGTGACAGGATGTGTGTATTTAGTCATGTCTTTACTTGGTGGCTGGTGTTCCTCCATCATGACGTTCTTGTACAGATCTTTGTGTCCTTCTAAATACTCAGACTCCTCCATGGAGAAATAGACGGCGACATCCTGACACCTTATAGAAACCTGACAACACAATGATACAGTCATCACCCATATCCCATCATAGTATTACTGTATAATGTCCCGGCATTCCCAGCGATGTCACCTCTCCAGTCAGCAGCTCAATGATCTTCTTGGTGAGCTCTAGGATCTTCTCTCTGTTTACTTTCTCAAGTAACGGGATGTGAGGTGTCGTCCTGGATATTGGGCTCAGGATTCCTCCCCGTCCTTCAGATACCGGGGTCTGACAATGCTCACTAGAGGTCTTCTTCACTACTGTGTATTCCTGGTTATGGAGAGACGCAGTAATAAATATCACTCCATACATCTCCAGAGTCCCTCACCTCTCCAGTCATGTCTGTCTGTTAGTAACATAGAGAAGATGATGTAATGTGCCATCATCAGAATCTCTCACCTCTCCAGTAAGCCGGAGGAGGATCTCTAGGGTGAGATTTATTATACTCTCTGCCATCTTGTCCCAATCCCTACACATCCTTGATGGGTCAGTCAGGAGAATGATCTTATATAGGAGATATACGCTGAGCAGATTTTATATTGTAGGAACCTGAATGGAAAGAAGATGAACCGATGTAAAATCATAGAAAATCCCATGTAAAATACAATTACTGGAGATAAGAAGAGGAAACACTGGAGGAGATAAAAAACGTGTATGAAGGCAGTTCCTCCATATTTCAGGTCAAAAGCCTGTCACACCTTCATATCACCACTATAGTCAGTTACAGGTCACAGCAGTAATACCAGTATAAGGCTACTTTAAACACTAGTTTATTGCGAATCCATCATGGATCTGCAAAAACGCTTCCGTCATAATAATACAACTGCATGCGTCCGTCATGAACAATATTGAAAGTCAAAGGGGGACGGATCCGTCATGAATAGGGTTGAGCGAACCCGAACTGCATAGTTTGGGTTCGTACCGAACTTCGCAAGTTCGGATACCCGGATCTAAACCCAGACTTTTTCATCGAAGTTCGGGTTCGGTGTTCGGGTGATTTTATAATTTTTCATTATAACGGAAAATAGTAGCATTCTTAAGACAGAATGCTAAATAAAATGGCTATTGAGGGGTTAAAAAACTCACCAACCTCAGCCCTGTCTCGCTGTTATACCGCCTTGTAGGTCACACACAGATAACACACGGGACCTTTTCCTGCCCCTTCTGTAGCTGCAATGTTCCAAAAATGAAGTTTACACCATATGAAAACGTGGTTTGTAAGTTCCCAGGGGCGGTGTTTGCTGCTCAAAGTGCCCCCCCAGCGTTACTCGGCGAAAACTCCTCCCCTCTATCGCAGTTCGCCTGCCCGATCACCGGAACGTAGCTGTATGGCATGTTACATCATGCTGCGCCGTACATGTACGCCGCTGGTTGAGAAGGGGTTCAAATATAATTTTTTCTTAGCAATGCAGCCATATACGAACATGTATGCTGGTCAGGGGACCAAAGTCATTTAACCCTTCAAATCACACTCATGCTCACTTTGATGCCGTGTGCCAGTAATTTCTGTGGTCATACCGCATTCAGCCGAATCCCCCTCAGGACGCTCAGTGTGATTAATTTTATTCATTAACCGCACACGAAAAATACAAATTATGTGAATAAGAGACTAATGAATAAGAAACCTTCAGCCGCGTCCATCGCACAGTACAGAAATAATTCCGCCATATAGCACATAGAGAACGGCTGCAGTGCAGTATAAGGCGGGGTTCACACGTGACTGGTCAGCTGCAGATTTGCTTTGCGGATTTCTGTGCGGTAAATCTGCAGCGTTGTACAGAACCAGCAAAGGGAATGAGCCTTTAGTAATTCTCAGTCACACGTCGGGCAGTCACTTCCACAACCCCATAAAGGAGGACATTGTACCAGGGACAGTGACACATAATACTTCAATACTACAGCATGCCACCGCTCCACAGGAGACCACGTGCGGTGTACTGACGAGGAAGCGGCGCTCACACTGGAGCATCATCTCCTCTTCCAACAGCTGATAGTCGGGGCTGCCGGGTATCAGATCCCGCGATCAGATACTGATGACCGATCCCGACAACCGGGGTTATCAATATAAACGGCCGACAACACCTATAACTGCCTCTGGGGAACGGGAAAAACCCCACCAAAAACTGACATGCTAAGAATTTATAAATCTGCACGGCCGGTCAATATCCACATAGAGAAAAGAGCCCAATATAGATGAGATCGGTCTAATCTCATACACTGCTGGTTCTGGATTACACTCGGGCTGGGCTTCTCCACATGGAAAAACGTATGGAATCAGCTGTGAATTACACACGGAAAAACGGGAGAGCAAGAGAAATACAGGACAGTTTGGGTTTCCACAAAAGCTTTGATTATGTCCTCCATGTATATACAGAAGATGTACAACCAGCTGTACATATATAATTATATACCGGGGATACCCAGGTTATACCAGCATAGTCTATACTATAATACACAGGAGGATGACTATGTATATACCTGCGCTGTACATATAGAATTATACTCAGATATGCCCAAGTTATACCAGCATAGTATATACTATATCTGAGTATAATGATAATCTATATGTACAGCACAGGTATATACAGTACAGACCAAAAGTTTGGACACACCTTCTCATTCAAAGAGTTTTCTTTATTTTCATGACTATGAAAATTGTAGATTCACACTGAAGGCATCAAAACTATGAATTAACACATGTGGAATTATATACATAACAAAAAAGTGTGAAACAACTGAAAATATGTCATATTCTAGGTTCTTGAAAGTCGCCACCTTTTGCTTTGATTACTGCTTTGCACACTCTTGGCATTCTCTTGATGAGCTTCAAGAGGTAGTCACCTGAAATGGTCTTCACTTCACAGGTGTGCCCTGTCAGGTTTAATAAGTGGGATTTCTTGCCTTATAAATGGGGTTGGGACCATCAGTTGCGTTGTGGAGAAGTCCGGTGGATACACAGCTGAATAGACTGTTAGAATTTGTATTATGGCAAGAAAAAAGCAGCTAAGTAAAGAAAAACGAGTGGCCATCATTACTTTAAGAAATGGTCAGTCAGTTCGAAAAATTGGGAAAACTTTGAAAGTGTCCCCAAGTGCAGTCACAAAAACCATCAAGCACTACAAAGAAACTGGCTCACATGCGGACCGCCCCAGGAAAGGAAGACCAAGAGTCACCTCTGCTGCGGAGGATAAGTTCATCCGAGTCACCAGCCTCAGAAATCGCAGGTTAACAGCATCTCAGATTAGAGACCAGGTCAATGCCACACAGAGTTCTAGCAGCAGACACATCTCTAGAACAAAGCAAGTGTTAAGAGGAGACTGTGTGAATCAGGCCTTCATGGTAGAATATCTGCTAGGAAACCACTGCTAAGGACAGGCAACAAGCAGAAGAGACTTGTTTGGGCTAAAGAACACAAGGAATGGACATTAGACCAGTGGAAATCTGTGCTTTGGTCTGATGAGTCCAAATTTGAGATCATTGGTTCCAACCACTGTGTCTTTGTGCGACGCAGAAAAGGTGAGCGGATGGACTCTACATGCCTGGTTCCCACCGTGAAGCATGGAGGAGGAGGTGTGATGGTGTGGGGGTGCTTTGCTGGAGACACTGTTGGGGATTTATTCAAAACTGAAGGCATACTGAACCAGCATGGCTACCACAGCATCTTGCAGCGGCATGCTATTCCATCCGGTGTGCGTTTAGTTGGACCATCATTTATTTTTCAACAGGACAATGACCCCAAACACACCTCCAGGCTGTGTAAGGGCTATTTGACCATGAAGGAGAGTGATGGGGTGCTGCGCCAGATGACCTGGCCTCCACAGTCACCGGACCTGAACCCAATCAAGATGGTTTGGGGTGAGCTGGACCGCAGAGTGAAGGCAAAAGGGCCAACAAGTGCTAAGCATCTCTGGGAACTCCTTCAAGACTGTTGGAAGACCATTTCAGGTGACTACCGCTTGAAGCTCATCAAGAGAATGCCAAGAGTGTGCAAAGCAGTAATCAAAGCAAAAGGTGGCTACTTTGAAGAACCTAGAATATGACATATTTTCAGTTGTTTTTACACTTTTTTGTTATGTATACAATTCCACATGTGTTAATTCATAGTTTTGATGCCTTCAGTGTGAATCTACAATTTTCATAGTTATGAAAATAAAGAAAACTCTTTGAATGAGAAGGTGGGTCCAAACTTTTGGTCTGTACTGTATATACCTGTGCTGTACATATAGATTACCATTATACTCAGATATAGTATATACTATGCTGGTATAACCTGGGAATAATACACAGGAAGATGACTATGTATATACCTGCGCTGTACATATAGATTACACTCAGATAGACCCAGGTTATACCAGCATAGTATATACTATAATACACAGGAGGATGACTATGTATATACCTGCGCTGTACATATAGATTACACTCAGATAGACCCAGGTTATACCAGCATAGTATATACTATAATACACAGGAGGATGACTATGTATATACCTGCACTGTACATATAGATTACACTCAGATAGACCCAGGTTATACCAGCATAGTATATACTATAATACACAGGAAGATGACTATGTATATACCTGCGCTGTACATACAGATTACACTCAGATATACCCAGGTTATACCAGCATAGTATATACTATAATACACAGGAGGATGACTATGTATATACCTGCGCTGTACATATAGATTACACTCAGATATACCCAGGTTATACCAGCATAGTATATACTATAATACACAGGAGGATGACTATGTATATACCTGCGCTGTACATATAGATTACACTCAGATAGACCCAGGTGCTGCTCCTGTAGCTCAGTCAGTCCCTGGGCAGCCTAGTGCCTAGTGGGCTGAGTGCTGGCGGAGGCTGACTGTGCCTGGCCGAGAGAGCTGGCGGTGAAGGGGTTAATGCCCCCTCTGCCCCAGTAATCCTGACAGACAATGGCGGTGACTACACACCTACCTGCCCTGCTGGACACAACATGTACCCACCTAGAATGTATGGGCTTCTGAGAGGATGTAGCCCCGCCCCCAAGTTGTTCTAAAAACCTCCCTGACTGTAAACCTGTCCCTAATCCTGACCCCCACAGGAGACCGCACAGAACATGGAGAGGACGCCCCGCAGCCCAGCACACAGGACACTTACCTGAACCTTACCTTTCACCACCACCTATCTCAGAGTCACATTACGTCACCAAGGTGTTCCTCTGTGGGAGGAGTCAGGCTACAGGCTGTGCTGCTGGAAGAGGTTAAGGACCTGTGATGATGTCATGACCATGTGATTCTGTGTGGGAGGAGTCAGGCTCCAGGCTGTGCTGCTGGAGGAGGTAAAGGACCTGTGATGAAGTCATTACCATGTGATCCTCTGTGGGAGGAGTCAGGCTCTAGGCTGTGCTGCTGGAAGAGGTTAAGGACCTGTGATGATGTCATGACCATGTGATCCTGTGTGGGAGGAGTCAGGCTCCAGGCTGTGCTGCTGGAGGAGGTAAAAGACCTGTGATGATGTCATGACCATGTGATCCTCTGTGGGAGGAGTCAGGCTCTACGATGTGTGATGATTAGAGATGACTGAAGTTTTAAAAAATTTGATTCAGACACATTGAATTAACTTGTCTAGAAATGCTATTCATATTATGGAGTGCGCTGCTGCAGTGACCCCACTCCATACGCGGCATGTGCCGGCTGAAATGATGGTGAACGACGATCGCTCCTCCCTCATCATTTAACGCCTCAGATGCCGCAATCAACGCCGATCACAGTGAAATCATGGGGCTCCGATCGGTTACTATAGCAGCCTGGATGCTTGAGAAGTTTATCAGGCCTGTCACTATAAGCTCCATAGTACACTGTGCACGAGGCACAGCTCACCAGGAAGCGCAGTATAATGCCATTCATCCTCATGGATCTCTATTAGGGTGAATAGGGCAAGGGATGCGAAGATCTCAGGTTCTAGCCCCCTATGGGAGTTAGAAGTCGTCACTAAAAGAGAATAAAAAAAATATTAAAAGTTCTAATCTCACTCCTCCCAATTTTACATAATTAAATGTACGAGCTTTTAAAATAATACCGAAAGATTTACACAGGTCGCTCTCCTCTTTATCACGTACTATGCAAACTGCTATAGATAATATATTTGAGTCCGGGTCCTACCTTCACTCAGATGTATCTTCCGCGTTGTAGTGTTCCGTGATGGTCTACGTACCGTTCTGTGTTTGATGCAGGACAGAAAACGTGGATCCAGGGGAGGATGGCTGTGACGTCGGTTTAGTATTTAAGGCACTCGGATATAGTTAGCCCCGGCCGGTAGCACACTACACCGGTTACCTGTTTTTGATTATAATTAAAGCTCACGTCTGAGCTGGTGACGTCACCGCTGGTAAGCTACGGGTAGCAGTGGAGATCAATCCTACGCGTTTCAAGTGCAACGGCACTCTTCCTCAGGGAATGTTACCTCCACTGCATTACTGCTTGTTATTTATAGTCCGTGCTGTCCATCCTTCCCACCCCTTTGTCTCTGTATTTATTCGAAACCAAATAGTTCAATTTCTGAGTTAAGGCCTTTGGGCAACATGGTATCTAGGTGAAATATCCATTCTGTTTCTTTTTTTGATTGTTTCTTAATGTAGTCTCCTCCTCGGGCATCTGATTCCACTTTGTCTATGCCCATAAAGGACATACCTTCTAATTGTCCTCCATGTTCCTCCGTAAAATGCCTAGATAGGGGATGTCCTATAGATTTTTTCTTTATATTGTATATATGTTCGCTAATGCGTTTTTTTCAATTTTCTCTTGGTGCGTCCAATGTATAGCTTGTTACAGGGACATTTGATGGCATAAATAACCCCTTCTGTATTGCACGAGATATGGCTCCTTATTTTTTGTTCAAAAGTGCCCTCAAAGTTTTTTATGTGCTGCATTTTTACTGTATTTTTAGCTGTACTTTTACATGGGGCACATATTTTGCAGGGAAAAAATCCTTGCGGAAGATTGGTTTTTATATTTGCCTTTCTCCCCACAATACCTGCACCTTTACTGGTCGAGGCGATCTTACTACCTATATTGGTTGCCCTTTTATATATGAAGACCGGTCTTGTTGGTATGAGGTTGCCTAAAATTTTGTCTTCTTTTAGTATGTCCCAATATTTTCCTACGATTTTTTTGAGGATATAGGATTGTGTGGTATATGGGATTATAATGGATGGTATTTTATCTCTCATTTCTATTTCTTTCTGTTTTTTATCTTCATTTTTCTTTGTTATTAATTTTTCTCTTTCTATCATTTTTATTTCTTTTTTCTGACATTCCACTATATCCACATTATATCCTTTTGCTATAAACTTTTTTCCTAGGATCTCTGCCTCTTTCTCGTATTCATTAATTTCTGTACAATTTCTTCTTAGGCGAAGGAACTGACTTCTGGGGATATTATCCAACCATCTAGGCAAATGACAACTCTCTCTATTGATATAGCTGTTTGAGTCTGTGGGCTTTGAATATGTTTTTGTACTAATACAATCCCCTGTAACATAAATAGTGAGATCTAAAAAGTTAATTTCATTAATACTGTGCGTCAACGTAAAATCCAAATAAAATTCATTTTTATTAATGTCTTCTAAAAATAATTTAAGTGCACATTCCCCTTTATCCCAAATAAAAATAACATCATCGATGAAGCGCCGCCAGAGGACGAGGCCCGCCCGGAGCTCGCCGTTGGGGTGGATATGTTCCGCCTCCCACCACCCAACGTATAAATTTGCGAACCCCGGTGCGAACCTCGTCCCCATCGCGGCCCCCCATGTCTGCAGATAAAATTCCTCCTTATATTTAAAATAATTTTTTTCCAATATAAATAAAATACATTCCCCTATGAACTCTATTTGGACACTATCAAGTTCACTTTTCTGATATAAAAAATGTTTGGCTGCTGCGCATCCTTTTTGGTTTTCAATAATGGAATACAAGGATTTTACGTCTAACGTACCTATTATATATCCTTCTTTCCATTTTATATCTTGTAAGATTTGCAATACATGATTCGTATCTTTTAAAAAGGAAGGTAGCATTTGTGCGCACGGCTGTAGGAATTGATCTATATATTTAGATAATGCACTGGTCAGGCATTCTATTCCAGATACAATCGGTCTACCTGGGGGTCTCTGTGTGTCTTTGTGGATTTTCGGATTTTGATAGAAAATTGCTATTTTTGGATTTTTTATGTCTATGTATATACTTTCATTTTTATTTAGGATGCCTTTCATTTTACCTTCTTGTATCAATTGTTTTAAATCTTTTTATATTCCTCTGTGGGGTCTTTTTTAAGGTGTTTATATGTTTTTTGGTCACCCAAGATATTTAAGACCTCTTTCTCATAATCATCATTATTTAGTATCACAATGCCGCCCCCCTTGTCTGCGGGGCGGATGATGATTTTATTGTTTTGTTGCATATTCCGTATTGCATCTCTTTCTGCCTTAGTTATATTACCCATATAGTTTTTTCTATATTTATTGACATCTTTAGCTTTTCTTATTTCTCTAGTAACTAGATTTGCGAAGGTGTTTATAGGTATTGAATATTCATTCAATGGATCGAATCTAGACTTTGCTTTCAAATTAGTATGTATGTATATATTCTCATTGGCATCTTCATTATGTCTCTTTATTATATTGTTTTTCTCTTTTTTCTTATAATATCTTTTTAACGCCAATTTTCTCATAAATTTCCTTATTCCCAGGAAGGCTTCGAATTTAAAGTTTATTGAAACAACTAGAAAATATGTTGCTTCTGGAAATGAGAGACTTATGGGAAATTGTATCCCTAGAAAAATATCTAGAATCTGATATAATCCCCAAAGGTCTCAAAATTGAAAAAATACTATCAGGAGACATGGGAGATTATAATATAATGGAAGAATGGAAACGAATGTTACATGATTTTGCACGGCAGACAGTAGAATTTATAATTAGGAAAAGGAAACAAAGATTGATGAATACAAACGATACTATAAAACAGCTATTTGAAGACTTACGTCCGTGGAAAGACGACCCCGACATTGCAGGATTAGTAGATAACATCAAGAGGCGCATTCATAACAGAGAAGATGAAATTAGAGAGAAAAAAAGAAGAAAATTCAATAGAGATTATATACCATATCGAATAGAAGATACGGAAAATCAGGGGAATACATTTCAGACGGTAGATGAATGTAGCATAGAAGTAGAAAAAACGGAAGAAGAGGATTTAGAGGAGCTGCCCTCCACTTTTACAATTCATGCGGAGGAGGAGAGCAGCCATTATACCCCAGAGATAAGAAAAGAGAGAAATAAAGAACATAGAGAAAATAATCCTGAAATAAGGCATATAAATAGTGAAATATTTTCAATACAAACAGAAAATAGATTTGAACTATTAGAAAATGAACAGAGACAAGATATAGACATCGTTATAGAAACAAATAAAGAGCAGTCATCCGAAAATAAACAAAAACCACTTGGAGAAAATAGTGAGGAAAGACAAAATAATAGAAATTTAGAAAATACAAGTAATATAGATCAGGAAGACAGGGATACAAATAGTCAAGTGGAGATGGTGGTGAGACCAAAGGAAAATCAAACGATGGAATATAACAGTAAAACAAGAAGTATGAGTAAAAATAACAGTATTAATAATAAAAATAATAAAAAAATGGCAAAAAAGTCAACGCAACAGGATTTTTTCAGGATATACAAAAAAGATATACAAAAAGAGGATGTAGAGGGGGTAAACATAATAAAAGGAAAAGAAGTAAACAAATAATAGCGGCACAAACAAAAGAAGATGACAATATAGAAAATCTAGGACAAAAAATATATAATTTGAGTAAACATACTCTCACAAAAGCAGAGAACGACATTTTAAAGAAAGGATTAAAGTTTGCCCCTACTACATACTTTAATAAATTCGAAGCCTTCCTGGGAATAAGGAAATTTATGAGAAAATTGGCGTTAAAAAGATATTATAAGAAAAAAGAGAAAAACAATATAATAAAGAGACATAATGAAGATGCCAATGAGAATATATACATACATACTAATTTGAAAGCAAAGTCTAGATTCGATCCATTGAATGAATATTCAATACCTATAAACACCTTCGCAAATCTAGTTACTAGAGAAATAAGAAAAGCTAAAGATGTCAATAAATATAGAAAAAACTATATGGGTAATATAACTAAGGCAGAAAGAGATGCAATACGGAATATGCAACAAAACAATAAAATCATCATCCGCCCCGCAGACAAGGGGGGCGGCATTGTGATACTAAATAATGATGATTATGAGAAAGAGGTCTTAAATATCTTGGGTGACCAAAAAACATATAAACACCTTAAAAAAGACCCCACAGAGGAATATAAAAAAGATTTAAAACAATTGATACAAGAAGGTAAAATGAAAGGCATCCTAAATAAAAATGAAAGTATATACATAGACATAAAAAATCCAAAAATAGCAATTTTCTATCAAAATCCGAAAATCCACAAAGACACACAGAGACCCCCAGGTAGACCGATTGTATCTGGAATAGAATGCCTGACCAGTGCATTATCTAAATATATAGATCAATTCCTACAGCCGTGCGCACAAATGCTACCTTCCTTTTTAAAAGATACGAATCATGTATTGCAAATCTTACAAGATATAAAATGGAAAGAAGGATATATAATAGGTACGTTAGACGTAAAATCCTTGTATTCCATTATTGAAAACCAAAAAGGATGCGCAGCAGCCAAACATTTTTATATCAGAAAAGTGAACTTGATAGTGTCCAAATAGAGTTCATAGGGGAATGTATTTTATTTATATTGGAAAAAAATTATTTTAAATATAAGGAGGAATTTTATCTGCAGACATGGGGGGCCGCGATGGGGACGAGGTTCGCACCGGGGTTCGCAAATTTATACGTTGGGTGGTGGGAGGCGGAACATATCCACCCCAACGGCGAGCTCCGGGCGGGCCTCGTCCTCTGGCGGCGCTTCATCGATGATGTTATTTTTATTTGGGATAAAGGGGAATGTGCACTTAAATTATTTTTAGAAGACATTAATAAAAATGAATTTTATTTGGATTTTACGTTGACGCACAGTATTAATGAAATTAACTTTTTAGATCTCACTATTTATGTTACAGGGGATTGTATTAGTACAAAAACATATTCAAAGCCCACAGACTCAAACAGCTATATCAATAGAGAGAGTTGTCATTTGCCTAGATGGTTGGATAATATCCCCAGAAGTCAGTTCCTTCGCCTAAGAAGAAATTGTACAGAAATTAATGAATACGAGAAAGAGGCAGAGATCCTAGGAAAAAAGTTTATAGCAAAAGGATATAATGTGGATATAGTGGAATGTCAGAAAAAAGAAATAAAATGATAGAAAGAGAAAAATTAATAACAAAGAAAAATGAAGATAAAAAACAGAAAGAAATAGAAATGAGAGATAAAATACCATCCATTATAATCCCATATACCACACAATCCTATATCCTCAAAAAAATCGTAGGAAAATATTGGGACATACTAAAAGAAGACAAAATTTTAGGCAACCTCATACCAACAAGACCGGTCTTCATATATAAAAGGGCAACCAATATAGGTAGTAAGATCGCCTCGACCAGTAAAGGTGCAGGTATTGTGGGGAGAAAGGCAAATATAAAAACCAATCTTCCGCAAGGATTTTTTCCCTGCAAAATATGTGCCCCATGTAAAAGTACAGCTAAAAATACAGTAAAAATGCAGCACATAAAAAACTTTGAGGGCACTTTTGAACAAAAAATAAGGAGCCATATCTCGTGCAATACAGAAGGGGTTATTTATGCCATCAAATGTCCCTGTAACAAGCTATACATTGGACGCACCAAGAGAAAATTGAAAAAACGCATTAGCGAACATATATACAATATAAAGAAAAAATCTATAGGACATCCCCTATCTAGGCATTTTACGGAGGAACATGGAGGACAATTAGAAGGTATGTCCTTTATGGGCATAGACAAAGTGGAATCAGATGCCCGAGGAGGAGACTACATTAAGAAACAATCAAAAAAAGAAACAGAATGGATATTTCACCTAGATACCATGTTGCCCAAAGGCCTTAACTCAGAAATTGAACTATTTGGTTTCGAATAAATACAGAGACAAAGGGGTGGGAAGGATGGACAGCACGGACTATAAATAACAAGCAGTAATGCAGTGGAGGTAACATTCCCTGAGGAAGAGTGCCGTTGCACTTGAAACGCGTAGGATTGATCTCCACTGCTACCCGTAGCTTACCAGCGGTGACGTCACCAGCTCAGACGTGAGCTTTAATTATAATCAAAAACAGGTAACCGGTGTAGTGTGCTACCGGCCGGGGCTAACTATATCCGAGTGCCTTAAATACTAAACCGACGTCACAGCCATCCTCCCCTGGATCCACGTTTTCTGTCCTGCATCAAACACAGAACGGTACGTAGACCATCACGGAACACTACAACGCGGAAGATACATCTGAGTGAAGGTAGGACCCGGACTCAAATATATTATCTATAGCAGTTTGCATAGTACGTGATAAAGAGGAGAGCGACCTGTGTAAATCTTTCGGTATTAGTTTAATACTATAGCGCGCGGTGTTGCATTATTTTCTACAGGTATTTCTCTGCGTTGTGTACAGCTGGTCTGCACATTACTTTATTGGCAAGTTACGGGATTGCCAATACACCGCTGCGAACTCTATGTGGTGTAGCGCTAGTTGACAGTATTGTATGTTGAGCTTTTAAAATATTTCTTTTTTTTAAATGTGTGTTGATCGCCATCACAGGAAAAAAAGAAAAACGTCTATTGTTTCTTACTTTTTCCCAAAAAACATTGAATAACAGCGATCAAAATGTTGCACGTTCCACGAAAATTATTCCAATGGTAACAATAAAGAACATTTCTAAATGGACTGAGAAGACATACAGAATGTGAGACAATTTGTGAATGAGGCCCTAATAGAATTGCTTATCTATTAATCAATGTGGACACCGTTCAGTTAGACTGCTCTGTGCCCTGCAGATTACTGCCCCTGCACTGCCCCTTTCACTCTGGCTGCTGGAGAACCAAGATTAGATCTGATGGTCGGCCATGTTGTATTAGGCAGACGTCTTGTGTTCTCATCTCGGAAAATAGTTTAGGAAAGTAAGGGTCCATTCACACGTCCCATATGATGGGTCCGCATCCGTTAGGCACTTTTGCGGAACAGGTGCGGACCCATTCATTTTCAGGATGTGGACAGCACATGTGGACAGCATCCGTATGTCTTTGGTATCCGTTCCGTTTTTGCAGAACCATCTATTGAAACTGTTATGCCCAGCCCAATTTTTTTCTATGTAATTACTGTATACTGTATATGCCATACGGAAAAACGGAACGGAAACAAAAACACAGCGGAAACAAAAAAATGGAGCAGCGGATCCGTGAAAAACGGACCGCAAAACACTGAAATAGCCATACGGTAGTGTGAAAGAGGCCTAACAGAGACAATAATCCCTATCACAGCACATTAATTCCTATCACACTACCTAACACCCTGCACTGG
Organism: Bufo gargarizans; assembly: GCF_014858855.1. Lineage (NCBI taxonomy): Eukaryota > Metazoa > Chordata > Amphibia > Anura > Bufonidae > Bufo > Bufo gargarizans. The sequence goes on from NC_058083.1 coordinate 516,856,630, forward strand.
AACCAGCTACACTAGATCACTAACCTACACTGACTATCTCCCACTAACTATCTGTATTATATATATGAGCTAACTATCTAATGTAATGGGATAAGGAATAGGATCCAGATGAAAGCACAAAGCACAGTAATCTCTGCTCTCTCTCTCTCAAAACTGCAAAAAACAACAATAGACAATCACAGTCTGCTTAAACTAATAACACACAAATAATTAAATGTTACCATGTTTTTATTGAACACACCATGTAAACATGCACAGTGCAAGTGGAAAAAGTATGTGAACCCCTAGACTAATGACATCTCCAAGAGCTAATTGGAGTGAGGTGTCAGCCAACTGGAGTCCAATCAATGAGATGAGATTGGAGGTGTTGGTTACAGCTGCCCTGCCCTATAAAAAACACACGCCAGTTCTGGGTTTGCTTTTCACAAGAAGCATTGCCTGATGTGAATGATGCCTCGCACAAAAGAGCTCTCAGAAGACCTATGATTAAGAATTGTTCACTTGCATAAAGCTGGAAAGGGTTATAAAAGTATCTCCAAAAGCCTTGCTGTTCATCAGTCCATGGTAAGACAAATTGTCTATAAATGGAGAATGTTCAGCACTGCTGCTACTCTCCCTAGGAGTGGCCGTCCTGTGAAGATGACTGCAATAGCACAGCGCAGACTGCTCAATGAGGTGAAGAAGAATCTTAGAGTGTCAGCTAAAGACTTACAAAAGTCTCTGGCATATGCTAACATCCCTGTTAGCGAATCTACGATACGTAAAACACTAAACAAGAATGGATTTCATGGGAGGATACCACAGAGGAAGCCACTGCTGTCCAAAAAATGCATTGCTGCACGTTTACAGTTTGCACAAGAGCACCTGGATGTTCTACAGCAGTACTGGCAAAATATTCTGTGGACAGATGAAACCAAAGTTGAGTTGTTTGGAAGAAACACACAACACTATGTGTGGAGAAAAAGAGGCACAGCACACCAACATCAAAACCTCATCCTAACTGAAGTATGGTGGTGGGGGCATCATGGTTTGGGGCTGCTTTGCTGCGTCAGGGCCTGGACGGATTGCTATCATCGAAGGAAAAATGAATTCCCAAGTTTATCAAGACATTTTGTAGGAGAACTTAAGGCCATCTGTCCACCAGCTGAAGCTCAACAGATGACTCCATTTCAAGTGACTACCTCTTGAAGCTCATCAAGAGAATGCCAAGAGTGTGCAAACCAGTAATCAAAGCAAAAGGTGGCTACTTTGAAGAACCTAGAATATGACATATTTTCAGTTGTTTCACACTTTTATATTATGTATATAATTCCACATGTGTTAATTCATAGTTTTGATGCCTTCAGTGTGAATCTACAAGTTTCATAGTCATGAAAATAAAGAAAACCCTTTGAATGAGAAGGTGTGTCCAAACTTTTGGTCTGTACTATATATATTTCTTTATCTTATATTGTTATATATTCTGAAGGACCTTGATGTATCTAGTATGTTGCCTGAGATTATTCACTTTTGAAATATGTGGAGAAGAATATTCCTTTTTAAAACAGCGTTAATGAGGATTCGTTCAGAAGAAGCTGTGTTATTCTAAGTAGCGCTTAATCACAGTTAGACAGCTAGAAGATACACAACGCTTATGGTAGTATAGGCCTCAATTGTATTTCTTATCTATAACAATGAATTTATAGGTTGGGAAACTCTTGCCGATTCCTCCAAGTCTGGATTATAATTGCTACAGGTGTCGTACTAAATCCCGTAACGCTGATTTACAGAGGTCAAATGTATAGAGTGCAGGATGATGTCAGGCATGTATAAGTTAACCATTTCTAGTATGATGCTAATGGATTAAACAACAGTGCCACCTAGCTGTAGGAAGGTATCATTACACCAGTAATAACAATGTATTCTGGGTAATGAAGTGACATCATGAGCATTATCATAGATTCATGCCCATCCAAGATGATTGGAAAACTCTAATCTAGGAAGGCGTGTTCGTCTGATAAGGTTGTGGATAATGACCCACACACAAGTGGTAAAGAAGAACCAAGGAACCACCACCAAAGAAAATAAAAAGAGAAAGAAACAAAGAAAGATCCTGATTATCAGAAAATTCTGGAGAGTTGACTTCCTTTAAGACTCTGCAAAATATTTGCCTCTGGGTAATGTATGTTATTGTTATATGTAGTATTCATATACAGTAAATTAGTTGGTTTGATTCTTAGCCAATCCCCTCTTATTGCGGATGGTTAAGATTAGTTGCTACATCAATATTATCACTATTCAGCAACGATGCATATTGCTGAATGAAAGTTCATATTGATTTTCAGAGAAAACTCTCTGTTGGGAATCTTTATATTCTCTAGTATAATATCAAGCCAATAATTTATACGTTTTATTGCAATACTACTAAGCACCCAAGATTTGTTCATAGTTTTGGCAGAATCTGTCATTTTCTTTATTGAATTTCTGTATATAATCAGTCGATGATATAAGCTTTCATATTTAATCAGAATCGGCATATTGCTCATTGGTTTATTAGAGAACGTTGGTAAATTTGTGGTGTGTCAGCATCATCTAGTGGCGTATTTTGGGTACTACATTTTATTGTATTGTCTTTGCATTATTTTTAGTCGTATATTCATTGTATATAAACTACTGTATAATAAATCATTTATATTTTAGCGTAGACACTGGTACCGTATTTTACTAATTGCACAAAATAATTAGGTTCTCGTTCAAACTCTTTTTGAAATGTTTATATGTCAACTTCACGGATCAATATAAATTTGCATAATTGTTCTTTTGATCCATTTGTTTTTTTGGGCATAAGGCACTTGCTTTATATACCCGACAACACTATCACTTATTTTTCTGCTCATGATCTGTTATACAGCCTGTTTCAAGCATAGTCGGTAAGGGCACAATCTATGTCAATATACTGCAGTTTATTATATGTTTGTTGCATTTGATAGCATTGTCATTGCATTATTACCTCATTTACTTTATGTATAGCAGATTATTCTGTATCCTATACAATATACTATGGATATCTATGTTCTCAAATACTACTTTTTTTATTCTGTAGTTTGACCTTTCCTGTCACAATCTACTAGCTATAAAAGAGAAGGTTACAGCTGTACAGCCTTTTACTTAAGAAGAAAGGGGGTTTAGCTACATGTCAGATTACACACCGTGCTAACGTGTATGAGGGCAGTATACTCTGCATCCACAACCACCCCCTTACCATCTCAGTGTACAATCCTACGTAGTCCCTCTCACATACACCACCCTACTACACAGCATCCCATCTCAGCATACAAACATAGCCCCCCCCCCCAATACAACCAGCTGCCCCCCCCCCATCTCGGTGAACAATCCCCCACAGTCCCCCATATACAACCCAAACACCTACCTAGAACACAGGCCCCCCGTCTCAGCATAACATGCTCTACAGCCCCCCATACAGATACCCACTCAGCATCCACAACCGACCCCCACCATCTGTATACAATCCCTCACATACAACCAACAGACACCACCCTACTACACAGCCCCCCAAAATACAACCAGATACAGCACCCTGTACAACCCCTCACAGCACATCCCTAGCACGTTCACAGTAGAAAAATCACACTAAAAAACCGCACATGTGATACACAGCGCACCATGTTGTCACCACCAGACATCTGAGAAGCTCTGACAGATGTTCTTCAGAACCTCCTCCTTGAGGATCCTTTTGTTTTGCTTTCGTTTTCTCATCTTGTTAGCCTCTCTCAGCTGTCATGTAGTTGCACTGATTGCATCCCTTTAAATCCCTTCCCATACTGCATCACTTTGCGGTTTATACAACTTCCTGGAGTGTGTGTGCATGCTGGATGCTACTACTGAGTCTTCTACAGATAAGTTTTGTTCATTCATTTGTGTTTTCCTGTTCGCTGGATCCCAGGTGACCCTGACTCCCTCCGTATCAAGTGTAGGGAGCCGGTGGTCGTGTCCCCTCACTATTATAGGGTGTTCAGGTGTTATACAGTCAAGGAACGAGGATATGCAATCATCTACCATTGAGATTTTTGCATAGGCTGAGCAGTTAGGGAGAGAGCCAGGTCTGTTACAGGGCTTACCCTTTGGTTCCTTAGTTTTGGATCCAGTCAGTCAGATCTTCATTTTGTGTCTTCTAGTTTTCTGTACACCTTCCGTGACACATGTTCCTAACCAGCAGCATCACACAGCAGCGCCCACATCTCAATGTACAATCCCTCACAGCACGGATGGCATTTGTCAGACGGATCCAGAAAAGGATTTTTTATTTTTTTTTACTTGAAACTTTTAATTTTTTTTCACTTTATTATTTGTCCTACTCAACATTACAGGGTCTGATCCCTGTTTCAATCCAGCACAATACATCTGTATTGAACTGTTAGTGTCTTAGGCCTCTGTACATGTCGGGCCCCAAGCCTTAGGGCTGCCATGGCAACCATCAAGTCCCCGCCACAGCAGCACGGGGACCAGATGGATGAGGTGAGGGGGTGCAAACCTCCAATATGCCGCGGTCAGCGCTGACCGAGGCATATGAGGGGTTAATCAACCGGCATCAGCGTTATCGCCGATGCTGGCGGATGCAGCAGGGATCCGGCTGTCAGTAACAGCCGGATATCTGCCGCTGATCGCGGCACCGCACGCGGGGGAGGAAGGACCGCAGGACGAGAATGCTCGTCCTGGGGCACTAAGTATCGGCCCTTTAGGACAAGCATTCTCGTCCTGGTTCCTTAACGTATTAAGTAAAAAAAAATTGGGGGGCAAAACTGGTATTTAAGTTGCTTTCCTGGCTGAAATGTTGATGGTTTTGAAAAGGTTGTGCATCTTTTTTTCAGCCCCCTCTTCTAAGCAGACCTGAAAAGGGGAGCACACTGACTCTTTTACTCCCTGGCCTTAGCTGCCTTGCTCAAGCCCCTGCTACCAATAGCCGCTTTGCAGCAAATTGCTAGCCACAGTGTTGCTCTGCTCATCATGCGCCCAATTGCCATGATGCAAGGACAGCAGATCACCACTGTGGCCATCAATGGGGTCAAAGTGGATATTGACAGCGGGGACCCGAGCAAGGCAGCTGGTGCGCAGGTATGTTTCCCTATGCAGATCTGCCTGGGAAGTTCTAATGATAGTCTCCGCTGCTTTGCACTGATTCATTTTGAGTATTGCACTCTTTGGTGGAAGACCTTCCCAAGTCAAACACGGAGCATTTGGAGTGGTGCATGGGAATCAAACTGAATTGTAAAACATTTTTCTTAGTAAAGCAAAATATAGCGATGAAATGGATGGAAGGAGACTCCATCGCTTGGCTCGGTGGTGTAATATTGTTAACATTATAGGATCATTTTCAAAAACAGAAATGGGGTTGTTTACTTTCAGCACTATGCCATATTTTGGAGTAAAGAAAGTCACATGGGCCAAGCCTGTGTGACAATACTTTATCACTCAGACATTTTTTCACTCTCCTCGCCAATAGGCAAAGGCCTGGATGGCAAATTGGCCCTGGCACATTCACAAACCAATTTCAGGTGAAAAAGTTGTCTAAAATTTACTAATTTCACTTCAGACGCACACTGCCAGAGTATACACCTAAGTTATGATAAAGTGTATGTTTTGTGATAAATTAGGCACATCCTTCGGCAGTCTTTATAGGTATCAGACCGTGCTGCTCAGAATCCACCAGAGCTGTTACTCTCTAGTTTGGAGCCATATGCACTTCAGACATAGGGAGACATTGGTATCCACATAAGACGCTCTCTTTATCCTTGCGCAACTCTATAAATTAGCAGAGGAGTCGCACACATGGTGAAGCACCGTCAGCCAGGGACAATTATAAAAAGGTTTATTATACTCACAGACGTGAATACATTTAAAACATCTTATAAAAGATATATGCCCTCTTGGTCTTGCCCGACCCGGGTTTCGCTTGACGCTTCGTCAGGAGTGAACCTGACGAAGAGTCAAGCGAAACCCGTTATGTGTACCCCAAAATGGCACCAAAAAAATATAACTTGTAATGCAAAAAAAACAAACCCTCATACTGCTACATAAAATTTAACAAAGTTATAGCTCTTGGAAGTTGACAAATTAAAATAAAATAAAAATCCCTCGGTAGAAAAACATTTTTCCTCTGTAAGCTCTTTGCTGTGCAATTACAGATGACATCCTGAACATGACAGTGGCTTTGGCCCTGTGTGAATTCACTGATGTGTGATAAGACTTGACTTAATTCTATTTCAATTTACACATTCAGAACATGAAAATAATTTCTCCCCGTGTGGATTCTCCGATGTCTAACAAGATCTGTTTTATAGTTATCACTAGTGTTCAGCAAAGTAAACCATCTGTAGTGGAATTCAGTCTGAATTTTAGGAAAAAAACAATATAAATCTATTTTAAATTAAGCCAAATTTCCTTGGGCTTCGCGATAACGAATCATTTTTCCTAAAATGGTGGCTGGAGTTGTCTTAGAAAAAACTGGAGAATAAAAAATGTACTCACCCCATCCACTTGCTCGCAAAGAGGCAGTCTGCTTCTCTCTTAACTAAAAAAGACCTGTGGAAGGACCTGCACTCAGTGTGATGATGTCACCGTGCTCTCCCAGCATGATCACATGGAGAAGTCATCACACTAAGCGCAGGTACTTCTGCTGGTCTTTTTCAATCAAGAGAAAAGAGCAAATGGATGAGGTGAGTGATTTTCTTTTAACCTTAAAGGCCATATGTGCATATGAGCGTATTACTGTTTTTAATGGCTGTTACACGGGTGTACTTCAGTCTAAGGGGCCGTTAAAAATGGTCTCGTTGATTGATAGGCTAAATGAGGTTTTAACATAGTGATTTGTGACAAATTAATTCAGGACAAATCTAATTTCTTGTTGAACTTTGACCAAGCTGCAGAATAGAATTTTTCAAAAGTTCGCTGATCTCCAGTTATCACATTCTGAACATTAAAATCGATTCTTTCCAGTGTGAATTCTCTGATGTTTAACAAGACATGATTTCTTTGTATAAGATTTCCCACACTGTAAACAAGAAAATGGCTTCTCTCCTGTGTGAGTTCTCTCATGTATAACAAGACATGATTTCTGTGTGTATGATTTCCCACATTCTAAACAAGAAAATGGCTTCTCCCCTGTGTGACTTCTCTCATGTATAACAAGACATGATTTCTGTGTGTATGATTTCCCACATTCTAAACAAGAAAATGGCTTATCCCCTGTGTGAATTCTCTGATGTTTAACAAGAGTTGATTTATCTTTAAAACATTTCCCACATTCTAAACAAGAAAAGGGCTTCTCCCCTGTGTGACTTCTCTCATGTATAACAAGAGTTGATTTATCAGTAAAACATTTCCCACATTCTGAGCATGAGAATGGCTTCTCCCCTGTGTGACTTCTTTGATGATTAACAAGAGTTGATTTATTAGTAAAACATTTCCCACATTCTAAACAAGAAAATGGCTTCGCCCCTGTATGAATTCTCTGATGTCTAACAAGATGTGATTTACGGTTAAAATCTTTTTCACATTCTGAACATGAAAATGGCTTCTCCCCTGTGTGAATTCTCTGATGTACAACTAGATTTGATTTATATATGAAATATTTCCCACATTCTAAACAAGAAAATGGCTTCTCCCCGGTGTGACTTCTCTGATGTTTACCAAAAGTTGATTTATCAGTAAAACATTGCCCACATTCTAAACAAGAAAATGGCTTCTCCCCGGTGTGATTTCTCTCATGTATAACAAGACATGATTTCTGTGTGTAAGATTTCCCACATTGTAAACAAGAAAATGGCTTTGCCCCTGTGTGAATTCTCTGATGGTTAAGAAGATGTGATTTCTGCTGAAAACATTTCTCACATTCTGAACATGAAAATGGCTTCTCTCCTGTGTGAGTTCTCTGATGTCTAATAAGATCTGATTTAGATTTACAACATTTCCCACATTCTGAGCATGAAATAGCATTCTCCCCTGTGTGACTTCTTTGATGATTAACACTTCTTCTGTGGCTTTTAATTTGCTTAACAGTCTGTGATGAATCAGAAGATTGAAATTCATCCAAAGGATCTGATAATAGATCTTTGCTGTGAATAGCTGAGGATACATCTGCAATAATGGCATGCTCTTCATGTGCATCTTCTGTGACATCACAATCTTCTGTTCTGAAATCTGATATCACATGTTTCTCTGAGCTCCTGGTACAGTCATCTGTCAAGAATAAATCTGAGTTTTATAATTGTTTTTATAATAGAACCTTAAAATTATATATAGATTTCATAACAGCTGTATATAAATAAATAAAAATCCATACAAATTACAAGTCATGGAGCAAAATTCAAATATCAACTGACTATGGGAAAACAGATCACAATCTCACAGTAGACCAGTAGATGATGATGTTAGGTCACCAGGCTGTTCACTTGTATTTTCCACTCTTGTGCTGAAGCCAGCATCTTCATAGGTTCACAAGGGATCTGTGAGTCAGTGCTATAAGCTGGTGTCCGTCTCACACACTGACCGCTAACTGCACTTGAGCACAAAACACACCAGAAATTGAAGCTGAAAGCCCACCTTCTATCTACCTTACAGATGTAGTAAATATATTATTGTTCATATACCACATACATATAAATAATACCGGCATGTACTGTACATATAATGCTCTGTTTATATCACATTTATAGGCTCTAACATATACACCCAGGATGTATACATTGAATTGATGCGTATGACAGATACCATACAGTGACATCAATTTTTTTTATACTGGATAGAGTTGTATGGAATACTGATGTATAGAAGCCAGATGGAGACCAAAAGCCTCTTGACACATTTACCTTTTATGTTGGCAGTTTTCCCAATGTACAAACTAAACATACACTCACCTAAAGAATTATTAGGAACACCTGCTCTATTTCTCATTAATGCGATTATCTAGTCAACCAATCACATGGCAGTTGCTTCAATGCATGTAGGGTTGTGGTCCTGGTCAAGACAATCTCCTGAACTCCAAACTGAATGTCAGAATGGGAAAGAAAGGTGGGCTACAACAGCAGAAGACCCCACCAGGTACCAGTCATCTCCCCTACAAATAGATAAAAGATGCTACAATTTGCACGAGCTCACCAAAATTGGACTGTTAAAGACTGGAAAAAATGTTGCCTGGTCTGATGAGTCTCGATTTCTGTTGAGACATTCAAATGGTAGAGTCCAAATTTGGCGTAAACAGAATGAGAACATGTATCCATCATGCCTTGTTACCACTTTGCAGGATGATGGTGGTGGTGGTGTAATGGTGTGGGGGATGTTTTCTGGGCACACTTTAGGCCCCTTACAGCCAATTGGCCATCGATTAAATGCCACGGGCTACCTGAGCATTGTTTCTGACCATGTCCATCCCTTCATGACCACCATGTACCCATCCTCTGATGGCTACTTCCAGCAGGATAATGCACCATGCCACAAATCTCGAATCATTTCAAATTGGTTTCTTGAACATGACAATGAGTTCACTGTACTAAAATGGCCCCCACAGTCACCAGATCTCAACCCAATAGAGCATCTTTGGGATGTGGTGGAACGGGAGCTTCATGCCCTGGATGTGCATCCCTCAAATCTCCATCAACTGCAAGATGCTATCCTATCAATATGGGCCAACATTTCTAAAGAATGCTATCAGCACCTTGTGGAATCAATGCCACGTAGAATTAAGGCAGTTCTGAAGGCAAAAGGGGGTCCAACACCGTATTAGTATGGTGTTCCTAATAATTCTTTAGGTGAGTGTATATCGCAATCATGATGTGAACCCAGCCTATAAGATAGATTCACTCACACACATAAAGGTTCATCATTAAATTACACACATGTAAGTGCATACTACATAGACACATACACAAATTACATGAATATACTGTACACATGTAATGTGTATGAGTAATGCTCAACATGTTTATACAGTGTGAGTGTGTGTGTGTGTGTATATATATTGTAGGAAGGAGCAAGGGTCCGCCGTTGACGGAAGGAATATGTCACAGAGTTTCCTGGCTTCGGTGACGTAAGAGCCGGTATTTTCAGGCGTCAGCGGCAGCTAATGCTGATTGATACTTTGCTATTTTAGTATGGCTGTATAGCTGATCCAGGACAGCTGTTACTGGGAGTAGCCAAAGTGATGGGTGGGTGACTACTCCCCACGTTCCAGGCCGGGTTTTGGCTGGCCTATAAAAAAAACAACCAGCAGTGTCAGCTGTGAGTGGATTACTCCTCTCTGACAGTGGAGCTCTGTCACTCTCTGTGTTGGATACAAAATAATCCCAACAGACGAACTTGCTCTTCAGAATGTAGTTTATTAAACGGTTCACAGAACGCGTTGCGGCATGTCAGCCTACCTCAACTGCACTCTGTGTTGGGACCTGGGAGTTTGGGTCTGGATTAAGGCCTGCTACCTTGTTGGTGTAAAAGCAGGTGGATTAGGCTTTATCCAAGGACTTCTTCTTTGCCGCATGGTGTGAACGACCACCAGAATTACAAGGTGACTGTTTTCCTTGAAGCTGACTTTTTGTTTTGTCATTTACTTAATGTGTGAATAAACACTGAACTGTTTAATTCAAAGACTTTGTTGTTGCCTCTATACTGCGTCCGCTAACCTGCCTACCAGAACGAATCCCCATAATATATATATATATATATATATATATATATATATATATATATATATATATATATATATATATATACACACACACACATACATACATACATACATACATACACACACACACACACGGTATAAAGAAAAGAAGGAAAGCAGCACAATAAAAAATGGACAGGTGCAATCCCTCTCAGAATCATTGACCAGAATCCAAAGTTTGATAAAAATAGAAAAAGATGCAGCACTCCAAAATAGTGAAAAATGTGGAGTTTTTATTCGCCCATGCTATTGCAACATTTCAGCTCAACTCAGTGGGGCCTTTGTCAAGCAATGTGTCATGTGCCAAACAGTATGTGTGTGTGTGTGTGTATATATATATATATATATATATATATATATATACACACACATACACACACGTGGTAATTATCCCATAAAGTGTATAATCAATTAACCCCTTAACGCTCTGCAGTGACCCAGCTCTATACACAAATGGTGGAGGCTGTATCATACAGAAGGCACCCGGCTGCAATGACAGGGAGCAGCGGTTTCATCAGTCACTGAACCCTTCAGGTGCCGCGATCAACACGGATTGCAGCACCTGTGAGTTAAGGCAGACAAACTCAATTCCCTCTGCCTTCCAATCGGAGCCCCCGCAGTGAAATCATGGGGCTCCGATCAGTTGCCATGGCAGCCTGGACGCTGCTGAAGTGTTCCAGGCCTGCCATGGTAATTTCCGTGCTGAGCTATGCATGAGGCACAGCTCAGAATGGATAGTGTAAAAATCCTGTTCATCCTATTAGAGCTATACTAGGGTGAATAGGAGAAGGGATCAAAAGATACCACGTTCTAGCCCCCTAAGGGGGGTAATTGTTTTGTTTTTTTTTAAGTGAAAAAAGTTTCAAAAAATAAATAAAAAAAATCCCAAAAATATTAAAAGTTTAAATCACTCCCCTTTTTCAATTTTACGTATAAAAATATACAAAGAATAAAAAAATTAACATTATTATATTACAATAGGTATTGCCGCATCCAAAAATGTCTGAACTATTAAGGCTACTTTCACACTTGCGTTCGGGGTTCCGCTTGCAAGTTCCGTTTGAAGGCTCTCACAAGTGGCCCCGAACGGATCCGTACAGCCCCAATGCATTCTGAGTGGATGCGGATCCGCTCAGAATGCATCAGTATGGCTCCGTTTGGCCTCCGTTCCGCTCACCAGACGGACACCCGAACAGATAGAGAACAACATGAAAGATGGCCGTCTGCATTCTAATAGTCACTGCGCATGTGAATTGCCATTACAGTTTGCGCCTGCGCTTCTTTCATAAGTAACATGGAGCTGAAGCTCTTAGGCAACTAAGTAAACTACATCAGAGCGCCTGCGCATAGCTTCAGTAAGCGCTGAAACATATAAATAAGGGACATCATGTTAATTTATGGTGGCCATGATAATCACCAAATTATTTAATACTCCACCAAGGGGGAGAAACCCAGGGTTCCCAGCCATTTCCGCCTTGTGTAGGTAGAAAACTAAAATTACTCTTACCGGTAATTGTTTTTCTTCAAACCCATGACAGCACCTATGTGACTATGTCCTCCAGGACAGCAAACCTGAAGAGATAAAATGGTTCACACCTCTACCACACCTCAGTGATTATAATAACCAAACCTCCAGAGGCGTGCCAACCACCAAAGAATAGGCTTGAAATAAGAGAAGAGACAATACAAAAAAAGGGAACCAGTTCCGTACATTATATCCCTATTCAATATCATGCATCTATCTGCCCAATTCGCAAATTCCCCCCCCCCCCTTTTTTTTTTAAAGATTAAATTAAGTTAAGGGTGGGAAATTTCGGGATGCTGGCGCTGTCATGGGCTTTAAGAAAAACAATTACCGGTAAGAGTAATTTTTGTTTTGCCCTCACCCATGACAGCACCCATGCTAAAATAAACTAGAAGTTAAACTTTTGGGGGGGGGGGGGTGACTACAACCTAAAAAAGGTATGAGGAGAACTCCAAGTGGCTGCTCTGCAGATTTGGGCCAGTGAAGCATCCACCTTTTCTGCCAAAGAGGCAACAACTGCTCCTATTGAATATGTCCCAAACCCAGTTGGGGGAGACAAGTTTAAAGAAGAATAGGCAAGGGAAATAGCATTTTTGACCCATCTAGCATTGGCACTAGTAGAAGCCTTGTGACCCTTCAATCTACCATGGAATTGTATTAAAAGATTCTCATCTATTCTCCAGGATGCCGTGGAATCTAAGTAACATAACAAACATCTTCTGACATCCAGACAGCGGAATTTTTCCTCTAACGGATTCGCAGGATTTGGACAAAAAGATAGCAACACCACATCCTAATTCCAGTGGAAATCTGAGACTACTTTAGGCTGGAAAGATAGAATGGGCCTAATAATTATTTTATCCTCCAACACAGTAGTGTAAGGGGGAAAAGCTAAGAAAGTTTGAATTTCCGAGACCCTTCTAGCTGAAGTAACTGCAATCAGAAAAGCCATCTTGAAGGGAAGCAATATAATGGAGATATTATTAACCGGTTGAAACGTCTCTTGAGATCTCTCCTCACTGGTAAGGTCCAAGGAGGCTCTACTTATAACCTCTGAATGTGTGTACCATGATCTCTTTGGCCACTTCGGAGCTACGAAGATTACCGAGGCTCCCTCTTCCTCTATTTTCCTCAACACTCGGGGAATAAAGCAAATAAGGGGAAAGGCAAAGCCCAGCTCCTGACTCCAGTCTTTTGCCAAGCCATCTATTGCAAGAGGACTGTCCAAAGGATTAAGGGAGAAGAACCTTTCTACCTTTCTGTTGGCTCTGGAAGCAAACAGATCTACTGTGGGAAGACCATTTTTTTGGACTATTTCCAAAATACAGTCCTTGTTCAGACACCATTCCCCTGCTTGATGGATGTATGACTTAGTAAGTTTGCTATCAAGTTTTCTTTTCCCTTTAGATGGACTGCTGAAAGGAATACAAAAAACCTCTTGGGACAAAAATAAAAAAATATTTTCTTGCTCCCTTCCTCTGGAACTGCTAATTCTATGGCCATCTTTACAGCTTTTAGTTCCTTGAAGTTGGAGGAGACTTTCCTTGAGTTTAGGTCCCACCTCCCTTGCCAGTACCTGTTCTGACAGTGAGCTCCCCAACCCCAGGGACTTGGGTCTGCGATCTTTGAAAGACCATGGGACCCCCACAGACAGATTCTTTGGTATTGTCCACCATAACAGGGAACACCTGGCCTTTGATGAAATGTGGAATTTTCGGTCCAAAGAGTGCAACCCAGTATCTCAGAATATACGTCTGCAGCTCTCTGGAGTGAATCTGTGCATATGTTACTGCTGGAATAGTGGACGCCATATGACCCAACACAGCCATTACTTCTCTAAAAGTACACAGGTAGGAGTGAAAATTTTACAAAATCTACTCCCTGATTGATTGCCTCTTTATGAGGGGAAGGAAATTCTTTTGTTGGCAGGAGTCCAACTGGATTCTGAGAGGGAATCTGAGAGGGAACAAGGTATTATTTTTCCCAATTTATTTTCCAATGAAAATCTACTTACGTGGAACATAGAAGATCTTTATCTCTCTCCAACTCTACCTTTGAATGGGAAATCAACAGAAAATCATCTAGATAAAAGGTACTTAAAGGGGTTGTCCAAGTAATATTTATTGATGACCTATCCTCAGGATCGGTCATCAATATCAGATCGGCGGGGGTCCGACACCCCCTCCGATCAGCTGTTTAAAGAGAAGGCGTGCGCGGTGTCAGCGCTGCCTCCTCTTCACTGTTTACCTTTAGCCGTTGCATCTGCAGTGGTGAGCACGTGTAATTACACCCAAGCCGTCCCATTCATTTCAATAGGAAGGCTTGGGTGTAATTACACCTGCTCACCACTGCAGATGCAACGGCTAGAAGGTAAACAGTGAAGAGGAGGCAGCGCTGACACCACGCACGCCTTCTCTTCAAACAGCTTATCAGAGGGGGTGCCGGGTGTCGGACCCCCGCCGATCTGATATTGATGACCTATCCTCAGGAAATATAACTTGGACAACCCCTTTAAGTTACACCTCTTAGTCTTACAAAGGCCGCTATCTCTGCTACCACCTTCGTAAAAACTCTTGGAGCCTGAGATATGCGAAAGGGGAGCGCCCTGTACTGAACAACCTGTTATACAAACTGCTGTTCTCAAGAATTTCTGGTATGAGGCATGAATCGGAATGTGTTAGTAAGAGTCTTCCAGATCCAAGCTCGCCATCCAACAATTCTGGAAGACTAAATTTGTCGTTGACTTGATTGTTTCCATACGGAATTTCTTGTAAATTAGGGATTTGTTTAGACTCTTCAGATTAAGTATTACTCTGAACAATCCATTTGCTTAATAGAGTCATAACTTCCAATTCTAAAGTATCTCTTTTTTGGAGATCCTTGAGGCATATTGTTTGAACAAAAAAGTTGAGTGGACGAGAAAGGAATTCTATCCGATACCCATGTTTTATAACCTCTAGAATCCATCTGTTCTGGGAAATGGACCCCCGGTAAGGAAAAAAACTGTGACAACCTTCCTCCCACCTGACTTCTGGCGTCATTGCTGCTTGTCTCTAGATCTACTTTCTTTGGGCTTGAACAAAAAATAGCTAGATCTTTTAGGAAATCTCTCTCTTTTATCACCCTGCCTTTTCCTTTGTTTTCTAAAATTGGACTGGGTTTTAAAAAAAAATAGGCTTCTGGGGAACTAGGAACCCCTTCTTTTTAACAGGAGCTCTTTCCGGAATATCATCAAACTAGGGGCCAAAAAGCCTAGAACCGACACAGGGAACTACACAAAGTCTAGCCTTAAAGCCCTGGTCTCCTTTCCACTACTTTAACCAGATAGAGCGTCTGGCAGCATTCGACATGGCTACCGCTCTAGCAAAAAAAACGCACTGCATCAGTGGATGCATCTGCTAGGAAATCAGCTGCTTTAACCCCTTAAGGACTCAGCCCTATTTCACCTTAAGGACTTGGCCATTTTTTGCAAATCTGACCAGTGTCACTTTAAGTGCTCATAACTTTAAAACGCTTTGACTTACCCAGGCTGTTCTGAGATTGTTTTTTCGTCACATATTGTACTTCATGACACTGCTAAAATTGGGTCAAAAAAGTTAATTTTTTTGCATAAAAAAATACCATATTTACCAAAAATTTTGTAAAATTAGCAAATTTCTACGTTTCAGTTTCTCTACCTCTGTAATACATAGTAATACCCCCCAAAATTGTGATGACTTTACATTCCCCATATGTCTACTTCATGTTTGTAGCATTTTGGGAATGATATTTTATTTTTTGGGGATGTTACAAGGCTTAGAAGTTTAGAAGCAAATTTAGAAATTTTTCAGAAATCTTCAAAATCCCACTTTTTATGGACCAGTTCAGGTTTGAAGTCATATTGTGAGGCTTAGATAATAGAAACCTCCCAAAAAAAAAAAACCTCAAGGTATTCAAAACTGTTTTTTTTCAAACTTTATTAACCCTTTAGGTCTTCCACAAGAGTTAATGGCAGATTGAGAAACAATTTCGAAATTTCAATTTTTGGGAAAATTTTCCAATATAATAAATTTTTTCCAGCAATAAAACAAGGGTTAACTACCAAACAAAACTCAAAATGGGTTGCCCTGATTCTGTAGTTTGTAGAAACACCCCATATGTGGTCGTAAACTACTGTTTGGCCGAACGGAAGGACATAGAAGGAGGGGAACACCATATGGGTTTTGGAAGGCAGATTTTGCAGGACTGGTTTTGTTTATACCATGTCCCATTTGAAGCCCCCTGTTGCACCCCTAGAATAGAAATTTCAAAAAAGTGACTCCATCTAAGAAAGTACACCCCTCGTGGTATTCAAAACTGGGTTTACAAACTTTGTTAACCCTTTAGGTGTTCCACAAGAGTTAATGGCAGATGGAGAAACAATTTTGAAATTTCTATTTTTTGGAAAATTTTCCATTTTAACCCTTACTTTATTACTGAAAAAAAATGGGTTAACAGCCAAACAAAACTCAAAATGGGTTGCCCTGATTCTGTAGTTTGCAGAAACACCCCATATGTGGTCGTAAACTACTATTTGGCTAAACGTCAGGACATAGAAGAAGGGGAACGCCATATGGTTTTTGGAAGGCAGATTTTGCTGGACTGGTTTATTTACACCATGTACCCTTTCAAGCCCCCTGATGCACCCCTAGAGTAGAAACTCCATAAAAGTGACCCCATCTAGGAAACTACGGGATAAGGTGGTTGTTGTTTTGGGACTATTTTAGGGGTAAATATGATTTTTGGTTGCTCTATATTACACTTTTTTGAGGCAAGGTAACCAAAAATGTAAATTCTAAAATTGTTTCTACATTCGCAATTTAGTTTTGTGGAACACCTAAAGGGTTAACATAGTTTGTAAAGTAACTTTTGAATACCTTGAGGGGTGTAGTTTCTTAGATGGGGTCACTTTTTTGGAGTTTCTAGTCTAGGCTACATCAGGGGGGGGGCTTCTAATAGGACATGGTGTAAAAAAAAAAAACAGTCCATCAAAATCTGCCTTCCAGAAACCGTATGGCGTTCCCTTCGTTCTATGCCCTGCGGCTATATAGCCATTTACGACCACATACGGGGTCTTTCTGCAAACTACAGAATATTTAGTTTTGTTTGGCTGTTAACCCTTGCTTTATTACCGGAAAAAAAGGATTCAAATGAAAATTTTGCCCAAAAATGCGTGTTTTGGCACCATTTTTATTTTATATTTTTAACAACGTTCATCCGAGGCGTTTGGTCAAAAGTTATTTTTATAGCGACGACTTTTACGCACGCGACGATGCCCAATATGTATGGCTCTCAGACTTTGGAGACACTAAACAGGCATCCTAAAAACTGGGAGTTATAGTTTTACAACATCTGGAGGGCCGCAGTTTAAGGATGCCTGCTCTAAAACTAATATTTTTTTGGGGGGAAAAAATTGTTTCCGTGTCTCCAAAATCTGAGAGCCATAGTTTTTTTATGTTCTCTAGTGGACTGTTGGGGATTATAAAAATGTAGTACTCCATGGAAGTGTGATACCCCCTGAAGAAATCGATAACGCAGAGGCCTGGATGATCGGGGCATGTGTCACACTGAGTGGTGGGGTCCTTCCGTATCCCCCTCTTGTAACACACTCTGCATCTTTTTTGGGTTCGTCCCTTCTTTCCAGTATTGGGGACCACACCTGGAAAGTGTTGGCCAGGGACGATCCGGGTGCCTCCAGTTCCCGAGGTACTCCGGCCTGCTTTTTCCCGGTCCGAAAAGATCAGGGCCTTGAGGACTGCCTCATAGAACTGGAGGAATGGTGCCGTTACCGTGGATTGTGGACAGCATAAGGACATCCCTCTTGTCCTTATACCTGACCAGCAACAGGTTTCCACTGGTAAATGCACGGGTCTCACCCCTGGGGATAGGTACCTGGAGGGGGTGGGCAGGGAGGCCGCGTTGATTTTTTCACGCCACCGATCCGGTTCATCGGGTCACCGGAGACCCGAATGGACCGGAAACGCAGAAAACCGCAGGTCTGAATTGACCTGCGGTTTTCTGCGATCGCCGATAAGGGGTGGGGGGGGGTCAAATGACCCCGCCCTGCGTTGTTACGGAATGCCGGCTGAATGATTTCAGCCGGCATCCCGTTCCGATTAACCCCGCGCCGCCGGAATCGCGAATTAAAGCCATGACGTACAGGTACGTCATGGGTCCTTAAGGATTCGTGATCCATGCCGTACCGGTACGTCATGGGTCCCTAAGGGGTTAAGGAAGGTAGGAAGACAAGAGAGTAATTCTTCTTTAGGATTCTTGTCCTTAATATGAGACTCAAGCTGATCTAACCATAACCTTAAAGACCTAGAGACCCAGGAGGCGGCAATAGCAGGCCTAAGACTAGTGGATGCTGATTCCCAAGTTCTTTTATGATAAATGTCAGCTTTTTTATACAATGGATCTCCCAGGCATCCCAGTTTTTCGAATGGAAGCGCCGATTTTTGGGCTATCTTAGCAACTGGTGCATCCACTTTGGGGGCCCTATCCCATACCTCAGATACAGATTATTCAAAGGCATACTTTCTCTTGACTGTAGTTGGTATAAAAAAAATTCCTATCAGGATATTTCCACTCCGTTCTAATAAGAGCTTCTATATTTTTATGCACTAAAAATACTCTATGATGTTTAGGACCCAGTCCCTCAAAAACTTGGTCAGCTATTGATTTAGGCTGTTTTACGTCCTCTAACTGCATTGTAGCTTTAAAAGGCTTTAATAAAAGTTCAATATCTTCAGCTAGAAACAGGGCCCTCCGAAGACGAAAAATCATCTGAGATATTGTGGCTGGAATTTAAATCGTCATCCTCCCCAGGGTTTTCAGAATCAGTCTTTCTACTGTAACCAGCCCTTTCTGGTGACCGTGGACGATTTCGTTTCAGGGACTTAAGAGATGATTTAACTTGTGATCTCACCAAAAGGCTTAATACTTTTGGATAAAGATTGTGACTCTTCCAGAACCAGTTTATCCACACATCCTGACATAGTGGTCTAACATAAGATGCTGGTAAAGCTACACTACATCCACTACATTCTTTATGCTTAGATGAATTCTTAGGTGTTTTTGATACCGATAACAACAAAAGCAAACAACATTCCATAAATATTAGGAGAGGATATCTCTCACCATATGTAGAGGTAACTTCCCTGCTCCTCAGGTCCAGTACCGGGCTTGTGGGCCTCAAGGGGTCGGCACATCGTGAATCACCCGGCTCCGACATTGTATCCAGATACCGAATCCAGCACAGCACTCAGTGCGCAAAGAGAGCTGGCTGCCTTCTCCAGTGGCCATTTATAATGCACCTTGGCCTCCTTTTAACACTAGGCCCAAATGCCTAATCAAGCCGACAAAAGGTGCCACATCCTCTGGCGTTGCATCACATGAAATGACGACATGACACCGGAAGCTTACCGCCACCAGTCCCCAAGCGCATGCTTAGAACGCGCATTGGTTCAGAGCAGATATCTTTAAGAAGGGATCCCATGCACCCCGACAAACTGAATTGGAAGCCGCCAGAACATGGCCACATCGGCTCCCCTAGATGCTGGGAGAAGTCAGGAGGAAGGTAGACTAACGCCGCATGGGATAGGCTTCTTTACGGCGAGTAGACCCGGCCCTTCCCCAGCCCCAGGGTGTGAACCCAAGCTCGGAGCAAGAGCTCCCTAGGTACATTCTATCTGGAGGACAGGAAACCTGAACTGAGGTGTGATGGGGGTGTGAACCATTTTCTCTCTTCCCTGTCCTGGATGGGAGGACCTAATCGCATGGGTGAGGGGAAAAAGTACTTGGGGCACCATAAGTGTCACAAATTCCCCCACACACACTCAAGAGAAAGAGCAAAGGTACAAGTGCGGCTAACCATGATGATCTAAAGGGATATAAAGGCAGATGAATATCCCCTGCAAAAGGAGGTCCCCCGAGATGAGTCAGAGGGACCCTCACTCCCAGTGAGGGGAAGAGGAATCCGGCACACAGATAGTGTGTCGTGGATCCTTACCCCAAATCTTGGGTCATTAGTCCACTGTTATCAACATAAAATGGTGACCCCTATAGGGGAAAGGAGACAGCAGAGAAAGGACAGATGATCACCCCCCCACCATGCCCATGAAAAGGGAGTGCAGAGGGAGGAGCAAGCACGATGTCCACCTCCGCTATCACCATCATATTATCAACTTAGAATACCAGATGCAGTCCTCTGATGAGGTCCTCCACTAAACAAAGAAAAATAAAACTCAAACAGGGGGCAAAAAAAAAATGAACAAACATTACAAAATTGCATAATCCAGGAGTCCAGAGATTGATGAAGCTGTCATGTCCACATTCAAGTAATTTGTATAATTCACATTCTTCCTTACACCATGTGTTATCGGGGTTCTAGACCTAAATCCTACACTGGTGGTGTCCTGGGTTTCACACCCAATCAGGGAGGGGGAAATTGTGTAATGAATATTGCAGCCACCTATAGACTGCATCCAGTAGTAATTCTCCTCTGAATGTTGGTTTGTACGAAAACATAACTTTTATTATTCCTGTGAAAATGGCTTATAACAATTTTTATGCAAATAAAGAGCGGCCGTTATTAAAAATCCATTAAAGTGAACTTGTCACCAGAAGTGGCCTATGGAGCTATTTACATGTCCCCACTGTACAAGCTGCCAACTTTCAGAAACTGGTTTTGTTGAATTTGACAATCAGGTTGTTTGTAGGAAAAACCTACTTGTAGGAGCCACTGGGGAGAGTGGGGTATAGCACTGAAGTCTTTAGCAGGAAGGGGTGAGCAGAATGGCCGGCAAGCTGTCACTGACCACTGGGGATTTGTCCTCCTAGGATTACTTCTTTAGGGCAGAACATTGTGAGATCTTTATGGTCAGACAGGAAGCTGCTACTGTTCATCGGTGGCTCTTTTTATTTCAGCTCTTTTTATTTCGGCTCTACCATAAGGCTTTTCCTATTTCCTAAGATTCAGAAGTGTCAGTAAAGCCTCTAAGTACTACGGAAAGAGGGTTCATAGAAGTCAGAAGAATGGGTCATAATCCCAACCTTCTGATCAATACTGTGGGACACCTGGTATCGGTAACAATTGTGTGCTAATAAAGGAAAACCTGTCAGAAAGTACAATATGTGACCCCCAAACTGCCACCACTACCTGACTATACAATGAGTCATCAGTAGCCAGTGAAGGAGCAGAATCTGTGAGTCTTCTCTGCTTTATGTAGTGGTTACTACTCACCTGGGTGGTTATCGGTGGGAATGTCCTCTATGATCTGCTCATCACTCCTCACATATGTATCTTCAGCCTTAATATTGGTCAGATCTTTACCCAGATTTAAAAGCTGTGAAACAGAAATTGTAAAGGTCAGCAGACTGATGGAGAAGTCATGTGGAATGTTTGATGTGACCAGAAAAGATCATTAATTACAATGACAAAAAGTGATGAAATGACAGCAGAGTTATCTGCTATGGCAGTGGTCGATGCCTATAGCTCCTCTCCTTCCAGCTGGTGGGCACGTCTGCTGCCTGGTTTACCTGCTCCATAGCTTTAGGGCTCCGGTGGTCCAGTCCCACAGACATCCCTCTCTCCCTTCCCAGTGGTCCCGGCTGCTGGAATAACGCTGTCCACCCACACAAGCTGAGGCCTGCTTCCTGCCGATAATGACCTTCTCTGCCCATAGGTCATGTGTGCACACACTATCTCTGTCTCTTATAGGGCCGGCATGCACGCACTCTGATCTCTACAAGCCATGGAAAGGAGCCTGATCAATAGGTTCTAGTATGCTAGTTTCATGCAAAGCTTGTTCTGTGTACAGATTTCTACCTGACTTCTAGATTGGACCCTTTGCTGTCTGACCTGACCCTTGCTTGATCTCTGTTCTGATCCTGAGCTGCTTGCCCTGACAACGGACCATTTATTGGACTGCATGTATTCTGCCTTTCCTGACCCCGTGGGTCACCGGTCACTTGTACAGAAACAACTGCAAGTGCAGCAGCCTAGTGGTTCCCCTGCAACAAAGTCCAGGTCCCTGTACAGTGGATAAAGTGGAGGGGGGGGGGGCTCACTTATCTAACACACTTTGGAGCAGAACCATGTCAAATCTGTTCAAGAGACACAGTGGATCTACATGTGCCATGTTTCATTGTCTGACCCAAAAATATCTGCAGGTCTCCTGTATATATGCATCTAGTTGGTTCCTTATTCCAACCAGCAGTCTCTACTGACCAGAAAACTGTGAGAAGATCCAGACAACATGCAAAGTCTATAGTTAGCTGTAATCCTGCCATCTCTACCTTTCTCATTATACAAGGATAAAACATATAATACTGGTTTAAAAAACAAGACTGAACACAAGATCTTCACAGCCCTTCTACAGATCATAGGGAACCTTTCATGAGACCTTATTTCCATCTATCTGATGATCATATAGAATGCTTTGATGTTCTTCTGAACCATCCTGTAGAAGAGGAGTGGGGGTTCTTCGCTCTTCTTTAACTGTAGGAAAAACATAGGGTGACAATTAATTTCTTACATATAACTAGTGAGAGGATGTGTGTATTTAGTCATGTCTTTTACTTGGTGGCTGGTGATCCTCCATCATAACGTTCTTGTACAGATCTTTGTGTCCTTCTAAATACTCAGACTCCTCCATGGAGAAATAGACGGCGACATCCTGACACCTTATAGGAACCTGACAACACAATTATACAGTCATCACCCAAATCCCTTCATAGTGTTACTGTATAATGTCCCGGCAATGTCACCTCTCCAGTCAGCAGCTCAAGGATCTTGTTGTTGAGCTCTAGGATCTTCTCTTTGTTGACTTTCTCATGTATCGGGATGGGAGTTGTCGTCCTGGATATTGGGCTCAGGATTCCTCCCCGTCCTTCAGATACCGGGGCCTGACAATGCTCACTAGAGGTCTTCTTCACTACTGTGTATTCCTGGTTATGGAGAGACGCAGTAATAAATATCACTCCATACATCTCCAGAGTCCCTCACCTCTCCAGTCATGTCCATCTGTTAGTAACATAGAGAAGATGATGTAATGTGACATTATCAGAATCTCTCACCTCTCCAGTAAGCCGGAGGAGGATCTCTAGGGTGAGATTTATTATACTCTCTGCCATCTTGTCCCCATTCCTATCCATCCTTGAAGGGTCAATCAGAAGAATGATCTTATATAGGAGATATACGCTGAGCGGATCCTATATTGTAGGAACCTGAATGGAAAGAAGATGAACCGATGTAAAATCATAGAAAATCCCATGTAAAATACAATTACTGGAGATAAGAAGAGGAAACACTGGAGGAGATAATAAAGTGTATCAAGGCAGTTCCTCCATGTTTCAGGTCAAAAGCCTGTCACACCTTCATATCACCACTATAGTCAGTTACAGGTCACAGCGGTAATACCAGTATAAGGCTACTTTCACACTAGCGTTTTTTGTGGATCCGTCATGGATCTGCAAAAACGCTTCCGTTACAATAATACAACTGCATGCATCCGTCATGAACACCACTGAAAGTCAATGGGGGACGGATCAGTTTTCTATTGTGTCAGAGAAAACGGATCCGTCCCAATTGATTTACAATGTGTGTCAGGATGGATCCATCTTGCTCCGCAAGCACATTGTGAAATGAATAACGCTGCTTGCTGTGAATGGAGACAAAACTGAAGCATTTTCATCCTATGACGGATCTCAATAGCGGAATTGAAAACGCTGGTATGAAAAGCAGCCTAAAGCTGTAATCGGGTAGATCACTTCATAGATCTAGAGCTCAGACTGCCCTCGTCCTATCAGTTGGAATCACAAGAATTAGGGTCCATTCACACGTCCGTTGTTTCTTTCCTGATCTGTTCCGTTTTTTGCGGAACAGATCAGGACCAGATCTGGACCCATTCATTTTCAATGGGTCCTGAAAAAAAAATCAGACATTGTGCTGTCCGTTTTTTTTCAGGACCCATTGTAAATGAATGGGTCCAGATCTGGTCCAGATCTGTTCCGCAAAAAACGGAACAGATCAGGAAAGAAACAACGGACGTGTGAATGGACCCTTAAAGGGCATCTGTCAGCAGATTGGTACCTGTGACACCGGCTGACCTGGTACATGTGCGCTTGGCAGCTGAAGGCATCTGTGCTTGTCCCATGTTGATATGTGCCCGCACTGCTGAGAAAAATTATGTATTATATGCAAATGAACCTCCAAGAGTAACGGGGGTGTTGCCTTTTTACCTAGAGGCTCCTCCTTTCTGCACCTGCCACGCCCCTTTCACTTTGATTGACAGGACCAGGCAGCGAAAACGTAATAACACCTGACCCTGTTAATGAATGTGAAATGGACGTGGCAGGTGCAGAAAAAGAGGAGCCTCTAGGTGTAAGGGCAACACCCCCGTTGCTCCCAGAGGATTTTTAGCATATATTAACCCTTTCTACCCCAGGCCAGTTTTTAGCTTCCTGCCCAGGCCTATTTTTGTAAATCGGACATGTGTCTAACAGATTCGGAGATTGTTTTCTGGTGACGCACTGTATTTTATGTTAGCGGCAAAATTGGGTCAATATTTTTTTCCTTAACTTATCCCAAAAATTCTAAATTTACAGAAAATTTTAAAAATGTGAATTTCTCCAAAAAAAAAAAAAACTCGTTAAATAGTTATCAGTGAACATTCCCCATATGTCTACTTTATGTCGGCATCATTTTGTAAATGTCATTTTTTTTTTAGGACGTTAGAAGGTTTAACATTTTAGAAGTAAGTTTTCTAGAAAATTTCCAAAATAACATTTTTAGGCACCAATTCAGTTATAACGTGATTCTGAGGGGCTTACATAGTAGAAACCACTAATAAATGACCCCATTTTAGAAACTAAACCCCTCAAATTATTCAAAACTGATGTTACAAACTTTGCTAACCCTTGAGGTGTTCCACAACTGTTTAAAAGAAAATGAAGGTAATTTCAAAATGTAATTTTTTCTTTAGCAAATTTTTTATGATAATCAATTTTTTCCTGCAACACAGCAAGGGTTAACAGCAAAATAAAGCTCAATATTTTTTATGTGGTCGTAAACTGCTGTACGGGCACACGGCAGGGCGCAAAAGGGAAGGAGCAACATAAGAATTTTGGAGGGCAGATTTCACTAGGACAATTTTAAGCTGCCATGTAACATTTCAAGTCCCCCTGATGCACCCCTACAGTAAAAAAAACTAAAAGTGACACCAATATGTGATGACGCCGCACCTCGCAGCCCCGCCCACTGACACTGTACATCGGGATCACGTGGTACGGTTTTGTCACTGATTACCAAGACGTGACGTTACGCCCTCCCTGGGAGTACATAAGGTCAGCCTGGCACAGTTTACACAGACGCCTCCTGTCCGCACGGGCGCAGGGAGGCACGGAGAGTGATAGAGGGTGGTCCACGCAACCTCCAACGTGACACAACACTCGCTCACAACCCCGACAAGCTGAGAGAGCTTTTTCACTGCCCCAGTAAAGCAGAGCTCTGCCAGCCCGGTAGCCTGCCACCAGTTTCTCGTTAGATATAAGCCCAGTCTGTTAATGGGATTAGATCGGGTCGGAACCAACCACAGGTAGCTTATAACGTTATGCTGAAACACGGACGTGGGGATTCGTGATCAATATACAGAACAGCGCAAGATTAAGTTATATATTTAATTGCCTTAAAGGGGTATTCTCATCTTGCTACTTCATCCTCAATTGCTGCCAGCTAGCTGCTCACTTCCTGGTTTCCTGCAGATAAGGCTGGGCGGGCTTAGGCAAGCTAGAGTGAAGGTCGACCACACCTCCTTATGACATCACACTGAGAGCTGAGTCCTGCCTGCTAGTTAGGCCTCATGCACACGACCGTTTTTTTTTAAGGTCCGCAAAAACGGGGTCCGTAGGTCCGTGACCGTTTTTTCGTCCGTGGGTCTTCCTTGTTTTTGGAGGATCCACGGACATGAAAAAAAAAATATATAAGTCAACCGAATGGGTCCGTGAAAAAAATAGGACAGGTCATATTTTTTTCACGGCCAGGAAACACGGATCACGGATGCGGCTGCCAAACGGTGCATTTTCCGATTTTTCCACAGACCCATTGAAAGTCAATGGGTCCGCGAAAAAAAACGGAAGACGGCACAACGGCCACGGATGCACACAACGGTCGTGTGCATGAGGCCTTAATGTGAAGAGTATGACTCCTCAGTCCGGAAGCCTGCAGTGTCTGTGAGGGGAACGGTCACTCAGAGAGCCATGTGACGTGAGCTCAGTGCACAGTAACACCTGGCTGTTCTGCAGTTTTACACAGAAAATCTCTGATCTCTTACAAACCCATTCTGTGCATCAAAAACTATAATTCCATATTATACATTAGCTCAAAAGCTTGACCACCCTCCACCGACCAGCACTGATGCAGATTTGTTTCCATTACAGCTGTATAAACCTCACACTATGTATCTTTATAGATGCATATACAGCTCAGCTACATGTGTCTTCTCCAGTCCCCTAACATCACTCTTGCTGAATGGCTTCCTATACAGCCCTGCTACATCTTTATTCCACTCCCCCACTAGCACTGTGTCTGAAAAAGCTTCATATACAGCTCTGCTACATCTGTCTGTTTATCTCTTCAACCAGCACTGTGTCAGAACAGCCGCATATTCTGCTACATCATTTTCTCTCTTCCACCAGCATTGATGCTGACCCGCAACATATATGTGTATGTCACTAAAACTCTGTCACCCTGCTATATGATAAGTGTAAATGTGTTATCATCCTGTGTAACCTGACATTACATTTTCCACTATCTGGATTTCCTATGTTTTATGTAAATTGCTGTAATTATTCATGTACACCAGAAGGTGGCGGCAATGTATAGGCAGTCTATAGAATAGTTTAGTATATCTAGCCTGGAATAGTCCATTCCAGGTTAGCTCCCCCCTTTATGAGGAGGAGTGGAATGTTCCCACTTCCTACCTCATGGGGAGGAAGGAAAGTCTAGTCAGTGTACCAGCCACCCCTGTTGGGGTAGGTTGTGTTGATAGGAGCTCCCAGAATCAGGGATCCCAACCTCGGCTGAGGCCCGGATCCATCTTCCCAGCCTGAGTCATCTACCTCAGCTGGTTGACCAGAGAAGCAGCCATCTCCAGCATCCAGGAAGAAGCATACCCTGTGAGCCAAGCTGTGAGTACATTTCCCAAGTCCAGGAGAAGCCAAATTCCTCCTCAGCTAGTCAGGCCCATTACCAAGCAGAATACAGACAGAGCAGAAGACTAATACCTGCCAGATCTACTAGGCGTATGTATCAGAAGCAGAATAGATATAAATTCGTGCCACATATTGCCAATACCTGCTGGGACCTAAAGACTAAAGCTGTAACTTGTACGGATTCAAAGCTGCCATTAAGTAAAGACGAGTTGGACTATTGTCAAACCTCCCAGGGAGCCAGTAGTGGGATGAGGAACCCACTGGCAGTAAGCAGCTGACAGCCCAGAACGCAGTACAAGTTTAGGGATAATCCAAGAGGGGTAGTCAATGTCCAATCCGGGTCGAGGCAGGCAGCGAAGGTTCAAGGCGGAAGACAGTCCAGGGGTCTGTAGCCGGGAAGGATACAAAGAAACAACAGGCAATAGAAGGATCTGCAGGGAGGCTAGGTGTTCACCATAAGGTGGAATAACTCAGCAATGAGCCAGAGCTCAGGCCAGGTCTTTATAGCCAGGGAAGGTAGGAACCATCCTCCCCAGGAACCAATGGCAGGCGAGGAAGGTGGAAGGTGTGTACTGGGAATCTCCCTCAGCAAGGCTCACACCTGACAGCCGGATAATGCAGGAACGCTATGCACCCGGGAATGCGCGCGCAGCCTGCGTACTGCGCATGCGCACATGCCGCACCTCGGGCACCAGGTGTTCTACCGAGCTGAAGGGGAACCCGTGCCCTGCGCCGTGCCCGCGGTCCCCGAGTAGGGGTAACACCCCCTGCTTCCTGACAACTATATCTCTTGTCTGGATCTTAATTATTCCATCAAAACTCCTATTGACAACACTCAATTTGTTGCATGTGAGCCAGGATACAGGAGTCCAGCCGTACCAAGGTAGGAGACAGCGTTGACACTACACAGAGACATTATCCCCCTCTGGCATTCCTCGCCTAGTATGAGTTGTAACATCTTAAAGGGCCCTGCTACAGTACCTGCGCAAGCTGCAACTGGCGTCACGAACTATTACATATATAAACTGACCCACTGCATAGCTGACCCACTGACCTGCTCATTGCATATGCAGCTCTGCTACATCAGTTTCTCTCTTCCACCAGCATTGATGCTGACCCGCAACATATACAGCTCTGCTACATCAGTTTCTCTCTTCCACCAGCATTGATGCTGACCCGCAACATATACAGCACTGCTACATCAGTTTCTCTCTTCCACCAGCATTGATGCTGACCCGACACATATACAGCTCTGCTATATCTGTCTATTCCCTTCCCCACTAGAACTATGGTCGAACAGCAGCATATTCAGCTCCGCTACATCCATCAGCCCCCATGTGCCTCAATCAGCCCCTTATATACCTCAAACAGCCCCCAAGTGCCTCTATCAACCCCCCAAGTGCCTCAAATAGCCACCCATGTGCCTCAAATAGACCCCAATTGGTGGTGCATGTAAAAATAATACTTACCCACCGATTATGAAGTTGTCTCCCGGTCCTCCTCTCCGACGCTGTCCGGACTCGTCTTGGGCGGCCGCGAATGTGCAGAACTATATTATTTTGTGCTGCATTGGAGCGGCTCAAAAGAATATGGATCCGCGCATGCGTGGCCGGCGACGTGCGTCCGCGCTCACAGCGTCAGTGAGGAGGCCGGCAACGCAAGAGATAATGCTCAAGCGCGGCCCATGGGCAGCAAAGATAAACAATGAATTTTGTGAATTCTATTTTAAAGAAAATAGTAGTTTTTTTAAAATAAAATATAGTTAGAAAAAACTTAAAATGTGGGATAAATAATTTAATGAAAGATGATCGATAAGATGGGAATACCCCTTTAAGGGAGCACTAGACACAACACTATATACACACAGATATACACAGAGGTCAGATGTGCAAATACAGATGATATGGTACAAACAGAGTTACAGATGAAAAGTCAGTTACCGGGTAGATGAGTAATCCTTTGGGTTAGGCCTCATGCACACGACAGTATTTTTTCACGGTCCGCAAAACGGGGTTCCGTTGGTCCGTGACCGTTTTTTCGTCCGTGGGTCTTCCTTGATTTTTGGAGGATCCACTGACATGAAAAAAAAAGTCGTTTTGGTGTCCGCCTGGCCGTGCGGAGCCAAACGGATCCGTCCTAAATTACAATGCAAGTCAATGGGGACGGATCCGTTTGACGTTGACACAATATGGTGCAATTGCAAACGGATCCGTCCCTATTGACTTTCAATGTAAAGTCAGGAGTCCCTTTTATACCATCGGATCGGAGGTTTCTCCAATCCGATGGTATATTTTAACTTGAAGCGTCCCCCATCACCATGGGAACGCCTCTATGTTAGAATATACCATCGGATTTGAGTTACATAGTGAAAACTCATATCCGACAGTATATTCTAACACAGAGGCGTTCCCATGGTGATGGGGACGCGTCTAGTTAGAACAGGCATGCTCAACCTGCGGCCCTCCAGCTGTTGCAAAACTGCAACTCCCAGCATGCCCGAACAGCCTACAGCTATCAGCCTACAGCAGGGCATTGTGGGAGTTGTAGTTTTACAACAGCTGGAGGGCCGCAGGTTGAGCATGCCTGAGTTAGAATATTCTACAAACTGTGTACATGACTGCCCCCTGCTGCCTGGCAGCCCCTGATCTCTTACAGGGGGCCGTGATCAGCACAATTAACCCCTCAGGTGCCGCACCTGAAGGGGTTAATTGTGCATATCATAGCCGTGTGAATATGCACAAAGAAAAGTCCAGCTCACCCAATTATTCCACCACCTGCGTGCACGGAAAAGGCTGGCAAGCCCGTATATTCTTGATATGAAAGCACAATGAAATTCCAGCACTCACGATTTTGGTAGCTAAAATCTTCGTCTTTTATTCAGGCAGTAGACATATAAACAGGACATCCACCCACAAGTGCAGCAACCTTGACGCGTTTCGAACAGTAGTTCTTAGTCGTAACAATGAGCAGTGTCTCCTCTGGCACCTTTATACCAGTCTGTACTAAAATGTAATTGCTTTTCCCCTCCACCTGAGGGGTGGGGGAGTGTAGGAGGCAGGGAACACTTTAACCTCTTGTTTTCCAGGTGAGGCACTGCTCATATGTTTCACAATAGAAAATTCATGCATCTATACAAAGTCACTGATTATTACAAAAATTTGTGTTGAAAAATAACCATTGAATAAAAACAGTGAACATATTAAAATTGTCAAAGAATGTCAATTGTCAGGATAGCATCAGAACACCATATTGGTTATATATAGCCAACTTATTTGTATGGATCCACATATATTAGTGCTGTGTTGCTAATTCTGGCATGGATCCCTTTTCTCTATTACTGCTCTTGATTGAATTGAAAAAATGCATGCATACATAGCTATGATGAAAGGAAATGTGAAAAAACAGGAAAGTCATGAGTTAGTAGAAATACATAAGTTCATTTTTCTTATTGAGGCCATTTGGATGTCTGGTATTCAACTTAAAAATCCAAAAAGCCTCTCTGAGTCTCACTAAACGTTTAAAATCTCCTCCTCTGTTAGGTAATTTCACCTGTTCAATTGCAAAGGCTTTGAAATTGCGCACCTGGCTTTCGTGTTTACTAATAAAATGTTTAGCCGCATTGGATGTGTTCACACTATGCGGATTTTTTATGTAGTTGAGGTGCTCCAGAATTCGGACCTTAAATTTTCTAGTGGTACATCCCACATATAACATGTCACAGGCTATACATTTTATGATATATACCACCCCCATAGAATTACAATTAATATAAGATTTGATTGGATATATGTGTGAATTATTCGCATCGTGAAAAGTTTTGGTATTTACTGCGTATGTACAAGTGCGGCAGCGCAAACTTCCGCATTTAGTGAAACCCTTGTATATAAGCCAGGGATCCCGTTTATATTTGTTTCGATGTATATACATGGAGGGTGATAAATCATTCCCTATAGTTCTTGGCCGAATGTATATATATATACAAGGGTTTCACTAAATGCGGAAGTTTGCGCTGCCGCACTTGTACATACGCAGTAAATACCAAAACTTTTCACGATGCGAATAATTCACACATATATCCAATCAAATCTTATATTAATTGTAATTCTATGGGGGTGGTATATATCATAAAATGTATAGCCTGTGACATGTTATATGTGGGATGTACCACTAGAAAATTTAAGGTCCGAATTCTGGAGCACCTCAACTACATAAAAAATCCGCATAGTGTGAACACATCCAATGCGGCTAAACATTTTATTAGTAAACACGAAAGCCAGGTGCGCAATTTCAAAGCCTTTGCAATTGAACAGGTGAAATTACCTAACAGAGGAGGAGATTTTAAACGTTTAGTGAGACTCAGAGAGGCTTTTTGGATTTTTAAGTTGAATACCAGACATCCAAATGGCCTCAATAAGAAAAATGAACTTATGTATTTCTACTAACTCATGACTTTCCTGTTTTTTCACATTTCCTTTCATCATAGCTATGTATGCATGCATTTTTTCAATTCAATCAAGAGCAGTAATAGAGAAAAGGGATCCATGCCAGAATTAGCAACACAGCACTAATATATGTGGATCCATACAAATAAGTTGGCTATATATAACCAATATGGTGTTCTGATGCTATCCTGACAATTGACATTCTTTGACAATTTTAATATGTTCACTGTTTTTATTCAATGGTTATTTTTCAACACAAATTTTTGTAATAATCAGTGACTTTGTATAGATGCATGAATTTTCTATTGTGAAACATATGAGCAGTGCCTCACCTGGAAAACAAGAGGTTAAAGTGTTCCCTGCCTCCTACACTCCCCCACCCCTCAGGTGGAGGGGAAAAGCAATTACATTTTTAGTACAGACTGGTATAAAGGTGCCAGAGGAGACACTGCTCATTGTTACGACTAAGAACTACTGTTCGAAACGCGTCAAGGTTGCTGCACTTGTGGGTGGATGTCCTGTTTATATGTCTACTGCCTGAATAAAAGACGAAGATTTTAGCTACCAAAATCGTGAGTGCTGGAATTTCATTGTGCTTTCATATCATGCATATCATAGCCCCCTGTAAGAGATCAGGGCTGCCAGGCAGCAGGGGGCAGACCCCCCTCCCTCCCCAGTTTGAATATCATTGGTGGCCAGTGCGGCCCCCCTTCCTCCCTCTATTGTATTAATAACATTGGTGGCCAGTGTGCGGCCTCCCCCGGCCCCCCCTCCCTCCCTCTATTGTAATAATACGTTGGTGGCACAGTGTGCGGCCTCCCCCGGCCCCCCCTCCCTCTATTGTAATAATAACATTGGTGGCACAGTGTGCGCCCCCCCCCCCCCCTTCCTCCCTCTATTGTAATAATAACATTGGTGGCAGTGTGCGGCCTCCCCTCCCCCCCCCGATCATTGGTGGCAGCGGAGTTCCGATCGGAGTCCCAGTTTAATCGCTGGGGCTCCGATCGGTAACCATGGCAACCAAGACGCTACTGCAGTCCTGGTTGCCATGGTTACTTAGCAATAGTAGAAGCATCATACTTACCTGCTGGCTTCTGCGATGTCTGTGTCCGGCTGGGAGCTCCTCCTACTTGTAAGTGACAGGTCTGTGCGGCGCATTGCTTAATGATCTGTCACTTACCAGTAGGAGGAACTCCCGGCCGGTCACAGACAGTGCAGCAGCCAGCAGGTAAGTATGATGCTTCTACTATTGCTAAGTAACCATGGCAACCAGGACTGCAGTAGCGTCCTGGTTGCCATGGTTACCGATCGGAGCCCCAGCGATTAAACTGGGACTCCGATCGGAACTCCGCAGCCACCAATGATCGGGGGGGGGGGAGGCCACACACTGGCCACCAATGTTATTATTACAATAGAGGGAGGAAGGGGGGGCCGGGGCGCACACTGTGCCACCAATGTTATTATGACAATAGAGGGAGGGAGGGGAGGCCGCACACTGGCCACCAATGTTATTATTACAATAGAGGGAGGGAGGGGGGCTGAGGGAGGCCGCACACTGGCCACCAATGTTATTATTACAATAGAGGGAGGGAGGGGGAGCCGGGGGAGGCCGCACACTGTGCCACCAATGTATTAATACAATAGAGGGAGGAAGGGGGGGCCGGGGGGGGGCGCACACTGTGCCACCAATGTTATTAATACAATAGTGGGATGGAGGGGGGGTGGCCGGCCGCACTGGCCACCAATGATATTAATACAATAGAGGGAGGGGGGGCCGTACTGGCCACCAATGAAATTTAAACTGGGGAGGGAGGGGGGTCTTCCCCCTGCTGCCTGGCAGCCCCAGCTCTCTTACAGGGGGCTATGATATGCACAATTAACCCCTCAGGTGCAGCACCTGAGGGGTTAATTGTTCAGATCCGTCTGCATGAAAGTAACCTACGGCCACGGATCACTGACACGGATGTCAATCTTGTGTGCATCCGTGTTTTTTCACGGACCCATTGACTTGACAGGTCCTATTTTTTTGACGGACAGGATACACGGATCACGGATGCGGCTGCAAAACGGTGCATTTTCCGATTTTTCCACGGACCCATTGAAAGTCAAAGGGTCTGCGAAAAAAAACGGAAAACGGCACAACGGCCACGGATGCACACAACGGTCGTGTGCATGAGGCCTTATGATGATGAATGCTATAGCCTCACGGGAGCAGTGACATCAGCAGGTTGTCCACGGTCCCTCCAAACACATTACACGATGGGACTCCCTTCAGAGAAAGACCATGGCCGCTGCCCTGCACAGGCAGTGTAATCCTTAGTGGGTCGCGCCCCTCACTCCCCCGGGAGGATCCCCCTCCCCCTCCCTGGTCCTAGTAGCCAAAGATCCACAAAACCCATTATGGCTCATAGCTCCATACCGGAAGGTCACAGGTAGATGGTTCTGATCAGAGGTCGCAGTAACGCCTGTACAAGCGTCAGACGCCGGTTTAGGACATTTTACGCTTTAAAAATAGGCTAATGCGTATGAATATACATTAAGGCTTTTCATGTAGTTAACCAGCGCACTGCGCGCTGTGCATCTCATGGGCAGCACAGTAATACTGCTGTTACCCAAAGCATCCAATAGCAAAGCTCCTTACTGGCAGGTGTAGGGTAGGCCGCGAGGAAGGAGCTTTTTATTAGGGAGGGAGGCTGCTCATTGGCCATTTCGGTGCGCTGCTTCTCCATGCCGCTCCAGATCCCTGACTGTGTAGGCCAAGTAGTGTCTGGCCGAGGAAAGATCCATGGAGACGGGAGAGCAGCCGGTGAGGAAACTGATGTCTGGGGACAAGCTGATAAGGAGCAGCGGACGGACAGCAGAGCTCTGATCTCTGCACCGGGCTAATGACATCACTTACAGAGCAGCGTGGCGGCATTCTTCTGACTGCGGAACCGGCTGCCGACATGAGAGGTGAGGAGGTGACTGCTGGACAAGAGGTCACAATCCGGTGTCAGGACTCCGAGAGGTATGATGAAGTACAAGGCCAAACTCTCCTGTGTTTAGAGCTCAGCCAGAGCCTGCTGGTGCAGTGATCAGTGAGTCAGTGTATTTGCCTCCTATCAGACTATATCACGTTTATCAGGGCTCTGTGTATCCTGGACTGTTTGCCCCCTCAGCACTATCCCAGCAGATATTCCTGCGCTGCTCTGTTATCTCCTATGTGGGCCCTGGATCTATCAGCAGAACATTGTGCTGATAATCATGGTGCTGATCGGCCAATGTAATACTGGAGATGCAGAGCGCTGATAATGCGCCATTTTGGCTGAGTTATATTGTAAATATAACAGAAAACATGCGTTATTAAATTGCATAAAAGTTAGAAATTTAAAATTGTGTAAATTTGCTATTTATGTATAGAATAATTACCAATTCTAGAGTCGACTGGTGACGGTTTCCGGCACAAACAGCAAACTCTTACAGGCCGTCTGTCACCGGCCTCAGCCCTGTCTCGCTGTTATACCGCCTTGTAGGTCACACACGGGACCTTTTTCTGCCCCTTCTGTAGCTGCAATGTTCCAAAAATGAAGTTTACACCATATGGAAACGGGGTTTGCAAGGTCCCAGGGGCGGTGTTTGCTGCTCAAAGCGCCCCCCCCCCCCCAGCGTTACTTGGCGGAAACTCCTCCTCTCTATCGCAGTTCGCCTGCCCGATCACCGGAACGTAGCTGTATGGCACGTACATCATGCTGCGCCGTACATGTACGCCGCGGGTCAAGAAGGGGTTAAAATATCAGGACCGCTCAGTGCAATTTATTTTATCACTGGGAAAAGTTCTCATAATTCATTAACAAAACATGAAAAATACAAATTATGATAATAAGAAACTAATGAATAAGGAACCTTCAGCTGCGTCCATCGGACAGTACAGAAATAATTCCGCCATATAGCACATAGAGAACGGCTGCAGTATAAGGCGGGGTTCACACGTGACTGGTCAGCTGCAGACTTACTTTGCGGATTTTTGTGCGGTAAATCTGCAGCGTTGTACAGAACCAGCAAAGGGAACGAGCTTTTAGTAATTCTCAGTCACACGTCGGGCGGTCACTTCCACAACCCCATAAAGGAGGACACTGTACCAGGGACAGTGGCACATAATACTTCAATACTACAGCATGCCCGATACTACAATACATACTTGTAGTAGTAATTACACTATGGAGACCACGTGCGGTGTACTGATGAGGAAGCGGCGCTCACACTGGAGCATCATCTCCTCTTCCAACCGCTGATAGTCGGGGCTGCCGGGTATCAGATCCCGCCGATCAGATACTGATGACCGATCCTGACAACCGCTTATCAATATAAACGGCCGACAACACCTATAACTGCCTCTGGGGAACGGGAAAAAAACCCCACTAAAAACTGACATGCTAAGAATTTATAAATCTGCACGGCCGGTCAATATCCACATAGAGAAAAGAGCCCAATATAGATGAGATCGGTCTAATCTCATACACTGCTGGTTCTGGATTACACTCAGGCTGGGCTTCTCCACATGGAAAACCGTATGGAATCAGCTGTGGATTACACACGGAAAACCGAAGCGCGAGCGAAATACAGGACAGTTTATGTCCTCCATGTATATAAAGATGTACAACCAGCTGCACATATACAATTATATACCGGGGATACCCAGGTTATACCAGCATAGTATATACTATAATACACAGGAGGATGACTATGTATATACCTGCGCTGTACATATAGATTACACTCAGATAGACCCAGGTTATACCAGCATAGTATATACTATAATACACAGGAGGATAACTATGTATACACCTGCGCTGTACATATAGATTACACTCAGATAGACCCAGGTTATACCAGCACAGTATATACTATAATACACAGGAGGATGATTATGTATATAACTGCGCTGTACATATAGATTACACTCAGATAGACCCAGGTTATACCAGCATAGTCTATACTATAATACACAGGAGGATGACTATGTATATACCTGCGCTGTACATATAGATCACACTCAGATAGACCCAGGTTATACCAGCATAGTATATACTATAATACACAGGAGGATGACTATGTATATACCTGCGCTGTACATATAGATTACACTCAGATAGACCCAGGTTATACCAGCATAGTATATACTATAATACACAGGAGGATGACTATGTAAATACCTGTCCTGTACATATAGATTACACTCAGATAGACCCAGGTTATACCAGCACAGTATATACTATAATACACAGGGAGATGACGATGTATATACCTGCGCTGTACATATAGATTACACTCAGATAGACCCAGGTTATACCAGCACAGTATATACTATAATACACAGGAGGATGATTATGTATATACCTGCGCTGTACATATAGATTACACTCAGATAGACCCAGGTTATACAGCATAGTCTATACTATAATACACAGGAGGATGACT
The DNA here is from genome assembly GCF_014858855.1 of Bufo gargarizans. Classification (NCBI taxonomy): domain Eukaryota; kingdom Metazoa; phylum Chordata; class Amphibia; order Anura; family Bufonidae; genus Bufo; species Bufo gargarizans. The sequence goes on from NC_058083.1 coordinate 516,893,999, forward strand.
ATGTATATACCTGCGCTGTACATATAGATTACACTCAGATAGACCCAGGTTATACCAGCATAGTATATACTATAATACACAGGAGGATGACTATGTATATACCTGCGCTGTACATATAGATTACACTCAGATAGACCCAGGTTATACCAGCATAGTCTATACTATAATATACAGGAGGATGACTATGTATATACCAGCACAGTCTATACTATAATACACAGGAGGATGACTATGTATATACCTGCGCTGTACATATAGATTACACTCAGATAGACCCAGGTTATACCAGCACAGTATATACTATAATACACAGGAGATGACTATGTATATACCTGCGCTGTACATATAGATTACACTCAGATATACCCAGGTTATACCAGCATAGTATATACTATAATACACAGGAGGATGACTATGTATATACCTGCACTGTACATATAGATTACACTCAGATAGACCCCGGTGCTGCTCCTGTAGCTCAGTCAGTCCCTGGGCAGCCTAGTGCCTAGTGAGCTGAGTGCTGGCGGAGGCTGACTGTGCCTGGCCGAGAGAGCTGGCGGTGAAGGGGTTAATGCCCCCTCTGCCCCAGTAACCCTGACAGACAATGGCGGTGACTACACACCTACCTGCCCTGCTGGACACAACATGTACCCACCTAGAATGTATGGGCTTCTGAGAGAATGGAGCCCCGCCCCCAAGTTGTTCTAGAACTAATGTTCTCCACAAAACCTCCCTGACTGTAAACCTGTCCCTAATCCTGACCCCACAGGAGACCGCACAGAACACGGAGAGGACGCCCCGCAGCCCAGCACACAGGACACTTACCTCTCAGACTACAGTCGCTCCTGGCAGGTGTGATGTCATAGGAAGAGGCGGAGTCTCGCCATCCAGGGGGCGGGGCCTCAGGATTTGCTGGAGATTCCACAGAGCAGGTTGTTGGAGAGAGGAGCAGAGGCTGCAGGTCCTGTGTGGAGGAGAAGATGGACTGTTAGACTGGAGACTGGATGTTAGGGGGGATTTAATTACATGGGACTGTATGCTGAAGGCAGGGGAGTGATATATCTTACATGGGACTGTATGCTGAAGAGGCTGAAGACAGGGGAGTGATGTATTTTACATGGGACTGTAAGTTGGAGGGATCTGATAGGAGGTTAGTGGTGTGTTTGTACTGGTGAAGGGTTGGGCGATAAACCTGTATCTATGATATCCCGCGGTATTAACGGCAATCTCGCCATTTCTTAATTCCCACAGTATGTTAGTGACGTCAGGCCCACGTCCACCATGAGAAGGCCTGAAGCCCATGGGGCAGTAGAACGGTGCAGGCGGTCGTGATAACATCATCACAAACGCCTCAGGTCACGTGCCGCCATCATCACACCGCCTGTGACCTGGGCAGGAGGTTGAGTTGATGTAATTGTCACCGCCTGCATCGCAAACGAATACAGGTGAGTATAATGTTTGTGTTTTTAAATACCGTATTTTCCGGCGTATAAGACGACCCCCAACTTTTCTAATTAAAATATAGGGTTTGGGCTAAACTCGCCGTATAAGACTACCCCTCCAACGCTATTTACTTTGGCATCAAGATCTGCAGGTAATTGTTGTGCAGTTTTCGTCTTTTGCCTCAGCGCCATATTATGCCTTTCCAGGACTCTACCGGACACAGTGGCCTTACATCTGTCGCTGTGATCTGGGTTAGATTTGGCCACTGAAGTGCAAACAAACGTATTTTATTTCGGGTCACTACGTGGCCGTTTTGGCGATGTTCATTAACCATGTCTGCTACAGGTTTTTCGAGTTCTGGCCAATGGGGGGCGCCTCTTCTTAATGCATTTATTTGCTTTCCAGTAGGGATTGACCGATATAGATTTTTTTAGAGCCGATACCGATAATCTATGAACTTTCAGGCTGATAGCCGATAATTTATACTGATATTTAGTGAATTTTCATTTTTGAGAAAAAAAAATGTTCCTACACAAATCTGCTGAAAATGAATATGTTTATTGAATACGAATATATGACGCACAGGAGTGAATAAAATCAGGTGGAGGAGCTCACAGTAAAGAGGATTCGCCCCTCCTCCGACATGTAATGTAAAAATACTGGGCACTCACTCTTTATGTGGAACCATCAATTTATTGAACATATAGATATAGACATTTAAACATGAAACACAGAAAATTAGTGGTAACTTGGAGATAAAAAATAAATAAAAAACCTTAGCTAAAATAGTGCAATAAATCGCTGAATACTGGTCAAGCTAAAAACGTAATAATATGTCTATTGCACTAACGTATCCACTTGAATGTCCATTGAACACATTAGTAACAAAATGACAACCTAATGAAGAAAGGGGGCTGTGAGGAACAGACCAGCCTTTTGAAAGTACCTCGCGGCTATTGAATGTAACCTCTGGAAGTCCTTTGCATGACACAATTTGAATCCCCTCTTACCCTAAGTTCACACCCGAGCGTTTTACAGCGCGTTCCTACGCGCTGTAAAACGCTCAACAAGGAGAAACCAATGCTTCCCTATGGGAATGGCTCTCACCTGGGCGTTTTACAGCGCGTACGATTGCGCTGTAAAACGCCCGACGCTTAAACAAGTTCTTGAGCTTTTTTTTTGGGCATTTGTCGCGCGTTCCCGCACATAGATATTCGGGAACGCGCGGCAATGTGTGCACGCCTGTCTCTGTATGCGCGATTGTAAACGCCAGTACAATCGCGCATACAGAGCGCTCATTTCAGAACGCTCAGGTGTGAACCCAGGGTTAGTGGTAATGTTGCTGTAGCTTTGGTTGCTAGTTCCTAATGAGTGTATTAACGCGGCGTCCCGCTCAGTGGCGTACCTCCAATAGAGGCAGACCACGCAGCTGCTATGGGGCCCCTGGGGGAAGGGGGCCCGCAGTGGAGGATAGGCCCCGCCCACTAATTACACTTGTATGGCTACCTGAGAAAGTAAGAGGTGGAGAAGGACCTTTGGTGATGTCATCAACCATGTGACCAGTGCAGGAAGCCAATGAATAGCAGAGCAGCAGAAATCTAAAGGACCTTTGGTGATGTCATCAACCATGTGACCAGTGCAGGAAGCCAATGAATAGCAGAGCAGCAGAAATCTAAAGGACCTTTGGTGATGTCATCAACCATGTGACCAGTGCAGGAAGCCAATAAATAGCAGAGCAGCAGAAGTCTAAAGGACCTTTGATGTCATCATCATGTGACCAGTGCAGAGGACTGGTGAAAGACCTGTGGCATATCACTGTGAGGGGGCGGAGCTTCTGTGTGGTGCCTGGAGGAGAGGTTTGTGGTGTTCTGGGATAATACATAACATCCTAGAAAAGCTGGGAGTTGTAGTTTTGTCGTATTATATGTTTCTCAATGTAATTTAAACGTATGCCCTAGTACAGGCTGGTAATGCTGGGAGTTGTAGTTCCCTCCTCCTATACCCCCTCTTTTAAATGTATACTGATGCCCCATAATAAGTCTGACCATACTAGGGGTTATAGTTATTTCTTTTTAAAGCTCTTACCTGGTGCAACTAGATGATGTCCTATAATCTGGACATGCTGAGAGTTGTAGTTCTCTTTTCTTAGGCTGGATTCTCATCACAGTTTAGTTTTCCGTTTTGCATGCAGGACTTTTTTCTGTCTAAAATAACGGATCTCCGACAGATATGGCATAAACGGATGCCAAATGTGCAGAACTGATGCTTGAAATACAGGATCATTTTTTTTCTTTATTTTTCTGTTCATCTGACGGATCAGAAGAACTGAAAACTAAATGGTGATATGAACCCGGCCTTATACTCTGTGTAATATCTACTTGTATCTGATCATAACAGCCTGGACATGCTGGAAATTGTAGTTCTCTCCACTTTCACCTCTCCCTGTGTTGCTCTCTAATTTCCAATAATAATCTGGTGATGATGAGACTTGTAGTTCCCTTGTCACTATTATAATGTTCTGCAGCAGCTCAGGTGAGTATTAGGTTTTGTTCACATCTGTGCTGGTGACGTTCGCTGTTCTGCCGTCATAGGAGCAAATCAACGAAAATCACTGCAGTTCCGGATCTGGCACTTCATGGACGACAACACCCGACGGATCCCGCTGACTATGATGAGATCTGTCATGCTATAAAATCTTCCAGGCTATAAAATTGTGTCTAGCATTTATGACTTGATCCACGAATGAGGCCCCAACACAGATGTGAACGAAGCTTTTTATGTTCTGCAGCAGCTGAGGTATGCATTAGGAGGTTCTGACAGTTCATAAGGTAAGGGGGGCTATGGTGGCACTGGTATACTATTATGCCAGCACCACCATAGCCCACCCCCCCATGAGCTGTGCCTGTGTGCTGCTTATAGTGGAAAGTGCCCTAAGACAATGAATGGGGACAATCAAAATCGGTTTTTTTCCCGGTATTGAGACCCTATGACGGATCTCAATACCGGAAAATAGAAACGCAAGTGTGAAAGTAGCTCCTAATGTCTACACGGCTGCAACTGCTGGGGGTATGGCAGGGGAGAAGCCAGGGCAGGTGGTGGGATGGGCCAGTGGATGGAGTTAGTGGGGCCCCATTAAGATTCTTGCTATGGGGCCCAATGATTTCTATGTACGCCCCTGGTCCCGCTATACTCACTGTGCAGCAGCGTACCGCTGGAAGCTTTCCACTGCTGTGGTTGCGGTCCAATGTCGTGCTGTAGGTATTTCTCACAGGCTTCCACTACCGTCACCCTGAGCTGTACTGGGCACCGCTCCGTAATTCCTGAGAGCCGGTGTCTCCTAAGACTCTAATCGCCTTCTCCCACGCCGAATTTGTTCAGCCACGATACCTTGTATCCTCGTGCTGCAATCTGTAGTAGTCGGCGTGTCAGGTCGTGTTCACGATTGTGAAAAACCAGCCTTAAGTAGTTTCTCCGTATATTGGATAAAAAGTTCATGTAGTTTGTCTAGGGGTCTTACACCAAACGCGTTTCGGGGCTTACTATTGCCCCTTCCTCAGTGGTAATCAATCCCCCACAAGCCATTCCTTTTATAGAGCCATTGTTAATTCCTCAATCAGGTGTTGGTTCTCCTCTTTTCACAAAAGCTGGTACGGATTTTTATGGTCATTGATTGTGGATTTGTACATAAAATATTCCTTTAAAACCCACCTTATTAAAATGGTATTTATCTATAAAATCTCCCACCTCTATACACTTCACAAACTATAATCATAATCTATAATAGTGGACTGTATTGTCATCTTGGTTTGTTCACCATACCCTCCTTCACATGGGAAAGTAAGCGTTATTGCGGTATCGGTGGGGTTTTTCTCATATTTCCTATCAGTCAAATGGATGAAAAAATACATATGTACCTACTAGTCAGCCTACCCCTTTCTACATATGATCCTATTCTTTGTTTCAAGAGGAAGGCTAAATCGTGACTTAACCCCTTAGTGACTAATTATAGTATATATGTCCATACTTATCTATTTCTATATCCCAGATAATAGCGCAGTAATCCAATCCATTCTATGGACCATATTCAATATAAAATAATTCATAATTTCTCTTTATGATAATTTATGCAATTATTTTTTATCATTAATTTTATTTTATTATTTTTGTGTTTTGGGTCTTTTTCATTGTATATTAATTAGTTGCATATCAAATGGTCACTGTGGATAGGGGAGTTGATTGAAAATACCCAATCCGGGGATGAGATGACGGGTGAAGGTCCCCCGCAAAGGGAATTGGCCCTGCGGTATATTTATCAACCAGCTAGGTAGTTGACAGCTGTTATACAAAATGTACAGATCCCCCCTGTAACAGTGCATCATGCACAGATCCCCCCTGTAACAGTGCATCATCCACAGATCCCCCCTGTAACAGTGCATCATCCACAGATCCCCCCTGTAACAGTGCGTCATCCACAGATCCCCCCCCCTGTAACAGTGCGTCATCCACAGATCCCCCCTGTAACAGTGCGTCATCCACAGATCCCCCCTGTAACAGTGCGTCATCCACAGATCCCCCCTGTAACAGTGCATCATCCACAGATCCCCCCTGTAACAGTGCGTCATCCACAGATCCCCCCTATAACAGTGCGTCATCCACAGATCCCCCCCCCTGTAACAGTGCGTCATCCACAGATCCCCCCTGTAACAGTGCGTCATCCACAGATCCCCCCCCCCCTGTAACAGTGCGTCATCCACAGATCCCCCCCCCTGTAACAGTGCGTCATCCACAGATCCCCCCTCCCCTGTAACAGTGCGTCATCCACAGATCCCCCCCCCCTGTAACAGTGCGTCATCCACAGATCCCCCCTGTAACAGTGCGTCATCCACAGATCCCCCCTGTAACAGTGCGTCATCCACAGATCCCCCCTGTAACAGTGCATCATCCACAGATCCCCCCTGTAACAGTGCGTCATGCACAGATCCCCCCTATAACAGTGCGTCATCCACAGATCCCCCTGTAACAGTGCGTCATCCACAGATCCCCCTGTAACAGTGCGTCATCCACAGATCCCCCTGTAACAGTGCGTCATCCACAGATCCCCCCCCCTGTAACAGTGCGTCATCCACAGATCCCCCCCCCTGTAACAGTGCGTCATCCACAGATCCCCCCCCCTGTAACAGTGCGTCATCCACAGATCCCCCCTCCCCTGTAACAGTGCGTCATCCACAGATCCCCCCCCCCCTGTAACAGTGCGTCATCCACAGATCCCCCCCCTGTAACAGTGCGTCATCCACAGATCCCCCCCCCTGTAACAGTGCGTCATCCACAGATCCCCCCCCTGTAACAGTGCGTCATCCACAGATCCCCCCCCTGTAACAGTGCGTCATCCACAGATCCCCCCCTGTAACAGTGCGTCATCCACAGATCCCCCCTATAACAGTGCGTCATCCACAGATCCCCCTATAACAGTGCGTCATCCACAGATCCCCCCCCCCCTGTAACAGTGCGTCATCCACAGATCCCCCCCCCTGTAACAGTGCGTCATCCACAGATCCCCCCCCCCCTGTAACAGTGCGTCATCCACAGATCCCCCCCTGTAACAGTGCGTCATCCACAGATCCCCCCCCCCCTGTAACAGTGCGTCATCCACAGATCCCCCCCTGTAACAGTGCGTCATCCACAGATCCCCCCCTGTAACAGTGCGTCATCCACAGATCCCCCCCTGTAACAGTGCGTCATCCACAGATCCCCCCCCTGTAACAGTGCGTCATCCACAGATCCCCCCCCTGTAACAGTGCGTCATCTAGTAGCCGAGACACTGAGTGCCTTTACCCATGCGCACCAACTAAAAAGTAAGGGAAAACAAGACATGCCCAGTGCTCATGTCCTGCGCCAGCAGCCGATGCTGAGGACTTGGTTAACAAAAATAAACAATAAAAATTTATTAATTTTTTCTCCCTCCCCTCCCTTAAAAAAAGTGCTCTGCTGCCCATGTGTGCCGACTTAGAATCTGATAGCGATGTGAGATGGCCTGCGCTATCAATAGATGCGCTGACACTTTAACTACAGTAAGGGATAGATATAATGTCACTAACGGAGAGAAAAAAGAAAAAAAATTGGGGAATTTTAATAACCATCATCCACTGGTGCCAAATATATATAAATGCATTCTAGTATTGACTGCCACAGTCTGACAAACTGCATAACTGTGGCTATCCCACCATGCCGACCACTAGCTGTCATCTATGTTTATTTGCTCACTAAATGCAGGAAGGCTTCAGGGCGTCCAAGAAAGTCCAGCAAGCGCCAGGATCGTCTCCTAAAGAGGATTCAGCTGCGGGATCGGAGTGCCACCAGTGCAGAGCTTGCTCAGGAATGGCAGCAGGTAGGTGTGAGCGCATCTGCACGCACAGTGAGGCGAAGACTTTTGGAAGATAGCCTGGTGTCAAGAAGGGCAGCAAAGAAGCCACTTCTCTAAAAAAAAAAAAAACACATCAGGGACAGATTGATCTTCTGCAGAAAATATGGTGAATGGACTGCTGAGGACTGGGGCAAAGTCATATGAAGCCTCTTTCCGATTGTTTGGGGCATCAGGAAAAAGGCTTGTCCGGAGAAGAAAAGGTGAGCGCTACCATCAGTCCTGTGTCATGCCAACAGTAAAGCATCCTGAGACCATTCATGTGTGGGGTTGCTTCTCATCCAAGGGAGTGGGTTCACTCACAATTTTGCCCAAAAACACAGCCATGAATAAAGAATGGTACCAAAACACCCTCCAACAACAACTTCTTCCAATAATCCAACAACAGTTTGGTGAAGAACAATGCATTTTCCAGCACGATGGAGCACCGTGCCATAAGGCAAAAGTGATAACTAAGTGGCTCGGGGACCAAAACGTTGACATTTTGGGTCCATGGCCTGGAAACTCCCCAGATCTTAATCCCATTGAGAACTTGTGGTCAATCCTCAAGAGGAGGGTGGACAAACAAAAACCCTCTAATTCTGACAAACTCCAAGAAGTGATTATGAAAGAATGGGTTGCTATCAGTCAGGAATTGGCCCAGAAGTTGATTGAGAGCATGCCCAGTAGAATTGTAGAGGTCCTGAAAAAGAAGGGCCAACACTGCAAATACTGACTCTTTGCATAAATGTCATGTAATTGTCGATAAAAGCCTTTGAAACGTATGAAGTGCGTGTAATTATATTTCACTACATCACAGAAACAACTGAAACAAAGATCTAAAAGCAGTTTAGCAGCAAACTTTGTGAAAACTAATATTTGTGTCATTCTCAAAACTTTTGGCCACGACTGTACATGCTACAGACATAGTGCTGTGATGTCACAACAATACTAAGTTCAACAATCAGTATTATGCTGTCAGACCTGATTAAAGGTGAAGTTGTATGTATTGCGCTAAAATATTCGAATCAATAGTGGCGATTTGCGCGATCTCGGATACTTTGAAAAACTATCTGCATATAAAGCTATTGTTATGACATGCATGGAATTTTAATCTAAAACAGTGCTGTAATGTACAATTACTTACCGTGATCAGGAGTTCTTCCTCACCATCTCGAAAGTTGCTGCCAACCATTTTCATCACTTATGTAGCTAATAGTGCGTGCGCGCATAATAGCGCAATCGAAAAGAATATCATGAAATCAGGAATATTTGGTGAATATTCGCCTAAATATTCAGATATATCGCAAATCCAAATATTGCCCCTGCCACTCATCACTACTGATAAACGCACTTCACTGTGCAGTTCATGTGCAATACTTATAAATGTGCTTCATTTTCTCATTTCACCAGCATCCTCCATACAGAAACTCCAATTTAGGGTCCATTCACACGTCCGAGTATGTTTTTCGGATCCGCAGAACACGGACACCGGCAATGTGCGTTCCGCATTTTGTGGACCGCACATCGCCAGCACTAATAGAATATGCCTATTCTTGTCCACAATTACGGACAAGAATAGGACATGTTCTATTTTTTCGGGAACGGAAATGCAGCCCCTGAATTGCGGCCCCATAGAAATGAATGGGTCCGAAAATTCCGTCCCGCAAAATGGGAACAGAATTACGGACGTGTAAATGGACCCTTAGTCTGTTCTGTAGAGAAACTACTAGAATGGAGTTTCTATGAGCAGGTCCTGCCAGCAACTCCATTCTAGTCCTGTCAGCAGTGATCCGTCTAGATTGGAGTTGCTCCTGGTAGATCCTGCCTCCAACAACTCCATTCTAGTCAACTCACTAGTGAAGTGTCTAGAGTGGAGTTGCTGTAGGGAGGACCTGCCAGGACCAACTCCAATCTAGACGCAACCTTACCTTTCACCACCACCGATCTCAGAGTCACATTACGTCACCAAGGAGATCCTGCGTGGGAGGAGTCAGGCTACAGGGTGTGCTGCTGGAAGAGGTAAAGGACCTGTGATGATGTCATGACCATGTGATCCTGTGTGGGAGGAGTCAGGCTCTACGATGTGTGATGATTTGAGATGACCAAATTTGCAAAAATTCTATTCAGAAACAAGAAATACTATTCATAGTATGGAGTGCGCTGCTGCAGTGACCCCACTCCATACGCGGCATGTGCCGGCTGATATAATAGGGAACGACGATCGCGCCGCCCCCATCATTTAACTCCTCAGATGCCGCAATCAACACAGATCGCAGTGAAATCGAGGTGCTCCGATCGGTTACTATGGCAGCCTGGATGCTTGAGAAGTTTTCCAGGCCTGTCCTGGTACGCTTCATGGTACACTGTGCACGAGGCACAGCTCAGTAGGGAGCGCAGTATAATGCCATTCATCCTGATGGATCTCTATTAGGGTGAATAGGGCAAGGGATCCAAAAATCTCAGGTTCTAGCCCCCTAAGAAGGTTAAAAGTTATCGCTGAATTTTTTTTTTTTTACATATAAACATTAAAATATAATAATTCAAATAAAAAAACATGTATCGCAGTGTCAGAAAATGTATAAACTTTTAAAATATTTTAAAAAATTGCGGGCACTGGCCACATGCTCCCCACATCGCAGATGCGGACACATTCACTTGAATGGGTCCGCAACCCGGAAGGTAGTTGCGGAACAGAGGCACGGAATCCTATGGAAGCACTACGGAGTTTCTGGTCATGCCTCCACACCGCAAAAAAGTAGTACATTCAAGTGAATGTGTCTGCGCCAACATACGGCGGCCACGAGGTTGGTGCCAGTGCATTGCAGTCAGTTAAGTACCAACATTGTTAAGACGATCTATGGACGCCGAGGTCTACTTTTAGGTAACTGGTCTGTGTGTTTCATGGCTTCATTTTGGTAAGCAGCTCTGGGGGTTCCTGGAGTGCAGCGAGCATTGTAGCCTCCTAACAGAATTAACAACCCAACTGTATGCATATATATACATTACTGTCAGTTTTGTAAGACATCTGTTAGGGCTATACATAGTAATGTAAGTAGGGAATTCTTCATCTTGTTAGTTTAACGGATGCGGTGTGGGTGATAAACTCCACACCGAACACAGGAGGAAAGGAGACAGGAACTAGGCCTAGAAACTAGGGTAAAGGAGAAGGTCACCTCCTAGAAAAACCCTAATCCAAGTCCTGACTAACTATCAGTATGAACTGACCTCGATGGTAGGAAAGTTCATACACAAGAACCTAGAGCCCTAACACGCCCTGTAGGGTCCTATAGTGACAGGACTTGAGACAACCTATTCCTCCACCAGAAGGATGAACAGGAGTCTCCCTCAGACCTAGATACAAAAGACAGGTAAGTACAATAAAACAAAACACAAATAGGGAAGACAACACTTAACTTCATGTGGAGCAAAGGCAGTGCCAGGAGCTGAACCAACATCCAACAACCAGCTAGCCCAGAGTCCAGAAACTGAAGCTATAAACCGCACCCCCAGAAGAGGTAAGCAATAATAAATAGGGGAGGTTAAATGACCATACCAACAACACCTGCAAGGGGTGTGGTCATTACCAAAACAACACAGACACGAAAGATCCACAAGGAACCAGTCAGATTAACCCACATGTTGCCAGTCTCTCTGATCTCTCTCTTGGCACCTGTCACGGGAGCGTTCGTGTGACCTACAGGCACCCAGGATCAACCTTATCTGGGTGAAACCTGTTAAAGGCTTTTACCGAGCGACTGGCATTCACATCGGATGCCAGTAGCCACATCCTCTCTTCTGGTCCATAACCCTTCCAGTGGACAAGATACTGAAGAGATCTACGGAGAACTCAAGAGTCGATTATCTTGGTGATCTAAAATTTTAAGCTACCGTCCACCATGACAGGAGCGGGTGGCAAGGAAGACAGCTCCAAAGGTTCAATATATCTCTTCAACAAAGATTTGTGAAACACATTATGAATTTTCAGGGCCTGAGGAAGTTCAAGACGAAAAGCTACAGGATTAATGATTGCAGTGATCTTATATGGACCAATAAATCTTGGACCCAATTTCCAAGAAGGTACCTTCAACTTAAAGGGAACCTGTCACCTCCTAAATGCATGTAAACCTGCCAGCATTACTTCAGGGTAGTCCGCAGTGTGATACTAATCATACTTTTCATCATCCTGCAGGTTGGCCAAAGACAAAAAGGAAGACCACTCCTACTGGTTCTCAGAAACAAAACATCTCAATTAAGTCTCCAGGCTCTGATTAGTGCACTCTGTCTGTCCGTTCGACTGAGGATGAAAAGCCGAAGAAAAGGACAGTTGTATCCCCAGTCAGGTACAGAACGCTTTCCAGAATCTGGAAACAGAGTCCTGCGATCTGAGACCACGTCAGAGGGAATGCCATGGAGTCTCACAATGTTGTCAACAAATACAAGTGCAAGTGTTTTTGCATTGGAAAAGCCCGGTAAAGCAATAAAGTGCACCATTTTACTAAAACTATCAACTACCACCAGAATAACTTTCTGAAGAGTTCGGTAAATCAGTGATAAAATCCATGGATACATGAGTCCATGTCTGGACATACATTGATAAAATGTCCCCTTTTTCCGCAGAAAAAACACTCCCTTCCTAATGCCAGTGGATCCAGGAGTAGATCCTCCTAACTGCATGGGTTCATCTCCTGACCCAAACCCAGGAGTAGCTTCACCCAAAGTGTCAGAGGGAGACGATACGTTATGTAATAGAACGTCCTGAGAGAATGGGCCCTTCGATATCGCTCTAAGGCGACTATCAATACGTACAGCAAGAGACATAGCAGCTTCCAAAGACTCAGGATTCTCATGAAAGGCCAAAGCATCCTTCAGCCTCTCAGATAATCCCTGACAGAACTGACTTACAGAGAGCCGGATCGTTCCACTCAGTATCCGTAGCCCACCTTCTAAACTCAGAGCAATAGATCTCCGCAGAACACTCTCCCTAACGCAGGCCACGTAACATGGTCACAGCCAGGGAGGTCAAATCCGGGTCAGAGCAGTTGACAGAGCAGTTTTTCCAGACAAAAACAAGTTTTCAAACATGACAAAATAGCTAAAACCAGATATTTAAAAAGTCAGGCTATCTGTTTTTTGGTGGTAAACAAGTCTGGGGTTTTCTCTCCAAAACATGGTCTTCTCTTTAAACGTTATGGCAGCTGTGGGAAATTACCAGCTTCTCTATCAAAGTCCTAACAGTCTCTCAGCATTCATTAACCCTTTCCACAGAGCCATATACATACACTGATAATGAACAGAATATATATATCATTACACATATATACAATGCAGTAACACAGTAATAAACAGTATAAGTTAACCCTTTCAAGAGAAATACAGTAAGAAGTTCTAACTTTGCATAGGGGATATAGGCAAATATCCACAAATGTCCAAATGTTAACGTACTCCCTGCTCCAGGGCACTACATATACCTGCGCTGTACATATATAATTACACTCAGATATACCCAGGTGCTGCTCCTGTAACTTAGTAAGTACCTGGGCTAGCCTAGTGGCGTAGTACTGACGGAGGCTGACTGTGCCTGGCCGAGAGAGCTGGTGGTGAAGGGGTTAATGCACCATCTGCCCCATTTATGCTGACAGACAATGGCGGTGACTACACACCTACCTGCCCTGCTGGACACAACATGTACCCACCTAGAATGTATGGGCTTCTGAGAGAATGTAGCCCCGCCCCCCAAGTTATTCTAGAAACTAATGTTCTCCACAAAACCTCCCTGACTGTAAACCTGTCCCTAATCCTGACCCACACAGGAGACCGCACAGAACATGGAGAGAACGTCCCACAGCCCTAACACACAGGACACTTACCTAAACCTTACTTTTTACCACCACCTATCTCCGAGTCGCATTACCTCCCCAAGGTGATCCTTTGTGGGAGGAGCCAGGCTGTGCTGCTGGAAGTGGTAAAGGACCTGTCATGATATCATGACCATGTGATCTAGTGTGGGAGGAGTCATGCTTCAGACTATGCTCCTAGAAGAGGTATAGGACCTATGATGATGTCATGACCATGTGATCCTCTGTGTGGGAGCAGTCAGGCTTTACGATGTGTGATGATTAGAGATGACCGAAGGTTTCAAAAATTAAATTTAGACACTTCGAATTAACTTGTCAAGAAAGGCTATTCAGAGAAATGATGGTGAAGAACGATCGCTCCTCCCCCATCATTTAACTTCTCAGATGCCGCAATCAACGCCGATTGTGTCTGGATGGCAGCCTGGATGCTTCTGAAGTTTTCCAGGCCTGCCACTGTAAGCTCCATAGTACGCTGTGCACGAGGCATAGCTCAGCAGGAAGCGCAGTATAATGCCATTCATCCTCATGGATCTCTATTAGGGTGAATAGAACAAGGGATCCAAAGGTCTCAGGTTGTAGCCCCCTACGGGGGTTAGAAGTCATCACTAAAATTATAAAAAATATGGCCTGGTTATGAGCTGTGCGCTGCGATTGGCCAATGCTGCAGCAAGGGACACGCCTCCTACAAAAAATCAGTCCAGTACAACAGACGGAGCTGAGACACCGGAGCCTATACCGGGCGAACGGAGCGGCGCCCAGGCATACTAGTAAGTGTAGGGGGACCCCTGGGCGCCTCTCTGCCCACAGATAGAGTTAGTTTTTAGTTTGTATACGAGTGAAAGGTCCTCTTTAATTGGAGCAACCCAGGATTAAAGCACAAGGGACGCTGAAACAGCAGAGACCAGAGGAAAGCCTTTTTTGCGCTTTGGAGGTAAGGGTAGTACAGCTCATAAAGAGGTGGGACGCCACCAGAGAGCTGGAATCCCAAATTATTCATGTTAATCTGTGAAATTGATACAGTGTTTCTATAACGAAATATTGACTTTGTGAGCCAACCAAATATATAGTGTTGGATCGATACAACACTTGCAACTCACAGCCAATAATCGAACTGTAACCACGTCCTGCTATCTGGGAAAATTATACAAATGCATTCCAACATGTTTAATGGCGAGATTCTGGTTTGAATGACTATTCTATCTGTTAACCAGAGTATATTGTGAATTGCGGTTATTGAATTTTTGTGGTTATCGAATTCATGGTGATGGTCTGATCGACACCCAGCCTGAACGATCACCTTTATTTGATGACCTGACTACATTTGCTGCTAGGCACATAGGTTCAACGAATACCCTATTCCTCAGCTTTTAACATAATAATCGTCATTTTAGTGACGTTTTAATGGTTTTATTGTGTATTTCTACTACAATTTACGTATCTTGTATGTTGATTTTAGATGCATGATTTTTAGTAATTTGTCACCTGTAGAATATTTGAATATAATAAAATCAAATGTTTGAGCAGTCTTCCGGATATATGGGTGCCATATCTTTCTTGACTATCTTGGTGGATTACTCCTCTCTGACACCAGAGCTGTGTGAAACTCTGCTAAGATCTGAGGCCTGTGTGTGGGCTGAAAGCTGAAGACAGTGTGTCGGGCGAGCAGGCCGTCTAAAGCCTGCAGGTGGACTTTCTGAGGCTGAGCATTCAGCCGGGTGTGGATTAAACACCCAGGATCCAAGGTGAATGTTTTTTCTTCATGAACTGTTTTGGGTGTGAACTAACACCAATACTAAAAATGGACTGTTATACTGTGAACCTGCAACTAGTGTGAATAAACACTGTAGTTTTTGAGTGTGTCTTTGCCTCTATACTGCACCCGCTTGTCCTGTCTACCAGAGCGAATCCCCACAATATATATAAATACGCATGGGGGAGGAGGTTTGCTGTATGGCTCTAACAGCAGCAACCCTCCTACAGACACAGAATGTCCCTATAGACAAATGTGTATATACACATATACAACAGACAGAGGCCATGGTTCACAGCTCCCTCGCCTAAGGCATTGCAGCATAGTGTGTATGAATGACTGAGTGAGGCTTCAGCACGAAACTGGGAATTAAGCTTTCCTTCTCATCCGCCTTTCACCCTGAGACTAACGGGCAAACAAAGAGGGTCAACCAGGTACTAGAGCAATTCTTGAGATGCTTGTGTCGAATCACCAAAATGATTGGAGAAAGTTCTTATCTGTTGCAGAGTTCTCTATTAGCAATCATGTGAGTTCCTCTATCGGCATGTCTCCGTTCTATTGTAACTATGGTTTTAATCCCCGGTTTTCATCAGTCTGTGGTTCTTAGGGCCGGACTGGCCTACCGGGAAAATTCCTGTTAGGCCGGTAGCCTTGACTGCCGCACGGCCGGCTGAGGAGGCTTCTTGGCCGTTGTAGCGACTGCCACAAACACCACACACTGTAACGACATGCAGGCCGGCGGCTGGCAGCGCCCTTACTACTGTGTCACAACTTACACGCTTCTCATTTACAAGATTCAAATCCAACGAACAGCAATACAGATGCCTTGCCTGTGCTGTAGCCGGAGAGGGAGAGATGTGTCTGGGATTCGAACCCAAAACCTTCTGTAGGGGGGAGATGGCACTATGATACTGGCACATTGGGGGGGGGGGAATGGCACTATGATACTGGCACATGGGGGGAAGGAGAAAGGCACTTGATACTGGCACTTTTGGGGGGGGGCAAGATGGCACTATGATACTGGGACATACGGGAGGAGAGAGGTACTTTATACTGGCACATGGGGGTGTTTGGCACTTGATACTGGCACATGGTGGGGTTTGGCACTATGATACTAGCACATGGGGGGTGGGAAGGAGAGAGGCACTTGATACTGGCACATTGGGGAGGAGATGGCACTATGATACTGGCACGGGGGGGGGCGAGATGACACTATGATACTGGGACATGTGGGGGGAGGAGAGAGGCACTTGATACTGGCACATGATGGGGGGCATTATGGAGGTCCCTTTTTACTGGCACATTATTGGGGGCATTATGGGGGCATCTACTGAGGCCACAAATAAGGGGTATTTTATATGGGGGAGCTCTGTGTGGTACTAGTGTTATCAGGGGTATTATCTGTTTCTGAAGTATAATATTGGGGAGCACAGCGGCATAGTATTGGTGGTAGTAGGATGATTTGTCCAAAAGATGCAAGAATTATGGAAAAGTAGTAAACTAAGTTTTTTTTGTTGTCAAACTGCAGAGAAGAAAAATGGCTGAAAACTGGAGGTCTGATCTGAAGGTCTGATAGGAGAAGATGAGGAAAGAGAACGTCTACATAAAAAATACGTCACTGGATGTAAGAGGTATGTGCTCTGTATTACCCTGGATTTCCAAATTTTTTCAAATCCAAATCCGAATACTTTGTTAAAAAAGGACTCTTTATTTTTTCATATTAAAAGAATATTGTTTGGAACACTTTGTTTCTTACTTATTTCTTATGTACAGGATTTGAGATTCGAAAAAAATTGGATTCGTCCCACCTCTACTTTAAAGTAAAGTTCTTTGATTATTCTTAGTTCTGACCCAATTGGATGGGATAATGGTCTACTGTAGTGTTTCCCTACCAGGATGCCTCCAGCTGTTGCAAAATTACATTTCCCAACATGCCCTGACAGCCAAACGCTGTGTAGTTTTGCAACAGCTGGAGGCATTCTGGTTGGGAAAAGCTGGTCTACAGTGATAATATGAACAATTGTGGGGCAAAGTTCATATTCGTGTTTACACAGGTGTTTTAAAATGAATGCTTTCCCCTTTTATAAACAAGTAAATAATGACGCAATGCTGTGGGGCCGGTATGCAACTTTTTCCAGGGCTGGTTTTTATCCCCAGTGTGGGCCCAGGCTCGCAAGAGCATGGAAAAAGCCCAAAGCATCTGATCTAGACAGGCAAATAAAAGACGGTCCAAGGGCCAAAATTTTGTGTTGGGTGAACAAGTTTCGTCTCAAGGTACCTTCTGGTAAACTGGCCCCTAAGTTTATTGGACCGTACAAGATAATTTCTGTCATCAATCCAGTGTCATTTTGTCTGCAGTTACCTGACTCTTTCAGAATTCTTGATGTCTTTCACATTTCTTTGCTTAAAAAATTTGTTCCACAGGCAATTCATCCTCCTAGGCCTCCTGACCCTATTAATATTCTTGATGAACTTGAGTATGAGGTGGAGAGAATCCTTGATTCCCGGATGGTTCAAGGTTCTCTTCACTATCTGGTACATTGGAAAGGGTATAGAAAAAGTGGGTCAGTCAGCACATCCCAAAGCGCAGGGGCACGTTGCTATGGCTGAGAACAAGACTGTTAAACAAAACATGCAATGCAACAGCTCACTGCAAACCAAATAAAGTAGAAAATTGCAAATGCTATACTAATAAGTTAGAGATGCTTGGCAAATCGTTTTGTACAAAATTATTTGAGCCCGTCTGCCGCACGTCAAGGCGATCTCTAGTTAGACGGGTTCCTAACACTAAATTTTACCTGTTATGTGCCATGACGGCTATCATACAATTCAGAAAGTGCAGGTTCCACATGCATGCTGGATCCGCCTGAATTTCAGTCTTTTTTGGTGCCAAAATGGCCTCCATTATATCCACAGAAAGCAGTTACCAGCATGCATGCCGGGCCCACTCCACACCACCAAAAGGTCACCAAAAGGTCACCAGAGACTGCAATGAGAGTCCACACACTATCTCTCTCCTGGTGCCAGATGGCTTCAGTGAGTGAGGGGGAGCAGGCCAAGCTATATACTAACACTAATTAAAATCAGCCAATGGGGCAGACGAGCTGGTCAGGAAAGGGCTGGAAATGGTATAGTCCTGAGGAGAGGACATGGGGACCTGATCGGGATGTCCATGCTCCTCGTCTCATTAAGAAATTTCATTCTAAATTTCCATCTAAGCCGGCGCCCCGTATTTAGGGTCCGGTGGCCCCTCATAAAAGGGGGGGTTATGTCACCAACATGCCTGTCCAAGCTCTAGCGCTGCATTCTGGGGCTCAGACACTGCAGCACGGTGCCAGATGCGCTGTCGTGCCAAGCCCCTTGGTGACTCTGTGTTTAGGCCACGCCCTCTAATGACGTTTAGGCCACACCCCTCTCATCATTGTTTAGGCCACACCCCCACTTGAGCACCTGCTTTGACCACGCCCCCTTATGTCACACCTGAGCTTCGCCCCCTGGTGATGTCAGCGCTCAGATGATTAGCTCCCTATTTAAGGCAGCAACTGGCAATCACCTTTGCCAGTTATAGGTTAGGACTTGACTTCGGCTATACCTAGACCTCTCTCTCTTCTTAGCGATTCTGTACCTTCTTCCTGTCCGGTATTGACCCTTGGCTTGTTTTTGCTTCCTCCTTCCGCTTTTTGATTTTGTTGGTGTTGTTCTCCTGGTTTGACTGTTTCTGGCACGACTTCCCTTGGCGTTTGTTTGTCTGTCCTGTGTGTGAACAGGTACCTGCGGTTCCACAGGCACTTGGATTGTATCTCTGCACTTACCAGTATAGGGAACATCGACCAGTTGTGGACTTGTTCTGCAAGTAGGCAGGGTCAGTGGGCTGGGTTCAAGTTAGGGCTCACTGTGTGAGTGTGTATCCCTGCCTACGGTCGTCACAGAACCTATACAGTACAGACCAAAAGTTTGGACACACCTTCTCATTCAAAGAGTTTTCTTTATTTTCATGACTATAAAACTATGAATTAACACATGTGGAATTATATACATAACAAAAAAGTGTGAAACAACTGAAAATATGTCATATTCTAGGTTCTTCAAAGTAGCCACCTTTTGCTTTGATTACTGCTTTGCACACTCTTGCCATTCTCTTGATGAGCTTCAAGAGGTAGTCCCCTGAAATGGTTTTCACTTCACATGTGTGCCCTGTCAGGTTTAATAAGTGGGATTTCTTGCCTTATAAATGGGGTTGGGACCATCAGTTGCGTTGTGGAGAAGTCAGGTGGATACACAGCTGATAGTCCTACTGAATAGACTGTTAGAATTTGTATTATGGGAAGAAAAAAGCAGCTAAGTAAAGAAAAACGAGTGGCCATCATTACTTTAAGAAATGGTCAGTCAGTCCGATAAATTGGGAAAACTTTGAAAGTAAGAGCTATTTGGTGAGTGATGGGGTGCTGCGCCAGATGACCTGGCCTCCACAGTCACCGGACCTGAACCCAATCGAGATGGTTTGGGGTGAGCTGGACCGCAGAGTGAAGGCAAAAGGGCCAACAAATGCTAAGCATCTCTGGGAACTCCTTCAAGACTGTTGGAAGACCATTTCAGGGGACTACCTCTTGAAGCTCATCAAGAGAATGCCAAGAGTGTGCAAAGCAGTAATCAAAGCAAAAGGTGGCTACTTTGAAGAACCTAGAATATGACATATTTTCAGTTGTTTCACACTTTTTTGTTATGTATATAATTCCACATGTGTTAATTCATAGTTTTGATGCCTTCAGTGTGATTCTACAATTTTCATAGTCATGAAAATAAAGAAAACTTTTTGAATGAGAAGGTGTGTCCAAACTTTTGGTCTGTACTGTACGCCCCAAATAGAAATCAAGATACTTGGCTTGCGCGTGCCATGAGAGAAAGCAAACATTTTATAGAGGGAACTCTAATCCTAGGAGGCGACTTAAACGTAACCTTACATCCCCAAATCGACAGGTCCACTGGACACTCGATGCTGACAAGAAAAGTGCTAACATGAATCTATAGAATTTTGCATTCTGCTCAACTGATTGACACCTGGAGACATATTCATCCCACAGACAGGGACTATACCCATTTTTCCCCGGTACAACAATCCCACGGACGAATAGATTACATATTCCTTCCACTCCAGGCGCTTCTGGCCGTAAAAGAAGCAACTATATTGCCAAGTGTTCACTTCGCACATCACTAGGTAACATCGCTAAACCCTCACAAACTTGGAGACTAAATGAATCCCTCCTATCCAACAGCCAATATAAAAACCGAATAGAAAATATATTGAGAGACTACTTTCTACGAAACACAGATGAAACACTACCCTTCACCACTACTTGGGAAGCGCATAAAGCTGTTATTCGTGGCGAGTTCATCTCAATTGCCTCACACCTTAATAGATCAAAACAGGAAACAGTAAGGAACCTATATTGTGAGATTCAACAACTAGAACTCACACACAAATCCTCTAATTCCAGAGACACTTTACAACCTTAACATCCAAAAGACAACAGCTGAGAGACATCCTAAATACTCAATCAGCTAAATTTTATATGTCATGGAAGAATAGAATATTCATACATGGAGATAAAGTGTCCAAATTAATGATGTCTCATTAAAAAACGCAAAACACGCACGTACATACTCTCAGTAAAACAACACGTGGGATCAAGAGTCACAAATGCAAAGGTATTTCAGACACATTTTGCCAATACTACAAAACCTTATACCAATCAAGGGCCAATGACACCGCCGACCAGACAGCAAAGAGACGAGAGGAAATCAGTGATTTCTCAACATCCCTGCAACTCCCCACATTGTCGGAGGACCAACAAAGGGAGATTAATAAACCATTCACTCTTCACGTCCAGTCCATCCTGTCAAAGAGCCCTTCGAGAAAGAGCCCGAGTCCTGATGATAGGCCTTCCTATCTCGTATTATAAATCCCTACGTGAAGTTCTCTAACCCTACCTCCTACATATCTGCATTGCTGTGTTGCAGGGTTTGTCATTGCCAAGACAAGCGCTAGAAGCACATATCTCCCTCATACATAAAGAGCGGAAAGATCCAGAGCTATGTAACAACTATAGGCCAATTTCCTTGCTAAATAATGACCTAAAAAGTGTTGCCATAGTCTGATAGTGCAGCATTTAAGTCCCTTATTGCCAAGCCTGGTCTCCCTGTCCCAAGTTGGCTTTGAGGTAATGGCCAAAGGGTGAGAGAGGCGCTCATAGGGTAAGTAAATCGAGGTACAACAGCTTCCTTCAAAGAGCTGGTGGATACGATAGACTCACCTGTTTTGGTTGCACCGGAGTTAAGTGCAACCGTATTGCAGGTGGGCTGTGAGGTATAAAAGTCGCAGGTCGGTGCTGTCAGATGCGTCAAGAGACCCCTTGGGGCGAAGGCCAGGTCGCCACTCGGGTATATATAGGAAAACGTATCTCAGCTTGCCACGATGGAGTGATCCAGTTGGTAGACGATCATAAGGCGCATTAGCACAACCCGGTACAGGACACAACAAAGTTTATTATGAGAATGCGTTTCGGGGTTACGGACCCTTTATCAAGTCTGTGTCACCCTAATTTGTGGGTGTGTCACCCTAAGTGCAGCTGGGTGTATACTGCCTGGTTTCTTCTAAAAATGGCTCATGTCCGTACCACAGTTGTGAAGTTGGAATAAGTGTAGCGGTTCACTGCTACAGTCCTGTGTATGGCACGTGTGGAAAAAGGGCGCACAGGCAACCGCTACACTTATTCCAACCTCACAACTGTGGTACGGACATGCGCCATTTTTAGAAGAAACCAGACAGTATACACCCAGCTGCACTTAAAATTAGGGTGACACAGACTTGATAAAGGGGCCGTTGAGACCCCGAAACGCGTTGTCTCATAATAAACTTTGTTGTATCCTGTACCGGGTTGTGGTAATGCGCCTTATGATCGTCTACCAGCTGGATCACTCCATCGTGGCAAGTTGGCTTTGTCTGAGGTAGAGAAGGCAGGGATAACTCTATCAGACTCCTGAACCTTATAAAACACGCTAACATTTCCCAGGCACCGCTAGTCCTTTTGGGAACGGATGCATGAAAAAGCCTTTGACAGGGTGGACTCGACTTTTATGACCGAAACTTTGAGACGATTTCAAATTCCCACCCCTTTTATTGAAGCTATCTCTTAACTATACAGTCGCCCTTACGCCCGATTCATGTTAATGGTCTACTATCAAATTCATTCGATATCCTTAATGGTACGCGGCAAGGTTGCCCATTATCTCCTTCGCTGTTCATCCTAGTGATAGAGACATTAATTCAAAGCATAAGACAGCATCCTGCCATAGCATGATACACAGTTAAGGTGACAGTACATAAAGAGGCGGCCATTGCAGACGATCTCCTCCTGATCCTAACTGACCCAAAAAAGGGACTCCCAGCAGTACTGGACATGTTTGCCAGATATGGATACCTCTCCAACTTTAAAATCAATCTTGACAAATCGGAAGCACTAGGTGTCAATGTTCCACACGATCTACAGAACACCCCTGAAAGCCAATTCCCATTTAAATGGCCCAAAAGCCATACAACTTATTTAGGAATCAAACTTCGTGCACGATGGTCAGACTTATTCAAACTTAACTACCTCCCACTACTCCATAAAGCCCTTGAAGAAATAGAAACATGGTCAGCCCCATTTATATCCTGGATAGGTAGAAATAATCTACTGAAGGGACTCATCCTGCCTAAATTCACCTATTTGTTCCAGATGTTACCAATTAAAATACCCAAAAATTATTTCCTAAAAGTTAGATCCATATTTTCAAAATATATCTGGAAAGAGAAACGCCCCCGATTAAGTTTTCAGAGGCTAACGCTTCCCAAGACCCTGGGTCTGGTACACCCAAACCACCTATTCTCATACTACTCGGCAGCGGCCCTCTATAGAACAATTCATTGGGCCAGACTAGAGACAGGCAAATTACATATAGCCCTAGAGGAAGCATCCTCTCTGATACCCCTAACAACTCTTCTAATAGCACCACCTGCTGACACAGACACATTCACTTTTAAGAATGAGTTGACCCAAGCAGTGATGAACATATGGAAAGTACAAGCAATAAATCTTATGCCAGCACCTTCCCCACTAGCCACAATAAGAGACCTACCGAAGCTGCACACTAAACATCATCATCTCCAACCCCCTGATCAGTTATGTTCGTTAAACACTCTTTTGGAAAACATAGTGGAAAATGGAGCAATAAAATCCTTAACCAACATAAATGACACATCAAAAGAGACCACTAAATTTCCTAGAATATAACCGATTCAAATCGGCACTCCGTTCATATATTTTTAACGACTCATTAGATAAGCACTTAACAAAATTTGAAACACTTATAGCTCAGCGCAACACCCCTACTAAAGTACTATCGAAACTGTATATGCTTCTCCTTACTAGAGAGGTTCCGAATAAACAAGCATTTTTGGTCCTATGGGAAAGAGATTTGAAAATAGAATTATCACCGGATACAATTTCTGCTATATATAAATGTTCCCACGGACCATCTTCATGCATACTAATGCAAGAAAACTCTTATAAAATCTTATCTCGGTGATACATAACTCCAGTTAAAACTAATATTTGGTACCCATCCATCCCAGACATTTGCTGGAGGTGTAACTTGGAAAGAGGGACATACAGTGGGATGCAAAAGTTTGGGCAACCTTGTTAATAGTCATGAGTTTCCTGTATAAATCGTTGGTTGTTACGATAAAAAATGTCAGTTAAATCTATCATATAGGAGACACACACAGTGATATTTGAGAAGTGAAATGAAGTTTATTGGATTTACAGAAAGTGTGCTATAATTGTTTAAACAAAATTAGGCAGGTGCATAAATTTGGGCACTGTTGTCATTTTATTGATTTCAAAACCTTTAGAACTAATTATTGGAACTCAAATTGGCTTGGTAAGCTCGGTGACCCCTGACCTACATACACAGGTGAATCCAATTATGAGAAAGAGTATTTAAGGGGGTCAATTGTAAGTATCCCTCCTTTTTTAAATTTTCTCTGAAGAGTAGCAACATGGGGGTCTCAAAACAACTCTCAAATGACCTGAAGACAAAGATTGTTCACCATCATGGTTTAGGGGAAGGATACAGAAAGCTGTCTCAGAGATTTCAGCTGTCTGTTTCCACAGTTAGGAACATATTGAGGAAATGGAAGACCACAGGCTCAGTTCAAGTTTAGGCTCGAAGTGGCAGACCAAGAAAAATCTCGGATAGACAGAAGCGACGAATGGTGAGAACAGTCAGAGTCAACCCACAGACCAGCACCATAGACCTACAACATCATCTTGCTGCAGATGGAGTCACTGTGCATCGTTCAACCATTTGGCGCACTTTACACAAGGAGATGTATGCAAGAGTGATGCAGAGGAAGCCTTTTCTCCGCCCACAGCACAAAAAGTGACTCTTGAGGTGGGCTAAAGCACATTTGGACAAGCCAGCTTCATTTTGGAATAAGGTGCTGTGGACTGATGAAACTAAAATTTAGTTATTTGGCCATAACAAGGGGCGTTATGCATGGAGGAAAAAGAACAGCATTCCAAGAAAAACACCTGCTACCTACAGTAAAATATGGTGGTGGTTCCATCATGCTGTGGGGCTGTGTGGCCAGTGCAGGGACTCGGAATCTTGTTTAAGTTGAGGGACGCATGGATTCCACTCAGTATCAGCAGATTCTGGAGACCAATGTCCAGGAATCAGTGACAAAGCTGAAGCTGCGCTGGAGCTGGATCTTTCAACAAGTTAATGACCCTAAACACTGCTCAAAATCCACTAAGGCATTTATGCAGAGGAACAAGTACAATGTTCTGGAATGGCCATCACAGTCCCCAGACCTGAATATAATTGAAAATCTGTGGTGTGACTTAAAGGGAACCTGTCACCTGGATTTTGGGTGTAGAGCTGAGGACATGGGCTGCTAGATGGCTGCTAGCACATCCACAATACCCAGTCCCCATAGCTCTGTGTGCTTTTATTGTGTAAAAAAAACCTATTTGATACATATGCAAATTAACCTGAGATGAGTCCTGTCCCTGACTCATCTCACGTACAGGACTCATCTCAGGTTAATTTGCATATGTATCAAATCGTTTTTATTTACACAATAAAAGCACACAGAGCTATGGGGACTGGGTATTGCGGATGTACTAGCGGCCATCTAGCAACCCATGTCCTCAGCTCTATACCCAAAATCCAGGTGACAGGTTCCCTTTAAAGAGAGCTGTCCATGCTCGGAAGCCATCAAACCTGAATAAAATAAAATATGTTTTGTAAAGAGGAATGGTCCAAAATACCTTCAACCAGAATCCAGACTCTCATTGGAACCTACAGGAATCGTTTAGAGGCTGTAATTTCTGCAAAAGGAGGATCAACTAAATATTGATTTAATTTCTTTTTTGTGGTGCCTGCCTAATTTTGTTTAACCCCTTAAGGACACATGACGTACCGGTACAGCATGTTTCCTGAGTCCATAAGGACACATGACGTACCGGTACGTCATGGGTTTAAAACGGGATTGTGGCGCGGCGGGGGTTAATTGGAACAAGATGCCCGCTTAAATCATTCAGCGGGCATCCTGCCACAACGCCGGGAGGGGTCATATGACCCCACCGTATCGGCGATCGCAGCAAACTGCAGGTCAATTCAGACCTGCGGTTTGCAGCGCTTTCTGCAGTTTCTGATCCCCGCGGTCCCTGACCAACACTGGTTCTTCAGTACCTTTTTCGAAAGCTAAAAGGGGAGTGGGCATAGCAATCTCCAAAAAGGTGCCTTTTACCTTGATAAACAAGCAGACGGACCCTGAGGGCCGCTTCATCTTTGTGAAGGGCCTCATAGGAACCCAAAAGATCACCCTAGCTAGCCTATACAGCCCCAATAGAGGCCAAAAACAGTGAATTAAAAACACTCTACACAAATTAGAGCTATTTGCAGAGGGAATCAGACTGCTAGGAGGAGAGGGAGGGGAACCACAATTCTTGTAGGATAGTGACAGCTATACAGTGGGCCCGAAAGAATCGTCTCCCGTCAACCTTCCTCAGTGTGGATGCGGAGAAGGCCTTTGACCGGGTAAACTGGGATTTTATGAAGAAGACATTGCTTAAGTTCGGCATTCCAATAAGATTTCAGGAGGCAGTCATGACGCTATATAGAGACCCGAGTGCCAGAATAAGGGTCAATGGCACCCTATCTCCATCTTTCCCTATACGCAACGGGACGCGTCAGGGCTGCCCTCTGTCCCCGGTCTTGTACGTCTTGGTTATGGAAACCCTCCTCCAGGCAATCAGGGACCACGCGAATATACGTGAAGTGAGAGCTGACAATGATTCCATTGAATATATAAACATAGCTTACGCAGATGACTTACTGATCATGGACAAACTATTCCAACTTAACTACATCCCACTACTAGCAGATGTCCAACAACAACTTCAATCTCTACGCCTCCCCTTCACCACATGGATGGGCAGGAAAAACATCTTGAAAACATTTGTGCTCCCTAAGATTCTATATATCTTTCAGATTTACCAATATTCCTTCCTAACTCATACTTCACAAAACTGCGAAGCCTTTTCACAACATATTTATGGGGTGGGAAAAGAGCTAGATTACAACATCAAAGGATGATCCTGGGTCGTAACCAAGGCGGCCTAGCACTACCAGAAGCACAATTGTATTACAGAGCCATACACCTAAAGAGGTGGTTACAGCTCCATGCTCCCTGCTATCACACACTTGGCACAGAATTGGAACTTCTGCAACTCACACAACTGCAAAAAGCAGCTTTATGGGGACTAACAAACTCATCACTCCACTCACATATTTTATTAAAAGGCACCGCCCTAGTCATCAAACAGCTTAATAGGGACAAGGGACTTTTACCAAATCCCTCAAGAGAAATGACAGCTGACTTAGTCCCCTACTCAATCAGACCCCAGGGAACACAAGTCTCCCAGATATGGAGCAGGCTGAGAAACTATTAAACAGCTGACAAAAAAAAAAAAATATTTAAGGTGATTTACCAAAGCAACCAGACTTGGGACACATTTAACTTCTTAGATTTGATATCGCTGAGATTGGTAGGGAAAGCACTAGACACATAAAACAAACTTACCTCTGCCCCGACATGGTTGGAAAAGATGATGGCTCCCTTCAAGCCTCAACGCAGGCTAATATCCACGATTTATCTAGCCTTAAATACACCACAAACCCATACAATACCGCGATATATCCGAACATGGGCAGCTGACCTAAATGTCACTTTCTCAGAGACAGATATCCTTCGTATGCATGCACACTCGCATGGCTTCTCTCGCTGTGTGAATTCCTTAGTGGCCTAAGCGACAATGATAGGTGTTGGAGATGTAAGGAGGGAAGAGGCACATTGCTCCACATTTTTGGACATGTCCTAGAATAAGATCATACTGGGAGAGTGTCTCATCGACTATTAACAAAATGTTGAACATCAATTTAACACTGTCACCTGAGATGGTTCTTTTATGGCTACCCACAAAAGACGCCCTCAAAGAACAATCTAGTGACCGCAAACTGCCGGTTTACTCATCCCCCAGAAGTGGTTAAGCACAGACCCCCCCCCCCCCCCCACAACATCCCAATGGTTAGCCAAAATTGATTGTTTACAACGTATGGGGGAATTGGTTAGCTGGGAACTTAGGTCGCATGAAAAACACCGGAAATTATGGGCCCCATGGATTGCTTACAGATACCTGGCCAACACTAAACTACCTCAGTAAGGACCTGTCAGACAGACAGACGTATGCTCTTCCCCCTCAAAGAATTGATATAGGAAAATTGTGATGAGGCTTACTAACATCTTATCCCCTAGGGCTACACTTAACCAGCTTATCGACCAAAGTTGTCCAGTTTTAAGGACATATCCCCCTTTCCTACTTATTGTTAATTGTCAATTTATATTTGAAGAGATGAGACTTGAGCTAATAATTGCAAACACTCTCTGTGTGTGAGTGTACCACACTAGCTCAGAAGTTTGGTGACACTCCTGACCTAACACGCCTTATCTCACCTCACCCCACCTGATACCCATAGTACCAGATTATATACGACTGCTGCTACCAGAGGTGATTTCACGAGAAAGTGACTGTAGTGCAACGGACAAGCGGCGCCTGTCCCAGGGAGTGAGACAGATCACGAGTCGAGGGCCACAAGTTCTACTCACATAGAACTACACATGTTGGTTTATAACAGAGTCTTACCTCGTATTGTACTGTTCATACACTAACTTGAATGCATTTTGTGAACCATTTCTTATACTTTTTTGTAAAAGTTGGCTTGACATACAATGCAATGTTTTATATCTTTTATATTTGATGCCAATGTCTTTGTATGTTTATTTAACATGCTGAACAATAAAAATAATTGACAAAAAAAAACAAATAAAAAAAACTATTTGATACATATGCAAATTTACCTGAGAGGAGTCCTGTCCCTGACTCATCTCAGGTTAATTTGCATATGTATCAATTCATTGTTTTTTACACAATAAAAGCACACAGAGCTATGGGGACTGGGTATTGTGGATGTGCTAGCGGCCATCTAGCAACCCATGTCCTCAGCTCTATACACAAAATCCAGGTGACAGGTTCCCTTTAAGTAAAAGCATAATTTTTTTGCAAAACTGGTGTTTAAGTTGCTTTCCCAGCTGAAATGTTGATGGTTTAAAAAAAGTTGTGACCCTTTTTTGTTTTTTAGCAGTCCCCTCCTCTAGGCAGATCTGCAAAGGGGAGCACACTTACCCGGTACTGGGTCCCGACACTGCCTTGCTCAGGCCCCTACTACCAATAGCCGCTTTGCAGCAAATTACTAGCCACAGCGTTAATCTGCTCATCTTGCATCATGTGCCCAATTGCCATGATGCAAGGGCAGCAGGTCACCACTGCGGCCAGCAGTGGGGTCAAATTGGATATGGACAGTGGGGACCCGAGCAAGGCAGCTGGTGCGCAGGTACGTTTCCCTATGCAGATCTGCCTGCCAAGTTCTAATGATAGTTTCCGCTGCCTTGCACCAATTCCTCTTGTGAATATTGCGCGCTTTGGTTGAAGACCTTCCCAAGTCAAACACGGAGCATTTGGAGCGGTGCATGGGAATCAAATTCAAGAACTAGAAAAATCCAGCTTCGAAGATGCAAAAGGTGGAATCTTTATTGTGCGTTTAAAATCCAATGCAAGACATCACAGGTTACAGTAATGCGTTTCAGACCGCAAGTAAATCAGGGTCCTTCATCATGTTAATGGTCCTTTTGTCATGATGAAGGACCCTGATTTACTTGCGGTCTGAAACGCGTTACTGTAACCTGTGATGTCTTGCATTGGATTTTAAACGCACAATAAAGATTCCACCTTTTGCATCTTGGAAGCTGGATTTTTCTTGGTCTTGAATATTTCACAGCAATCAAGTCCGGAGGTTGCTATCCATGCTCCAGGCAGGTGGACGGTGGGTGAGAGCTGCTTTACTTTCCCTGTTTCATATGGCAATCAAATTGAATTGTAAAACATTTTTCTTAGCAAAGCAAAATATAGCGATGATATGGATGGAAGGAGACTCCATCGCTTGGCTCGGTGGTGTAATATTAAAGGATCATTTTCAAAAACAGATGTGGGGTCATTTAGCTACAGCACTATGCCAGATTTTGGAGTAAAGAAAGTCGCAAGGGCAAAGCCTTTGTGACAATACTTTATCACTCTCCTCGCCATTAGGGAATGGCCTGGCTGGTAAATTGGCCCTGGCACACTCACAAACATTTAGCTAATTTCAGGTGTAAAAGTTGTCTAAAATTTACTCCACTGAGGGAGTGGAGTAGAATTTCACTTCAGACGCACAGTGCCAGAGTATACGCCTAAGTTATGATGAAGTGTATGTTTTGTGATAAATTAGGCACATCCTTCGGCAGTGTAGCGTCTATCAAAGACCAGAGTAAAAAGTATCTTTGATAAATGACTCTCAAAGTGTCCTAAAAATTCCACAAAGTCTAGGATCCACAATGGAAGTCTCCCCTCACCATTTGCACACAGAGTGACCACCAACTCTTCCTTAACACCGTAATTTCTGAGGCCATATCTTATCAACTAAAGAATAGAGACATAGGCCCAAAATGCAGATATTTATTAACAAATGGTAACAACATGTTTAACACAGTTATATAAAGTCTAAGGGAATCATGTGAAGGATTGCCCGATTACAGTGCAGGGTCATTTACTTTGTTTCATGCAGTACTTCACTTAAAATTACTCAGGACCTGAGAGCGCATGCATTACTTTTAGTGGACTCTAGAGCTCATGGTTGTTGTGCCCCCGTTGCAGACTGCAAATAGCAGTCCGCAAAACATGGGTACCGGCCGTGTGAAGTTGGTATGGCGGTGCAGACCCATTGACTTGAATGGGTCCAAGATCCGCAAAAATACATCAAAAGAT
This sequence comes from Bufo gargarizans, assembly GCF_014858855.1. Taxonomy (NCBI): domain Eukaryota; kingdom Metazoa; phylum Chordata; class Amphibia; order Anura; family Bufonidae; genus Bufo; species Bufo gargarizans. The sequence continues at coordinate 516,924,971 of NC_058083.1, forward strand.
AGGACGTGTCCAATCTTTAACGGTGCAGAAGCACAGACCCCAAAGTCCTTGGACGAGCTTCTGAGTGTTTCCGTAGGCTTCCAATGCGTGACTATGCACTGCAAAAAATAAAGAAAAAAATAGAACATGTCCTATCTTTTGACGTATCTTATGGATTGCAGGCCCATTCAAGTCAATGGGTCCGCATCTATAATATGGAGTTCACATGGACAATGCCCGTGTTTTGCAGACCAGCTATTTGCTGTCCACAACTGGGGCACGGTGACCATATTGTCGTGTGAATGAGCCCTTAAGAATTGAAGGCAAAGATAAAATCTTACATAATTAGTATTGCCGCATCCGTAATGACTTGCACCACACAATTATCATGTCATTTATCCGTTACAGAAAAGGCTAAAGAAAATGCCACTATTGCTGCTTTCCCTATTTGTCTAAAAAAAATAATATGTGTACCCCAAAATTAAACCAATGAAAACTACAAGTCATCCTGCAAAAATCAAGCCTTCACACAGCTCCACGGAAAGAAAACTAAAAACGTTGTATGTCTTGGGATGTGACGATGCAAACACATTTTGTACTTGCACAATAAAAACTTTTTTTTTTTTAACTATGTATTTAGTATCACTATAATAAAATAATTAATAAAGTTATTATGCCATTTGTGCAAAAAAAATTAACGCTGCTAATTTTATAGCGTAAAAACTGTATTGCTGTTTTAACCCATCTTTCTCCCAGAAAGAGGTAATAAAAGTAATCAGGAGGTTATGTGTACCCCAAAATGGCACCATAAAAACTACAACTGGTAATGCAAAAAAACAAAAACAAGTCCTCATACTGCTACATACAATTAATCAAAGTTCTAGCTCTTGGAAGTTGACAAATTTAAATTTAAAAAAATCCTTTGGTAGAAAAACATTTTTCCTCTGTAAGCTCTCTGCTATTCAATTACAGATAACATCCTGAACATGACAGTGGCTTCGACCCTGTGTGAATTCACTGATGTGTGATAAGACTTGACTGACTGAATTCTATTTCATTTTCCACATTCAGAACATGAAAATAATTTCTCCCTGTGTGGATTCTCCGATGTCTAACAAGATCTGCTTTATGGTTATCACTAGTGTTTAGCGAAGTAAACCATCTGAAGTGGAATACAGTTTTTAGTTTTTTTTTTTCCCCTAAAATTCAAAGATTTTAAATTAAGCCAAATTTTCTTGGGCTTCATGATAACGAATCATTTTTCTTATTATGGTGGCTGGAGTTGTCTGAGAAATAACAGGAAAAAAAATGTACTCACCTTATCCACTTTCTCGTCCAGAAGCAGTCCACTCCTCTCTTGACTAAAAAAGACCTGTTGAAGGACCTGCACTCAGTGTGATGATGTCACCGTGCTCTCCCAGCATGATCACATGGTGAAGTCATCACGCTAAGAGCAGGTACTTCTGCAGGTCTTTTTCAATCAAGAGAGGAGACAGCCCCTGTGTGAGCAAATGGATGAAGCGAGTGTTTTTTTTAATAAATTTTTTTACCCAAAAGACCATATGTGCATATAAGCGTATTACCGTTTTTAATGGCCGATAGACAGGTCTAAGGGGCCATTAAAAATGGTCTCATTGAATGATAGGCTAAATGGGGTTTTAACATAGTAATTCATGACAAATTTCAGAACTAATCAAATTTCTTTTTGAACTTTGACCAAGCTGCAGATTTGAATTTTTCAAAAGATCGCTCATCTCTAGTTATCACATTCTGAACAATAGAATCACTTCTTTCCAGTGTGAATTCTCTGATGTTTAAAAAGATTTGATTTCTGTATGAAAGAAAGAAAATGGCTTCTCCCCTGTGTGATTTCTCTCATGTATAACAAGATATGATTTCTTTGTATAAGATTTCCCACATTGTAAACAGGAAAATTGCTTCTCCCCTGTGTGTATTCTCTGATGTCTAACAAGAGTTGACTTTTTTATAAAAGATTTCCCACATTCTAAACAAGAAAAGGGCTTCTCCCCTGTGTGATTTCTCTCATGTATAACAAGAGTAGATTTATCAGTAAAACATTTTTCACATTGTAAACAAGAAAAAGGCTTCTCCCCTGTGTGAATTCTCTGATGTCTAACAAGAGTTGATTTATTTATGAACGATTTCCCACATTCTAAACAAGAAACTGGCTTCTCCCCTGTGTGAATTTTATGATGTGTAACCAGAGTTGATTTATTTATGAAAGCTTTCCCACATTCTAAACAAGAAAATGGCTTCTCACCTGTGTGAATTCTCTGATGTGCAATTAGACTTGATTTATTTATGAAAGATTTCCCACATTCTAAACAAGAAAATGGCTTCTCCCCTGTGTGACTTCTCTCATGTATAACAAGACTTGATTTATCAGTAAAACATTTCTCACATTTTAAACAAGAAAATGGCTTCTCCCCTGTGTGAATTCTGTGATGTGCAACTAGATTTGATTTATTTATGAAAGATTTCCCACATTCTAAACAAGAAAATGGCTTCTCCCCTGTGTGACTTCTCTCATGTATAACAAGAGTTGATTTATCAGCAAAACATTTCTCACATTTTAAACAAGAAAATGGCTTCTCCCCTGTGTGAATTCTCTGATGTGAAACTAGATTTGATTTATTTATGAAAGATTTCCCACATTCTAAACAAGAATATGGCTTCTCCCCTGTGTGATTTCTCTCATGTATAACAAGATATGATTTCTGTGTGTAAGATTTCCCACATTCTGAACAAGAAAATGGCTTCGCCCCTGTGTGAATTCTCTGATGGTTAAGAAGATTTGATTTCTGCTGAAAACATTTCCCACATTCTGAACATGAAAATGGCTTCTCCCCTGTGTGAATCCTCTGATGTTTAACAAGAGTTGATTTATCAGTAAAACATTTCCCACATTCTAAACAAGAAAACGGCTTCTCCCCTGTGTGAATTCTCTGATGTGCAACTAGATTTGATTTATTTATGAAAGATTTCCCACATTCTAAACAAGAAAATGGCTTCTCCCCTGTGTGACTTCTCTCATGTATAACAAGACATGATTTCTTTTTATAAGATTTCCCACATTGTAAACAAGAAAATGGCTTCCCCCCTGTGTGACTTCTCTCATGTATAACAAGAGTTGATTTATCAATAAAACATTTCCCACATTCTGAACATGAAAATGGCTTCTCCCCTGTGTGAGTTCTCTGATGTCTAATAAGATCTGATTTAGATTTACAAAATTTCCAACATTCTGGGCATGAAAGAGCATTCTCCCTTGTGTGACTTCTTTGATGATGAACACTTCTTCTGTTGCTTTTATTTTGCTTAACAGTCTGTGAGGAATCATAAGATTGAAATCCATCCAAAGGATGTGATGATAGACCTTTGCTGTGAAATGCTGAGGATACAGCTGAGATAATGGCATGCTCTTCATGTGTATCTTCTGCGACACCACAATCATCTGTTTTAAAATCTGACATCACATGTTTCTCTGAGCTCCTGGTACAGTCATCTGCCAACAATAAATCTGAGTTTTATAATTTTTAAATAATAGAACCTTAAAGTTACATATATTTTAGAACATTTCTATATAAATAAAATCTGACATTAGACCAGTAGATTATGATGTTAGGTCACCAGGCTGTTCACTTGTATTTTCCACTCTTGTGGTGAAGAAAGCATCTTCATAGGTTCACAAGGGATCTGTGAGTCAGTGCTATAAGCTGGTGTCCGTCTCACACACTGACCGCAAACTGCACTTTAGCACAAAACACACCAGAAATTGAAGCTGAAAGCCCACCTTCTATCTATCACAGATATAGTAAATATATTATTTCTCATATACCACATACATATAAATAATACCAGCATGTACTGTATATATAATGGTCTGTTCATATCACATTTATAGCTCTAACATATACACCCAGGATTTATACAATGAATATCTATTTATCAATTTATCTATTAGCTCATAGATATCTTTTTTATCCATCTATTTATCTAACAATTTATTTATTTATTTAACAATCTATCTAAACCTATATAACGCTTATTAGGGCCACACAGAATAATACAAACCCTACATAAACATAGTGTATAGCCAGGTTAGGGCTCTTTCACACCTGCGTTCTTTTCTTCCAGTATAGAGTTCCGTCGTCGGGGCTCTATGCCGGAAGAATCCTGATCAGTTTTATCCTAATGCATTCTGAATGGAGTGAAATCCGTTCAGGATGCATCAGGATGTCTTCAGTTCCGGAACGGAACGTTTTTTGGCCGGAGAAAATACCGCAGCATGCTGCGCTTTTTGCTCCGGCCAAAAATCCTGAAGACTTGCCGCAAGGCTGGATACGGAATTAATGCCCATTGAAAGGCATTGATCCGGATCCGGCCTTAAGCTAAACATCGTTTCGGCGCATTGCCGGATCCGACGTTTAGCTTTTTCTGAATGGTTACCATGGCTGCCAAGACGCTAAAGTCCTGGCAGCCATGGTAAAGTGTAGCGGGGAGCGGGGGAGCAGCATACTTACCGTCCATGCAGCTCCGATCTTTTTGCCAATAAGATGGTTATTTGTAGTTTATAAGGCCTCTTTCACACTTGCGTTGTCCGGATCCGGCGTCTACTCCACGTGCCGGAATTACACGCTGGATCCGGAAAAACGCAAGTGTACTGAAAGCATTTGAAGACGGATCCGTCTTCAAAATGCTTTCAGTGTTACTATGGCACCCAGGACGCTATTAAAGTCCTGGTTGCCATAGTATGAGCGGGGGAGCGGTATACTTACAGTCCGTGCGGCTCCCAGGGCGCTCCAGAGTGACGTCAGGGCGCCCCGAGCACATGGATGACGTGATCGCATGGCACGTCATCCATGTGCATCGGGCGCTCTGACGTCATTCTGGAGCGCCGCGGGAGCCGCATGGACTGTAAATATACCGCTCCCCCGCTCCTACTATGGCGACCAGGACTTTAATAGCGTCCTGGGTGCCATAGTAACACTGAAAGCATTTTGAAGACGGATCCGTCTTCAAATGCTTTCAGTACACTTGCGTTTTTCCGGATCCAGCGTGTAATTCCGGCAAGTGGAGTAGACGCCGGATCCGGACAACGCAAGTGTGAAAGAGGCCTTATAAACTACAAATAACCATCTTATTAGCAAAAAGATCTCTTTATTAAATACACGTATGTAAAAACATATACAATGGAGTCCCCGCCATTCAGTGGGACAGAAGACAATAAAAGAGGGACAGCTGGGATGGGACTAGGTGATAATAATAAGTATAAAGGGTTATCACAGCAAAAACATCTTCTAGCTAGTCACATATAAATTGCATAGTAAAATACTTGATCCAAAAGAGGAAATGAAGGAAGAAAAAAGTAAATGGATCTCAACTACAGACTACACAAAAATGTAGAAGCCCGTCTATCATTGTAAGATCACACATAGTAGTGTGATATTGTATATCCAATCTAACAATGAGATGGCAAATAGTAATGTAGTGGAGAGCCAAAAAAGCAAAGGGGAGGCTTACCAGTTCACAAAGTATAATCAAATCTCCCATACCAGTGTCCCTCACCTACCCAACGCGTTTCGCCAAATGGCTTTGTCAGGGGAAGTGAGGGACAGTGGGATGGTTGCTCTATATATCCCAGATTTAATCACACATAAATAAAATCACCTAAAAATATACACTCCCCTAAAGAATTATTAGGAACACCTGTTCTATTTCTCATTAATGCAATTATCTAGTCAACCAATCACATGGCAGTTGCTTCAATGCATTTAGGGTTGTGGTCCTGGTCAAGACAATCTCCTGAACTCCAAACTGAATGTCAGAATGGGAAAGAAAGGTGATTTAAGCAATTTTGAGCGTGGCATGGTTGTTGGTGCCAGACGGGACCGGTCTGAGTATTTCACAATCTGCTCAGTTACTGGGATTTTCAGGCACAACCATTTCTAGGGTTTACAAAGAATGGTGTGAAAAGGGAAAAACATCCAGTATGCGGCAATCCTGTGGGCGAAAATGACTGATTCAAGCTGATAGAAGAGCAATGTTGACTGAAATAACCACTCGTTACAACCGAGGTATGCAGCAAAGCATTTGTGAAGCCACAACACGCACAACCTTGAGGCGGATGGGCTACAACAGCAGAAGACCCCAGCGGGTACCACTCATCTCCACTACAAATAGAAAAAAAAGGTTACAATTTGCACGAGCTCACCAAAATTGGACTGTTGAAGACTGGAAAAATGTTGCCTGGTCTGATGAGTCTCGATTTCTGTTGAGACATTCAAATGGTAGAGTCCGAATTTGGCGTAAACAGAATGAGAACATGTATCCATCATGCCTTGTTACCACTGTGCAGGCTGGTGGTGGTGGTGTAATGGTGTGGGGGATGTTTTCTGGGCACACTTTAGGCCCCTTAGTGCCAATTGGCCATCATTTAAAAGCCACGGGCTACCTGAGCGTTGTTTCTGACCATGTCCATCCCTTCATGACCACCATGTACCCATCCTCTGATGGCTACTTCCAGCAGGATAATGCACCATGTCACAAAGCTTGAATCATTTCAAATTGGTTTCTTGAACATGACAATGAGTTCACTGTACTAAAATTGCCCCCACAGTCACCAGATCTCAACCCAATAGAGCATCTTTGGGATGTGGTGGAATGGGAGCTTCGTGCCCTGGATGTGCATCCCTCAAATCTCCATCAACTGCAAGATGCTATCCTATCAATATGGGCCAACATTTCTAAAGAATGCTATCAGCACCTTGTTGAATCAATGCCACGTAGAATTAAGGCAGTTCTGAAGGCAAAAGGGGGTCCAACACCGTATTAGTATGGTGTTCCTAATAATTCTTTAGGTGAGTGTATATATACATGTAATGGAGGCATTTTTATGTCTTTATGTTACCATGTAATTCTACGCTGTAGTGTAATTGTAAGATCTGGAAAAAGACAAGACATGTGAATATTGTTTCATAACTTTACCTTATTTGCAACAATAAAAAAGATTTGATTAAAAAAAAAATAATTTACATTTTGTTCGAAGTAGGGGTCTCTGACCGGTTTAGTCACTGGTTTGGTTGTTTTTAAAGTATTTTTTTTAACTAATGTGTTCTTTCCTTTCTTTCCCTTTTTTTTTTGTCTTTTATGCAACCCAGATGATAGAATCATGCACATTTCACCTGACGATGAAACAACGGACATTGTGGACCTTGTTGGTACTATATGACACTTTAGAAAGTGAACATAGTGAACATATTCCATTTGGACCCCTTTACAAATATTATGGACTGTGGGGCATATTATGGTGTCATATTATATGAATTTGGATTTTTAAATTTAAATTATTTTTATATGAATCTAATTAATTAGTCATTTACAATATATATATTTATTTTACACTGGTTCTCTCCATAACTTTTTGCACTTTCACACTTGGCACTTTTCACTGTTTGGCACTTTTGTTTTTCCCTATTTCATGTGGGCCGTGTATAAACCTGCGTGTGTGAATTTGCGTGCAGATTTATGCACGACCTTGTTTGTTTCTTCACTCACCATTCTTTATTATTATTTGTATTTTTATCTTTTATCATTATTGCTGGTGTATAATGATGACTAATAAATAATCTGTTATTTGGTGCACACACATTTATACACATACAGTGTTCTATTGTAATTGTACGATATATGATTTTGTTGATTATGTATCATGATTTTCATACATTATTCACATGACCATGTATTTTTGGCACGATTTCACACAAGGAGTAATCATGATTATTGTCTTGGTTCTCTTCACATAGATATATTTTATATATATTTAGTTTTTTTTATATTAATATGATTGATATATATATATATATATATATATATACACACACACACACATTTAATAAATAAATAAATTTAATAAATGCAATAGAAATTATAAGAAATGAATAGAAAAACTAATAAAATAAAATACAAAATGTCACATATATGTAAACAAACAATATTTAGTATGGTCACGGTCCACTTTAAAAAAATAAATAAATACTTAATATACGGAGCTCACGCATGTAATGTTAGGACAATAATCACGTGATTCTTTCACTTGTTTTTCATATATTTTTATCACTCCTGTTATCTTGTACCGCTATATTATCTATAGCCACTTTAATTGTTGAATGAGAGGCAATATTATGGGGATGTTATGTAAGTTGCCTTAAATTATGTCTCTTTCTTGCAGAGGGATGTTATTTGGCTTTGATACACTGACTCTCTTAGTTGGCTTTATATGTCGTTCATGGACTTAATGGACATAGTCAGTGTGCCATTCAGTTAATAGTGTCAGTTATCCACGTTTTGGAGTTTTGACATCACGGCGTTCCCTGTGCACTAAAAATGACCTGACGTCCTTATTGTGCGGCTCGATATGATTGCGGCAATACCAAACTTGTATAGTTTTTATTTTAATTACTTAAAAAAATATATATAATTTCTCTGCATCGCCATATTTTGCCAGCTATAACTTTTTTATATTTCGGTCTACATTTATATTTCGGGCTTGTAGTTTTTATTGGTAAGCTATTTTTTTTTTCATATTTTAATAGTTCTGATATTTTCAGATGCGGTGATACCTAATGTTTATTTTTTATTCTTTGTATATATTTATATGTAAAATTGGGAAAGGGGAGTGTTTTAAGCTTTTAATATTTTGGTGTTTTTAAAGTTGTTTTTTTTCACTTAAAGGGAACCTGTCACCAGGATTTTGGATATAGAGCTGAGGACATGGGTTGCTAGATGGCCACTAGCAAATCCGCAATACCCAGTCCCCATAGCTCTGTGTGCTTTTATTGTGTATAAAAACCGACTTGATACATATGCAAATTAACCTGAGATGAATCAGAGCTTGAAAATATGACTCTTCTCTGGTCACACAAGTAAGATATGACTCTTATGTTAATTTGCATATGTATCAAAGCGTTTTTTTTACACAATAAAAGTACACAGAGCTATGGGCACTGGATATTGCGGATATGCTAGCGGCCATCTAGCAACCCATGTCCTCAGCTCTATACACACAATCCCGGTGACAGGTTCCCTTTACAAAACAACAACAAACTATTAATAGGGGGCTAGAACGTGGTATCTTTTGATCCCTTCTCCTATTCACCCTAATAGAGCTCTATGAATAGAATTTTTACACTGTCCATTCTGAGCTGTGCCTCGTGCATAGCTCAGCAGGGAGATTACCATGGCAGGCCCGAAACACTTCAGCAGCGTCCAGGCTGCCATGGCAACCGATCGGAGCCCCATGATTTCACTGCGGAGGCTCTGATCGGAAGGCAGAGGGAACCATATTTGTCTGCCTTAACTCACAGGTGCTGCAATCAGCGTTGATCGCAGCACCTGAAGGGTTTAGTGACGGACGCGACCGCTGCTCCTTGTCATTGCAGCCGGGTGCCAGCTGTATGATACGTTCGGCACCCTCCGCGTATGGAGCGGGGTTACTGCAGAGCGTTAAGGGGTTAATTGATTATGCTCCTTATGGGACAATTACCATGTGTGTGTATATATATATATATATATATATATATATACACACATACACAGTATATATATAATATACTGTTTGGCACATGACACAATGCTTGACAAAGGCTCCAAAGCCTCTTTTTCTATTTTTATCAAACTTTGGATTCTGGTCAGTGATCCTGAGAGAGATTTCACTCATCCACTTTTGATTGTGCTGCTTTCCTTTTTTTTATACTGCGTGTATGTATGTATGTATGTATGTATATATATATATATATATATATATATATAATATATATTCACCTAAAGAGTTATTAGGAACACCTGTTCTATTTCTCATTAATGCGATTATCTAGTCAACCAATCACATGGCAGTTGCTTCAATGCATTGGTTCTTTTCAATTTCACCCCAAAGAATTTTTTTCCTGTTTGCCAATACAACACATAGGTGGCATTAAAAAAAATGTATCTTGTCCTGCAAAAAATAGGCTATGTAAACGTAAAAAAAAAAAAAAAAAAAAATTATGGCTATTGGAACGTGGGGAGGAAAAATTCGAAAATGCAAAAATAAAAATAGGACTGTTCTTTAAGCGGTAAATAAAGTGTGGTAAGAATAGTACAGTAACAAACGTCACCATGATTCAATCAGTGTACAAACTATACAGACATATATCATTGTCCATAATTCCGTGAAATTCAGATCTTGATCTTGTCATCTCAATATATGGGTAAATTGTATGATTAGTGGTAATACACAAAGTGCATCTGTGCTGATGGATAAAAACAATCATGTACATGGCTCCCCTGCCCCGGACTCCATGAGGATCTATCACGCTGCTGCTGTCCCTGTATTTTTACTGCGCATGCCCCGCCACCATGTATACACATCACAGCGTGAGCTGCATATACAGATAGAGAATCACATCAAAGATGGCCGCCTGCATTCTAATAGTTACTGCGCATGTGAATTGCCATTACAGTCTGCGCCTGCGCTTCTTTCATAAGAAACATGGAGCTGAAGTAAACTACATCAGAGCGCCTGCGCATAGCTTCAGTAAGCGCTGAAACATATAAAGAAGGGACATAATGTTACTTAATGGTGACCATGATAATTGCCAAATTATTGAAAACTTCACCAAGGGGGAGAAACCCAGGGTTCCCAGACATTTCCGCCTTGTCTAGCTGGAAAACAAAAATTGCTCTTACCGGTAATTTTTTTGCTTAAAAACCATGAGAGCACCCATGCGACTATGTCCTCCAGAGACAGGAAACCTGAAGAGATAAAATGGTTCATGCCCCCACCACACCTCAGTGATTATAATAACCAAACCTCCGGAGGCGTGCCAACCACCAAAGAATAGGCTTTAAATAAGAAAAGAGACAATACAAAAAAAGGGCACCAGTTCAGAACATTATATCCCTATTCAATATTATGCATCTATCTGCCCAATTGGCAAATTTCTCCCCCTTTTTTTTTTTTTTTAAAAGATTAAAGTAAGTTAAGGGTGGAAAATTTCGGGAAGCTGGTGCTGTCATGGGTTTCAAGAAAAACAATTACTGGTAAGAGTAATTTTTGTTTTCCCCTCACCCATGACAGCACCCTTGCGAGAATAAACTAGAAGTTAAACTTTTAGGGGAAGGAGGGGGACTACTGTCTGAAGTACTTTCCCCCCGAATGCTGCATCTGAATTTAGATGCATCCTATAGTGTCTAAAAAAGGTATGAGGAGAACTCCAAGTGGCTGCTCTGCAGAATTGGGCCAGTGAAGCATCCGCCTTTTCTGCCAAAGAGGCAGCAACTGCTCTTATTGAATGTGCCCCAAACCCAGTTGGGGTAGACAAGTTCAAAGAATAGGTAAGGGAAATGGCATTTTTGACCCATCTAGCAATTGCACTAGTAGAAGCCTTGTGACCCTTGAATCTACCATGAAATTGTATTAAAGGGGTTGTCTGGGTTCAGAGCTGAACCCAGACATACCCATAATTTCACCCAAGCAGCACCCTTGATGTTAGTATCGGAGCATCTCATGCTCCGATGCTCTCCCTTGCCCTGCACTAGATCGCGCAGGGCAAGGGCTCTTGTTTACAATAACACACTGCCGGTCGGAGGCTTCCACCCAGCAGTGTGTTCAGTGACATCACCGCTCTGAGGGGCGTGCTTTAGCGCTGCCCTAGCTGTTTTACAGGCTAGGGCAGCGCTAAAGCCAGCCCATCAGTGCCGGTGACATCACCGGGCTTCCTGGCAGCCCCATGGAGAGCCCCGGTACGTCACCGGAACTCCAGAAAATGCCTTTGCCCTGCGCGATTTAGCGCAGGGCAAAGGAGAGCATTGGAGCATGAACTGCTCGATGCTCAAGTCAGGGGGGCTGCCTGAGTGAAAATGGAGGTATGTCCGGGTTCAGCTCTGAACCCGGACAACCACTTTAATAGATTCTCATCTATTCTCCAAGATGCTGTGGAATCTAAGTAACATAACAAACATCTTCCGACATCCAGACAGTGGAATTTTTCCTCTAACGGATTCGCAGGATTTGGACAAAAAGATGGCAACACCACATCCTGATTCCAGTGGAAGTCTGAGACTCAGAAATCTGAGCGCTCAGCTCTCTCTCAGGCTATGAGCTGAGCGCTGTGATTGGCCAGCGCTGCAGCATTGGAGAAGGAGGCGCCGGCAGGTTCCCCTGAGTGGAGCCTAACTGTAAAGATACCGGAGGCAATTACGGGAGAACGGAGCGGCGCCCAGGTATACCAGTAAGTGCAGGGGGGTCCCTGGGCGCCGCTCTACACGCCTGCATAGTTAATTTAGAAGTTTAACTCTGATGAAAGGTCCTCTTTAACCCTTTCATGACCAAAGGTCATTGATGCCCCAGTGTCCAGGTCAAAATTTACAAATCTGACATGCGTCACTTTAAGTGGTAATAGCTTTGGAACACTTTTACTTATCCACGCCATTCTGAGAATGTTTTCTCGTGACACATTGTACTTCATGACAGTCATAAATTTGAGTCAATATATATCAAAAAACAAATCACAGTAATGGTTAAGGATAAATATGTTGTAGGAACAATTAAACTGTATCACTGATTTATTATCCTACTTTAAAACTTAGCTTTTATCAGATATTATATATAAAATATATGTCCCACAGTAGTAATGATGATGACTGCATGAAACGGAAAACATTCATAACTTTGCTCAGACGTAAATTATTAGGTACTGCGTATATGTATGTAACACATAATTTTATGCACACACATACGTAGTCCTATCACATAAATATAATACAATGGTATGACCATTTATTATGATCCCCACTCACGGTTTGTTGCATGGGCCAGGTGTGATCAAGATATTCCGACCGTTTGCGTGATCAAGGGGGTCTGTGGTGGTTACCGTTGTCTACTGAAAAAAATGGTTCCAGATAAAGTTCAATTGCTGAGTAGCTTGAAGCAGTAGGTCAGACAGGTAGGAGAATGTCCCTGATAGACTATTATTCTCCTGCCTAAAAGCGGAGAGGTCTCCCGCCTAAATGCGGGAGAATCACCCCCTGCGGAGCGACCCCACTTCTCGGTGGCTTTCCCTGTTATTCTGGCCCTATTGCTATCTTCCAATGCTGTCCTGTTACGATGTTTCTTTAAAAGGTATTTCCCTTCTTTCAAAGGTATTTCCCGACGCGTTTCCTCTGCCAGGTGATGCTAACAGATTCATCAGGGGTGAAATAGATAGTTTAGATGGTATAGTAACCGTCAGCCCAATCGCTTTTGTGGTGGTGTCCCAGCTAGATTGCAGTCCAGAGTAATGTCTGTAACTGCCCCCTTAAATATACCGTTATATCACGTCTAATTGGTGTGTTAATTGCTCACATACCTTTTCTTTTTTTCGCCATTGCTCTTTTTCCGGCGTGCGTTCCATTTGGGTTAGAGGCGGATACGGAACTACGTCACTCTGCGCGTGCGCATTGTTTTGCTTAGCCCCGTGGAACGCATCACGTGCACGTCGTGCGTCCAGTCGGCTGATCCTTTTGCCTGTGACGCCACGCGTATAGTGTGGAACGCATCGGCGTCACTGGATGATGGTCCGCATCACTATGGAACGCATTGACGTCATATTAAGGCGTCAAGGTGATTGGAAAGGAGAGCTATATATCTTACTCCTTCCATCAAATATGTACGGTAGTGGACAAAACATATTTATTTATATCAATGTATATATGTGGTATTAAGAATAGGTCCGGATCAAGATGATATGGTCTATCATATTGGTTACATATCAAACATTTTTTCGCATCCCGGTCCAATTCAATTTCTTTGTTTTGTCTACTTTTTCCGATATACATGTATACATCTATATACACACATACTGATATCTGTATATATACACATGTATATACCCGTACATATAGCAACATACACACAGGGCCTACGGGTATGTTTAGGTTGTGGGGTGTACTGGTGCATGAATGGGGGACATTTGTGGGAGTGGGAGGGAGATCGGTCCAGGACTTGAGGCATTATAAACATAATTCATGATATGTCCTGGGCCTTTATTAATTCCCAACCCTCCTGTTTATAGATAGTTGTGACTATTACCTATCTCGGTAGATGTAGTATAGTTCCTATTCCGTATATGTATTATTGTTATTATCTTTACACTTGTCAAGTGGGTCTGAGTATTTTAGACGCCCGGGGCCTAAATAAAACAGCCAAAAGACAGAATCTCGTTTAGGCCGAGCGGACTAACTGTCTTTAGCCTGTGAGTCCACTCAGTCTCTTTCTGTAATATTTTTCTATTGAGGTCACCGCCTCTGGGAGATGGACGTATCACCTCTATGACACAAAATTTTAAAACCCTGGAGTCTCCATCGTGACAGATCTGAATGTGCCTAGCAATTGGGGTGTCCCGTTGGTGTCTGATGTCTCCCAGATGATCTCCAATCCTCCTCCTGAGTTCTCTCTTGGTTTTGCCAACGTACTGAAGATTGCAAATGCATGTGCATAGATATACCACCCCTGTGGTTTTGCAATTTGCAAAGTCCCTGATGGTGTATGTTTTATTAGTGACGCTGCTGGAGAAGGATTTTGTCTTGATAATGTGTGGACAGGCTATGCAAGTCCCACATTTGTACATGCCTAGGGGTTTCCTGTCTAGCCAAGTTCCAGATTTTTTAATCGGTAAATAGTGGCTATGTACGAATCTGTCCCCCAGTGATCTTCCTCTACGATAAGTAATTACCGGGTAAGGGGGAAGGGTCTCCTCTATATCAGGGTCAGTGAGTAGCAGATCCCAGTATTTTTGAAGGATATCCTTGACTTGTCTATTATAATTATCGTAGGTGCCTATAATACGGAACTTGTGATCTGCTGTGGGTTTTTGTTTAGGAGACAATAGTTCCGTTCTTTCTACATTTAATGCCGTATTAAAGGCTTTTTGTAGTGGTTGGGACGGGTATCCCCTTTGGCTAAATCTGACTCTCAGGTCATTGGCTTGATTGTGAAAAGTCTGCCTTCCGGGTACAATTTCTTCGGATCCGAAGATATTGACCCTTGGGAATACCAGCATTTTAGACTTGTGGGGTGATGACTCTCCCATCTTAGTAAATTATTTGTGGCTGTGGGTTTCCTGTATGTTTTGGTGGAAATCATTCCGTTATTTAGGGAGATGTATAGATCCAGGAAAGCCAGACTGTGCTCAGTTGACCTCTGAGGTGAAGTGCATACCTATTTTGTTGTTATTTAGGTAAGCTACAAATTCCGAGAACTGCCCTCTGGAGCCGCTCCAGAATATCAGAATATCGTCGATATAGCGGCCCCAGAAGACAATCCTAGGCGTCCAGATGCTATCCTCCGTGAATACCAGGGTATCCTCCCACCAGCCCAGGAACAGGTTGGCATAGGTGGGGGCACAGGGGCTCCCCATTGCTGTGCCCCTGAGCTGGTGGAAGAACCTGGAGTTAAAAAGAAAAAAATTGTGTCTAAGAACAAACTCTGTCAGCTTGTAGGTAAACTCATTATGCGCTATGAATTGAGTACCCCTAGTTTTAAGATAATATTCGACTGCATATAATCCCAGGTCGTGGGGGATGTTGCTATAAAGCGCCTCAACATCTATTGAGGCCAGTAGTATCCCATCCTCTAGCTGTAACCCATCAATTTTAGTTAGTAAATCCGGGGTATCCCTGATATACGATGGGAGTGCTGTCACGAAAGGTCTCAGTATCTTATCAACGTATACACCAATGTTTTGGGTAATCGAGTTTATCCCTGATACTATGGGGCGTCCCTTGAGTGGTGTGAGTCCTTTGTGAATTTTAGGGATTGTGTAAAAAGTGGCAGTCTGAGGATAGGGGATAAGCATGAATTTGAGTTCATCATTTGATATTAGTTTGTTATCAAGAGCCTGTATAAGTAAAGACTCCAAATCAGTATTAAATTCCAAAGTGGGGTCCCTTTCGAGGATGTTGTAGCAGTTTTTGTCATTTAGAATCGAGTTACACATCTGTTGATACATGGCATGATCCATGACGACCAGGTTTCCCCCTTTGTCTGAGGGTTTTAGTATTAGGTCATGGTCTTCCTGTATTTTGATCATAGCCTCTGTTTCAAGTTTATTTAAATTCATTTTGCTCTGAATTCTTTTTTGATCCAATTTTTCCAGTTCTTTCGTGACTATATGCTGGAAAAGGTCAATCGTATTTGATTCGATTGGAGGTGGAAATTTAGTGCTTTTGGGTTTCAAATTTGTGAAGGGGCCTTCCCCAGTGTTTTATTTCCTTCTCCGAGGAGTTCGGCCATCGTTCTGGCCAGTGGGAGGTCATCCAATGGAATACCTAGTCTAGCGCTTTCCTCAAGATCATTATGCCTGTAAAACTTATGCCATTTGAGCTTACGACAAAATAGATGGAGGTCTTTGATCCAGAGGAAAGAGCTAAATCTGGTTGTTGGTATAAATGATATACCTCTAGTGAGTACTTGCATTTCAACCTCGGAGAAGATTTTTCTAGTTAGATTAATTATCTGGCCTTCCTGTATGGAGTCTATTTTTCTTGTCTGGGACGGTCCCTGAAGTGATAGGGTGCTCCCCCCTGCTCTAAAAAATTGGAGGATGAAGTAGAGGGTCCAGAGGACGAGGGTCCTTCTGGTTGATTGTTCCTCGACTGGTTTCCCCATTTTTGATTTCTGGTTCTGGGGCCTCTTTGTCTCCCGTTACCTCTATATCTTGGTTTCCCACGATATGAGTGATCAGTCGATCTTTCTGTGTCTGAGGACTCAATTTCAGATGATGAAATTTCTTTTGGGGGTAAACTTGTTTGGGCGTTTAAATGTAGGTATGCTCGTTTTTCTTTGAATTCAAGAAGGTCTTTTTTATACTGATTGTGCTTTCTCTCTTTAATTGAAATGTGGTATTTTTCCACAGAGGATTGTAGATTGTTTTCTTTTTTGGAGAACTCCGGATCGTCCTTATATTTTGGAGTCTGTTCAATTAGTGTTTTAAGTCTTATGGATGTTTTTTCTAAAGTGATGCGTTCTTCAGAGAGCAAAAGTCTCATAAGGTTAAGGGAGCTTTCTGTCAATGTTTTTTCCCACTTGGTCAGTAAGTCAGGTGACTGTGATCTAAGTGCTGGAGTAATGGGAATGCGCAGCCCTTTAGGAACAATCTCAGCCTTTATATAATTTTCAAGAGACTGAGTCTCCCACCATGATTTGATGTTGTCTCTGTAACATGTATATAGTTCTTTGAATAGTGATTTTAGATTACCCGGGGCGTCCTTTGTCTCTATATTTTTATCTGAGAATACCTGTGAGGCCTCAGCTAACCACTGATCAGTGTTAATAGGGCCGGATAGGAAGCTTGCCATTATCAAAAAACAAATCACAGTAATGGTTAAGGATAAATATGTTGTAGGAACAATTAAACTGTATCACTGATTTATTATCCTACTTTAAAACTTAGCTTTTATCAGATATTATATATAACATATATGTCCCACAGTAGTAATGATGATGACTGCATGAAACGGAAAACATTCATAACTTTGCTCAGACGTAAATTATTAGGTACTGCGTATATGTATGTAACACATAATTTTATGCACACACATACGTAGTCCTATCACATAAATATAATACAATGGTATGACCATTTATTATGATCCCCATGGTTCCAGATAAAGTTCAATTGCTGAGTAGCTTGAAGCAGTAGGTCAGACAGGTAGGAGAATGTCCCTGATAGACTATTATTCTCCTGCCTAAAAGCGGAGAGGTCTCCCGCCTAAATGCGGGAGAATCACCCCCTGCGGAGCGACCCCACTTCTCGGTGGCTTTCCCTGTTATTCTGGCCCTATTGTTATCTTCCAATGCTGTCCTGTTACGATGTTTCTTTAAAAGGTATTTCCCTTCTTTCAAAGGTATTTCCCGACGCGTTTCCTCTGCCAGGTGATGCTAACAGATTCATCAGGGGTGAAATAGATAGTTTAGATGGTATAGTAACCGTCAGCCCAATCGCTTTTGTGGTGGTGTCCCAGCTAGATTGCAGTCCAGAGTAATGTCTGTAACTGCCCCCTTAAATATACCGTTATATCACGTCTAATTGGTGTGTTAATTGCTCACAATATATATCACCTTTATTTATGAAAAAATCCCAAATTTACCAAAAATTTTTTAAAATTTGCAATTTTCTAAATTTCAATTTCTCTGCTTCTAAAACAGAAAGTGATACCTCATAAAATATTTATTACATAACATTCCCCACATGTCTACTTTATGTTGGCATCATTTTGGAAATGTTATTTTATTTTTTTAGGACATTACAAGGCTTAGAAGTTTAGAAGCAATTCTTAAAATTTTAAAGAAAATTTCCAAAACCCACTTTTTAAGGACTAGTTCATGTCTGAAGTCACTTTGTGGGGCTTACATAGTGTATACCCCCATAAATGACCCCATTGTAGAAACGACACCCCTCAAGTTACTTAAAACCAATTTTACAAACGTTATTAACCCTTTAGGTGTTCCACAAGAATTAAAGGAAAATGGAGATGAAATGTCTAAATTTCACTTTTTTAGCAGATTTTCTATTTTATTACATATATTTCTTTAACACATTAAGGGTTAACAGCCAAACAAAACTCAATATTTATTACTCTGATTCTGCAGTTTACAGAAACACCCCACATGTGGTCGTAAACTGATGTAAGGGCGCACGGCAGGGCGCAGAAGGAAAGGAACACCGTATGGTTTTTGGAAGGCAGATTTTGCTGGATTGGTTTTCTGAACGCCATATGTTTTTTATTTTTCTACCGATCGTCTTCTGCAGGGGCTAATTTTTTGCAGAAAGAGTTGAGGTTTTTATTGGTACCATTTTTGGGTACATAGGATTCTTTGATCATTCATTATTACACTTTATGGGACAAGGTGGCCAAAAATTGGCTGTTTTGGAACAGTTTTTTTATTTTATTTTTTACAGCGTTCATCTGAGGGGTTAGGTCATGTGAAACCGGCATTTTTTTCACTGCCGCGATCCGATTGGTTAGTCTGCACAGACTAACCAATCGGATCGATTGCCGGCAAGGGGCCACTCTGATTGGTCCCTTGCCGGCATTACTGCACTGTATGCTGTCCGTGACAGCAGCAGGGCAGGGGCAGAAGCTTTAATCCAAGCGCTTTGCAGCGCTTGGATTAAAGAGCTGCCAGAACGTATATATACATGGTAGCTGCACGGGGTATGTGCAGCTATCACGTATATATACAGATTGCAGTCGTGAAGGAGTTAAGGGCCAAGGAGGCTCTACTGCTTGTGTACCAGGATCTCTTTGGCCACTTCGGAGCTCCGAAGATTACTGAGGCTCCCTCTTCCTCAATACTTGGGGAATAAGGCAAAAAGGGAAAGGGGAAGGGGGAGAAGGCATAGCCCAGCTCCCGGCACCAGTCTTGCGCTAACCCATCTATTGCAAGAGGACTGTCCAAAGGATTGAGGGAGAATAACCTTTCCACCTTTCTGTTGGCTCTGGAAGCAAACAGATCTACTTTGGGATGACCATATTTTTGGACTATATCCAAAAAGATGTCCTTGTTCAGACACCATTCCCCATGCTTGATGGATGTACGACTTAGAAAGTCTGCTATCAAGTTTTCCTTTCCTTTTAGATGGAATGCTGAAAGGAAAAGCATTCATTCTTCCGCTATACGAAAAATTGTTCCCCCCTGACGATTTATGTAGGCCACTGTTATTTTCTTGCCTTTTCCTTTCCTCTGAAACTGCTAATTCTAGGGCCATCTTTACTACTTTTAGTTCCTTGAAGTTGGAGGAGGCCTTCCTTGAGTTTAGGTCCCACCTCCCTTGCCAGTACCTGTTCCGAGAGTGAGCTCTCCAACCCCAGGGACTGGCGTCTGTGGTAACCACTATCTGATCTTTGAAATACCATTGGACTCCCACAGACAGATTCTTTGGTATTGTCCACCATAACAGGGAACACCTGGGCCTTTCATGAAAGGTGAAATTCTCGGTCCAAAGAGTAAGGGGAGCCGTCCCAGGATCTCAGAATATCCGTCTGCAGCTCTCTGGAGTGAATCTGTGCATAAGCTACTTCTGGAATAATGGACGTCATATGACCCAACACAGCCATTGCTTCTCTAAAAGTACACAGGTAGGAGTGAAAAATTGACAAAATCTGCTCCCTGATTGATTCCCTCTTTAGGAGGGGAAGGAAATTCTTTTGTTTGCAGGAGTCCAACTGAATTCCTGAAAACACACAAATCTGAGAGGGAACAAGTTTTCCTTAATTTATTTTCCAAGCCAAATCTCCTAAGGCGGCACATAGAAGATCTATATATCTCTCCAACTCTTCCTTTGAATGGGAAATCAACAGAAAATAGTCTAGATAAGGTATTAACAGTACAACTCTTAGTCTTACAATGGCCGCTATCTCTGCTACCACCTTTGTAAAAACTCTTGGAGCCTGTGATATGCCAAAGGGGAGCGCCCTGTACTGAAGATGTAAAAACTTTCCAAACTGCTGTTCTCGAGAATTTCTGGTACGAGGCATGAATCGGAATGTGGTAGTAAGTGTCTTCCAGATCCAAGCTCACCATCCAACAATTCTGGAAGACTAAATTTGTCGTTGACTTTATTGTTTCCATACGGAATTTCTTGTAAGTTAGGAATTTGTTTAGTCTCTTCAGATTTAGTATTACTTTAGTATTACTTAGTAAGAAAGCCAAATGAATCGCTCAAAGCAAAGAGGGGAATAGAAACCCCTCCCTACTTCTCTTTTGTGAACCAGACAAACCACCCCTTTGCTCAATGGAGCCATAACTTCCAATTCTAAAGTATCTATTTTTTTGGGATCCTTGAGGCATTTTGTTCGAACAAAAAATTTGAGCGGACGAGAAAGGAATTCTATTCGATACCCATGTTTTATAACCCCTAGAATCCATCTGTTCTGGGAAATTGAACCCCAGTCAGGAAAACCTCCTCCCACCTGACTTCTGGCGTCATTGCTGTTTGTCCTTCTTTGGGCGGCTTGAAATTTTAAAAAAAGGTAGATCTTTTAGAAAATCTCTCTTATCACCCTGCCTTTCACTTTGTTTTCTAAAATTGGACTGGGGTTTACAAAAAAGGTAGGCTTCTGGGGAACTGAGATTTTTATCAGAAGCTCTTTCCAGAATATCATCTACCGAGGGGCCAAAAAGCCTAGAACCGACATTGTGCAGTCCTCTAAGTCTAGCCTTAAAGCCCTGGTCTCCTTTCCACGACTTTAACCAGATAGCGCGTCTGGCAGTATTTGACATGGCCGCAGCTGTAGTAGAAAAACGCACTGCATCAGTGGATGCATCTGCTAGGAAATCAGCTGCTTTAAAGAAGGTAGGAACAGAAGAAAGTAATTCTTCTCTAGGAGTCTTGTCCTTAATATGAGACTCAAGCTGATCTAACCATAACCTAAAAGGCCTAGAGACCCAGGAGGCGGCAATAGCAGGCCTAAGACTAGTGGATGCTGATTCCAAGTTCTTTTACGATAAATTTCATTTTTTCAGGTCTTCGAATGGAAGCACTGACTTTTTGGCTTTTTTTTTATTCATAATTTTTATTAGGAATCAAACAGATAATATACAAAATCACAACTTCATCATTGTTACATTTATTCCTTTTTTTTTTTTTAGAGCCACCCTTAACTCCTTAAGGACACAGCCTTATTTTTTTGCAAATCTGACCAGTGTCACTTTAAGTGGTGATAACTTTAAAATGCTTTGACTTAGCCATTCTGAGATAGTTTTTTCGTCACATATTGTACTTCATGACACTGGTAAAATGAAGTAAAAAAAAAATTTCATTTTTATTTATAAAAAAAAATACCAAATTTAGCAAACATTTGTCAAAAAGTTGCAAATTTCCAAGTTTCAATTTCTCTACTTCTATAATACATAGTAATACCTCCAAAAATAGTTATTACTTTACATTCCCCATATGTCTACTTCATGTTTGGATCATTTTGGGAATGATATTTTATTTTTTGGGGATGTTATAAGGCTTAGAAGTTTAGAAGTAAATCTTGAAATTTTCAAAATCCCAATTTTTAGGGACCAGTTCAGGTCTGAAGTCACTTTGCGAGGCTTACATAATAGAACCCACCCAAAAATTACCCCATTCTAGAAACTACACCCCTCAAGGTATTTAAAACTGATTTTTACAAAGGTCGTTAACCCTTTAGGTGTTCCACAAGAATTAATGGAAAATAGAGATAACATTTAAAAATTTTAACTTTTTGGGCAGATTTTCCAATTTAATAATTTTTTTCCAGTTACAAAGCAAGGGTTAACAGCCAAACCAAACTCAATATTTATGGCCCTGATTCTTTAGTTTACAGAAACACCCCATATGTGGTCGTAAACTGCTGTACGGGCACACGGCAGGGCGCAGAAGGAAAGGAATGCCATGCGATTTTTGGAAGGCAGATTTTGCTGGACTGTTTTTTTTGACACCATGTCCCATTTGAAGCCCCCCTGATGCACCCCTAGAGTAGAAACTCTAAAAAAGTGACCCCATTTTAGAAACTAAGGGAAAGGGTGGAAGTTTTGTTGGTACTAGTTTAGGGTACATATGATTTTTAGTTGTTCTATATTACACTTTTTGCGAGGCAAAATAACAAGAAATAGCTGTTTTGGCACCGTTTTAATTTTTTGTTATTTACAACATTCTCAAACTGATTTTAAAATTGAGAGATTAGCCAACATGTCCTACGGTGTATGAGGCCGACCCACAAACAACTCACCAGTTACCTCCAGCATGTAACCATGCTTGCAATGGGAGGAGGGAGAAGTCTGCGAGTCCCACTCAAGACTGGCTGATATGGTGCACCTAAATGTGGCCTGTAGATGGAAAAAACTGTCACATTTGAATTGGAGTTTATACACCTCCAGGAATCTCTATATATACAAACTGAAAAAAATGGCGTGGTATTAGCAGGAGGTGCTCAAACCCATATGCAGTCGTGCATATATATATAGGGGAGCAAATCCTGCACTTGTGGCCCGTTGCTAATGACGATCCCCAGCAAAAATGCATACGGTGGAGGATGTCCGCAGCGAACCACAAGTACCACAATAGACATCCTACACAAGATAGCAATTATGTGGATGTGATAATCAATATAACAAAATAATAGCAAAGACAGGTGCACTCTGCGGTCTTACTAAACCCTCAAACTGATTTTAAAATTGATAGATTAGCCAACATGTCCTACGGTGTAGGACATGTCTGAGCCCGGGCACCACGCCAAGGTTTCTCAAGTAGCCCAGGACCTAACACTCTCCTACCTGAGCCGTATGGGCAATACCAGGAGCCAGTGGGCAAATTACAGGAGCATGAGGCCGACCCACAAACAATCAGCCAGTCTTGAGTGGGACTCGCAGACTCCTCCCTCCTCCCATTGCAAGCATGGTTACATGCTGGAGGTAATTGGTGAGTTGTTTGTGGGTAGGCCTCATGCTCCTGTAATTTGCCCACTGGCTCCTGGTACTGCCCATACGGCTCAGGTAGAAGAGTGTTAGGTCCCGGGCTACTTGAGAAACCTTGGCGTGGTGCCCGGGCTCAGACATGTCCTACACCGTAGGACATGTTGGCTAATATCTCAATTTTAAAATCAGTTTGAGGGTTTAGTAAGACCGCAGAGTGCACCTGTGTTGCTATTATTTTGTTATACTGTTATATTGATTATCACATCCACATAATTGCTATCTTGTGTAGGATGTCTATTGTGGTACTTGTGGTTCGCTGCGGGCATCCTCCACCGTATGCATTTTTACTGGGGATCGTCATTAGCAACGGGCCACAAGTGCAGGATTTGCTCCCCTATATATATGCACGACTGCATGTGGTTTTGAGCACCTCCTGCTAATACCACGCCATTTTTTTCAGGTTATTTACAAAATTCACAGGTTAGATCATGTGGTATTTTTATAGACCAGGTTGTCACGGACGCGGCGATACCCAATATGTATACTTTTTTTTTTATTTATGTAAGTTTTACACAATGATTTCATTTTTGAAGCAAAAACAAAAAATCATGTTTTAGTGTTTCCATAGTCAGAGCCATAATTTTTTCAGTTTTCGGGCGATTACCTTGGGTAGGATATGATTTTTGCGGGATGAGATGACGGTTTTATTGGCACTATTTTGGGGTGCGTGTGACTTTTTGATCGCTTGCTATTACACTTTTTGTGATGTAAGGTGACAAAAAACTGAATTAGTCTTACCGGTAATTCCTTTTTCGCGAATCCTCCATGACTGCACCTTACTTGGAGATTATCCTCCTCCTCCAGCCAGGCAGGGACAGGAAGGTTCAAAAGGGCCCGCCTCCTCACTTATCTTCAGTGTCTTCTGGACTTGACAGGCCCTAAACTTACACACTCACTCGTGACCAATTAATTAACTATTCATTGTCATACGTATTAAACCTCATACATATATCTCTAGACTAATTATTAACTTTATAACTAGTCCTCTTTTTTTTTTTTTTTCTGGGGGGGGAACATAAGCGGTGCCGTCATGGAGGATTCGCGAAAAAGGAATTACCGGTAAGACTAATTCAGTTTTTCCCCTCCCCTCCATGACGGCACCTTACTTGGAGAACTAACAGATTAGTCAATTAGGGAGGGACAACAGCTTGTAAAACTTTCCTACCGTAGGATAGGTCTCTTTTAGAATCAGTATCTATCCTATAGTGTTTTACAAAGGTATGCGGATTCGACCAGGTTGCTGCCCTACAGATCTGCTCCAAGGAAGCGGATGCTTCTTCCGCCCATGAAGTCGATACTGCCCTTGTTGAATGAGCCTTGATATTTACCGGGGGTCGTTCTCCTATTGCTATGTAGGCCTCTGAGATGGCCGATTTTAACCACCGTGTAATAGAAGGTTTGGACGCTTTTAATCCCTTCCTACCCCCTAGGAATTGGACAAAAAGGTTATTAGATTTTCTCCAGTCTTTAGTTTCTGATATATACTTCAGAACACATCTTCTGACATCCAAAGTGTGAAAAACCTCTTCTTTTTTAGATCTGGGATTTTCACAGAATGAAGGGAGAACCACCTCCTCCATTCTGTGGAACTCCGAGACAACCTTAGGCAGAAAGGAATTGTCGAAACTTAGAATTATTCTGTCGTCCCTGATCGTCATGAAGGGCTTTTTAACCGAGAAGGCCTGTATCTCGTTAACCCTACGTGCAGAAGTAATGGCCACTAGGAATACTGTTTTAAGGGTCAGATATCTGATATTTGCTGACTCTAAGGGCTCAAAGGGGGGTTTTGTGAGACCGGAGAGGACAGGAGTTTAAATCCCACGGAGCGACTAGAGGTCTATTACCGGGGTCTGAGTCTGACGGTTCCCTTCATGAAGCGAATGATCCACGGATTAAGAGCTATCTTTTCATCTAAGTAGGTACTTAATGCTGAAATTTGAACTCTAAGAGTACTAGGTTTTAGCCCTTTGTTAAAACCTTCTTGAAGGAAATCCAGAATAGACAGAATACTCCCCCTGGAGCTAGAGGTATTTTCTGAACACCAGGAAACATATCTCTTCCAGATTTTGCGGTAAATTTTATTAGTAACCTCTTTTTTGCTGGCTAACATGGTATTAATTACTCCGTCCGATAAACCCTTAGATTTCAAGACTGCCCTTTCAGGATCCAAGCAGAGAGGTGCAGACTTTGCGTCTTTGGGTGAAAAACCGGCCCTTGAGAGAGGAGGTCCTCCGACCAGGGCAAAATCCAAGGATCCTCCCTGGACATCTTTGCCAGGAGAGGAAACCAGGATCTCCTCGGCCAGTTGGGAACAATCAGGATTACCTCGGCCCTCTCTTCTTTTATTTTCCTGAGAACCCTCGGAATCAGGGGCAGAGGTGGGAAACAGTATGCCAGTTGGAAATTCCAAGGAAGAGCTAGCGCGTCTGTTCCTGCACTCCTCGGATCCCATGGATCCAGGGAAAAATAGGTTGGTAATTTTGCATTTATTTTGTTTGCAAAAAGGTCTATTTGGGGAAGACCCCACCTTTGTGTTAAGGTCTGGAAAATTTCCTCCTTTAAACTCCACTCCCCCGGATCTAATTTCCTGCGACTGAGGAAATCCGCCTGTATGTTTTGCGTCCCTTTTAGAAAAACTGCTGACAGGGAGAGGAGATTCTCCTCCGCCCACAGGAAAATCTTGTTGGCTAGGGCTTGTAGTTGTTTGCTCTTTGTTCCTCCCTGGTGGTTTATATATGCTACCACCGACTTGTTGTCGGATCTTATTTGTACGTTGGACCTTTCCAACTCCTCTGAGAAGTACCTCAGAGCCTCCCACACCCCCAGAAGTTCCCGGTGATTTGATGAGTACTTCTTCTGGGACTGTGACCACTCCCCTTGGGCTGACATTGTTTGGAGATGTGCTCCCCAGCCCCAAAGGCTGGCATCCGTGGTGAGGATCACCTGATCTCTCACTACCCATGGAACTCCCCTCTGTAAATTTAAGTTTACTTCCCACCATTTTAGCGAGGACCGTACGTGATCCGGAATTATTATAAGACTGTCCAGGGAATCTTGTTTCCGGTTCCATACTTTTAACATAAACGTCTGAAGAGGACGGGAATGTATTTGCGCCCACTTCACTGCCGGGATACAGGCTGTAAAGGTTCCTATCAGGGCCATCGTTTGTCTTATGGTGTGGGATCTTTGTTGCCTGAACTGTTTTACTTGGGATTGGATTTTCGGGATCTTTTCTGCTGGTAAAAAGCATTTTTGGCTCACCGAGTCTATGAGAATTCCCAGAAAAACTATCTGTTGCGTGGGAACTAAATGGGACTTCTCCCGATTTAAAATCCAACCCAGTTCCTCCAGTCTGTCTATCGTTTTGGATAGATTGGTCTCTAGGTCTTTTCGGGAGTCCCCCACTACCAACAGATCGTCCAGGTATGGAATTATCATTATTTTTTCCTTTCTCAGAGGGGTTATTGCCTCTAGCATGATTTTTGTGAAAAGCCTGGGGGCAGTCGTTATCCCAAAAGGTAGAGCTTGGAACTGGAGATGTTTTAGCTGCCCTTGGACCCATACCGCTATTCTCAGGAATGGTTGAGACCCTGGATGGATGGGTACGTGAAAATACGCATCTTTCAAATCTATGGATGCCAGAAACGCCCCTTCCTGTAGAACTTTGACCGTGGTTCTTATAGATTCCATCCTGAATTTTTCGTACTTTATGGACCTGTTCAGGGCTTTCATATTTATAATGAGACGCATTTTCCCGTTTGTTTTTTTTACCAAGAATACCCTGGAATAACAGCCCAGACCGACTTGGTCCGTAGGTACCGGAACTAAGACGTTCATCCGAACTAGAAGTCCGATTTCTTGCTCCATGCCGAGCTGGAGATGTTCCGAGCTCTGAACTGGGGTCTGAATAAATAGAGGGGGGGGGACTCCTTACAAAGGGAATACTGTACCCCTTGCGGAGAGTATTCAGTAACCAGTGGCTGCAAGAGTATTTTTCCCAGCAATCCACAAATTTCCCCAGTCTTCCCCCCACTGGGGCTCTGGCGTCATTTTTTGGAAGGTTCCTCGGAACGGGGAGAGAACAAAAATCCCTTCCCTTTCTGTCTTCCTGATCTCCAGTTTTCCGATTTACTCCTTTTATTTTGAAAACTAACCTTTTTTTGGGGACGAAAAAAGGGAGCTTTCCTCTTCTTTTTATCCTCTGGAAAATTCTTTTTAGAATCAGACGCTTTCTCTAGGATTTTATCTAAATCCTGACCAAAGAGAAGGTTACCATGAAATGGAATGTTACATAGTTTTGCTTTGGAACCTGTGTCACCAGACCAAGCTTTTAGCCAAAGTGCCCTTCTAGAGTTATTGGCTAGAGCCGTAGCTCTTGCGGCCAGCCTGACAGAATCCGCTGTTGTGTCTGACAGAAAATCTACGGCTTTTAATAAAAGAGGGAAGGAGTCTGCAAAGTTTTCGTATGGGGTATTGGACTTCAATAGTATCTCTAGTTGTTCCAACCAATTTTTTAGGGATCTAGCCACGGACGTGGCCGCAATATTAGGTTTAAACAAAGCCGCGACCGCATCCCAGGTTCTTTTAAGGCTAGCGTCCACTTTTTTGTCCATAGGATCACGCAGTGATCCTGTATCCTCGAATGGTAAAGAGGAACCCTTAGCTAATTTGGAGAGTGACACGTCAATTTTAGGACAAGTCAGGAACGGGGACAGTTCTTCTTCGTCAAAAGGAAGCCTTTTCCTAATTGTTCGGGGCAGGAAAACCTTCCTGTCAGGATTTTTCCACTCCCTCAAGATAAGAGACTGCAGATTTTTGTGTACCGGGAATACCCTCTTTTTCTTGGTTTCTAATACTGAAAACATTTTATCCTGGGCGGACTTATGTACTTTTTCTTCCTTAATTTCCATGGTATCCCTGACCGCTTTTAATAGATCCTTTATATCGTCAGATGAAAATAGATAATTTTTAAAATCTCCATCAGAGTCGGAATTAAACCTATCCTCATCGCTATCTGAAGAAACATCAGAGGAAGATGAAGAGGTTTTTAAGGGGGATCTTTTCCTGGGCCCCTGTTTGGAAGTAGATGGGACGTTAGCGGCTGCAGAAAAATCTGAGAAAGCGTTTTTTATTTCCTGCTTAATCAGGCACTGCAATTCCTGTTTCAGGGACGGGGCTTCTTCCCTAACAATGCTATCAATGCATTTCTCACAAAGTTTTTTAGCATAGTTATCGGGGAGTTTGGCCGAACATGCGCGACATCTAGGAATTTTAGATTTCGGCGATATTTTAGGCCTTACAGAGCTATCCTTGTCACTCTTCCATACAAAAAAAGGGGAAAGATGAGAAAGACTTAGTATAGTGCAAGCAGCATTCCATACTCACAACCTGGATGTCACTCACAGCTACAGGTTGGTCCATAGCTTCCTCCTGATCCATACGTGCGGATGTCTGAGGCTGCAGGAAGCTTGCAACTCTCTGGTCAGAGGCCGACATCCGACTTGACCAGGGCGCCAGTTTTTGAAAGTACGTATGGCCGGAAGTCTTCCCCGGACCTCCGACGTCATCCGGCCGGGCAACTCTCCGGCTACCTCAATTAGGCCCCCAGATGACGTCACCCGCCGGAGCCGAGAATCTCGGGCAGCGGGCAGCCTGGAAACCGGAAGTACTCCCTGAGTGTCCGGTTGCCGCGGCCTCCACTACGCGCTGGCGCGCGCGAGTTTTGAGAAGAGGGACCGCGGCAGGCATCCATGGAACGGACTTACTTGCCCTAAGGTAAGACCGTGGCTGGCGCAATGCACCCGCCCTCCGCGAAAGCTCCCGACCGGAGCACAAACGTAGTCCTATCCTCCGCCTGGCAGGGACAGGAAGACACTGAAGATAAGTGAGGAGGCGGGCCCTTTTGAACCTTCCTGTCCCTGCCTGGCTGGAGGAGGGGATAATCTCCAAGTAAGGTGCCGTCATGGAGGGGAGGGGAAAATTGTTGTTTTAGCACAGTTTCTATTTATTTAATTTTTACAGCTGTTCATCTGAGGGGTTAGGTCATGTGATATTTTTATAGAGCCGGTCGATACGGACATGGCGATACCTAATATGCATACTTTTTTTATTTATGCAAGTTTTACACAATAATATCATTTTTGAAGCAAAAAAAAAACAAACATGTTTTAGTGTCTCCATATTCTGAGAGCCATAGTTTTTTTATTTTTTAGGCGATTGTCTCAGGTAGGGGCTCATTTGCGGGATGAGGTGATGGTTAGATTAGTACTATTTTGGTGGGCAAACGCCTTTTTGATTGCTTGCTGTTGTACTTTTTGTGATGTAAGGTGACAAAAAAAATGGTTTATTTAGCACACTTTATTTAGGTCATGTGATATGTTTATAGAGCCGGTCGATACGGACGCGGCGATAACTAATATGTATACTTTTTTCCCGCACTATTTTTTACCAATTGTTTTTTTTACTTTATTTGGGGAAAATTAAGTTTTTGTTTATTTTTACTTGAAACTTAATTTTTTTGGGGGGAAAACTTAATTTTTTAAACTTTTTTTTACTTACTTTTTTGTCCCACTTTGGGACTTGAACTTTTTGGGGTCTAATCCTTTACACTGCATTCCAATACTTCTGTATTGGAATGCATTGGCTGTATGAGTAATACTGTGTGTATTACTCATACAGATTCCGGGGCCTGCGAGATCCAGGGGGCTGGATCTCACAGGCTCGTCACCGGAAGGCAGCGCGATGCCTTCCTTAGACATCGCGCTGCCTTCCATGCCATCGGGTCCCCCCCTACAGCCACATGGGGACCCGATGGCACCGCACGCCGCCGCAATAGGTAAAAGCCGCAAACCGCAGGTCTGAATTGACCTGCGGTTTGCGGCGATCGCTGACATGGGGGGGTCACGGGAACCCCCTGGGCATTTAGCCGAGGTGCCTGCTCAATGATTTGAGCAGCCACCAGCTTCCGATCACCGCCCGCCGCTGATCAGAAATACACAGGGCGTACAGGTACGCCCTGTGTCCTGAAGAGGTTAAATACCCTCCCTAGCCCCTCCCCCCACACTGCGGTGCGTCACTCTGAATAAGGCGGAGTCAGGACAGCACAATTTGACATTTCCACTCTCCCCAAATCCTAGTCCATTTTTCTTCTATGTTTCTTTGTTTATAGAGAACATTTTCATAATTTCTAATCTTATTGACTAAATTAAGCTATAGGGTTATATTTGGACATCCTGTGAAAACCACACCCGTGTAATCAAGAGTCTCGCCCATCAAGAGGGTCATCCTATATTTATGACAGTTTGCCCTAGAGAGGTCACCCAGTATCCAGCATTCTGCGCTAAAGGGAATCACTACCTTCAGTTTTTGAGTAATAAAATCAATTGCATACCAATATTCTTTAACTTCTGAACAATACCAAAAAATGTGCAAAAAAACAGCACCAGGTGAGTCACACCGTGGAAAATTAGATGTGTTCCTTAACCCACATTTATTAAGCCAAAGTGGTGTAACATATATTCTGTGTAAAATATTAAATTGGACTACAAAGTGATTAAAATTGTGAGACACTGGTCTTAAATTAAAGAATATATTTGCCCAGTCAACTGGCTGTAAAATTTAACATTCGGGTCCTCAAGCTCTTTGACCAGGAGAGAATATATTGTTAAAAAGTGCTTTAACTAATCATTTAAAGGCGTAGAGGTGTCTACCTGTGACCCGGATTTTTCCTTAATACTATACAGTGCCGAACATAACTGAAAATACCCAACCAACATCTAATAGTACGCCAGGAGTTACTAAACAATTTTCTAGACTCTCTATAATACTCTTGTATAATAGATAACTGTCAGGATTCCAATAAGGTGAATTTGCTATCAAAGGGAGATTGACTCACCAGGGTCCTACATAATGGACTTTCCTTCCATTGACAAAATGACCACAACTGTGCGGCTATAAAATAACCCTTAAAATATGGAAGCTTCAAACCTCCCTATTATAAAAATGTTCAGTTTTAAGTCTTACACGCTTTCTGCCCCAGATTAAATCCTTAGTAGTTCTCTCAATTAGTTTAAAGAATTTATCTTTAATCCATACTGGGGAGTTCCTCAAAATATACAATACAGATTTTTTGACTATCTTAGCAACTGGTGCATCCACTGTGGGGGGCCCTATCTCATACCTCATCAACAGATTCTTCAAAGGAATACTTTCTCTTGACTGTAGTTGGTTTAAAAAAAAAAAAAAAAAAAACAGTATTTTTCCACTCCGTTCTAATAAGAGCTTCCATATTTTTATGCACTGAAAATACTCCATGATGTTTAGGACCCAGTCCCTCAAAAACTTAGTCAGCTATTGATTTAGACGGCTTTACGTCCTCTAACTGCATGGTAGTTTTAACAGGCTTTAATAAAAGTTCAGAATTTTAAGACTGAAACAGGGCCCTCCGAAGACGAAAAATCATCTGAGATATTGTGGCTGGAATTTAAATCATCCTCCTCCCCAGAGTTTTCAGAATCAGTCTCTCTACTGTAACCGGCCCTTTCTGGTGACAGTGGCCGATTTAGTTTCAGAGACTTAAGAGATGATTTAACTTGTGATCTCACCAAAGCCTTAATACTTTTGGATGAAGATTGTGACTCTTCCAGAACCAGTTTATCCACACATCCTGACATAGTGGTCTAACATAAGATGCTGGTAAAGCTACTCTACATCCACTACATTCTTTATGCTTAGATGACTTAGGTGTTCTTGCTACCTATAACAACAAAAGCAAACAACATTCCATAAATATTAGGAGAGGATATCTCTCACCATATGTAGTAGGTAACTTCCCTACTCCTCAGGTCCAATACCGGGCTTGTGGGCCGCGAGGGTTCCAAGGGGTCGGTGCGTCGTGAATCACCCGGGTCCGAAATTGTATCCAGACACAGAATCCAGTGCAGAACTGTGTGCGCAAAGATAGAGCTGGCTGCCCTGTCCTGCCGCCATTTATAACGCACCTTGACCTCCTTTTAACACTAGGCCCAAATGCCTAAACCAGCCGGCAAAAGGTGCCTCCTCCTCTGGCATCACATCACAGGAAGTGACGTCATGACGACGGAAGCTTACTGCTGCCCGTCCCCAAGAGCATGCTTAAATGTGCATTGGCTCCCAGCTGATATCTTTGAGAAGGCATGCTTTGCACCCCACCAGACTGAATTGGAAGCCGCCTTAACACGGCCACAGCGGTTCCCCTAGATGCTGGGAGGACACAGGAGGAAGGTAGACTTGGCGAACTGCTCCCTGAGGAGACTAACGCCGCAAGAGCTCCCTAGGTACAGCCTATCTGGAGGACAGGAGACCTAGTTGCATGGGTGCTCTCATGGGTGATGGGAAAAAGTACTCGGGACACCGGCAAGTGTCACAAATCCCTCCCCCTCCCACACACTTAAGAGAAAGAGCAAAGGTACAAGAGCCGCTAACGATGATGATCTAAAGGGATATAAAGGCAGATGAATATCCCTTAGGAGAGGAGTTTTCCACGAGATGAGTCAGAGGGACCCTTACTCCCAGTGAGGGGAGGAGGAATCCATCGCACAGCTCACGTGTCATGGAGCCTCACCCCAAATCTCAGGACATCAGTCCACTGCTAGCAACATAAAATAGTGACCCCTATAGGAAAAAGGGAACAGCAGAGAAAGAACAGAGGATCCCCCCCCCCCCACCATGCCCATAAAAAAAGGGAGGGCAGAGGGAGGAGCAAGCACGATGTCCACCTCCACTATCACCATCATATTATCAACTTAGAATACCAGATGCAGTCCTCTGATGAGGTCCTCCATTAAACAAAGAAAAATAAAACTCAAACACGGGGTAAAAAAATGAAAAAAACTTTACAAAAATGCATAATCCAGGAGTCCAGAGATTGATGAAGCTGTCATGTCCACATTCAAATCATTTGTTTAATTCACATTCTTCCTTACACCGTGTGTTATCGGGGTTCTAGACATAAATCCTACACCGGTGGTGTCCTGGGTTTCACATCCAATCAGGGAGGGGGAAATTGTGTAATGAATATTGCAGCCACCTATAGACATGCATCCAGTAGTAATTCTCCTCTGAATGTTGGTTTGCACGAAAACGTAACTTTTATTATTCTAGTGAAAATGGTTTATAACTGTTTCTATGCAAATAAAAAGTATCCATTATTAAAAATCCATTAAAGGGAACCTGTCACCAGAAGTGTCCTATGGAGCTCTTTACATGTCCCCACTGTACAAGCTGCCAACTTTCAGAAACTGGTTTTGTTGAATTTGACAATCAGGTTGTTTGTAGGAAAAACCCACTTTTAAAATGTACCTTTTGTCATCAAACTTGAGTCACTGGGGCTCTTGCAGACCTCCACTGGCTTCCTGATGTCAGCTCCTGGCAGTGAGAAATCTCACGGAGACACAGAAGACCTCGTTCCGGCACCGGGATCCTGACATGTGAAGCGTGCAGATATGTATACACCCCGGCTTCAAGCACTCACTGTGTTTGTGTACTTTGATATTTGCCTATATTCCCTATGCAAAGTTAAAACTTCTTACTTTATTTATCTTGAAAGAATTAACTTATACTGTTTAATACTGTGCACCTACATTTTATATGTTGTGATATATATCCTGTTCATTATCGCTGTATTTAAATTGCTCTGTGAAAAGGGTAAATTAATACTGAGAGACTGTTAGGGCTTTAAATGAGAAGCTGGTAATTTTCCATAGCTACCATAGGGTTTAAAGACGACTATGTTTTGGAGGGAAAAACCCAGATTTGTTTAACACCAAAAAGCAGACAGCCTGACCTTTTAAAAGGTCTGGTTTTAGCTATGTTGTTATGTCTGGAAACTTGTTTTTGTCTGGAAAACCTGCTCTGTCATTGCCATTGAGTATCATTGAAGCTTTAATGTAGGTCTATACCAGACGGGAGCTGAAACAATGTATCTGTTTGGGCTGAGTTTCTCCACTCCACTCCTCCCACTAGAAGGTTCCAGTCTAGCAAAAACTGTATATAAAAAGGAGAGCAGTCAGTGCCCCTAGTGTGCTGCGGTTAGGGACCAGTGCTTGGAGGGGAGACTCATGCCAGCCTGCATGAGTGACCAGAAGAAGATGCTGAGATGGGGACGCTGAGCCACAGACCATGGGTCACTAGGAGCCACCCGGACCAAGGAGCCACCCGGACTACTAAACTACAGACTGTGGGCCCTTGACCAGGATGCCAGCCTTCTGAGAGAATCAAACCCTTCTTCTGCCAGGGAGGAGACTGGAGACGCCAGCCCAATGCCTCGCCTGTATTGTTTTGTACCTGAATTCCTCCAATAAAGAAGCACCCAGGTTTACTGCAGACCCTGACTCTCTGGACTTCTTTATCATTGGAGTGCACCATGCCTTACCACCCATTCTGGAGAAAGCAACAAGTGGTGACACCTCGACGGTGTCCGGGGGACCGAGTTTAGCATTGGGGGCCACCCCCAAACTTGGCCACTGCATTTGCCCAGGAGAGGATGGGACCGCAGTCAGCAGATGTCAAGATCCCTGCCACAGAACTATGTCTTATGCTGTGCGAGATTTCGCATTGCCAGGAACGGACATCAAGAAGCCAGCAGAGCTCTATGAGAGTAAGTTGGGCAGAATAGAGGAGATGACGCTGTGTCTCGCCTCATCCAGCAGTACTGCCCCAGTGACTACCTGAGCTATGTTTGATGACATTTTTACAGTGGATTTTTCCTACAAACAACCTGATTGTCAAATTTAACAAAACCAGTTTTTGAAAGCTGGCAGCTTGTAAATAGGTCAATAACGCACTTTAAAAGACATACTGATAGGGAACTTAGACTGCGAGCCCCATTGGGGACAGTGTGATCCTAATGTCTGTAGAGCCCGGCTGAATATAGTAGCGCTATATAAATGCAGAACATAAATACAATAAATAAATAGGCCACTTCTGATGACAGGTTCCATTTAATGGATTTTCAATAATGGTCGCTCTGTATTTGCATCGAAACTGTTATAAAATAACTTTTATTATTCCAGTGAAAATGAAGTTTTCATGCAAAAAAAAAAATAAACATTCAGAGAAGAATGTATTTCTTTTTGAACTACTAGATACAGTCTATAGGTGGCTCCAATATTGATTACACAATTTCCCCCCTCCCTGTTTGGGTGTGATACTAGGACACCACCGGGTTTACAATTTGTGTCTAGAACCCGATAACACACGGTGTAAGGCAAATAGAGAACTGCTCCCCTATAAAACCTCTCTGCACATACAATAATCCTATATGTTGTCAGACCAGGACTGTGACTGTTCTCTGAGGTGTCAACAAGGGACCATTTAACAGCTGCCATGAGATATTTTGGGGCCCGATATACTGGGATTGGTCAGAGCCCCTGGGGAGAGTGGGGTATAGCATTGAAGTCTTTAGCAGGAAGGGGTGAGCAGAATGGCCGGCAAGCTGTCACTGACCACTGGGGATTTGTCCTCCTATGATTACTTCTTTAGGGCAGAACATTGTGAAATCTTTATGGTCAGACAGGCAGCTGCTACTGTTCATTGGTGGCTCTATTTATTTCAGCTCTTTTTAATTCGGCTCTACCATAAGGCTTTTCCTATTTCCAAAAATTCAGAAGTGTCAGTAAAGCCTCTAAGTACTACGGAAAGAGGGTTCATAGAAGTTAGAAGAATGGGTGATAACCCCAACCTTCTGATCAATACTGTGGGACACCTGGTATCGGTAACAATTGTGTGCTAATAAAGGAAAACCTGTTAGAAAGTACAATATGTGACCCCCAAACTGCCACCACTACCTGACTATACAATGAGTCATCAGTAGCCAGTGAAGGAGCAGAATCTGTGAGTCTTCTCTGCTTTATGTAGTGGTTACTACTCACCTGGGTGGTTATCTGTGGGAATGTCCTCTATGATCACCCTCACATATGTATCTTCAGCCTTAATATTGGTCAGATCTTTACCCAGATTTAAAAGCTGTGAAACAAAAATAGTAAAAGTCAGCAGACTGATGGAGAAGTTGTGTGGAATGTTTGATGTGACCAGAAAAGATCATTAATTACAGCAGAGTTATCTGCTATGGCAGCGGTCCATGCCTATAGCTCCTCTCCTTCCTGCTGGTGGGCACGCCTGCTGCCTGGTTTACCTGCTCCATAGCTTTAGGGCTCCAGTGGTCCAGTCCCACAGACATCCCTCTCTCCCTTCCCAGTGGTCCCGGCTGCTGGAATAACGCTGTCCTCCCACACAAGCTGAGGCCTGCTTCCTGCTGATAATGACCTTCTCTGCCCATAGGTCATGTGTGCACACACTATCTCTGGCTCTTATAGGGTCGGCATACACGCACTCTGATCTCTACAAGCCATGGAAAGGAGCCTGATCAATAGGTTCTAGTATGCTAGTTTCATGCAAAGCTTGCTTGCCTGTTCTGTGTACAGACTTCTGCCCGACTTCTAGATTGGACCCTTTGCTGTCTGACCTGACCTGACTCTTGCCTGATCTCTGTTCTGATCCTGAGCTGCTTGCCCTGACAACGGACCATTTATCGGACTGCATGTGTTCTGCCTTTCCTGACCCCGTGGGTAACCAGTAACTTGTACAGAAACTACTTCAAGTGCAGCAGCCTAGTGGTTCCCCTGCAACAAAGTCTAGGTCCCTGTACAGGGGATAAAATGGGAGGGAAGGGGGGGGGGGGTCACTTATATAACACACTTTGGAGCAGAACCATGTCAAATCTGTTCAAGAGACACAGTGGATCTACATGTGCCATGTTTCATTGTCTGACCCAAAAATATCTGCAGGTCTCCTGTATATATGCATCTAGTTGGTTCCTTATTCCAACCAGCAGTCTCTACAGACCAGAAAACTGTGAGAAGATCCAGACGACATGCAAGGTCTATAGTTAGCTATAATCCTGACATCTCTACCTTTCTCATTATACAAAGATAAAACATATAATACTGGTTTATAAAACAAGACTGAACACAAGATCTTCACAGCACAGCACAGAGAAATAATTTCATGAGACCTTATTTCCATCTATCTGATCATCATATGGAATGCTTTGATATTCTTCTGAACCATCCTTTAGAAGACGGGGACTGGGACATCTCTCATCCTGTAGAAGAAGAGGACTGGGAGTTGTTCTCTCTTCTTTAACTGTAGGAAAAACATATGGTGACAATTAATTTCTTACATATAACTAGTGAGAGGATGTGTGTATTTAGTCATGTCTTTTACTTGGTGGCTGGTGATCCTCCATCATGACGTTCTTGTACAGATCTTTGTGTCCTTCTAAATACTCAAACTCCTCCATGGAGAAATAGACGGCGACATCCTGACACCTTATAGGAACCTGACAACACAATGATACAGTCATCACCTGGATCCCTTCACAGTGTTACTGTATAATTTCCCGGCATTCCCAGCGATGTCACCTCTCCAGTCAGCAGCTCAATAATCTTGTTGGTGAGCTCTAGGATCTTCTCTCTGTTGACTTTCTCATGTATCGGGATGTGAGGTGTCGGCCTGGATATTGGCCTCAGGATTCCTCCCCGTCCTTCAGATATTGGGGCCTGACATCGCTCACTAGAGGTCTTCTTCACTACTGTGTATTCCTGGTTATGGAAAGACGCAGTAATAAATATCACTCCATACATCTCCAGAGTCCCTCACCTCTCCAGTCATGTCCATCTGTTAGTAACATAGAGAAGATGATGTAATGTGACACCATCAGAATCTCTCACCTCTCCAGTAAGCCGGAGGAGGATCTCTAGGGTGAGATTTATTATACTCTCTGCCATCTTGTCCCCATCCCTATCCATCCTTGATGGGTCAATCAGGAGAATGATCTTATATAGGAGATATACGCTGAGCGGATCCTATATTGTAGGAACCTAAATGGAAAGAAGATGAACCGATGTAAAATCATAGAAAATCCCATGTAAAATACAATTACTGGAGATAAGAAGAGGAAACACTGGAGGGGATAATAAAGTGTATCAAGGCAGATCCTCCATGTTTCAGGTCAAAAGAATGTCACACCTTCATATTACCACTATAGTCAGTTACAGGTCACAGCGGTAATACCAGTATAAGGCTACTTTTACACTCGTGTTTTTTGGTGGATCCGTCATGGATCTGCAAAAATGCTTCCGTTACAATAATACAACTGCATGCATCCGTCATGAACGGATCCATTTGTATTATGTCTTATATAGCCATGACGGATCCCCATTGACTTACATTGTGTGTCAGGATGGATCCGTCTTGCTCCGCATCGCATCGCGGACAGAAAAAGCGTTATTCTATCTGGGATGGGAGCGCAACCAAATGGAACAGATTGTATTTTGGTGCATTCCGTTTCGTTCAGTTTTGTCCCCATTGGCAATGAATGGAGACAAAACTGAAGCATTTTTATCCTATGACGGATCTCAATAGCGGAATTGAAAACGCTGGTGTGAAAGTAGCCTAAAGCTGTAATCTGGTAGATCACTACATAGATCTAGAGCTCAGACTGCCCTGAGTTGGAATTAGGGTTGTTGCGGGTATCGAAATATTGATACCCAACCGATACTTTTGTCCCGGTATCAATACGATACCGGGATTTGACAGTCATCGATACTAGGCTGCGCTACAGCACAGCCTACTATCAGAGAACTTAGCGCCATGTTCCCTCAGCAGCACAGGGGAGAATGAAGCAGTTTCTCCCTCCCCCTGTGCCGCCTCTGCCAATGAGGAGAGAGAGGGGCGGGCGCACTGAACCACCAATAAAAGTTAACGTTTCATACAAATACAGGTGCCGGTAGCAGAATCACATAGCCGGCACCGGCCTCTATGACAGGAAGCTGCGATCAGCGGCAGTTAACCCCGCAGGTGTGGCACCTGAGTGGTTAACTGCAGCTGATCGCAGCTCCTATTTAGAGGCAGGGTACCAGCTATGCGATGCTGCTGCCGGCACCCGCCTCCTGTA
Organism: Bufo gargarizans; assembly: GCF_014858855.1. Taxonomy (NCBI): domain Eukaryota; kingdom Metazoa; phylum Chordata; class Amphibia; order Anura; family Bufonidae; genus Bufo; species Bufo gargarizans. Next base: position 516,964,489 of record NC_058083.1, read on the forward strand.
TTAAAGGTTATCTATAATTGGTGGTGCAGTGCGCCCCCCCCCCCCCCTCAACCATCCCAGTACTAAAATCATTGGTGGCAGTGGCCACAGGGACCCCTACCCTCCTCCTCATTGGTGGCAGTTTCTGATCAGAGCCCCAGCAGTGTAATCCTGGGGCTCCGATTGGTTACCATGGCAGCCAGGACGCTTCTGAAGGCCTCTATTAGGGTGAATAGGACAAGGGATGAAAATATCCCAGGTTCTAGCCCCTAAGGGGGAAAAATGTTAGTAAAAAAAAAAAAAAAAAACACCCACCAAAATATTAAGTATGACTCACCCAATTTTACATATGAAGTATATAAACAATAAATAAATAAACATATTACATATCGCCAAGTCCGAAAAGTCCAAACTATTAAAATATTTAAAATCTCCTATGCAGTGAACGCCGGAACAAAAAAAAACAAAAAAACATGCACAATTCGCCATTTTTTAAATGCAGAACGCATGTGGCTTTTTGGGTGTTTTATTTTTTTGTGTGTGGTATCGAATGGTATCAAGTATCGCAATACTTTTTTATGGTATTGAAATCAAATCTAAATTTTGGTATCGCAACAACTGTAGTTGGAATCACAAGAATCAGCAGACTGGTACCTGTGACACCGGCTGACCTGGTACATGTGCGCTTGGCAGCTGAAGGCATCTGTGTTAGTCCCATGTTGATATGTGCCCGCACTGCTGAGAAAATTATGTTTTATTATATGCAAATAAACCTCCAGGAGTAACGGGGGTGTTGCCTTTTTACCTAGAGGCTCCTCCTTTCTGCACCTGCCACGCCCTTTTCACTTTGATTGACAGGACCAGGCAGTGAAGACGTAATCACACCTGACCCTGTCAATGACAGTGAAATGGGCGTGGCAGGTGCAGAAAAAGAGGAGCCTCTAGGTGTAAGGGCAACACCCCCATTGCTCCCAGAGGCTTACTTGCATATATTAACCCTTTGTACCCCAGGTGTCACGGTCCCTCCCTTGAGAGAGGTGAGAAGATCGTATAGACTTGCTGCACGTGAGGCTGACAGGTCTCGGTTTTCCTCTATGTATGTTGTTGTTTGACAGGATCTCACCTCTCCTCAGGTGCCGCTCGTTATCAGTGATGAGGCTCTATTTAGTTCCGCCTCACACTGCTGACCATGTGGTTGATAGTTTCTGCTTGGAGTTGCTAGTGGTGGTTTGTCTTGGATCTCCTGCTTCTCCATACATCTCTAAGCTAAGTACTTGTAGCTGAACCAGCTGTCTCATCCCCTGCTACCTATCCTAGGGCTTATCAGTTTTAGCAGGGCTTTAGGTATCCGGTGTATGTTTTTTTTTTTCCACCATCAGGATCTGCTCATACTGGCAGGAGTTAGGCCTCATGCACACAACAGTTTTTTTTTCACGGTCCGCAAAAACGGGGTCCGTGATCCGTGACCGTTTTTTCGTCCGTGGGTCTTCCTTGATTTTTGGAGGATCCACGGACATGAAAAAAAAGTCGTTTTGGTGTCCGCCTGGCCGTGCGGAGCCAAACGGATCCGTCCTGAATTACAATGCAAGTCAATGGGGACGGATCCGTTTGATGTTGACACAATATGGTGCCATTTCAAACGGATCCGTCCCCATTGACTTTCAATGTAAAGTCTGGAGTTCTTTTATACCATCGGATTGGAGTTTTCTCCAATCCGATGGTATATTTTAACTTGAAGCGTCCCCATCACCATGGGAACGCCTCTATGTTAGAATATACTGTCGGACATGAGCTACTTCGTGAACCTCAGATCCGACAGTATATTCTAACACAGAGGCGTTCCCATGGTGATGGGGACGCTTCAGGTTAGAATACACTACAAACTTTGTACAAGACTGCCCCCTGCTGCCTGGCAGCACCCGATCTCTTACAGGGGGATATGATAGCACAATTAACCCCTTCAGGTGCGGCACCTAAATGGGTTAATTGTACTATCATATTCCCCTGTAAGAGATCAGGGCTGCCAGGCAGCAGGGGGCAGCCCCCCCCCCTCCCCAGTTTGAATATCGTTGGTGGCACAGTGTGCGCCCACCATCCCTCCCTCTATTGTAATAAATCGTTGGTGGCACAGTGTGCCAACCACCATCGCCCCCCCCCCCCTCTATAGCAGTAACATTGGTGGCAGTGTGCGGTCTCCCATTCCCCCCCCCCCCCCATCATTGGTGGCAGCGGAGTTCCGATCGGAGTCCCAGTTTAATCGCTGGGGCTCCGATCGGTAACCATGGCAACCAGGAAGCTACTGCAGCCCTGGTTGCCATGGTTACTTAGCAATAGTACAACAGTAGAAGATTCATACTTACCTGCTTGCTGCTGCGATGTCTGTGTCCGGCCGAGAGCTCCTCCTACTGGTAAGTGAAAGGTCTGTGCGGCGCATTGCTAAAGAACTGTCACTTACCAGTAGGAGGAGCTCCCGGCCGTTCACAGACATCGCAGCAGCAAGCAGGTAAGTATGAATCTTCTACTGTTGTGCTATTGCTAAGTAACAATGGCAACCAGGGCTGCAGTAGCTTCCTGGTTGCCATGGTTACCGATCGGAGCCCCAGCGATTAAACTGGGACTCCGATCGGAACTCCGCTGCCACAATGATGGGGGGGGGGGGGGAATGGGAGACCGCACACTGCCACCAATGTTACTGCTATAGAGGGAGGGGGGGGGTGATGGTGGTTGGCACACTGTGCCACCAACGATTTAATACAATAGAGGGAGGGAGGGGGGGGCGATGGTGGGGGCACACTGTGCCACCAACGATTTATTACAATAGAGGGAGGGAGGGGGGGCGATGGTGGGCGCACACTGTGCCACCAACGATATTCAAACTGGGGAGGGGGGGGTCTGCCCCCTGCTGCCTGGCAGCCCTGATCTCTTACAGGGGAATATGATAGTACAATTAACCCCTTTAGGTGCCGCACCTGAAGGGGTTAATTGTGCTATCATATCCCCCTGTAAGAGATCGGGTGCTGCCAGGCAGCAGGGGGCAGTCTTGTACAAAGTTTGCAGTGTATTCTAACTAGAAGCGTCCCCATCACCATGGGAACGCTTCTGTGTTAGAATATACTGTCAGAAATGAGTTTTCACGAAGTGAAAACTTAGATCAGAAAAAGCTTTTATGCAGACGGATCTTCGGATCCGTCTGTATGAAAGCAACCTACGGCCACGGATCACGGACACGGATGCCAATCTTGTGTGCATCCGTGTTCTTTCACGGACCCATTGATCACGGCCTCGGCTGCAAAACGGTGCATTTTCCGATTTTTCCACGGACCCATTGAAAGTCAATGGGTCCGCGAAAAAAAACGGAAAACGGCACAACGGCCACGGATGCACACAACGGTCGTGTGCATGAGGCCTCAGGGAAAGGCCTAGGGATTACTAGGAGGTCACCTTCCCTCTTCCTTAGCTTTTGAGGCCTAGATTGTTGTCTATTCATTGTGGTGTGTATTTGGTGTTTTTCCTTCCCCTTAATCTGTGAAATTAATCAACCACCCAAACAGTTATCCTTTGTTTTATCAGTGCAGCTATGGATACTGTTTCTGCACTGGTCGATCGTATGCAGGGGCTGTCTTTGGAGGTGGCTGACCTCCGCACTGCCGTTGCACAGTTTCAGAGACCACAGGCGGTGGGTTCCGGCAGCGGGAATCGGGCCTGCCCTGAGCCGAAGGTTGCTTTCCCGGATAGGTTTTCCGGGGGAAGTGACAACTTTGTCCGGTTCAGGGAATCGTGCAAATTATAATTCAGACTGCGTCCTAGCTCTTCTGGGGACGAGAGTGGGGATTATTATTTTGTTGCTGAAAGGTGACGCTCAGTCTTGGGCTTTCTCTTTGCCGACTGGTTCACAATCCCTCCGGTCGGTAGATGAATTTTTCAGAGCTCTGGGACTCATCTACGATGACCCAGATTGGGTTTCCCTGGCCGAATCTAAGTTGTGTTTCAGGGAGAGCTCTGAACTTAGGAGGTGGGCAACTGATACGGAGTGGAATGACCCAGCTCTCTGCAGCTAATTTTGTCAAGGACTGTCTGAGAACCTGAAGGACGCCTTGGCATTTCACACAAATCCAGAGTCATTGGAGGCGGCCATGTCTTTGGCGGTGCGCATTGATAGACATCTGAGGGAGAGATCTAAAGTTTCTCTCGCTTGGGACGTATTATCATACAGGCAAGCGGTCTCTTCTGACACTCTGGGTAAAGAGACACTTGAGCTCGTGTCTGGTGATGAGCCAATGCAATTGGGTCAGGTCACACCTGGACCAGGTGAAAAAAACTTTAGGGTTAAGAAAAGACTTTGCTTTTTCTGTGGTCAAGGAGGACATTTTGTTAACGTATGTCCTTATGTTAAACATAAAGTTAAAAATAAAAAATAAAAAGTCCTAATGCGTCTACTCCCTTCTCAATCTTGGTAGTGTGGATAGGGAAGTTGAGAATGTACTTTTGGCTTTTACCGGTAGTACCCGATTTCTCCTGCCTGCCAAGGTGGCGCTAGATTCCAAAACTGTGAAAATTGAAGTATTTATTGACAGTGGGCAGGGTTTAACCTAGTGGATGTCCAGTTTGTCCATATGCATGGTTTGACAACAAGCGCATTAGACAAAAATATTTCTGTGTTTGCAATCGATTCCGCCCCTCTCTCTCAAAAGTGGCGGTCTCAAATGATGCAGGACATTCGCCTAAAGGTTGGAAATTCTCATATTGAATCCATTTCATGTTTTGAGCTGGAAGGGTTTGCCTGCTCCTCTGGTGTTAGGTTAACCATGGTAACCAAACATAACCCTACGATCGATTGGCAAGCGAGACTCGATTGGAGTTATTTCTGCCTTGACAACTGTCTTAGCATGTCGCTTTCTGTTGTAACTACTAAAATGTTACCTCCTTTCCTTTCTGATTTTCCTGTTGTATTCTCTAAGGGTGGGGATCAGGAGCTGCCTCCTCATCGGGAGTATGATTGCCCTGTCAACCTTATTCCCAGAGCTAGATTGCCAAAGTCTCAGGTTGTATAATATTTCTGAACCCGAAAGAGTAGCCATGCAAGAGTATATCGCCGAGAGTTTGGCTAAAGGTCATATCATACCATCCAAAACTCCAATAGGCGGCGGGGTTCTTTTTTGTTAAAAAAAGGATGGAACTCATAGGCCATGTTTGGACTTCTGTGAGCTTAATCGCATCACTATCCGTGATCTCTATCCCCTTCCTTGAATACATCTGGGATCAAATCATATTGTCACCGCCAAGGTGTTCTCTAAGTTGGATTTGAGGGGGGCATATAATCTGATAAGAGTCAAGGAAGGGGACAAATGGAAAACAAATACTCCTGAGGGTCATTTTGAGAATCTGGTCATGCCTTTTGGTTTGTCCAATGCTCCTGCGGTTTTTCAACACTTCATCAATGACATCTTTCATCATCTGGTGGGCAGGTTTGTGGTGGTTTATCTGGATGATATTTAAATGTATTCCCTTGATATGGAGACGCATAAGGATCACGTGAGACAGTTCTTACAGATTCTATGAGAGAATAAATTGTATGCCAAAATGGATAAGTGTGTATTTGCGGTCCCTGAAGTGCAATTCCTGGGGTACCTACTCTCATCTTCGGGTTTTCGTATAGATCCGGAAAAAATAAAATAAAAATCAGTGCCGTGTTGGACTGGGATCGACCCAAAGATCTAAAGGCACTCATGAGATTTCTGGGGTTCACCAACTACTACGGTAAATTTATCTTGGATTACTCAACTGTTAAACCTTTAACTGATATGACTAAGAAAGGCGTGGATTTCTCAGTCTGATCTGAAGAAGCATTGCACTCTTTTTAAGCAATAAAGGAATGTTTTGCTTCTGCTCCTATTCTGGTGCAAAATTATGTGTCACAAGCATTTATTGCGGAAGTTGACGCATCAGAGGTAGGGGTTGGAGCAGTCTTGTCGCAGGGTTCTTCTCCTAGCAAATGGCGCCCTTGTGCTTTTTTCTCTAAAAAAACTCTCTTCTGCCGAAAGACATTATGATGTAGGTAATAGAGAGTACTTGGCCATTAAAATGGCTTTTGAAGAGTGGCGTCATTGGTTGGAAGGAGCGATTCATCCCGTTACGGTAATTATTAATCACAAAATCTGGCCTACCTGCAGTCGGCTAAACATCTGAACCCAAGGCAGCCAAGACAGATTTAATTTCATTGTCACTTATCGTCCTGGGATTAAAAACATCAAGGCGGATGCCTTGTCGCGTAGCTTTCCCGGGGGGTGATTCGGAGGATTCTGCTGGTGTAGGCTAAGTAGTGTCTGGCCGAGGAAAGATCCATGGAGATGGGAGAGCAGCCCGTGAGGAGGCAAACTGATGTCTGGGGACAAGCTGATAAGGAGCGGTGGACGGACAGCAGAGCTCTGATCTCTGCACCGGGCTAATGGGATCACTTACAGTGCAGCATGGCGGCATTCTTCTGACTGCAGAATCGGCTGCCGACATGAGAGGTGAAGAGGTGACTGCCGGACAAGAGGTCACATTCCGGTGTCAAGACTCCGAGAGGCATGATGAAGTATGAGGATAAACTCTCCTGTGTTCTCCCTGTGTTTGGTACTCAGCAAGCACCTGCTGGTACAGTGACCAGTGAGTCAGCAGGCTGAGCACCTGAAGTCAGAGGACTTACTGATCACTGCACCAGCAGGCTCCAGCTCAGGTGCTTAACAATAGCCTGTGGATTAACTGATCACTGCAGTTCAAGAGCCTGCTGGTGCAGTGATCAGGGAGTCAGTGTATTTGCAGAATAGAGCGTGTTAATATGATAGGTTGAATACATAACTTACAATGATATGCTAATAAAGGGGGTAAAGCCACCTCTATATAACCTGTGTGCATTAAAAATAAACCTCAGAGTGTTCATTCAGTACATCACTGTTGTGTCTTTTATTACCTACTGAGTGAAGCGCTCTCCTGACGTCAGAAAAAAGACTCAAACCAAGCCGATACTAGAAGTTTGGTGCCAGAGGGTACCAAGTGGGACGTTGAGATTCCTATCAGAGATGATCCGACTTTCTAAAGGATTCTGTGGCCCTAAGGTACTCTAGTACGGAACGTCTGACGTCCAGATGATGGAACAGTTTTTCCTACTCTGAAGGAGAAGCGCAAAAGGATGGTAAGATTATCTCCTGTTGGCAATGAAACTTAGAGAATACCTTTGGTAAGAAAGCTGGGGAGAGCCTAAGAACTACTCTTTCATCCAAAATTGTTAGGTAAGGATTAGGGTTGTTTCAGGTATCGAATTTTTGATACCCATTCAATACTTTTGTCCGGTATCGACCTCGATACAAGGATTTGACATTTTTTGATACTAGGATGCGCTACTGCACAGCCTAGTATCACAGAGTATGGAGCTGCTATCAGCACGCTCCGTGTTCTCCTCAGCAGCACAGGGGAGAAGGAGTCACTCTCTCCCTCCCCCTGTGCCGCCGCTGCCACCAATGGGGAGAGAGAGGGGTGGAGGAGGGGCGAGCGCACTGCGCCAAATAATGAAAAAGTTAACAAATACAGAAGGCTGGGTGCAGAATAACATAGCCGTCACCCAGCCTCTATGAAAGGAAGCTGCGATCAGTGGCAGTTAACACCGGGGGTTAACTGCTGCTGATCACAGCTTCCGGTCATAGAGGCTGGGTGATGGCTATGTGATTCTGCTGCACGCATTCAGCCTCCTGTATTAAACGTTAATTATTATTGGTGGTGCAGTGCAACCTCCCCCCCACCTCCTCTCCAGTATTAAAATCATTGGTGGCAGTGGCCACAGGGTCCCCTCCCCTCCTCCTCATTGGTGGCAGTGGAAGCTTCTGATCGGAGCCCCAGCAGTGTAATCCTGGGGCTCCGATCAGTTACCATGGCAGCCAGGACGCTACTGAAGACCTGGGTGCCATGGTAAGCTCCCTACTGCTGTATGTATGCACAGGGCAGCAGGGAGAGTGTGACGTTCTATTTACCCTAATAGAGCTCTATTAGGGTGAATAGGACAAGGGATCAAAAGATTCCAGGTGCTAGCCCCTAAGGAGGCTAATAGTTATTAAATAAAACAGTAAAAAAAAAACACCAAAATATTAAGTATAAATCACCCACTTTCCCAATTTTAGATATAAAATATATAAACAATAAATAAAACATATCACAATGTCCGAAAAGTCCAAACTATTAAATATATATATATATAAAAATTCCTATGCGGTGAACGCCGTAATCGATTTTTTTTAAAATAAAAACTGAATGATTTTTTTTTTTGTCGCCTTGACCCCGTAAAAAAAATAGGATAGGACTGTTCAATTATGGGTCGGACGTTCTATAAAATGAGGAACGCACACGGTTTTTTTTGTCCTTTTTTTGTTCGTGGTATCGAATATCGCAATACTTTTCTATGGTATCGAAACCGAATCAAAATTTTGATATCGAAAAAACCCTAAAAAAGGATGTTTACAGGAAAGGGCCTGGATCTTCCCCACCCTCCTGGCTGTGGTGATGGCGATAACGAAAGTGGTTTTTAGGATCAACAGGCTTAGAGAGCTTTCTGAAAGAGGCTTAAAGGGTATGGACATTCGGTCCGAAAGAACAAAACTGAGGTCCCAAGGGGGAACTTTAACAAAAAAGGAGGGACGTAAATCTACCAACTAAGGGGATTTTGGCCACCTTGATATCCAAAAAGGCGCTGAGGGCGGAAACCTGAACTTTTAAAGTGAGCCTCTGTGTGAGTCTGCCCCCTTGTTAATACTCTGCAATAAAGAAGTGAAGTGAAGATTGACGGTGAGTGCGGCTGATTTTTGTATCTCGTATCATGCTGAACTTTTAAAGTACTGGTTCTGAGCCCCTTGTCAAAACCTGCCTGAAAGAAATCTAAAAATCAGGCTACATCTAGAATACTCTGAGGATCCCAGCGATTACTCGCAAATAACAAGGAAGCATTCCAAGTTCTCAGATAAATCTTGGAAGTGATCTGCTTTCTACTATGTAAGGCTACTTTCACACTAGCGGCACGGACCTCCGGCAGGCTCTTCCGTCGGGTGAACAGCCTGTCGGATCCGTCCTGCCGCTAGTGATCGTGTTCCCCCAGACTGCCGCTCCGTCCCCATTGATTATAATGGGGGCGGAGTTCCAGCAAAGCACGGCAGCGCACGGCGAGAGGCTGCCGGAATAAAACTACGACATGTCCTCGCCGGAACTCTGCCCCCGCCCCCATTATAGTCAATGGGGACGGTGCAGCAGTCCGGGGGCACACGGTCACTAGCAGCAGGACGAATCTGACAGGCTGTTACGCTGGAGGTCCGTGCTGCTAGTGTGAAAGTAGCCTAACAAGGTAGAAATGACTGCCTCAGAAAACCCTTTCCCTCTTAACAAGACCCGTTCAGTTTCCAAGCTGCTAGGTGAAGAGGCTGTACTTTGGAATAAAAGGCAGGAGCCTGATGCAGGAGGTCTGGAATTTGGGGTAAGAACTAAGGTTTCTCTGTCACCAGGTTTTGAAGCAAGGGAAACTAAGACCTTTTCGGTCAATAAGGAGCAACCATTATCGCTTGTGCCCCTTCTTGTATCTTTATCAGGGTCCTTGCAATCAGGGAGAATGGTGGAAAGGCGTAGAGGAGACCCCTGGCCATGTTAATGAAAGGGCATCCACTTGATTTTGCTTCTCCTTGGGGCAGATGGAATATAATTTTTATATCCTCCTGTTCTGTCTTGATGCAAACAGATCTAATACCGGAAGTCCCCACTTCTCTGTGATCCGATGGAAAATCTGATTTAACGACCATTCCCCCTCTCTGAGAGAATGCCTGCTGAGAAAGTCTGCAAAGACGTTCTCTTCTCCCCTTAAGTGAACTTTAGGTTGTCCTCTCCCCATATAAATATTTTTCTTCAGATGTCCGCCATGGATTTGCTCCTTGTTCCCCCTTGACGGTTTAGATACGCCACTGTCGTCGCATTGTCTGACAACACCTTGACGTGGTGGTGTTGGATAGCTGACTTCAAGTTTAAGAAGGCTTGGAAGACTGCTGCCAATTCTCTCAGATTTGACAAGGTTGGAGACATCTGCGGACTCCATGTCCCTTGTACCATCTGCTGCAGAGCATGAGCTCCCCAGTCTTTGCTGCTTGCTTCGGTTGTGACTGTAATTTGGTCCTTCGGTCGCCACTGTACTCCTACTTTTAGATGCTTCTCCACCATCCTAGGGATTTCTTTACCTGGTATGGAATTTTTATTCTCTTTCCTAAGAAAATGTCTGCGTCGCGTCCTGTCCCAGGATGAAAGACTGCAGGATCCTGGTGTGGGCCTGGGCCCAACTCACAGAGGATATTGTTGATGTTAAGAGTCCCAGTAGGCGCATGACGTCTCTTATTGATGCTGTTCTGCCCGAACAAAAGATTCTCACCCGAGCTATCAGGTTGGTTATCTTTTCCTGGGGTAAAAAGGAAGATAGATGGTGGGTGTCCAGGAGTATGCCCAGAAACATTTTCTGCTGACATGGAATTAGCCTTCACTTCCCTTGGTTGATGACCTACCCTAAGGAAGTCAGAGTTTCTTCCACTATTCTAAGCTGATCCAAAAGATGAGAATAAGTATCTGCAGCGATTAGAAGATCGTCCAGATAAGGGACTACAATTATTCCCTTTAGATGAAGGAAACCTACAACGTCGGCCATAATCTTTGTAAAAAAGACGTGGGGCACTGGAGAGGCTGAAGGGCAAAGCCTAATACTGGAAGTGATTTAGCTTTCCTTTTATGTAGACAGCGAACCTGAGGTATTTTTGACTCTTGCTGTGGATGGGAACATGATAATAGGCATCTGCCAGATCGAGTGTTACCATGTAATAATCTTGAAAAAAAAAAAAGGAGATTTACTGCCGACTTTATAGACTCCATTTTGAACTTTTTGTAAACGACCAGATGATTTAGATCTTTTAGATTGAAGATAGTTCTGAACTTTTTTTTATTATCTATATAATGTATATGGAACAAGGGAGAGTAAACCCCCTGACCCCTCTGGGCTATTGGAACCTTTATAATGACCAGTTTTTGTAATCGCAAAGAAACTTCTGTTTCTAGAGTTTTCTGTTTTTGTGCGTCTGAATAAACCTTGTTCATGAGGAATCTTGCTGGATGGAACTAACAGAATTCTATTTTGTGACCTGAACTTATCTGTTTTAGGGCCCGGGGGGGCTCCTATAGCATCCCAAGCTTGACTGAATCTTGAAAGCCTGCCCCTTACCAAACATCTGCTCCTTATTTTGGTTTGATTGATTAAACTTGGTTTGAGAATGAAAAAATAAATTCTCTGGTGAAAAAAAAAAAGGGGCTCAGATTGAAAGCCTTTCTTTCTGTCTGAGGCTTTTTCCAAAATATAATCTAATGCGGACCCAAAGAGTCTATCCCCCACACAGGGAATAGCACACAGTCGACTCTTTGAGCCCGCATTCCCCGACCAGGAACGCAACCAAGCAGCGCTACGGATGGAATTTGATAGAGCTGTAGACCTAGCTGAAAGCCTCACCAAATCTGCAGAAGCATCTGGCAAAAAACTTGAGGCTTGTTTTAAAACCGTAAGAGAGGATAGTATTTCTTCCAGTGAAGTACCGGCTGCCAAATGATCTTCCATTTGACTGATCCAAACCGTAAGGGATCTGGCAGTGCAGGTGGCTGCTATCGCTGGTCTAAGCATAGCTTCTCCCAAGACTTCTTAAGAAGACCCTCACATTTTTTTTGTCCATGGGGTCCTTCAGCAATCCCATGTCCACAAAGGGGAGAGAGGACTTTTTGGATATTTTTGGGGCATCAATCCTAGGGGTTTTATCCCATGCTTCACAAACGCATATTTACGTTTGAAGGCTCTAGAAATAACGGGTCTTTTCTCCGGGTCTTTCCATTCCCTGGATATGATGCCTTTTTTACCATCATAAACAGGAAATACCCGTCTCTTCTTCTCTCCTAACCCCTGGAACATTTGATCCCAGATAGATAAGGGCTCTTTAACATCTTCCAATTTCATAGTTGCCCGTATAGTTTTTAATAAAAAATCTGTATCTTCAGGGGGACAGAACAGACGACCAGAACAGTCAACCGAAGAATCAGAGTCACCCGAAAAGAGTTTTCATTCATCCAGATCAAATCCGTCCGAGGAAGGATCCACGGATTTTGAGGTAGATGGATGGGGAGAGGAGGGAGCCATACGTTGCTCTATCACTGAGTTTACCTTGTCCCTAATAAGGGTTTAAGGTTTTACATGAATGATAATGACTCTTCCGCTACCACCTTTTCGGTACAGAGTGGACATAGCGGCTTTTTAGTAGTATGGGGAAGACTCTTCCTGCACATCGCACATTTCTTTTTAGTAGACTCAGCACCCGTGGGTTTTGCAGGGCCAGCCTCTTTTACCTAAGGAGCATAAACACTAGGTTAGCACCAGGCCTAAAGGAAGAACCCACACCTGCACACTGTGGTGGACCTGGGATAGGAAGAACAACATGCCATAAGCAAACAGAGGAGGTATCTTACCGGGATGAGGGCCTTGCAAGGATCAGCAGATTTGCGTGGGGCATCGTTATCAGCCGAAGACATCCTGGAAGCTTTGCAGTCAGAATAAACCGCCATCTCCTGTGGAAGCAGGGTCCCTTTAACCCCGAACACTGGTTCTGCCTTGGCTCCGCCCCCACGCCAACACGGGGAGCACGCTGCTTCTAGCCACGCCCCCCCTCAGCCGGCCAAAGCGCGCACTGACGTCACTTCCCTCACCAGAAGCGCGCCTGTGCCGGCCAAGGAAACACAAAGCCTAGGCTCTCAGGAATCCTCCTGCCCACAGAGGATTCCTGTCTGCAGGATGCGCGATGCGTCGATCCCCTCTACTCCAAGGTAGGCACAGCATGGGATGCCCAACACGGGACTTACTCCCAGGGACAGAGAAGGAGAGCCTCGCTCCACCCGGAACCTCTGTCCCCTGCTCAGCCCTCCCTAACACCGGCACTGGTAGGAAGGGGAGGGATCCTAGGCTGAGCGCATGCAATCTTCAGCCAGGGTACTGGCGGAGCTTCCACTCATCCTGAGGGACAGGAAACATCGGAGTAGGTGTCTCTTTATTTGGGCTTCCACTGTGGTTTCCTGTCCTTGGGAGGTGGGATAAAGCTCCTACCAGTGCCAGTGTGGAGGCGTTAGGGGAAAAATACCAATTCTAGAGTAGACTGCTAACTTCCTGCATTAACAGCAAACTCTTACAGGCTGTCTGTCACCGGCCTCAGTCCTGTCTCGCTGTTATACCGCCTTGTAGGTCACACACAGATAACACACGGGACCTTTTTTCTGCCCCTTCTGTAGCTGCAATGTTCCAAAAATGAAGTTTACGCCATATGGAAATGGGGTTTGCAAGTGCCCAGGGGCGCTGTTTGCTGCTCAAAGTGCCCCCCCCCCCCCCCCCCCCCCCAGCGTTACTCGGTGAAGACTCCTCCCCTCTATCGCAGTTCGTCTGCCTGATCACCGGAACGTAGCTGTATGGCACGTTACATCATGCTGCTCCGTACATGTACACCACTGGTCGAGAAGGGGTTAAACTATCAGGACCCCTCAGTTCAATTTATTTTATCACTGGGAAAAGTTCTCATAATTCATTAACAAAACACAAAAGATACAAATTATGATAATAAGAAACTAATGAATAAGAAACCTTCAGCTGCGTCCATCGCACAGTACAGAAATAATTCCGCCATATAGCACATAGAGAACGGCTGCAGTGCAGTATAAGGCGGGGTTTACACGCGACTGGTCAGCTGCAGATTTAGGGCTCTTTCACACGAACGCGCACTGGCCATTGCTGTATTGCGGATCTGCAATACACGGGAACCGTTCCGTGTGGATTCCGCATCACGGTTGCGGACCAAATCACTTCAATGGGACCGCATATCCGGAGATGCGGAACGGAAGCACGGAATGGAACAATACGGAGTACTTTCTGGGGTTCCGTTCCGTCCCCCTGCACCGCAAAAAGATAGAACATGCTCTATCTTTTTGCGGAATGGAGGGATCACGGACACATTCAAGTGAATGGGTCCACGATCCTTATTCGGCTGGACCACGGTCGGTGCCCGTGCATTGTGGATCACAATTTGCGGACCATAGCACGGGCTTCACACGGTCGTGTGAATGAGCCCTTACTTTGCGGATTTCTGTGCGGTAAATCTGCAGCGTTGTACAGAACCAGCAAAGGGAATGAGCTTTTAGTAATTCTCAGTCACACGTCGGGCGTCACTTCCACAACCCCATAAAGGAGGACATTGTACCAGGGACAGTGACACATAATACTTCAATACTACAGCATGCCCGATACTACAATACATACTTGTAGCAGTAATTACACTATGCCACCGCTCCACAGGAGACCACGTGCGGTGTACTGACGAGGAAGCGGCGCTCACACTGGGGCATCATCTCCTCTTCCAACAGCTGATAGTCGGGGCTGCCGGGTATCAGATCCCGCCGATCAGATACTGATGACCGATCCTGACAACCGATTATCAATATAAACGGCCGACAACACCTATAACTGCCTCTGGGGAATGGAAGAAACACACCAAAAACTGACAAGCTAAGAATTTATAAATCTGCACGGCCGGTCAATATCCACATAGAGAAAAAGAGCCCAATATAGATGAGATCGGTCTAATCTCATACACTGCTGGTTCTGGATTACACTCAGGCTGGGCTTCTCCACATGGAAAACCGTATGGAATCAGCTGTGGATTACACACGGAAAACCGGAGTGCGAGCGAAATACAGGACAGTTTGGGTTTCCGCAAAAGCTTTGATTATGTCCTCCATGTATATACAGAAGATGTACAACCAGCTGTACATATATAATCATATACCGGGGATACCCAGGTTATACCAGCATAGTCTATACTATAATACACAGGAGGATGACTATGTATATACCTGCACTGTACATATAGATTACACTCAGATAGACCCAGGTTATACCAGCATAGTCTATACTATAACACACAGGAGGATGACTATGTATATACCTGCGCTGTACATATAGATTACACTCAGATAGACCCAGGTTATACCAGCACAGTATATACTATAATACACAGGAGGATGACTATGTATATACCTGCGCTGTACATATAGATTACACTCAGATATACCCAGGTTATACCAGCATAGTATATACTATAATACACAGGAGATGACTATGTATATACCTGCGCTGTACATATAGATTACACTCAGATAGACCCAGGTTATACCAGCACAGTATATACTATAATACACAGGAAGATGACTATGTATATACCTGCGCTGTACATATAGATTACACTCCGATAGACCCAGGTTATACCAGCATAGTCTATACTATAATACACAGGAGGATGACTATGTATATACCTGCGCTGTACATATAGATTACACTCAGATAGACCCAGGTTATACCAGCATAGTATATACTATAATACACCGGAAGATGACTATGTATATACCTGCGCTGTACATATAGATTACACTCAGATAGACCCAGGTTATACCAGCATAGTCTATACTATAATACACAGGAGGATGACTATGTATATACCTGCGCTGTACATATAGATTACACTCAGATAGACCCAGGTTATACCAGCACAGTATATACTATAATACACAGGAGATGACTATGTATATACCTGCGCTGTACATACAGATTACACTCAGATATACCCAGGTTATACCAGCATAGTATATACTATAATACACAGGAGGATGACTATGTATATACCTGCGCTG
Source organism: Bufo gargarizans (assembly GCF_014858855.1). NCBI lineage: Eukaryota > Metazoa > Chordata > Amphibia > Anura > Bufonidae > Bufo > Bufo gargarizans. Next base: position 516,980,275 of record NC_058083.1, read on the forward strand.
TACATATAGATTACACTCAGATAGACCCAGGTTATACCAGCACAGAATATACTATAATACACAGGAGGATGACTATGTATATACCTGCGCTGTACATATAGATTACACTCAGATAGACCCAGGTTATACCAGCACAGTATATACTATAATACACAGGGAGATGACTATGTATATACCTGCGCTGTACATATAGATTACACTCAGATAGACCCCGGTGCTGCTCCTGTAGCTCAGTCAGTCCCTGGGCAGCCTAGTGCCTAGTGGGCTGAGTGCTGGCGGAGGCTGACTGTGCCTGGCCGAGAGAGCTGGCGGTGAAGGGGTTAATGCCCCCCTGCCCCAGTAATCCTGACAGACAATGGCGGTGACTACACACCTACCTGCCCTGCTGGACACAACATGTACCCACCTAGAATGTATGGGCTTCTGAGAGAATGGAGCCCCGCCCCCAAGTTGTTCTAAAATCTAACGTTTTCCACAAAACCTCCCTGACTGTAAACCTGTCCCTAATCCTGACCCCACAGGAGACCGCACAGAACATGGAGAGGACGCCCCGCAGCCCAGCACACAGGACACTTACCTCAGTCGCTCCTGGCATGTGTGAGGTCATAGGAAGAGGCGGAGTCTCGTCATCCAGGGGGCGGGGCCTCAGGATTTGCTGGAGACTCCGCAGATCAGGTTGTGGGAGAGAGGAGCAGAGGCTGCAGGTCCTGTGTGGAGGAGAAGATGGACTGTTAGACTGGATGTTAGGGGGGATTTAATTACATGGGACTGTATGCTGAAGGCAGGGGAGTGATGTATTTTACATGGGACTGTATGCTGACGACAGGGGAGTGATGTATTTTACATGGGACTGTATGTTGGAGGGATCTGATAGGAGGTTAGTGGTGTGTTTGTACTGGTGAAGGGTTTGGCGATAAACCTGTATCTATGATATCCCGCGGTATTAACGGCAATCTCACCATTTCTTAATTCCCACAGTATGTTAGTGACGTCAGGCCCACGTCCACCATGACAAGGCCTGAAGCCCATGGGGCAGTAGAACGGTGCAGGCGGCTGTGATAACATCATGTCAAACGCCTCAGGTCACGGGCGGCGCAACAACACGGTCACGTGCCGACATCATCACACCGCCTGTCACCTGGGCAGGAGGTTGAGTTGATGTCATTGTCACCGCCTGCATCGCAAACGAATACAGGTGAGTATAATGTTTGTGTTTTTAAATATATCTATGTATGACACTACGGGGGTGAGGAGAGTATTATCTGTGGGGGCATTATACTAGAGGGGGGAGAACATTATATAAGGGGGAGAGTATTATATATGGGGGCATTATACTAGAGGGGAGAGCATTATATATGGGGGCATTATACTAGAGGGGAGAGCATTATATATGGAGGCATTATACTAGAGGGGAGAGCATTATATATGGGGCATTATACTAGAGGGGAGAGCATTATATATGGACCATTATACTAAAGGGTGAGAGCATTATATATGGGGCATTATACTAGAGGGGCAGAGCATTATATATGGGGCATTATACTACATGGGCAGAGCATTATATATGTGGCATTATACTACAGGGGCAGAGCATTATATATGGGGCATTATACTACAGGGGCAGAGCATTATATATGGGGCATTATACTAGAGCGGGAGAGCATTATATATGGGACATTATACTAGAGGGGGGAGCATTATATATGGGGCATTATACTAGAGCGGGAGAGCATTATATATGGGGCATTATACTAGAGGGGTAGAGCATTATATATGGGGCATTATACTAGAGGGGGAGAGCATTATATATGAGGCATTATACTAGAGGGGGAGAGCATTATATAAGGGGGAGAGTATTATATATGGGGGCATTATACTAGAGGGGAGAGCATTATATATGGAGGCATTATACTAGAGGGGAGAGCATTATATATGGGGCATTATACTAGAGGGGAGAGCATTATATATGGGGCATTATACTAGAGGGGGAGAGCATTATATATGGGGCATTATACTAGAGGGGGAGAGCATTATATATGGGGCATTATACTAGAGGGGGAGAGCATTATATATGGGGCATTATACTAGAGGGGGAGAGCATTATATATGGGGCATTATACTAGAGGGGGAGAGCATTATATATGGGGCATTATACTAGAGGGGGAGAGCATTATATATGGGGCATTATACTAGAGGGGGAGAGCATTATATATGGGGCATTATACTAGAGGGGAGAGCATTATATATGGGGCATTATACTAGAGGGGGAGAGCATTATATATGGGGCATTATACTAGAGGGGGAGAGCATTATATATGGGGCATTATACTAGAGGGGGAGAGCATTATATATGGGGCATTATACTAGAGGGGAGAGCATTATATATGGGGCATTATACTAGAGGGGGAGAGCATTATATATGGGGCATTATACTAGAGGGGAGAGCATTATATATGGGGCATTATACTAGAGGGGGAGAGCATTATATATGGGGCATTATACTAGAGGGGGAGAGCATTATATATGGGGCATTATACTAGAGGGGGAGAGCATTATATATGGGGCATTATACTAGAGGGGGAGAGCATTATATATGGGGCATTATACTAGAGGGGGAGAGCATTATATATGGGGCATTATACTAGAGGGGGAGAGCATTATATATGGGGCATTATACTAGAGGGGAGAGCATTATATATGGGGCATTATACTACAGGGGCAGAGCATTATATATGGGGCATTATACTAGAGGGGGAGAGCATTATATATGGGGGCATTATACTAGAGGGGGAGAGCATTATATATGGGGCATTATACTAGAGGGGGAGAGCATTATATATGGGGCATTATACTAGAGGGGGAGAGCATTATATATGGGGCATTATACTAGAGGGGAAGAGCTTTATATATGGGGCATTATACTAGAGGGGGAGAGCATTATATATGGGGCATTATACTAGAGGGGGAAGAGCATTATATATGGGGCATTATACTAGAGGGGGAGAGCATTATACTAGAGGGGCAGAGCATTATATATGGGGCATTATACTAGAGGGGGAAGAGCATTATATATGGGGCATTATACTAGAGGGGCAGAGCTTTATATATGGGACATTATACTAGAGGGGCAGAGCTTTATATATGGGACATTATACTAGAGGAGGAGAGCATTATATATGGGACATTATACTAGAGGAGGAGAGCATTATATATGGGACATTATACTAGAGGTGGGAGAGCATTATATAATGGGACATTACACTAGAGGTGGAAGAGCATTATATATGGGGCATTATACTAGAGGGGGAGAGCATTATATATGGGGCATTATACTAGAGGGGGAGAGCATTATATATGGGGCATTATACTAGAGGAGGAGAGCATTATATATGGAGGCATTATACTAGAGGGGCAGAGCATTATATATGGAGCATTATACTAGAGGGGCAGAGCATTATATATGGAGCATTATACTAGAGGGGCAGAGCATTATATATGGAGGCATTATACTAGAGGTGGGAGAGCATTATATATGGGGCATTATACTAGAGGGGCAGAGCTTTATATATGGGGCATTATACTAGAGGAGGAGAGCATTATATATGGGGCATTATACTAGAGGGGCAGAGCTTTATATATGGGACATTATACTAGAGGAGGAGAGCATTATATATGGGGCATTATACTAGAGGGGGGAGGGCATTATATATGGGGCATTATACTAGAGGGGCAGAGCTTTATATATGGGACATTATACTAGAGGGGCAGAGCTTTATATATAGGACATTATACTAGAGGGGGGAGAGCATTGTATATGGGGCATTATACTAGAGGGGGAGAGCATTATATATGGGGCATAAAGACACCCAGGGAAGAAACAGACTTATCTTCAGCTGAGCTGGAGCAGACGATCCACAACACATCCAAAGCCCACAGGAATGAACTATAACATGCATAGGCCACTGGGAGAAGGAGGAATAAATAGCCTCGCTAACAATCAACCCAGTACACCTGAGGGAAGGTGGATCCAGCTCAAACCAAAACAAAGAGAAGAGTCAGACATGTGCAACCAGCCTGGCAGATCTCCGCACATTCACAGGGCAAGGCGTGACAGTACCCCCCCTTCTACAGGTGACCCCCGGACCAACTTTATCCGGGTGTGCCCTGTGAAAGGCCGTCACCAGGCGGCTAGCACTAACTTCAGAAGCCGGAATCCACATTCTTTCCGTTGGACCGTATCCCTTCCAGTGCACCAGGTACTGGAGGCAACCCCGAAGAACACGTGAGTCAAGAATCCTAGAGATCTCAAACTCTAAATTGCCATCCACCAGGACAGGAGGAGGTGGCAATGGAGATGGTTCCACATATTTCTTCAGTAAGGTCCTGTAAAACACATTATGGATCTTCCAGGTCTGCGGAAGATCCAGACGAAACGCCACCGGGTTGACCACAGCAGAGATTTTGTAAGGGCCAATAAATCTTGGACCCAGTTTCCAAGATGGTACCTTGAGCTTAATGTTTTTAGTGAACAACCACACCGAATCACCCACACACAGGTCCAGACCAGTCATACGTCTCCTGTCAGCCATCAGTTTATATCTTTCACCCATCTTTTCCAAATTAATCTGGATCTTCCGCCAGATAGATGACAAGGCGGAAGAGAATCTCTCCTCTTCTGGCATCCCAGAAGATCCAGCCCCAGAAAAAGTACCAAACTGTGGGCGAAAACCACATGCGGCAAAAAATGGTGACTTATCAGTGGACTCCGGTCTACGGTTATTCAAGGCAAATATGACTAGAGACCAGAACGAGGACCAGTCATCCTGGTTCTCGGCAACAAAACACCTCAAATAGGTCTCCAGGTTTTGGTTAATGCGCTATGTCTGACCATTCGACTGGGGATGAAAAGCCGAAGAGAAAGACAGTTGAATTCCCAGACGAGCAAAACGCCCTTGAAAACCTGGAAACAAATTGCGTCCCCCTATCAGACACCACATCAGAGGGAATGCCATGTTGTTTTACAATGATATAAGGTTGGATGATTCTCTAATTAATTGGGTGTGTGGGCAATAGGAGATGGTTCCCAGACCAAATAATAATAACAATTACAGACTCCTGTGCTCCACTTTGCTATTAAGGTAATTGCTTTATTTCAAAGAGCGGTATCCAGTCAACTGGAGGGGCATATAGAGATATCTTAGTAAATACATGATATTGGTATTTGAAATAAAATATAATGGAATATGGTTGTATATCTCATGCAATATGCCTTCTGTAGTATGTGATTGTATGCCTCGAACATCCGAATAAAGAAAGTTATAAAAAAATATATATATCAATACAGCTTGTATATAGAAGAGCAAAAGAAAACAATTTAAATGTACACTCAGTTACATAGAACAAAGGACAAAACAATAACAAAATCACATCCGGTATATTGGGACTCTGACAATATTCTTTTCCACAGATGCATCCCAGAGAGGGGGATGTATAGACGGTATGTTGATCCATATAAATGATAGGTCCGGGGACGGCCTTATAGACGCAGTGGAGGGGAGATTCAGTCTGGCGTAAACAAATATTAAGGAGGGCAAATGATACAGGAAGTTATGTGGTGTGTACCAATGTAGCAAGGCCGAGTTATTGGCCTGCATTTGTGGGAGGGGCGCCCTGGCCTATATCAGCTGCTCACCTCTCTCAGTAGGGGTACGGACGGCAGCAGCATTCCAGTTTCCAGCCGGCAGGTCTACGTCATCGGAAGTTCTCCTTCGGCCTTCCGGTCAGCTGATTCTCCATCACAGCAACAGCGGGCGTCCGTGTGGCAGGTAAGGGTAAGCTGCCTCTCAGCGCAGCGGCGCCTCTTCAGTCCGGTCGGTGGGGTCGGTCCCTTCAATGTATGGAAGGGACATCCCCACACCGGAGTGGCAGTCCGGCAGCACGCCCCGCTCCCACGTGACTTGAACGCAGGTAGCAGGAGTCAGCGGGACTCCGTTCACATATACTTTCTGGGAATGCGCAGGATTCCTTTTTCTGTTGTTGGGGAGGTTTTAGTGGGTGAGAAAAGGGGGGGGGAGAGGGGCGGGCGGCTTTTAGTGGATTGTGGTGCGTAAATAACTTGGTATTGTGAGTTGTCCAAATCTTGTATGTCAGTACATAAGCTTGGCCCATGTGGCAGAGCAAGGTTTTGTTATGGGGGGAAAAGTCTAGCACGGGCCGCCGTGCTGTTAGTTAGGTAGGGGGATGATTGCCTTATAGTGGTTATGTTGGAGGTATTGAAGGATAGTACTCAGTACCATGCACCTTGTTATATGTAATTGTGTAGATTCCAGATGTCATTTGGGGTAGCTTTTGTCCTTTTCATGGTTTGGGGGGGGGAGTGTTCTTATTGATGTAGCATTACGCACTCATTTCAATTCAGCAGAGTTGGAGCGCAGAGGTACCCGCCGTTTTGCATGGGCCCCTTTGCCATTCAGCTGACATCGGTGGCAACCCCGTTTGATGCTCAGTGTGTCCATAATGGTTACAATCACGTGGATGGCAGGGGCATCCGTGCATAAAGGTGGCGACACTCTAGGCAGGATTGATATAAATTGAAGGTGATCAGAGAAACCAAAAAAAACACCATTCTGATTCCTTCAGGTGATCAGGATCCGCTTCAGTCATTACCGGTTTCCTCCATACTGACGTCGTGTCCCGTTCCTTTTGGTAAGGTCCTCTCTACAAGACTTTACACGTTTTCTGCTTCCCGCTATGCCTCAGCTGTCTGGTTGTCACCAGAGTCGGTTTTCTTTTCTTGCATGATGGTTCTGCAGTGACGGTGGTGGTGTCTGTGTTTCACAGGTGTAGTCAGCATGTCGCTAGATTGTGATGGTGACGTCCCGTAAATTTTGCTTGTTTTAACAGTCTGGTCATGTCGCACATATCGGATGTCGTGGATGCTTCTGGTGAAGATTTTGGTTCAAGGGTATCCGAATCCGGGAGTATTTCTTCTCTGCGCAATTGGACTGTGCCTAAACTCATGTCCGAATTAACGAAGAGAGGCATTCCCTTCCCGGCCCGGAAGGCAGAGTTGTATCGGCTAATGGTGTCCACCCCCGTAGAGCCGAGTCACCAAGAAGTCTCCATGGCTACGGTTCAAACCTCCTTGACGCAACTCCACGTTATACTCAATAGTCTTACGTCCTCCATGTCTAGTGTACAATCTAGGTTGGAGTCGGTGAAGTCATGGGTCTCTGGCTTAGCTACACCTGCTGCACTGTTACCGGTCGTAACTACCCCGGAGGCTAGTACTTCAGGTAACTTTGTTTCAGTGCCCAATGTCACGCCAGCCCATTTTATCCCGGCCAACATCAAAAAGGACATCCTCGATGGGAGGGACGTGAACCTAGCTTCCCTGCTGATTGCCACTCGTGACCTTATCGGACAATAGGGTCATCGCTTGTGGCGATGTCTCTGTCGTCCTGAAGGGTCGCGACCATAGGCTGAGTAGGAAACTGACAATACCAGAATTTGTACTTGCTTTTAGTTTGTACCGAGATATCATTTGCTCTGTACGACCGGATATGAGGGAAGAATTGGACCTATACTTGTTTAGGGTCACGGAGCTAGGCTACAAATACGGCGGCTTTGGCTTCTATGATTATCATTGCTCATTTTCCGCGAAGGCTGCAGCGGCGCTCAGCCAGTTTCAGTTCACCAACAACTGGGCAAACATCGATACAGAGATTTTTTGCAGACACTTCGCTGGCCTAAAAGCTCCAACATATTCATCATGCCAGTCCATCTACCACACAGGCGAATGGTGTCATAATGCAGCAAGTACACCGAGGTCCAATCCTTCTGCTCCTATCCCAGGTCCGTCGGTTGTTGCCCAGCAGCCTGCAACTGTAGACAAACTCGGCCGTTCTATCAAGTACCTGGGCAGGTCACAAATCTGCAACAACTACAATTTTTCAGCATGCAATTATAGTCAATGCCGTCTGTTGCACATTTGTGTTAACTATTTCCGGGCTCACCCAAAGGTTACCTGCTCATTAAAGTCAGATAAATATTGCTTGAGCGTTGTGAATGTGGATCTCCTGAAATTTTACCTGCAGGGGCACGAGGATACTTGTTTTTGCAATTTTCTGGTGTCTGGTTTTACTGCTGGTTTCCACACAGGCCTAGTAGCATTACCAGATGACACTCATGAGTGTAGAAACTTGCAGTCCGCGTTACTTAACCCCGGGTCCATAGATAGACTCTTACAGTTGGAATTAGACAAGGGTTACGTCATCGGGCCCTTTACAACATCCCCGTTCGAATGGTGGAGGGTCAGCCCCATAGGGGTCATCACGGGTAAATTCAGCAACAAAGAGAGACTGATATTCGATCTATCAGCACCTCACGGTACACATGCACCTAGTCTCAATTCTCTCATACCGGCTGAGGAGGTCAGCATGGTATACGCCTCCATCGATCAGGCAATCGCGCTTATCTTAGCGACAGGTCACGGGGCCATTTTATCCAAAGCGGACATATCGGACGCTTTTAAGTTAGTCCTGATCAGGCCAGAGCTTTGCCGATGGCATGGGATCAAGTGGAATACTCGTTATTATTTTGCGACAAAATTGACTTTTGGGTCCCGTAGCAGCCCTTGGATTTTCGATCAACTGGCGAAAGCCTTACATTGGATCCTCGAGAATAAGTTTGATTGCGAACATGTTATACATTACCTAGACGACTTCCTGCTGATTGAATCTCCACAGGGCCCGCAAGGTGATCTCCAAAGTCTCTTAGCATGTTTCGCGCAGTTAGGGATCCCCGTTTCCCCTAAAAAAGTGGATGGTCCTGCTACCGTCATTACTTTTCTAGGCATTGTGTTGGACACGAGGAGCATGTCCGCTAGGTTACCAGTAGACAAGTTGGTCAGGGTCCAGGAAGTTATTCGCAAATTCACAGTGGGCAAGGTCACCACAAAGGTAGAGCTACAATCATTGTTAGGCATGCTTAATTTTGCGATGCACGTTATTCCTCAAGGTAGGTGTTTTGTAGCTAGGTTGTTACCACTCCTTTCAGAGGCCCCCTGTCAGGATAGTCCAGTGTTCCTGGATAGTCAGGCGCTAGCAGATTTAGGGATGTGGGACCACTTTTTAAGTCATTGGAATGGCGTGTCCATGTTTATTCCAGCAGTCTCAGATAACTCCCCCATTATATTCTCCAGCAGAGCAGTGAACACTGGTTTCGCTGCAATTTTTGGCCCCCATTGGCTAAATGGGACCTGGCCAAGGGTGATGTTCAAGGCCAAGGGAGTTTGTCAATCAGCGGAGACGAGGGACTTGTATCCCATGGTGGCAGCAGCTTGTGTTTGGGGTAGCCTTTGGACAGGCCGTACCGTGATCTTTACCTCTGATAGTGGCAAAACTAGGTGAAAGGCTTACAGAATAGTACCCCCGGGGTGAGCTCCCGTAGACAGCCCATTTCCGGCCCGGTATTCAGAGACATGTCCGACCTATTAGATTTAAGGCCCTTCGGGGCACTGCAAAGCTTGGTAGTTAAAGCTGCCATCTATTTTGCCTTTTACGGCTTCATGAGGCCAGGAGAATTCTCCTCCTCGTCGCCCAGTAGGCCATTCCTAGCCCGTCGGCAGTTGGTCCCTAGCTCAGAGGGCTTTGTCCTGTCATTACCCATGACTAAGACTTCCCAGTCAGGCCCCCCTACCCGGATTAAATTCTTCCGTACGACGCACAAATGGTGTCCAGTCGACGTGCTACAGGAATTGTCAGGGGCTTTGAGCGACCTCGGCTCCAACACTCCTCTGTTACCCTTCGGGGCAGCAGCGTTGTCCACCTCCCAGTTCATCTCACATGTGCGTATCGTGGCGGTCAATTTAGGCTTAGACCCACTCACTGTATCAGGACATTCCTTTAGGATTGGTGCGGCATCTGCTGCTTCCAAGAATCAAGTCCCGGCACACATTATTCGTAAATTGGGCCGATGGCGCTCGTCTTGTTTTAATCGGTATCCCTACAGGGGAGATTTCATGTGCCTTTCAGACGTTGGTGTTCTAATGTGTAAATAAATATGTTTTGAACTTTATGCTGTTTTTTTGGCCTCTTTCAGGTGTACTCTCGACGGTAGCGGTTATGGCACAACTCAGACTGTTGACATCTTTTAGGAGTTAGGAGGTGCTAGGTTCTGTCACATATAGCCCCGATCACAAATATATATATATATATATATATATATTGTAGGGGATTAGCTCTTTTCCAGGGGTTGCAAACACACACTTCTTCACAGAAACCAGGATTTTGGGGCCAAACTGTGCTTTATTGTGGCACACGGCATAAAGCAAAAACACACAAAGCCAAAATAAAATACCTTGCCCGTCTGGGCCCTAACTAAACACATAGGTTTCCCTGACTCACCTAAAGCATAGCACAGTTCACACCTGTGATGAGATGCGGCTTTCCCAGCCCAACCTTCAGCAGCCTCCAGGCTGCTCCCACACCAGTGTCTCTTGGGGAATCGTGGTCTCTCAGCCCTTCTGGCTCAGACCACACAGAGCCATTCCAGCCTTCTGTGTGCAAGTCCCCCAAAGTCCAGGCTATTGCATAGCCTCGTGGCCCCTCAGCCTGGCTTATCTGAGACCACACTGACAGAGCCTCACCAGGCCTCTGTCTGCACACTCTCCAGAGTGAGACACACCCAAGAACAAGTAGCAGGATTAAATAGGATCCCTGGACATGAGCATGCCCTAAGTCCCGGACCGGAGCCTGGGGAAAACACTTCAATATCACATTGCTACATATCCCCCCCCTCTGTTCAAACCTGTGGGGGTGAACACATGTACCAACTGGATGCTCGTGACAGGGCATCCGCATTTTCTTGCCATCGCCTGGCTCAACCTTCCCCCTGGAAGATGTGGTCCGCGTCAGAGGCTTCCCTTTATTCTGCCAGACCCATGCCATCAGTGCTTGGTTTGTCACACTCATGAGTTTATTACAGAGCTGACAAGGCCTCTGGGATTTTCTTGCCCCTCTCATGAGCAGGTACTGTCGTTTTATATTTCCTGGCTTCTGCACAGGCCCCTCACGTCCTTTCTTGGACTGCGGCAACTCTTGACTGAACTGGTCCCAGTCAAGGTTGTGTCCAGACCCCTTCTCTTTTGCCCACCCTGTGGGGGTTCCACGCAGGGTCTCTTTAAGCACTTTGTTTGTATCTACTGCAGTCTTCTTTGGTGACTCTGTGAAGACATCTAGTCCCTTCTCTATCATATCTAGGGACTGTGTGGAGAGAGAAAAATCTTCAGGATTGCAGCTGTACTGACGCGTCAGGTCATCTACCCCTGCCTGGGTATGGGTCTCAGACACTAGGCTGCCATCTCCCCACTCAGCTCTCGTCACGTCAGGTATAACTGTCGTCTGGTCTCTACTAGTGACTACCTGAATTTTGCAATACCTTGACTTGGTAGCTTCCTTCTCGGAGTTGCTAATGGCCACAGCGCATATATCGCCTATGTCACTGGTGTCATTATAAACGCTGACTTCTAGGGGCACTGCCGAGTTAATCCCTACCTGGGACATTACTTTATGGACCATAAAACACTGTGGAGACTGCATGTCCACCTCTGGTACTTGTGATACTCCCTCTAGGACTGCTACCCTTTCTTGCATGTTCACCAGAGTAGGATTGCTCCACTCAGTGCTCACAACATTTATCTGCACTTCTGCATCATTCACATGTTTCTTATCAGCACCATGGTTTTCAATAGGCAGTATTCTTTCCCCATGGCAGTCAATGTGCAGCTCCCTTAGGCCTTCATTTACACTGGCAAGTACAGGTTCTGCAGGAGTTTCGTCACTATCTGCAGAAGTGTCTACCTTGCCCCATAACAACGATACGTTATCACAACCCAACATCACATCATATAAGAACTTATTTGTAACATCAGGTCCACAATACCCAGTTCTCACTGGAGACCCCCCCTCAGTGAGAACCACCTGCACTTGCTCAGGCTCTCTTTCAGGTGCCTGGTTCACATTACTTATATGCAATTCTTCAAACCTCCTGATCAAGTCATAAAGTTCTTCATTAATAATAGCAGATGAAGAAAATAAAGCTTCATCATCATTTACATTTTTACCACCAGGGGGCGCTTCTCCCCTGACCACAGCCTGCAACGGAAAAGGTATGTTATCAACATCAGATATTTCACATGACATCCCACTTTCATTATGCATTTCCGCCAACCTGGCACAATCACCTTGCACCTTATCGGCACCATTGTCTCTAATGGTCACTTCACTTAAAGGATTAGGTACCAGTTCTGCAGGAGTTTCCTCACTGACTGCAGAAGTGTTTCCACTTCCCCACAAGTCACGGAACAACGGGAAACCATGGCCCAACAGTCCTTCATGCGTGAGGGTAGTTCTCCCAGCAAGTCCATAAGTCCCAGTTCTCACGGCAGTCTCACACTCAGTGAGAACCATCGGACAGTTCTTATTAACCGCATGACTGTCCCGTACACTAAGCATTATATTACTTTTCATATGGTCACACACTTTTGAGACAGTTTCTAGCCTCGGTGACATATCACCCACCGACCCAGCAGGTGGCAACTGCCGCCTGCTCAATGTCACTGGGTCTGTTACACACGGGATAATCGGAACGATCTTACCGATTGTCGTCACGGATTCGGCACTCACGGGAGATGAGGGGAGTCCAGGAATATCTCCAGCACGGTCATCACCCTTCTCCTTAATACAGTAGTTGCCACGGGAAACGCCTTGGCCTTGACTCCAGCCATTCTCCAGATAGTCACTCCATCCGCACCCTTTAGGACTTTGCGCACACGTGCAGGAAACATAGGATCTCCTGAGAGCTGCACCACTCTCCACCTCCTTTTCTTCCCGACGGTTGCCCTTGGCAACGGCATATCTTTGCTTTTTCTCAGTCGTTCCCAGCACACTGCCGACCTCTTGGAACTTTGTGCAGGGTCCATACAGCGTTAAGGACCCTCTAGTCAGGGCTAGCTGCAGCTGCGCCTCCAGATTGGCCTGCCTCAGCTGCTCGGTGAGATCCTCCATCCACCCCATAGCAACAGACAGCCCAGGCACCAGAAAAATTTTCAGCAACAAGTCCACTAACAGAGAGCCCGGCCTCCAGGTGTCTCACTCTCAAGAGACAATTTCAGCATTCACAGTCTCTTTTGCATTGCAGACATTAAAGTTTCTTTCCCAGGGCTGCTGGCCCTTTAAATCCACACAGCAATTTCCTTTGCAACATAGCAGAATTCAGCAGCACCTGCTCTTGCCGTTGCCCCTAGCAACCAGTTATCTCCTTTCAGCAGGGACGCTTGCCCGCATCCGACACCAAATGTAGGGGATTAGCTCTTTTCCAGGGGTTGCAAACACACACTTCTTCACAGAAACCAGGATTTTGGGGCCAAACTGTGCTTTATTGTGGCACACGGCATAAAGCAAAAACACACAAAGCCAAAATAAAATACCTTGCCCGTCTGGGCCCTAACTAAACACATAGGTTTCCCTGACTCACCTAAAGCATAGCACAGTTCACACCTGTGATGAGATGCGGCTTTCCCAGCCCAACCTTCAGCAGCCTCCAGGCTGCTCCCACACCAGTGTCTCTTGGGGAATCGTGGTCTCTCAGCCCTTCTGGCTCAGACCACACAGAGCCATTCCAGCCTTCTGTGTGCAAGTCCCCCAAAGTCCAGGCTATTGCATAGCCTCGTGGCCCCTCTGGCTTATCTGAGACCACACTGACAGAGCCTCACCAGGCCTCTGTCTGCACACTCTCCAGAGTGAGACACACCCAAGAACAAGTAGCAGGATTAAATAGGATCCCTGGACATGAGCATGCCCTAAGTCCCGGACCGGAGCCTGGGGAAAACACTTCAATATCACATTGCTACAATATATATATATATATATATATATATATATATATACACTCACAATCAGAATATAGAACACCTTCTATAATACATGTGCATAGAATACAATAAGCTATGTAGTGGTACCGAAGTACAATATTGTAAACACTATATCATATGGATAGGAAATGCATGTCAATCTTAGGGCTCTTTCACACTGGCGTTCTTTTGTTCCGGCAAAGAGTTCCGTCGTCGGTGCTCTATGCCGGAAGAATCCAGGATTATCCCCATGCATTCTGAATGGAGAGAAATCCGTTCAGGATGCATCAGGATGTCTTCAGTTCAGGACCGGAACGTTTTTTGGGCGGAGAAAATACCGCAGCATGCTGCGCTTTTTGCTCCGGCCAAAAATCCTGAAACTTGCCGCAAGGCCGGATCCCATTGAAAGGCATTAATCCGGATCCGGCCTTAAGCTAAACGTCGTTTCGGCGCATTGCCGGATCCGACGTTTAGCTTTTTCTGAATGGTTACCATGGCTGCCGGGACGCTAAAGTCCTGGCAGCCATGGTAAAGTGTAGTGGGAAGCAGTATACTTACCGTCCGTGCGGCTCCCGGGGCGCTTCAGAGTGACGTCAGGGCGCCCCATGCGCATGGATGACGTGATCGCATGGCATGTCATCCATGCGCATGGGGCGCTCTGACGTCATTCTGGAGCGCCCCGGGAGCCACACGGACGGTAAGTATACTGCTCCCCCGCTCCCCACTACTACTATGGCATCCAGGACTTTAATAGTGTCCTGGCTGGGGGCGTGGCCTGACCGTCATGGCGTGAGGACGCAAGTCGTTTCAGCTCCGACATTATCCTGAATTATCCTGGTTGTCTGATCGTTTTGGCTACTGATCATCTGCTAGAAACACCCCTCTGTGATCTACAACCTAACTGTCTACCGGTGGTCGGTTTTTCTGCTTTGTGGCTGCGGCGGTCCCTGTCTGTTTGATCCCTCTGAGCGAGGCCTGGGAGCGGCGCGATATCCTGCACTGCGGACCCCTCGGTGAGAGCGTGGGAAGTGGGGATGCGCGAATATCATACTTACCGGTGGCGGTGGTCGTGTGGAGCCTGGTGCTGCAGGTCGGTGTGATCCCCAGGCTCTCTCCCTGCTGGACTGCCGGCTTGAAGTTTCCCCCACATGTCTGACAGTGCGGGCGCCATCTTACCTGTGGCGCTAGGGACGGTCACTTCCCTTCTCCGAGGCTGGTTCTGGAGTTTGGCTCTCCTGCCTGCACGCATCTGACGATTGGGAGGATCGTATCAGGTGGAGAGTGCGGCTCTGCTGGGGGGTAGGGCGAGTACCCCCTGATCCAAAGAAAAGACTCTCTCAAGTAAGTGGTGCGGCTGCTGACCTGTTGCCCCTGAGTGAGGGTGCTGACCAAAGGGCCGTTGCTCCTATTGCTGGTGAAGGGGAGATCACTTTATGGGCCGGAAAACGGGCACCTCAGGGCCAGCTATCCCACCTAAACTAATGCTGGACAATATGAGCCAAACAGAAGATCGGGAGGTTGGGACCTCCTCTGAGCGCCCAGAGGTGGACCTTGCAAAAGTTATGGCGGCCATCACTAACTGCCAGACGGCGCTCACGGTCAAAATTGACCATGTCCAGGCTGATCTTACTCTCCTCAGACATGATATTGACAAGATTAGAGAGAGAACGACTGAGGTGGAGAGGAGGCTGAGTGACGTGGAGGACAGGGTTCATCGTGATGACTCTGCGATAAATGCTCTGCAGAACCAAGTCAAGTCCCTGATGGCGAAAGTAGAGGACGCCGAGAACCATAACAGACGGAATAACATCCGCATTATGGGTCTACCTGAAAGGGCGGAGGGGCCCTCTCCTGAGGAGTTTACGGAACGTCTTATAAAACAAGTCTTTGATCCTATAAATCTCTCAGGGACTTTTGCGGTGGAACGAGCCCACAGGATTCCCACTCGTCCCTTGCCTCCTGGAGCCCCATCTCGTCCTTTCATCTTTAAGGTCCTAAATTACAGAGACCGTGATGCTATTCTGGCAGCAGCTCGCCGACTAAAGGACATTCATTTTGACAACACCCGGATTTCCTTCTACCCGGACTTTTCTACAGAAGTGCAGAAGCAGCGTAGGCAATTTACGGCGGTGAGAACCCGGCTGAGAGAGAAGGGACTTATTTATGCCATGATGTATCCGGCACGGCTCAGAGTGCAGGATGGAGAGCAGGTGAAATTCTTCGCCACCCCTGAAGAGGCATCGGACTGGCTTGAGTGCAACATGTCTGATGTTTTGGGTGTCTCATCGTATGTTTTCAGATGACCGCAATATTAATGGAGCTGAATGTGAGATGGTTGGGGTAACCTGCTGCATAGGTTTGGTTCAGGGTTTACCTAGAGCAGTGGGGTTAAGCACGGGTTCTCCGTTCCCCTTTTCTACTAATGAGGCAAGTGGGGGAGGGTATTTAGGCTTAGATAAGTTGGGGTCATCTGGGCAGGGAGGGGGGCTTTGCCTGATGTTACGGGCATATTTGGGGGTTTTTGCTTTAGTTTTGGGAAGTTGGTATGAATGTGTGAGTGTATGGCTTGGGTGGTGCAGTTACTTTTGGGGTTACTGTCTTAACAAGTCGCCATGATGTCGGTCTGTCGGTTTGTCTCCTGGAATGTCAGGGGTCTCTATGACAAAATTAAACGTTCTCTGGTCTTTAATTTTCTATGAAATCACAATCCGGATGTACTGATATTGCAGGAGACACATCTGCAGGGGCGGAAGCTTTTGGCGTTACGAAGGCCCTGGGTGGGTTCAGCATACCACGCTGTATATAACTCTAGAGCCAGAGGTGTATCAATTTTGGTGGCGAAATCCCTTCCCTTCCGGGTGCATTCTGTGCATACTGATCTGATGGGACGTTATGTGGTTCTCCACGCTGCAGTCAGGGGCATTGACTACCTTGTGGTGGGTATTTATGTCCCCCCCCCCTTTCGGAGGGAAATATTGGACGAGATCATGAGACGAGTAGCAGCTATGCCCCCGATGCCTCTGATTGCACTTGGGGATTACAATGCGACTCTAGACCGGTCGTTAGATCGGCTTCGCCCTAGTGATACTCATAATGAGGCGTTAAGCTCCTGGGCTGATGTATTTGATTTAACGGAGGGTTGGAGGTATTTGCATCCGGGAATACGCCAATATTCCTGTTATTCTGCCCCCCACGCAGCGCTCTCACGGATAGACTTAGTGTTCCTTAGTAGAGACCTATTGCCCTCTCTGGTGGTGGCTGACTACTTGCCACGAGGTATTTCTGACCATGCCCCCCTGTTGGTAATTCTGAAGCAGCCCCTTGCACCGGCTGAAAGGATATGGAGACTCAATAGTAAATGGCTGGAGGTCCTGCCTGTGGTTTGGGCTGTACAGCAAGGTATGAAGGACTATTGGGAATTCAATGAGGGCTCAGCTACCCCGTTAGTGGAGTGGGAAGCCTTTAAAGTTGTAGTGCGGGGTACTCTGATTCAAGCGATAGCTACGTATAGGAAGGAGATGAGTGCTACTAGGAATAGGTTAGAGGGGGAGGTGGTAGAGAAAGAGCAGGCTTTTATTACAAATCCGGATGGTGAGGGTCGTAGATTATGGGATGAGGCTCAGAGGAAACTTAGTTTACACCTAACAGAGTATACCCAGAAGAAGCTATTGTATCAAAGGCGCTTAGTATTTGCTGACGGGGATAAGAACGGGAGTGCCTTGGCGTTCCTGGCTAAGACTGAGTCGCCTCAGACGGTGGTCCCACACATCACCTGTGGGGATGGCTTGAGGGTATACCGGCCGGAGGACATATGTGAGCAGTTTGTTCAATTTTATGCGGACCTGTATAGCTCCAAAATTGATTTGTCCCCGGATGAGATCCGATCTTTCCTTCAAACCATCCCCCTTACACCCTTGGCGAGGGCGGATAGTAAGTCTTTAGAGGAAGTTATTGATGTAGAGGAGATTAAAGCTGCGATTGGAGATATGGCAGTGGGGAAATCACCTGGTCCGGATGGCTTCCCAGTCGAATGGTACAGATTAGATGTTGAGTTGCACTCTGCACGTCTACTGAAACTCTTCAACTACGCATACGAATCCGGTGGTTTGTCTTTATCCTTTGGAGAGGCTACCATTGTGGTAATTCATAAAACTGGGAAGTCTCCGGACCACTGTGCGTCATATAGACCTATTTCCCTACTGAATACTAACACCAAAATCTTAGCTAAAGTCTTGGCCAAAAGACTTAGTGGGGTAGTCTTATCCATTATTGACCCCGACCAATCTGGCTTTATGCCTGGTAAGACAACTGATATCAATCTTAGGAGATTATTTACGAACTTGCAGGTCAGGCATGATAACGCGGGATCAAGGGTCCTGGCATCTCTCGATAATGAGAAAGCCTTTGACTCGGTAGAGTGGCATTTTATTTGGGAGACAATGTCCCGCCTTAATTTCCCTCCCTCTTTTATTAAATGGGTCCAACTATTGTATCAGGCGCCTACAGCGCGCATCAGAGTGAATGGCTTTCTTTCCCGACCTTTTAGGTTGTATAGAGGTACAAGGCAGGGTTGCCCCCTGTCTCCGCTGCTGTTCGCTCTGATAATGGAGCCTCTTACGCAATTGATCAATAATAGTTCCTTAATAGAAGGATGGACGATAGCTGGGATATAAGAGAAAGTGTCACTGTACGCGGATGACCTGTTGGTGTACTTGGCTGACCCTGGCCCCTCCTTAGAAACTCTGCTAGATGTGGTGAATGGATATGGTAGATATTCAGGATTGCGAGTGAACTGGGCTAAATCCAGTCTATGTATAGTGGACATGGAGGAAGGGATAGATATTTCTCCGGTGTCCCCCCTGAAAGTGGTGGACAGCTTCCTTTATTTGGGGATTCGAATACATAGAGACCCTCGGCAATTCTGCCATCTGAATCTGAGGGCCACTATGGAATATGTCACACGTAAGTTGGAAGCCTGGGAAAATCTCCCCTTAACCTTAATAGGCAGGATCAACATCATTAAAATGGTGTTGCTGCCTAAGCTTTTATATGTGTATAGAGCGGCTCCTGTCAGGATCCCTAAGTCCCATTTTGATGTCTTAGATAAAGTCATGTCCCAATTCTTATGGTGTCATCAGACCCCAAGGATAGCAAGGAAGACGTTGAAGGCCTCCTATGTACAGGGGGGTTTGCAGCTTCCTGATTTGTATGTTTACTATATAGAGACACGCCTGATGTATGCATCCTGGTGGATCAGAGCGGATCCCAACAACCCGGCAGGTGGTGCTGGAGGCAGCGCTAGGTTGGGTCTTATGAAGCTCTAACGAACCTGGTTTATAGGGGTGGCGGTAGTTCTGGTCGATGGGAGATATACGGAGGCTATGGTGACGGTTATAGAGGCCTGGGCGAGGTTTGTGGATACGCATATGAATACTCAAACAGGGGAAACCTGGTCTCCGTATGTCCCACTATGGCGTAACAGGCACCTCCCTGAGCTTTTACATTTGCCAGATTTTGAATTTTGGCCTAGGAAAGGGCTTAAGTACTTGACACAGCTGTTCCAGGATGGGGTCTTTCACTATTTTGGGAGTTTGCAATCGGACTTCCTGTTACCTCGGACGAGTTTTTATCGGTTCCTCCAACTGAGACACGCTTGTGATAAGCAGTTCCACTCTTTGACCCTGAGCTTGAAGTGTGGTCCTCTAGAATCAGTAGCTAGGAGGGAGCAATCATATAAACCAATTTCCTCCTTTTATGGTGAAATCATCAAGCTGCAGGAGTCTCCTATCCAGCGATCATTTGTCAGATGGTCGGCGGATATCCCAGAGTTGGAGGATTCTCATTTGGAGGAATGGCGTCTGGGGTGGAGGAGGTCTGTTATAAGCGCCCGGGATCAACTCATTCAGGCCAAATGGATACATAGGGTATATCTGACCCCGGTGCGTCTATATCAGATGCGGCAGATTCCGAGCCCTGGGTGCGACAGGTGTGGGGGTGATAGAGGATCCTTTTTCCACATGGTTTGGTTATGTCCGACACTACAAATATACTGGAAGGGGGTGTGCAATTTCATTAATGTTAAGTTGGGACTACCAGGGATCTGTGATCCGATAGTATGCGTTATGGGGCTAGTTTCTGATGCGACTCCATCCAAGTATAGTAGAATATTGCTACGACTATTAATGTTCTATGGTAGAAAGAACATACTTTTGAACTTGAAACCTCCCAAGTGTCCCACGGTGGACCAGTGGGTGCGACTTATTAACAAAGATCTCCAGATGTACAAATTGACGTATAAATCTGGGGTATATGGGTACAGGTGGAGGGAACGGTCTGAGACCCATTACTGATTGGGACTGCATCACCCAAGTGTGTGGTTGTGTGTGTGGATGTGGAGTGAGTGAGTACAGACCTCTTTTTTATGGCAACAGTGATGCTCTGTAATTATAATACAATTATGTCTCTTACTGTGGTGCACTATGACACTGATAAAATTGTCTGGTCTTGCTTACGTGTGTGACTGTCATGCAGAACTGTTTTTCCCTTTGGGATTGTTGTATTAACTTGAAAAGTGTTAAATAAACGCTATTAAAAAAAAAAAAAATTGCGTCCTGGCTGCCATAGTAACACTGAACGCATTTTGAAGACGGATCCGTCTTCAAATGCTTTCAGTTCACTTGCGTTTTTCCGGATCCGGCGTGTAATTTCGGCAAATGGAGTACACGACGGATCCGGACAACGCAAGTGTGAAAGAGCTCCTACCTGGTTGAGCCGCATAGAGAGAAAAAAAATAAAAAACAAGGAGGCGTAAAAGTTGTAGATACCCACAGTGGGTTGCAGTTTGCTGCAGGAGGGGCTCTATGGCCCTAGTTGGCATGTGCTGTAATAGGCTATGGCTTAAATGAAAGGGCGCCATAACGATGGTGGTGTACCTGATCTTTAAATAGCGCTCGCGCCGGAGAGGAAGTAGGGGGCGGGGTTTCGCTGACGTTGTTCCTGTTGGTCTGTCTCTAATGTGAGTGATGGGATGAACAAAGATGGCGGGCGCTACTGAATGTAGCTAGGGCGCATGCGCTTGTTTCAACGGCACAAGCGCAGAGTGACCAGAGAGGATAGATCATTGCGAATTCAACTTAGAGCTGGGTTCCTAATGGTTACAGTGGCGTTGCTATGGCTGGTGTCACCCAGTGCGGTAGAAAATGGTGTCACCCCTCCCCCCCCCCCCCCCCCCCCCCGAAGCCATAATAAAGAGATAAAGAGAAAAAAAAAGAAGTCACTAAGTCAGCTCCAATCAGATATCTGCATAGACCCAGAGTCTTGGTCTATGTGCAGATATCTGATTGGAGCTGACTTCTTATTTTCTCTTTTGCACATAAACGTTTAAACTATATTCCTTAGTAAAAATGACCAGTCCACACCATGTGGGTCTATATTTATGAGGGCCCCCCTGAGCACAGATTATTAAATGTGGCCGGTGGCCCCAGCCCACAATTCAACCCAACCCCTTTATGTCTCCTGGCCTGGGGCCGTCTCTATAATAATCCACAGTAATTTATGAATGGGGTTAGGTTATTAACTTATTATTATTGGGGTATTATTAAAATAATTTGGTCTATAAAGTCAGAGCCGCTCTACCTACCTCCTCCTCCCGGAGACTCCTGCAGGGCAGCTGCCGCGGCGCCCCACCGCTCACCAGGCTGCAGTGAATCACACCCCCATCCCCCTTTACCACATGACGGTGCGACCAATACAACCATTATGAACTCAGACCTAAGTTGTAATCGCAATGCGATTAATACAGGTTATATTAATCGCATTGCGAATTCAACACAGAGCTGGGTTCCTAATGGTTGTATTGCTAGAATATAACGAAGATTGAGAATATAGTGCTATATTCGTTATATTCGTCAATTCTAGCAATACAACCATTAGGAACTCAGATCTAAGTTGTAATCACAATGCGATTAATGCAGGTTATATTAATCGCTTTGCGAATTCAACTTACCACACTCTGCGTCAACTATGTAATTTTCCATGGGAGTTTTGCCATGGATCCCCCTCCGGCATGCCACAGTCCAGGTGTTAGTCCCCTTGAAACAACTTTTCCATCACTATTGTGGCCAGAAAGAGTCCCTGTGGGTTTTAAAATTCGCCTGCCCATTCGCGAACATTTGTGGAAATTCGCGTTCGCCGTTCGCGAACGGAAAATTTTATGTTTGCGACATCACTACTCATCACCTGACGATGATGGACGCAGCCGAAAATACAATTTGCAAGACTCTCTAAAACGGATAAAGTCATCCGTACCCCCTGCAAATCGATCAGGAAGAGCCACTTTAGGCTTCACACAAATTTGACCTGCACCTGATGCCAGAGCATTCTGACACCGTGTGACCGAACCACGTAGCTCCGCAACCTCTAGGGATAGCCCCTGCATGCGGTCAACTAACGCATCAATTGACGCCATCACAAAACCGCTGAGCAATGACAATCAAAGTTTGGCGGGTTATAATGTCATGGCGGACGAGCACTCAGAAACACAGATAAACCAACAACCAGGCTCTAGGCGAGAAGCAGGGGAAGGGTCACCTCCTAGCTAATCCCTGACTTCTCTCCCTGCACTGCTCAGCCCACATTCAGACCGTGGTAGTAGGAATGATGTGTCCCCGTGCCTGGGCTAAAACACCCCAGATTCCCTGAGATGGTGAAAAGGGGAAATAGGAGCAACCTACTCGCACAGAATCTGGATGGGAGAGATGACACAAACACAACCTAGACAGCAAACAACAAAAACTGAAACCACACTTATCTTTTCTGAGCTGGAACAGACAACCTTCCTTCCTTGCTTGCTTCCAAGGCCAGACTGATTTCTATAACCCGCCCAGAGCACTGGAATTGAGAGCTATTTAAACTAATTACCCCACCCAGTGCACCTGACGGGAGGCGGATCCAGCACGACTCCAAAACACTAAACACGTGCTGCTATTCTGGCCGTCCTCCGCACAGAGCAGGGCATGACATAACCCTTGCTTTCTAACCGGGAAAAAATAATTAAAATGGAAAATCTGCCCAAAAAGTCAAATTTTGAAATTGTATCTCTATTTTCCATGAATTCTTGTGGAACACCTAAAGGGTTAACAAATTTTGTAAAATCAGTTTTGAATACCTTGAGGGGTGTAGTTTATAGAATCTTTTTGGGTGGTTTCTATTATGTAAGCCTCGCAAAGTGACTTCAGACCTGAACTGGTCCCTAAAAATTGAGTTTTTGAAAATTTCAGAAAAATTTCAAGATTTGCTTCTAAACTTCTAAGCCTTGTAACATCCCCAAACAATAAAATATCATTCCCAAAATGATCCAAAAATGAAGTAAACATATGGGGAATGTAAAGTAATAACTATATTTGGAGGTATTACTATGTATTATAGAAGTAGAGAAATTAAAACTTGGAAATTTGCAATTTTTTACAAATTTTGGGTAAATTTAGTATTTTTTATAAATAAAAATGATTTTTTTTTAACTTCATTTTACCAGTGTCATGAAGTACAATAGGTGACGAAAAAACAATCTCAGAATGGCCTGGATAAGTCAAAGAGTTTTAAAGTTATCAGCACTTAAAGTGACACTGGTCATATTTGCAAAAAATGTCCAAGTCCTAAAGGTGAAATAGGGCTGAGTCCTTAAGGGGTTAACACTCCGCACCCCGCTACTGTCTTTTATGGGCTAATATCATGTCATGTTGTGTGTTTATTGCAGGTCTTATATAATGTGCATTGCTATTCCTATGAAACTGTTATTGTTCATATAATTTACCTGGTTCACCAGAAGGTGGCAGCAAGCACGGCAGAGCTACATTTACAGAGAATGGAACCCTTCTTTCCATTCTAATTCTCCCTCTAAGGAAGGGGACTAGTTAGTTAGAAATCAGTCTAGTGTTACCCCCTGCTAAGGGAGGTTGTGCAGTGTGCACGTCCCTGCTGGATGTGCCCTGTTTAGGTTAGCTAGAACACCTTCAGCCCTGCTAGATGTGGAGCCCACAGCTTGGAGCCTCTGAAGCCAGGAGGAAAAGTTCCCTGGACTAATCTAAAGTCAGACTACTAAGAGAAGTTGCAGCATACAGCAAGAGCTAAGCTATACAGGGAGTGCAGAATTATTAGGCAAGTTGTATTTTTGAGGATTAATTTTATTATTGAACAACAACCATGTTCTCAATGAACCCAAAAAACTCATTAATATCAAAGCTGAATATTTTTGGAAGTAGTTTTTAGTTTGTTTTTAGTTTTAGCTATTTTAGGGGGATATCTGTGTGTGCAGGTGACTATTACTGTACATAATTGTTAGGCAACTTAACAAAAAACAAATATATACCCATTTCAATTATTTATTTTTACCAGTGAAACCAATATAACATCTCAACATTCACAAATATACATTTCTGACATTCAAAAACAAAACAAAAACAAATCAGTGACCAATATAGCCACCTTTCTTTGCAAGGACACTCAAAAGCCTGCCATCCATGGATTCTGTCAGTGTTTTGATCTGTTTACCATCAACATTGCGTGCAGCAGCAACCACAGCCTCCCAGACACTGTTCAGAGAGGTGTACTGTTTTCCCTCCTTGTAAATCTCACATTTGATGATGGACCACAGGTTCTCAATGGGGTTCAGATCAGGTGAACAAGGAGGCCATGTCATTAGATTTTCTTCTTTTATACCCTTTCTTGCCAGCCACGTTGTGGAGTACTTGGACGCGTGTGATGGAGCATTGTCCTGCATGAAAATCATGTTTTTCTTACCTTGCAGACTTCTTCCTGTACCACTGCTTGAAGAAGGTGTCTTCCAGAAACTGGCAGTAGGACTGGGAGTTGAGCTTGACTCCATCCTCAACCCAAAAAGGCCCCACAAGCTCATCTTTGATGATACCAGCCCAAACCAGTACTCCACCTCCACCTTGCTGGCGTCTGAGTCGGACTGGAGCTCTCTGCCCTTTACCAATCCAGCCATCTGGCCCATCAAGACTCACTCTCATTTCATCAGTCCATAAAACCTTAGAAAAATCAGTCTTGAGATATTTCTTGGCCCAGTCTTGACGTTTCAGCTTGTGTGTCTTGTTCAGTGGTGGTCGTCTTTCAGCCTTTCTTACCTTGGCCATGTCTCTGAGTATTGCACACCTTGTGCTTTTGGGCACTCCAGTGATGTTGCAGCTCTGAAATATGGCCAAACTGGTGGCAAGTGGCATCTTGGCAGCTGCACGCTTGACTTTTCTCAGTTCATGGGCAGTTATTTTGCGCCTTGGTTTTTCCACACGCTTCTTGCGACCCTGTTGACTATTTTGAATGAAACGATTGATTGTTCGATGATCACGCTTCAGAAGCTTTGCAATTTTAACCCCTTAAGGACACAGGGCGTACAGGTACGCCCTTGTGCCCTGGTACTTAAGGACACAGGGCGTACATGTACGCCCTGTGCATTTTCGATCACTGCCGTGCGGCTGGCAGTGATCGGAACCCGGTGCCTGCTCAAATCATTGAGCAGGCACCTAGGCTAAATGCGCGGGGGGGTCCCGTGACCCCCCCATTTCAGCGATCGCGGCAAACCGCAGGTCAATTCAGACCTGCGGTTTGCTGCGATTTCTGCAGTTTATGATCCCCGCGGTCCCTGACCGCGGGGATCAGAAACTTTAGGATTCAAAATGTTGTCCAGTATCCCTCCCCCCTGCACCCCTGAGTTATTTGAGCACGGTGGGAGGTGCAGGGGGAGGGTTGCGGGCGGTGCGGGCGGTGCGGGAGGCGGGCGGTGCGGTAGGCGGGATCGCGATCCCCCGCCCGCCTCCCATTGCGTAATCGTTGGCGTCTAGTGGGTATACCAGGGTGCCAGCACATTGCTGGCACCCTGGTATAAACGGCTGACATCGGTGATGCGATGTCAGCCGTTTAACCCTTTCCATACAGCGGTCCGTACGGACCGCTGTATGGAAAAGGTTAACAGCTCAGGGAGCTCCCTCCCTCTCCCATCGGGGGTCTGCTGTGCCTTTGCAGTCCCCCGAATGGAGAGGGAGAGAGCTTCCAGGCAGCCCCCCAAGCCCCGTCCTTACCCATCCCCGTCTGCGCAGTTCTGAACACTACTGAGCAGACGGGGAAGGTTCCCATGGCAACAGGACGCCTTCTCAGGCGTCCTGCTGTCCATGGTTCTGAACAGATCTGTGCTGAAAGCATAGATCTGTTCAGACAAAGTGTAAGTAAAATACAGTACAGTACAATAACTGTACTGTATTATGCAGACATCAGACCCACTGGATCTTCAAGAACCAAGTGGGTCTGGTCAAAAAAAAAAGTGAAAAAAGTGAAAATAAAGTAAAAATCAAAAAACACATTTATCACTGATTAAAAATGAAAAAAATAAAATTCCCTACACATGTTTGGTATCGCCGCGTCCGTAACGACCTGATCTATAAAACGGTAATGTTACTTTACCCGAACGATGAACGCCATAAAAAAAAAAATTAAAAACTATGATGAAATTGGAATTTTGCCCACCTTACTTCCCAAAAAAGGTAATAAAAGTGATCAAAAAAGTCGCATCTACGCCAAAATTGTAACATTCAAACCGTTATCTCATCCCGCAAAAATCATACCCTACCCCATTTTTTGTCATCTTCCGTCACAAAAAGTGTAATAGCAAGCAATCAAAAAGTCATGTGCACCCCAAAATAGTGCCAATCAAACCGTCATCTCATCCCACAAAAAATGAGACCCTACTTAAGATAATCGCCCAAAAATTGAAAAAACTATGGCTCTTAGACTATGGAGACACTAAAACATTTTTTTTGTTTTAAAAATGAAATTATTGTGTAAAACGTACATAAATAAAAAAAATTGTATACATATTGGGTATCACCGCGTCCGTGACAACCTGCTCTATAAAATTACCACATGATCTAACCTGTCAGATGAATGGTGTAAATAACAAAAAAAAAAACGGTGCCAAAAAAGCTATTTCTTGTTACCTTGCCGCACAAAAAGTGTAATATAGAGCAACCAAAAATCATATGTACCCTAAACTTGTACCAACAAAACTGCCACCCTATCCCGTAGTTTCTAAAACGGGGTCACTTTTTGGGAGTTTCTACTCTAGGGGTGCATCAAGGGGGCTTCAAATGGGACATGGTGTCAAAAAAACCAGTCCAGCAAAATCTGCCTTCCAAAAACCGTATGGCATTCCTTTCCTTCTGCTCCCTGCCGTGTGACCGTACAGCGGTTTACGACCACATATGGGGTGTTTCTGTAAACTACAGAATCAGGGCCATAAATAATGAGTTTTGTTTGGCTGTTAACCCTTGCTTTGTAACTGGAAAAAAAAATATTAAAATGGAAAATCTGTCAAAAAAGTGAAATTTTGAAATTGTATCTCTATTTTCCATTAAATCTTGTGCAACACCTAAAGGGTTAACAAAGTTTGTAAAATCTGTTTTGTATACCTTGAGGGGTGTAGTTTCTTAGATGGGGTAACTTTTATGGAGTTTCTACTCTAGGGGTGCATCAGGGGGGCTTCAAATGGGACATGGTGTCAAAAAACCAGTCCAGCAAAACATGCCTTCCAAAAACCAAACGGCGCACCTTTCACTCTACACCCCGCTGTGTGGCCGTACAGTAGTTTACGGCCACATATGGGGTGTTTCTGTAAACGGCAGAGTCAGGGCAATAAAGATACAGTCTTGTTTGGCTGTTAACCCTTGCTTTGTTAGTGGAAAAAATGGGTTAAAATGGAAAATTAGGCAATAAAATGAAATTCTCAAATTTCATCCCCATTTGCCAATAACTCTTGTGCAACACCTAAAGGGTTAACAAAGTTTGTAAAATCAGTTTTGAATACCTTGAGGGGTGTAGTTTCTTAGATGGGGTCACTTTTATGGAGTTTCTACTCTAGGGGTGCATCAGGAGGCTTCAAATGGGACATGGTGTCAAAAAAACAGTCTAGCAAAACCTGCCTTCCAAAAACCAAACGGCACACCTTTCACTCTATGCCCCGCTGTGTGGCCGTACAGTAGTTTACGGCCACATATGTGGTGTTTCTGTAAACGGCAGAGTCAGGGCAATAAAGATACAGTCTTGTTTGGCTGTTAACCCTTGCTTTGTTAGTGGAAAAAATGGGTTAAAATGGAAAATTAGGCAATAAAATGAAATTCTCAAATTTCATCCCCATTTGCCAATAACTCTTGTGCAACACCTAAAGGGTTAACAAAGTTTGTAAAATCAGTTTTGAATACCTTGAGGGGTGTAGTTTATAGAATGGGGTCATTTTTGGGTGGTTTCTATTATGTAAGCCTTGCAAAGTGACTTCAGAGCTGTAGTGGTCCCTAAAAATTGGGTTTTTGTAAATTTCTGAAAAATTTCAAGATTTGCTTCTAAACTTCTAAGCCTTGTAACATCCCCAAAAAATAAAATATCATTCCCAAAATAATTCAAACATGAAGTAGACATATGGGGAATGTAAAGTCATCACAATTTTTAGGGGTATTACTATGTATTACAGAAGTAGAGAAACTGAAACTTTGAAATTGGCTAATTTTTCCCAATTTTTGGTAAATTTGAAATTTTTTTATGCAAAAAAATTATTATTTTTTTACCTTTTTTTTACCAGTGTCATGAAGTACAATATGTGACGAAAAAACAATCTCAGAATGGCCTGGATAAGTCAAAGCGTTTTAAAGTTATCATCACTTAAAGTGACACTGGTCAGATTTGCAAAAAATGGCCTGGTCCTAAGGTGTAAAAAGGCTGTGTCCCTAAGGGGTTAAGAGTGCTGCATCCCTCTGCAAGATATCTCACTATTTTTGACTTTTCTGAGCCTGTCAAGTCCTTCTTTTGACCCATTTTGCCAAAGGAAAGGAAGTTGCCTAATAATTATGCACACCT
The DNA here is from genome assembly GCF_014858855.1 of Bufo gargarizans. Taxonomy (NCBI): domain Eukaryota; kingdom Metazoa; phylum Chordata; class Amphibia; order Anura; family Bufonidae; genus Bufo; species Bufo gargarizans. Next base: position 517,009,103 of record NC_058083.1, read on the forward strand.
GATATAGGGTGTTAATGTCATTAGACCACACCCCTTCTCATTACAGAGATGCACATCACCTAATATGCTTAATTGGTAGTAGGCTTTCGAGCCTATACAGCTTGGAGTAAGACAACATGCATAAAGAGGATGATGTGGTCAAAATACTCATTTGCCTAATAATTCTGCACGTAGTGTATAGCCAACCTGTCAGTACAGCAAAGCCAGAGAGCAACAGATGTGTTCGCTTGCCAGAGTTTTTATTGCTAAAGCCTGCTGGGAACCAAGATAAAGCCTGAAACTGTTTGGAGAATGTTTATGCAAAGTAAAGCTGCTTTTCAACTTCATCACAAGGCCTGGACTAAATTTATCTCTCCATCCCCTTCATCAACAACCTCCCTTTCATTGCTTCAGAGCCAACGCCTGGGGTCCAGTGTATTCAGGTAGGAGCACCGTGACACGTGCACCTTCATTAAAGACGGCAGCTTGGATCCATTTACACCCCCTTGGGCACCTTATTTTTATGAATGACAGGTTAGTAATAGCGTATTTTTAGCAAAATGAGCCTACAGATTACATTTATAAGACCACATTAGGAATAGTGAAGGCACCCTGAACATAACCATATTTTTATCTTAAAGGGGTGAAACCTGGTGACAGAATCCCTTTAAAGGAACTTTTATGCTACTCTATACCACTCTGGCATTCCTATACCTGGGTACCATCCACTATATCACTAAAAGGTGCCCTGTGTCCTTGTTGCTTCATTGCAACTGGCGTCACACAACAAATACTATCCTTCTCTTAAAGGGCCTGGGGAAGGTGCCCGCTGCAGATAACACTGCTGCTGGTAGTGCTGTCCCATCCTCTCTTTGCGGGGTGCCAGGTGGCCCTGTTGCGGGTATGGAAGAGGCCGAGACCGCAGCAAAAGAGGGAGCAGATATTTTAGATGGCTGGTCATGCAGGTGGTGCTCAGGTTTAGAACATTTATGCCTCGCTTCAGACTCTGACTGCACAGCATGTAAACCACCCGTGTCTTGTCGTCAGCACATTGCCTGAAGAACTGCCACACCAGGGAACTCCTTTTGAGCTGGCTATGGTGTGCTCAGTCCCTCGATGCAGTGGGCAGTAGGAGGCATACTGGCTAGGGGCTAGCTGCGTGACACTGCCTCTTCCTCCGAACATATCACTCGGATGACCTTGATTCCATGTGGGGTCTAGGACCTCATCTTCCTCCACATCATCTTCCACCCACTCCTCACTCCTGCAACTCCTTGCTGGTCTGCACACTGCAGAAAGTCGCAGGAGTTGACACCTGCCACGTCCTCATCCACAAACATAAATGGTTGGGGCATCAGTGCACTCATTCTCTTCATCTTCTGAGTCAGGGCTAGGTGGATGGCCCACGGAACTCTCGCCAGCAGAGTCATCAAAAAGCATAAGTGCCTGATGCATGACTTGGGGCTCAGACTGCTTGGCTGATTTGCAATGGGTGAGGAGGAAGACAGATGCCCATGCGCCGCCGGTGCCAACTCTGCGCTTTCAGCAGGGGACTGGATAGAAGAAAATGTGCAGTAACTGGAGGCACTGTCAGTCATCCAATCTAATACCGCCACTACTTGTTCTAGCTTTACCATTCATACAACGGTATTCAGGCCTACAAAATGATGCAGAACGTCCTGTCGACTCCGTGCACCAGAGGAAGGTGTTTCATTTGGGCGCATAGCTGGCACAGATTGACAGAGTCCTCTCCCTGCAGCAGGGGCTCCACCAACACCAGAGCACCACGACCAGGGCCACGTCCCTTATTTGATGCTCTCCTCATTCTTTGAGGTCACCTAGAAAATTGACAGACAAACAAACAATTGTATTTCTGTGTCACGGGTGCAAATGAGGTGCATCTCACCCCATAAAATGGGTTTATGTCACCGACAAAATTAACAGACTGATTAACTATTCTGTTACAGTGTCACGGATGCAAATGAGGTGTTTTGCACCTCCCAAAAAATGCACTGCAGCTTTTCAACAAGCTTTATTCTTCACCTGAACACTGACTTTTGCGGCAAAGTTCGGGTTCGGGACAATGTCTGGGTTCGATCATCCCTAGTCCTGATGTAAAGGTGAGCTAGGAAAACTGTATTTGTCTATTCAAACTAAAGAAGGTGATTAGCATGTTTATGATCATGCTTGATTCTTGGTGTTGGATAGGTGAAGCTCACTTTTGATTTTATAGCCCATGTGGCTCCTCGGAAAGACAAATGGAGATTGGTACTAAAATTGGAGTGGATTAATGAAAGGCCCAAGCAATAAATTATTTCCGCATGAAGTGGTCATGATAAGAAACTTTTGTCCAATTAGAAGTTGTTGTAGGTGTAAGGGTTAGCGTTAAAGCTAGCAGTTTTCCGGTATTGAATTCTGTCATAGGGGCTCAGTACCGGAACAAAACGCTTCAGTTTTGTCCCCATTCGCTGTCAATGGGGACAAAACTGAACTGAACGGAATGCTCCAAAATGCATTCCGTTCTGTTCCCAGACCCAAACTGGAAGCAAGCGCCTCTGCCAGGAAAACCCCCCTTGGGATGGGGGTGCTGAGCTAATCACTGTTCACATGCATGACAAAAGAACTACCTAGACATCATGGAACCAGGAGTTCATAAGAAATTATGTACTAACCGCACATCTCAGAAAGAAACCGTTTATGTCTCTGCGACCCTGGGACCGATACGGACGTTCTCCCGGTCTTCGTTTGCGTGTGGGACACAGGGAAGGAGAGATAGGGGGAACTTTTAATTGGAATCAAATATCCCTGACGTGTTTGGTCTCCACAAGCTCTAATGGTCCAGGCGGATCCGTTGGTACCAGAACCATCTCCCTATGACCTTCCGATGGGGAGCGATGAGGCATAATGGGTTTTGCAGATTTTTGGCTACCAGGGCCAGTGAATTCTCCCAGGGGGAGAGAGGGGTGTGACCGAATATGAGTTAAAATGTCAGTGAAGGGCACAGGCCATGGTCTTTCTCTGAAGGGGTCAGGTCGTGTAACATGTTTGGAGGAACCTTGGAAAACCTGCTTATGTCCGTGCCTCCCGGGGGACTATGGCATTCACCATCACAGCAAAGGGTTACTCCTTTATCTGGTAACTGACTTTCATTTGCTAACTCTGATTGTACCACCATCTGTATTTGCTTATAGGACCATTGTATATATCTGTGTATATATAGTGTTGTGTCTAGTGCGTCCTTAAGGCAATTATCTATATAAATTAATCTTGCGATGTGCTGTATCTCGATCCACGAATCCCACACGTCCGTGTCTCGGCATAACGTTATACGCTACCTGGGTTGGTTTGTGACCCGATAAAACCCCGTTTACGGACCGGGCTTATATCTAACGAGGAACTGCTGGTAGTCTACTGGGCTGGCAGGGCTCTGTTTCACTGGGGAAGTGAAAAGGCTCTCTCAGCTTGTCAGGGTTGTGTCACGCTCAAGGTAGCGTGGCCCACTCCATAACGGGATACTTTGATAACCCGAAGCCGAACTCAAAGCACAAGTTCGCTCAACACTACTCCCTGGTCTTAGCTGCCTTGCTCAGGTCCCCTGCTGCCAATAGCCACTTTGCAGCAAAATACTAGCCAGTGTTGATCTGCTCATCTTGTATCATGTGCCCAATTGTCATCATGCAAGGGCAGCAGGTCACCACTGCGGCCAGCAGTGGGGTCAAATTAGACATTGACAGCGAGACCCGAGTAAGGCAGCGTGTGCGTAGGTATGTTTCCCTATGCAGATCTGCCTGGGAAGTTCTAATGATAGTCTCTGCTGCTTTGCACTGATTCCTCTTGTATTGCACGCTTTGTTGAAAGACCTTCCCAAGTCAAACACGGAGCATTTGGAGTGGTGCATGGGAATCAAACTATGAATTATAAAACATTTTTCTTAGCAAAGCAAAATATAGTGATGAGATGAATGGAATGAGACTCACTCGCTTGGCTCTGTGGTGTAATATTAAAGGATCATTTTCAAAAACAGAAATGGAGTATAGAAAGTTGCAAGGCCCAAGCCTGTGTGACAATACTTTTATCACTCAGACATTTTTTCACCCTTCTCGCTACTAGGGAGTGGCGGGGCTGGAAAATTGGCACATTTAGCCAATTTTAGGTGTAAAAGTTGTCTAAAATTTACTCCAGTCAGGGAGTGGAGTAGAATTTCACTTCAGACGCACACTGCCAGAGTATACGCCTAAGTAATGATGAATTGTATGTTTTGTGATAAATTAGGCACATCCTTTGGCAGTGTAGCGGCTATCAAAGACCAGAGGAAAAAAAGTCTCCCCTCATCATTTGCACACACAGTGACCACCAACTCTTCCTTAACTCCGTAGGTTCTGGGGCCATATCTTAACATGTAAAGAATAAAGAGACATAGGTCCAAAATGCAGATATTTATTAACAAATGGTAACAACATGTTTGACACAGTTATATAAAGACTAAAGGAAATCATGTGACGGATCACCTGATTACAGCGCAGGGTCATTTACTTTGTTTCACGCAGGACCTGAGAGCATGTGCAATACATTTAGTGGACTCTAGAGCTCAGGTCCTGATTTTAAGGCTCATTCAGATGAACGCATGGTTGCCGTGCCCCTGTTGCGGACTTCAAATATTGGTCCTCAAAACATGGGTACCGGCCGTGTGAAGTCCGTATGGCGGTTCGGACCCATTGAGTTAAATGGGTTTGTGATCTGCAAAATACTTTAGAAGATTGGACATGTCCAATCTTTTACCTTGTAGAGGCACAGACCCCAAAGTCCTTGGACGAGCTTCTCAGTGTTTCCATGGGCTTCCAATCTGTGACTCAGCTCCGCAAAAATAGGACATGTCCTATCTTTTGACGTATTTTACGGACTGCAGGCCCATTCAAGTCAATGTGTACCCCAAAAGGAAATCAATGAAAACTACAAGTTTTCCTGCAAAAATCAAGCCTTCATACAGCTCCATGGAAAGAAAAATAAATAAATAAAAGTTGTGTGTCTTGGGATTTGGCGATGCAAAAAACATTTTCTACTTTAAAAAAAAATTGTTTTATTGTGCAACAGTAATAAAACTTAAAAAAAATTCTAAAAATAAAACTTAAAAAAAATATTCTAATAATGAATAAAGTTACGTAATTTGAGCCAAAAAATAAACACTGCAAATTTTATAGTGTAAAAACAGTTTTGATGTTTTTCCCCATCTTTCTCCCAGAAAGAGTTAAAAAAAAGTTAATTGGGAGGTCATGTGTACCCCAAAATGGCACCATAAAAACTACAACTTGTAACGCAAGTTGACAAAATGTAAAAAAATCCCATGGTAGAATTATTTTTTTTCTCTGTAGGCTCTCTGCTATGCAATTATAGATGACATCCTGAACATGACAGTGGCTTTGGCCCTGTGTGAATTCACTGATGTGTGATAAGACTTGACTGAATTCTATTTCATTTTCCACATTCAAAACATAAAAATAATTTCTCCCCGTGTGCATTCTCGGATGTCTAACAAGATCTTCTATATGATTACCACTAGTGTTCAGCGAAGCGAACCATCCAAAGTGGAATTCAGTCAGAATTTTAGGAAAAATTTGATTTTAAATGAAGCCGAATTTCCTTGGGCGTCATGTTTACGAAACATTTTTCCTAAAATAGCGGCTGAAGTTGTCTTAGAAAAAACAATTTACTCATCTAATGCACTTGCTCGCGTAGAGGCAGTCCGCTCCATTCAACTAAAAAAGACCTGTCTAAGGACTTACGCTCAATGTGATGATGTCACCGTGCTCTCCCAGCATGATCATGTGGTGAAGTCATCACGCTAAGTGCAGGTCCTTCAGCAGGTCTTTTTCAATCAAGAGAGGAGCAGACAGCCCCTGTGTGAGCAAATGGATGAGGTGAGTGATTTTTTAACCCAAAAGGCCATATTGCAGTAGCGTATTATCGTGTTTAATGGCCGTTAGATGGGTGCACTTCGATCTAAGGGGCCATTAAAAATGGGCCCATTGATTGATAGGCTGAATTGCTTCTTTCCTGTGTGAATTTTCTGATGTTTAACAAGATCGGATTTCTGCGCAAAAGATTTCCCACACTGTAAACAAGAAAATGGCTTCTCCCCTGTGTGAATTCTCTGATGTGCAACTAGATTTGATTTATTTATGAAAGATTTCCCACATTCTAAACAAGAAAATGGCTTCTCTCCTGTGTGAGTTCTCTCATGTATAACAAGGCTTGATTTATCAGTAAAAGATTTCCCACATTCTAAACAAGAAAATGGCTTCGCCCCTGTGTGAATTCTCTGATGGTTAAGAAGATGTGATTTCTGCTGAAAACATTTCCCACATTCTGAACATGAAAATGGCTTCTCCCCTGTGTGAGTTCTCTGATGTATAACTAGATTTGATTTATATATGAAATATTTCCCACATTCTAAACAAGAAAATGGCTTCTCCCCTGTGTGAGTTCTCTGATGTTTAACAAAAGTTGATTTATCAATAAAACATTTCCCACATTCTAAACAAGAAAATGGCTTCACTCCTGTGTGAGTTCTCTCATGTATAACAAGACATGATTTCTGTGTGTAAGATTTCCCACATTCTAAACAAGAAAATGGCTTCTCCCCTGTGTGAATTCGCTGATGGTTAAAAAGATGTGATTTCTGCTGAAAACATTTCCCACATTCTGAACATGAAAATGTATTAGTCCTTGAGTGAGTTCTCTCATGTATAACAAGACATGATTTCTGTGTGTAAGATTTTCCACATTCTAAACAAGAAAATGGCTTCTCCCCTGTGTGAATTCGCTGATGGTTACGAAGATGTGATTTATCAATAAAACATTTTCCACATTCTGAACATGGAAATGGCTTCTCCCCTGTGTGAGTTCTCTGATGTCTAATAAGATCTGATTTAGATTTAAAACATTTCCCACATTCTAAGCATGAAAGAGCATTCTCCCCTGTTTGACTTCTTTGATGATGAACACTTCTTCTGTGGCTTTTATTTTGCTTAACAGTCTGTGATGTATCAGAAGATTGAAATCCATCCAAAGGATCAGATAATAGATCTTTGCTGTGAAAGGCTGAGGATACATCCGAGATAGTGGCATGCTCTTCATGTGTATCTTCTGTAAAACCACAATGATCTGTTCTAAAATCTGAGAACATCACATGTTTTTCTGAGCTCCTGGTACAGTAATCTGCCAAGAATAAATCTGAGTTTTATAATTTTTAAATAATAGAACCTCAAAATTATATTGCAATTTTATAACATTTCTATATAAAAAATGGATGCAGTCCTCTGATGAGGTCCTCTACTAAACAAAAATAAATAAAACCAAAACAGGGGGCCAAAAAATGAACAAACATTACAAAATTGCATAATCCAGGAGTCCAGAGATTGATGAAGCTGTCATGTCCACATTCAAGTAATTTGTTTAATTAACATTCTTCCTTACAACGTGTGTTATCGGGGTTCTAGACATAAATCCTCCACTCCTACACTGGTGGTGTCCTGGGTTTGACACCCAATTAGGAAAAAGGAAATTGTGTATTGCATATTGCAGCCACCTATAGACTGCATCCAGTACTAATTCTTCTCTGAATGTTTCATTGCACGAAAACTTAACTTTTATTATTCCAGTGAAAATGGTTTATAACTATGAAAATAAAGGGCGCCCATTATTAAAAATCCATTAAAAGGAACCTGTCACCAGAAGTGACCTATGGCGCTCTTTACATGTCACCATTGTACAAGCTGCCAACTTCAGGTTGTTTGTAGGAAAGACCCACTTTTAAACTGTACCTGATGTCAAACATGAGTCACTGGGGCGTACCGCTGGATGAGTCATCTCTATCCTGCCCAGGTTGCAGACCTCCGCTGGCTTCCTGATGTCAACTCCTGGCAGTGAGAAATCTCACGCAGACAAGGGAGACCTCATTCCAGCACCAGGATCCTGACATGTGAAGCGCGCAGATATGTATACACCCCGGCTTTAAGCACTAACTGTGTTTGCCCAGGAGATGCTGGGACCACAGTCAGCAGATGTCAAGATCCCTGCCAATGTCTTCTGCTGTGCGAGATTTCACATTGCCAGGAGCCGACATCAAGAAGCCAGCAGAGCTCTGTGAGACTAAGTTGGGCAGGATAGAGGAGATGACGCTGTGTCTCGCCTCATACAGCGGTACGCCCCAGTGACTACCTGAGCTATGTTTGATGACATCAGGTACATTTTAAAAATACATTTTTCCTACAAACAACCCGATTGTCAAATTTAACAAAACCTGTTTCTGAAAGCTGGCAGCTTGATACAGTGGGGACATGTAAATAGGTCAATAACACACTCCAAAAGACATACTGATACTGTTCATTGGTGGCCCTTTTTTTTTTAGCTCTTTTTATTTCGGCTCTACCATAAAGCTTCTCCCATTTCCAAAAATTCAGAAGTGTCAATAGAGCGTCTAAGTCAGGAGTGCTACAACCTGCAGCCAACAGAGCCATGGTTTGCGGGCCCCGTCCTGCTGGGAAGAAACACAGCTGATTGTGTGATTTCTGCCGGAAGCGCTGCACAATTGCAGGATTACAGCTCCCGCTCCCACACTGTAGCAGGAGCAGGACGGCTCCCCGACTGTCAGAGACAGCGGGGGAGCCGAAGAGAAGGTAGAAGCAGTGTATCAGCGATTCTGCCTTCTCCTTACACAGGTGAGCGGCGTGCTGTGCAGTTTAGACCCGGGTGTCAGGGGCAGAGGAGTGCAGAGCCTCACCAGCTCTGCCCTGTACAAAGCCTCGCTCCTCTGAAGTCCTAAGCTGAGTTGCGGTTACGCTGCACTGCTCTGTCGCTGGAAGATAATGATGGCCTGGATGTAATGCCACAGTTTGGCCACTGGATGTAGCACCAGTGATGCTCAGCTTCATGCAGGGAGCTCAGTGGATAAATTTCCAGCCCCCTTGTAGTGATAAGCAGTGACATATCCAGTATGTCACCCAATTTGAAGGACAGTAGGCATCCCTCATAAGCACCTGATAATGGCATATTGGGCAGAGTGCAGTGCATACCGCGTGTTAAGGCACTAATCTCTCAGCTGAGGATGAGTGAGCACTATGTCTTGCTGCAGCAGGTGAAGAGCACTTGCTCCTTCAACCAGGTAACATAACCAGAAGAGTGTTTCCTGCAGAATGTGGAACAGTCATGCTGGGATGTCATGTGTATCCTCTGCCAGGGGTGCGCTAGAAGAGGGATGCAGCAGCATGAAGACTAGCAAAGGTGCACGAGAGTCATAGATGACAAAGTGGTGCACGAGTGTCGGAAGTGGAGCACTGTCCTATGCCAGGGATGTGCTGAAGCCTGAGCCACAGACCAGGGTCGGGAGCACAGACTGCAGACCAGTTGTGGAGCAAGGTCCCTGATTAGGATTAAGTGAGGCAGTCACCATGGTAATGATGATCAGGAGACAAATCACCAGAGCAGAGTTTGTCTGAGCATGGACAGCTGAAGTGTTGCAGCAGAGCAAGTGAGAAGTGGAATTGGTAAGAGATGTCCAAATTGCCTGCACGATACCAGGCAAGAAAAAGGGTGCTGCATAGCTGTCTATTGGAAAAAAATATACTGTACAAAAAAATACAAATAAAAAGGAAAATAAAAGTGCAAAAAAACAACAACAAAAAACAAGTCAGTGTCCCACAGAGGCCTTTTAACCTCTTCCGAACATAGGGTGTACATTAAGGACACAGGGCGTACCTGTACATCCTATGTATTTCCGATCACCGCCGCACGGCGGGCGGTGATCGGAACCCGGTGCCTGCTCAAATCATTCAGCAGGCACCTGGGGACAATGCGCCGGGGGGTCCTGTGACCCGTATCGGCGATCGCTGCAAACCGCAGGTCAATTCAGACCTGCGGTTTGCAGCGCTTTCGGGAGGTTTCTGATCATAAAATTCAAAATGCTGTTATTTTATGTTTAACCCGCCCCGCTGCAGCCCTCTAGGTTATGTGCCGGCGGGCGCAGCGGGGGGCTTGTGCGGGAGGGCCGCGATCATCAGAGCGGTGCTGGGGGGTGGCAGGGCAGGCACACGATCATCCGCCCGCCCCCTCTCTCAGGATGGCCGAGCGGTTTGCAGAGTGTCAGCACATTGTTGACACTCTGCTTGAAACGCCTGACATCTGTGCTGGCACCGATGTCAGGCGTTTAACCCCTTCCATGCCGCGGTCCGTAGGGACCGCTGTATGGAAGAGGTTAACAGGGAGGGAGCTCCCTCCCTCTCCCATCGGGGGCTGACCCCCCTCCCTCTCCATCACCCACTGTTGTGGAAGCGAGTGATGGTTACCATGGCAACTGGACGCCTTCACAGACGACCGGCTGTCCATGGTGCTGATCAGACTTCTGCAAAAATGTTGCAAATTTTTGGTAAATTTGGTATTTTTTTATAATTAAAAATGAATTTGTTTGACTCCATTTTACCATTGTCATGAAGTACAATATGTGATGAAAAAACAATCTCAGAATGGCCTGGGTAAGTCAAAGCGTTTTAAAGTTATCACCACATAAAGTGACACTAGTCAGATTTGCAAAAAATGGCCTGGTCCTTAAAGGGGTTGTCCAGGTTCAGAGCTGAACCTGGACATCCCTCCATTTTCACCCCGGCAGCCCCCCTGACATGAGCATCGGAGCAGTTCATGCTCCGATGCTCTCCTTTGCCCTGCGCTAAATCGCGCAGGGCAAAGGCATTTTTCTGAGTTCCGGTGACATACCGGGCTCTCTATGGGGCTGACAGGCAGCCCGGTGACGTCACCGGCACTGATGGGCGGGATTTGGCTCTGCCCTAGCCAGTAAAACGGCTAGGGCAGAGCTAAAGCCCGCCCCTCAGAGCCGGTGACGTCACCGAACACACTGCTGGGCGGAAGTTACCGCCCGGCAGTGTGTTATTGAAAACACAAGAGCCTGTGCCCTGCGCGATCTAGCGCAGGGCACGGGAGCGCATCGGAGCATGAGATGCTCCGATGCCAGGCTCAGGAGGGCTGCCGGGGTGAAAATAAGGGTATGTCCGGGTTCAGCTCTGAACCCGGACAACCCCTTTAAGGTGAAATATGTCCTTAAGGAGTTAAAGACCTCTTGGGGGACATGCAGTGCTGCAAAAATATATATAAAAAATAAAAATAAAGAAAAAAGTTTAGCAAAAAGATATAAAATACAATTTAAAAAAAAATTATAAAAAAGGAAAAGTGCTAAATAAAATTGTCATATTGTGTGGCAAAAATATATTTTAAAATTGAATAAAAAGTGATGATGAATAAAAAAAAATTGATACAAAATAAATAAAATACAAAATACAAACCATTACAAATTATCACCCCATTCATGTGAAACTATACATATTGTATAATAAAACGATCCAACACATACAGGGAACTAATTATAATAATTTGCATATTTAAATAATGAGCTATAGTTTAAATAAAAATTACAAAAAAAATTAAATGTACAGTTTCCCCCAAATAAAACTTATAAAATATATTAAAAACCCTATGTTATGTAATAAAAAGCTGTCAAAGTTATTTTGGTAGTCGAAAAAATAACAAAAGGTACAAGTGTTTGAACCACATGTGCTAAATCACAAAAAAGTGACTGGTCATTAAGGCCTTTTCAGGCCTAGTTATTAAAGGGTTAACCAATCAGTGCTTTCCCGGCTAGTAAGGCCTCATACACATGACCGTACCGTGACAGCACATGGAGTTCTATCCGCATCCTTTGCGGCCCCGTTGAAGTGAATAGGTCCACATCCAAGCCGCAAAAAAAACAAAAAAAGCGTCTCATATGCGGACTAAAACAATGGCCGTGTGCGTAAGCCTTCATGGAAAGTGCTTACTGGTTAGTGCAGGGCACCTACAGTATATCAGGGGTGCAGAAGGTGGTAAGAACCAGTGAGCGCCGTCCTCTGCAGTGAAGTAAAGCGCTCATTTGTGAATAGGAGGCAGGAAGGAAATGTCGCCACTTAAGGAGTTTCCTAGTTAAAATGATTTTTAACCTGTTCCTGCGGCATGGCCCGTGATACAGAAAATTCCTACTTTCCTGCTCCATGCTGGTCTCGCCGTCTCCATCTTCCGGGCCCGGAGCACCTCTCCAGCAAATGACTGGCTTCAGCAGTGAAACGCTGCTTGTGGCCACATCACCACTGAGGCCAGTCATTGGCTGGAGCGGTACAAGTGACTGTGCCCATATCCAACCGGATGTAAACAGCGCCAGAACCAGAAGATGGAGACAGCGGGAGCAGGAAAGTATGAATCTTCTTTCTCAGGCCCACGCTGCAGAAACGTGTTAAAAATATTTTTTTACCTGGAAATCTCTAAGCCCCTGTTACACGGCACGATATTCAGGACAATTACTGGGAACAAGTGTTCATAGGAGCGCTCATTCCTGATATCTGGCCGGTATAATCATGCCGCTGATCAGGCGATAAACAAGGAATCACTCATTAGTGGGCTGATTTGCATGTTTTATCAGGATGAAAGACGTACAATTATCGTCAGCACATCTCACCGTGTAATCAGGAATGTGCTGCCAATAATCGATAGAAGTGAATGAGGTTGTGCACCCCAGCTCTAAGTACTACGGAAAGAGGGTTCATAGAAGTTAGAATGGGTGATAACCCCAACCTCCTGATCAATACTGTGGGACACCTGGTATCGGTAACAATTGTGTGCTAATAAAGGAAAACCTGTCGGAAAGTACAATATGTGACCCCCAAACTGCCACCACTACCTGACTATACAATGAGTCATCAGTAGGCAGTGAAGGAGCAGAATCTGTGAGTCTTCTCTGCTTTATGTAGTGGTTACTACTCACCTGGGTGGTTATCGGTGGGAATGTCCTCTATGATCACCCTCACATATGTATCTTCAGCCTTAATATTGTTCAGATCTTTACCCAGATTTAAAAACTGTGAAACAGAAATTGTAAAAGTCAGCAGACTGATGGAGAAGTCGTGTGGAAGGTTTGATGTGACCAGAAAAGATCATTAATTACAATGACAAAGTGATGAAATGACAGCAGAGTTATCTGCTATGGCAGCGGTCCATGCCTATAGCTCCTCTCCTTCCTGCTGGTGGGCACGCCTGCTGCCTGGTTTACCTGCTCCATAGCTTTAGGGCTCCAGTGGTCCAGTCCCACAGACATCCCTCTCTCCCTTCCCAGTGGTCCCGGCTGCTGGAATAACGCTGTCCTCCCACACAAGCTGAGGCCTGCTTCCTGACGATAATGACCTTCTCTGCCCATAGGTCATGTGTGCACACACTATCTCTGGCTCTTATAGGGCCGGCATGCACGCACTCTGATCTCTACAAGCCATGGAAAGAAGCCTGATCAGTAGGTTCTAGTATGCTAGTTTCATGCAAAGCTTGCCTGTTCTGTGTACAGACTTCTGCCTGACTTCTAGATTGGACCCTTTGCTGCCTAACCTGACCCTTGCCCGATCTCCGTTCTGTGGTTCCCCTGCAACAAAGTCCAGATCCCTGTACAGGGGATAAAATGGGAAGGAAGGGAGTCACTTATATAACTCACTTTGGAGCAGAACCATGTCAAATCTGTTCAAGAGACACCGTGAATCTACATGTGCCATGTTTCATTGTCTGACCCAAAAAATATCTGCAGGTCTCCTGTATATATGCATATAGTTGGTTCCTTATTCCAACCAGCAGTCTCTACAGACCAGAAAACTGTGAGAAGATCCAGACGACATGCAAGGTCTATAGTTAGCTGTAATCCTGCCATCTCTACCTTTCTCATTATACAAGGATAAAACATATAATACTGGTTTATAAAACAAGACTGAACACAAGATCTTCACAGCACTTCTACAGATCATAGGGAACCTTTCATGAGACCTTATTTCCATCTATCTGATGATCATATGGAATGCTTTGATGTTCTTCTGAACCATCCCGTAGAAGAAGAGGACTGGGATATCTCTCATCCTGTAGAATTAGAGGACTGGGAGTTGTTCTCTCTTCTTTAACTGTAGGAAAAACATATGGTGACAATTAATTTCTTACATATAACTAGTGAGAGGATGTGTGTATTTAGTCATGTCTTTTACTTGGTGGCTGGTGATCCTCCATCATGACGTTCTTGTACAGATCTTTGTGTCCTTCTAAATACTCAGACTCCTCCATGGAGAAATAGATGGCGACATCCTGACACCTTATAGGAACCTGACAACACAATGATACAGTCATCACCCAGATCCCTTCATAGTGTTACTGTATAATGTCCCGACATTCCCAGCGATGTCACCTCTCCAGTCAGCAGCTCAATAATCTTGTTGGTGAGCTCTAGGACCTTCTCTCTGTTGACTTTCTCATGTATCGGGATGTGAGGTGTCGGCCTGGATATTGGGTTCAGGATTTCTCCCTGTCCTTTAGATACCGGGGCCTGACAATGTTCACTAGAGGTCTTCTTCACTACTGTGTATTCCTGGTTATGGAGAGACGCAGTAATAAATATCACTCCATACATCTCCAGAGTCCCTCACCTCTCCAGTCATGTCCATCTGTTAGTAACAAAGAAGATGATGTAATATTACATCATAATCTCTCACCTCTCCAGTAAGCCGGAGGAGGATCTCTAGGGTGAGATTTATTATACTCTCTGCCATCTTGTCCCCATCCTTATCCATCCTTGATGGGTGAATCAGGAGAATGATCTTATATAGGAGATATATACGCTGAGCGGATCCTATATTGTAGGAACCTGAATAGAAAGAAAATGAACCGATGTAAAAACAGAAAATCCCATGTAAAATACAATTACTGGAGATAAGAAGAGGAAACACTGGAGGAGATGATAATGTGTATCAAGTCAGTTCCTCCATGTTTCAGGTCAAAGCCTGTCACACCTTCATATTACCACTATAGTCACAGCGGTAATACCAGTATAAGGCTACTTTAACACTAGTATTTTTTGTGGATCCGTCATGGATCTGCAAAAACGCTTCTGTTACAATAATACAACCGCATGAATCCGGTTGTATTATGTCTTCTATAGCCATGACGGATCAGTCACGAACACTGTTGAAAGTCAATGGGGACGGATCTGTTTTCCATTGTGTCAGAGAAAACGTATCTGTCCCCATTGACTTACATGTGTGTCAGGACGGACACATTGCAGACAGAAAAACGCTGCTTGCTGTGTTATTCTGTCTGCGATGGGAGCGCAACCAAACGAAACAGAAAGCATTTTGGTGACTCCCGTTTCGTTCAGTTCAGTTTTGTCCCCATTGACAATGAATGGAGACAAAACTGAAGCGTTTTCATCCTATGACAGGATCTCAATAGCGGAATTGAGAACGCTGGTATGAAAGTAGCCTAAAGCTGTAATCTGGTAGATCACTTCATAGATCTAGAGCTCAGACTGCCCTCGTCCTATCAGTTGGAATCACAAGAATAAAGAGCATCTGTCAGCAGATTGGTACCTGTGACACCGGCTGACCTGGTACATGTGCGCTTGGCAGCTGAAGGCATCTGTGTTAGTCCCATGTTGATATGTGCCCGCACTGCTGAGATAATTATGTTTTATTATATGCAAATGAACCTCCAGGAGTAACGGGGGTGTTGCCTTTTTACCTAGAGGCTCCTCCTTTCTGCACCTGCCACGCCCTTTTCACTTTGATTGACAGGACCAGGCAGTGAAGACGTAATCACACCTGACCCTGTCAATAAAGTGAAATGGGCAACACCTCTGTTGCCCCCAGAGGCTTATTTGCATATATTAACTCTTTCTACCCCAGGTCAGTTTTTACTTTCCTGCCCAGGCCTATTTTTATGTAGAAATAACTTTGGAATAGTTTTACTTATCTAAGCGATTCTGAGATTATTGGTGACACATTGTACTCCATGTTAGCGGAAAAAATGGGTCAATATTATTTTCCTTAACTTATAAAAAAAAATAAAAAAATTACAGAAAATTTCAAAAAATTTACAATTTTCTAAATTAGAATTTCTCTACTTAAAAAAAAAAACTCGTAAAATAGTTATCAGTCAACATTCTCCATATGTCTACTTCATGTTGGCATCATTTTGTAAATGTCGCTTTATTTTTTTAGGACGTTAGAAGATTTTCAAGAAAATTTCCAAAATAGCTTTTTTAAGCACCAATTCAGTTATAAAATGATTCTGAGGGGCTTACATAGTAGAAACCACCCATAAATGACCCCATTTTAGAAACTAAACCCCTCAAATTATTTAAAACTGGTGTTACAAACTTTGCTAATATTAGAGGTGTTCCACAACAGTTTAAAAGAAAATTAAGGTAATTTCAAAATTACATTTTTTTTTGTTAATCCGATTTTTATGCAACACAGCAATGTTGGTCAGATTTCACTAAGACAATTTTAAGATGCCATGTAACATTTAAAGTCCCCCTGACGCACCCCTACTGTAAAAACAAAAGTGACACCAATATGCGACGATACCGCACCTTGCAGCCTCGCCCACCGACACTGTGCAGTCGTGGCCAAAAGTTTTGAGAATGACACAAATATTAGTTTTCACAAAGTTTGCTGCTAAACTGCTTTTAGTTCTTTGTTTCAGTTGTTTCTGTGATGTAGTGAAATATAATTACACGCACTTCATACGTTTCAAAGGCTTTTATCGACAATTACATGACATTTATGCAGAGTCAGTATTTGCAGTGTTGGCCCTTCTTTTTCAGCACCTCTGCAATTCGACTGGGCATGCTCTCAATCAACTTCTGGGCCAATTCCTGACTGATAGCAACCCATTCTTTCATAATCACTTCTTGGAGTTTGTCAGAATTAGTGAGTTTTTGTTTGTCCACCCGCCTCTTGAGGATTGACCACAAGTTCTCAATGGGATTAAGATCTGGGAAGTTTCCAGGCCATGGACCCAAAATGTCAACGTTTTGGTCCCCGAGTCACTTAGTTATCACTTTTGCCTTATGGCACGGTGCTCCATCGTGCTGGAAAATGCATTGTTCTTCACCAAACTGTTGTTGGATTGTTGGAAGAAGTTGCTGTTGGAGGGTGTTTTGGTACCATTCTTTATTCATGGCAGTTTTTTTGGGCAAAATTGTGAGTGAGCCCACTCCCTTGGATGAGAAGCAACCCCACACGTGAATGGTCTCAGGATGCTTTACTGTTGGCATGACACAGGACTGATGGTAGCGCTCACCTTTTCTTCTCCGGACAAGCCTTTTTCCTGATGCCCCAAACAATCGGAAAGAGGCTTCATATGACTTTGCCCCAGTCCTCAGCAGTCCATTCACCATATTTTCTGCAGAAGATCAATCTGTCCCTGATGTTTTTTTTTTAGAGAAGTGGCTTCTTTGCTGCCCTTCTTGACACCAGGCCATCTTCCAAAAGTATTTGCCTCACTGCGCGTGCAGATGCACTCACACCTGCCTGCTGCCATTCCTGAGCAAGCTCTGCACTGGTGGCACTCCGATCCCGCAGCTGAATCCTCTTTAGGAGTCGATCCTGGCGCTTGCTGGACTTTCTTGGATGCCCTGAAGCCTTCTTAACAAGAATTGAACCTCTTTCCTTGAAGTTCTTGATGATCCTATAAATTGTTGATTGAGGTGCAATCTTAGTAGCCACAATATCCTTGCCTGTGAAGCCATTTTTATGCAACGCAATGAAGGCTGCACGTGTTTCTTTGCAGGTCACCATGGTTAACAATGGAAGAACAATGATTTCAAGCATCACCCTCCTTTTAACAGGTCAAGTCTGCCATTTTAACCCAATCAGCCTGACATAATGATCTCCAGCTTTGTGCTCGTCAACATTCTCACCTGAGTTAACAAGACGATTACTGAAATGATCTCAGCAGGTTCTTTAATGACAGCAGTGAAATGCAGTGGAAAGTTTTTTTGGGGATTAAGTTAATTTTCATGGCAAAAAAGGACTATGCAATTCATCTGATCACTCTTCATAACATTCTGGAGTATATGCAAATTGCTATTATAAAAACTTAGGCAGCAACTTTTCCAATTTCCAATATTTATGTCATTCTTTAAACTTTTGGCCACGACTGTACATATATAATTATATAACGGAGAAACCCAGGTTATACCAACATGGTCCATATCACTATATACAAGAAGATATATAACTTATACCAGTTGTACATATATAATTATATACAGCAGATACCCAGATTATACCAGCATAGTACATACTATAACATACAGGAAAATGACGGTATATATATATATATATATATATATATATATATATATATATGCAGTGGCCAGGCTTGAGGTGACCCCAACGCTATGCTGGGCTCCTCCGGACACCGTCAAGGTGTCACCACATGTTGCTGCTCTCCGGAAGGTATGGTAAGGCATGGTGCACTCCAATGGGAAATAAGTCCTAAAGAGTCAGGGTCTGCAGTAAACCAGGGTGCTTATTTATTGGAGGAATTCAGGTACAAAACAATACAGGCGAGGCACTGGGCTAGCTTCTCCAGTCTCCTCCCTGGCAGAAGAAGGGTTTGATGCTAAGAAAAGGCCTGAGCTAGCTGTCTCTCTCTCTCTCTCTCTGAAGACTGGCATCCTGGTCAAGGGCCCACAGTCTGTGGCTCAGCGTCCCCATGTCAGCATCTTCTGGTCACTCATGCAGGCTTGCATGAGTCTCCTCTCCAAGCACTGTTCCCTACCTTAAGCACCCTAGGGGCTCTGACTGCTCTCCTTTATATACAGTTCCTAGCTAGACTGCAACCTTTTAGTGGGAGGGGTGGAGAAACTCAGCACAAACATATACATTGTTTAAACTCCTGTCTGGTATAGACTTACATTAGACCTTCAATGATATTTAATAGCAATGACAGAGCAGGTTTTCCAGACAAAAACAAGTTTTCTGACATAATAACATAGCTAAAACCAGACATTTAAAAGGTCAGGCTGTCTGCTTTTTGGTGGTAAACAAGTTTGGGGGTTTCCCCTCCAAAACATGGTCTTCTTTAACCCCATAAGGACCCTTCCATATTTCACCTTAAGGATCAGGCTATTTTTTGCAAATCTGACATGTGTCACTTTATGTGGTGATAACTTTAAAACGCTTTTACTTATCCAGGCCATTCTGAGATTCATTTTTATTTATAAAACAATTCTAAAATTTGCAATTTTTTTTTATTTCAATAGAAACCACCCAATAATGACCCCATTTTAGAAACTACACCCCTCAAGGTATTCAAAACTGATTTCACAAACCTTGTTAACCCTTTAGGTGTTTCGCAAGAATTAATGGAAAATGGAGATGAAATTTCAGAATTTCACTTTTTTGGCAGATTTTCCATTATAATAAAAACACTTCCGCTAACAAAGCAAGGGTTAACAGCCCAAAAACCCCTCAATCTTTATTATCCCCATTTTTCTAGTTTACAGAAACCTCCCACATGTGGCCGTAAACTGCTGTAAGGGCACACGGCAGGGCACAGAGGGAAAGGAACGCCAAATGGTTTTTGGAAGGCAGAGTTTTCTGGACTGGTTTTCTGACACCATGTCCCATTTGAATCCCCACTGATGCACCCCTAGAGTAGAAAACGCCCAAAAAATGACCCATTTTGAAAAAAAAAAAATCCCTCAAGGTATTCAAAACTGATTTTACAAACTTTGGTAACCCTTTAGGTTGCGGAACGCAAGAGTTAATGGAATATGGAGATTAAATTTCCAAATTTCTGTTTTTCTGCAAATTTTCCATTTTAATCCATTTTTTCGAATAACAAAGCAAGGGTTAACAGCCAAACAAAACTTAATATCTATTGCCATGATTCTGTAGTTTACAGAAACACCCTATATGTGGTCATAAACTGCTGTATGGAGACACGGCATTGTGTAGTAGGAAAGGAACGCCATATGGTTTTTGGAAGGCAGATTTTGCTGGACTGGTTTTTTGACACCATGTCCAATTTGAAGCCCCCCTGATGCACCCCTAGAGTAGAAACTCCAAAAAAGTAACCCAATTTTGAAAACTACGGGATAAGGTGGCAGTTTTGTTGGTACTATTTTAGGGTACATAGGATTTTTGGTTGCTCTATGTGGCAAAACATTGAGAACTGTTGGACTGTATCCGTGACAATCCCTCTATCTATGGGCCCTGGGCGATTTGGCCCTTTAAATACAGAACTTGGGCATATTGCATGTTATTTCCCTGTTTCTGGGCTTAATGTATTGATTTGTACCATGCTGGGTGGGTTTCTATTGTCCCATTGTGTAGTAACTTTTTTTAGTTTAGGAGATAATGGGGGAGACACAGTGATTGATTCAATTATCTCCTAGACAGAGGGGAGGAATATGTGTGGGTTGTAACTACAATGTTATCGGGTAATGTATGATAATGTGTGTGTCCCTCTCCTTCAGGGGAGCATGTAATAAAAAGGGCTGCAAGCTAGCAGCCAGTTAGTTCACCTCCAAGCTATGTGTCGTCTAGTTCTTGGAGGGATGGGATTTATACACGCTACCTGCATTTCATTCTGATGGTTCCTGTCTACCAGCGGAGATACTGCACTTCACCCTGCCTCTCCGCTACAATTGGTGGCAAGCGACGGGATTCGAATCTCACAGCCGAAGACCGTTCAGCTGTTTTATTTGATACGAACGGAAAGGAACCTCATCCGTACAAAGTCATCGTTCGTGAGTATGCGGATTTTATGCGAACAGATGACGAATGGGGACGGATTATACCAGACTGAAAAGAGAAACGCTAAAGGCATTACTGGAAGCCAGAGGAATTATTGCCAGTAACAAAGCGAAAAGAGTCATTATTGCGGAACTCATGGAGGGCGATCAAGCAGCAGTTACACCAGCAGCCACGGAAACATATAGCTCAGCATGGGCCAACGAAATGAGGATAAGGCTGGCATTTTTTCCGTTGCCACATTCCCAGGAATTTCTGGAAAGGACATCAGCTGATATTAATGAATATCTAGTGGCCACCCGACCAAACCTCACTTCACCTGGGGGAGCAAACCCTCCTGCATATCCGGTAATATCAGAAAAACAGAAATTACCGCACCATGCATTTAAAACCTATGTGGAAACCGAGGACATTGATGGGTACCTGCAGGACTTCGAAAGATTATGCCAGCTGCATAAAATCGATCCTGCGGATAAGGTACCTCTATTGGCCGGCAAATTGTCGGGTAGGGCAGCGGAAGCATACCGGACTATGCCAGATGAGGACAGCACAGATTATCAAAAGGTAAAACAAGCCATATTGAGCCGGTATGCCATTACCCCTGAGGCATACCGCCAGCGCTTTCGGGAGCTAAAGAAAGCCGAGAGAGATACCCACATGGAATGGGCACATAGATTGACCCGTGCTGCTAAAGGATGGGTACAAGCAGCACAGGTAACCCAGCTGGAAGAGCTGTTACAATTGTTATTACTGGAGCAATTTTTTCAAGGACTGTCTGACGAATTACAAAACTGGTTACGGGATCGCAAACCCAATACCGTACATGTGGCAGCTACTATGGCAGACGAGTACCAAGATGCCCGGCGGGCACAGAAGGTTGCACAACGACCCCTTTCCGGGGCCCCTACAACTAACCCCGTTCCAGCACCCGTTCCAGCATCCAGTCCAGCACCCTACAGATCGAGTGGGGGCAACTACCAACAAGCACCCAGATACCAGTCTCGCCCGCAGGTTAGATGCCATATTTGCAAGCAGCAGGGGCACATCCAGAAAGATTGTCCCAGGAACCGAAACCGTTCCAACTGGGGAAACCCTAGCCAGCAGATTCATCGCCCAGCGGCAGTACACTGCTTCCAAAATGAGTTTTCCCAGCAGCAATTGGTGCCAATGCCTCCAGGGGAACCCTTGGGCATTCTACACGAGGCCAACCCAAAACAGGCAGCCTCTGACAACAGACAAGGCCATTTCCAGGCCGTCCACCTAGATGGCAGGAGCCGCCAGGGATTACGAGACTCTGGCGCCACCATCACCTTGGTTCGGAATCACTTGATCCCTGCTCACCAGCTCACCGGTGAATGTGTAGCTGTTCGAGTAGCCGGGGGTAATATCTACAAGATTCCTACTGCCCGGGTACATTTGAATTGGGGAGCGGGGTCTGGAAATGTGGAAGTGGGGCTCATGTAAGATTTGCCAGCGGATATTATTTTGGGCAACGATTTGGGGGAGCTGACTTCGGAGTTTGTGCCACAACGGAACCTCCAGGAAGCTTTACCTGTTGCTACCAGGCCCACACCAACCCACCGGCAAATCACGCTGAGGCTCAGGTAAAGAACAATACCCCTGTTATCCCTTGGGCCCCCCCATTAGAGTTTGGTAGTGAGGTAGCTAATGACCCTTCCTTGCAAGTATATAAAGATAAAGTAGCAGGAAGCCAAACTGGGTTAGAGGGGGAGAGATATGGGTGGGAAAAGGGGTTACTGTATAGATATGCAGAGAAGACAGTAGCCGGTACAGTTCCCGTATCTATGCGACAGTTAGTAGTACCTAAGAGATACCAACGTGAGTTACTACGCATTGCTCATGACATCCCCCTGTCAGGACACTTAGGGGTTAGTCAGACTAAACACCGGTTAACGCAGAACTTCTTTTGGCCCGGTATCTCCAAAGACATTCGGCAGTATTGCCAAACGTGTGACACTTGCCAACGAGTAGGGAAGCGAGGAGATAAATATAAGGCTAAGTTACACTCCCTCCCTATAATTGAAGAACCCTTCAGTAGGGTAGCTGTTGACATTATTGGACCCCTAGCTAAACTCGGCCCCTCGGGGAAGCGGTTTATCCTGAAGGTAGTAGATTACGCCACCCGTTACCCTGAGGCCGTGGCATTGACTAATATTCATGCCGAGACCGTAGCCGAGGCCCTTATTAAAATATTCTCTCGCATGGGTTTCCCCCGAGAGATTATTTCTGATAGGGGCACCCAGTTCACCGCTGAAGTCCCCCGCCAGTTGTGGAAAACATGTGGGGTAAAGCCGATTATAAACTCGGCCTACCACCCCCAGTCTAATGGCCTCTGTGAACGGTTTAATAGAACATTGAAAGAAATGCTCCGTACGTTCATGGAGACCCAGAAGAACTGGGAGCGGTTTTTGCCCCACCTGTTGTTCGCATACAGGGAGGTGCCTC
The DNA here is from genome assembly GCF_014858855.1 of Bufo gargarizans. Taxonomy (NCBI): domain Eukaryota; kingdom Metazoa; phylum Chordata; class Amphibia; order Anura; family Bufonidae; genus Bufo; species Bufo gargarizans. The sequence continues at coordinate 517,032,208 of NC_058083.1, forward strand.
AAGAGTCCACTGGGTTCTCACCTTTCGAGTTATTGTTCGGACGGAGGGTAAGGGGCCCCTTAGATTTAATCCGGGAACATTGGGAGGGGGAAGTCACGATAGAGGGTACCCCTGTTGTACCATATGTGCTGGAGTTTCGGGACCGCTTGGAGGAGCTAACCGAGACCGTACGCTCTAACCTCCGGGCGGCCCAGAGCCGGCAGCGCCGATGGTATGATAGAGGTGCCAGGGACCGCAGTTTTCAAGTGGGGGAAAAGGTGTTGATCCTTAAACCTGTTAAGAATGATAAACTGCAGGCTTCCTGGCAGGGCCCATACAAGGTGGTGGAACAAGTCTGTGACACCACCTATGTGATCGGTCCATGTACTGGAGCAGGAGGTAGGCAGATGCTCCATGTTAACATGTTAAAACCATATCATGAACGCCCAGAGCAGGTAAATGCTATTTGCGCCTCTGCTGCAGAAGATATGGACAATTTACCTCTCCCTGATCTCCTGGGAATGGAGAACCGGAACGAAGACCTGGGAGAGGTACAATTGGGGGAAAGATTCAACCCGCAGGAAAGGGACCAGATTGTAGATCTCTTACGAGAGAAAAGCGAAACCTTCTCTAATGTACCAGGGTATACCCCCCTAGCCATGCACCGAGTGGAGACCCCTGGTCAGCTGCCCATGCGTCAACCCCCTTACCGCATCCCTGAATCTGTCAAGGAACACATGCGTAAGGAGATTGATGAAATGTTAGAGCTTGGGGTGATAGAACACTCCGACAGCCCCTGGGCTTCCCCGGTAGTTCTAGTGCCGAAACGGGACGGCACGACCCGTTTCTGCGTAGACTACCGGAAGTTGAATGACAAGACGGTATTAGACGCCTATCCTATGCCCAGGATAGACGAGCTCTTAGATAAGATGGCCGTAGTCAGTACCTCACGACGATAGATTTGTGTAAGGGGTACTGGCAGATTCCCCTATCCGAGGATGCCATCCCCAAGTCAGCGTTCGTCACACCATTTGGCCTGTACCAGTTTAAGGTCATGCCATTTGGGATGAAGAACGCCCCGGCTACCTTTCAGAGGATGGTAGATCGGCTATTGAAAGGATCCCAGGAGTTTGCGTGCGCATATTTAGACGATATTGCCATATTCAGCAGCTCCTGGGAAGAACATTTAACCCATATCGGGTTTATCCTAGATAGGATCCGGGAAGCCAACCTGACCCTAAAACCCAGCAAGTGCCATATAGGGATGGCAAAGGTTCAGTATCTGGGACACAGGGTGGGTAGTGGGAAACAGAAGCCAGAACCCGCTAAAATTAAGGCTGTCGCCAAATGGCCAACCCCCGCACCAAGACCCAGGTATTAGCTTTCTTAGGAACCACTGGGTATTACCGGAAATTTGTACCCAATTATAGCGCCGTAGCAAAACCCCTCACTGACCTTACCCGTAAAAATCTCCCTAAGATTGTCACCTGGAGCCCAGAGTGTGAACAGGCATTCCAAAAACTGAAAGACTCTTTGATAAATGCTCCTGTCTTGGCCGCTCCTGATCCAACTAAATGTTTCCTTGTCCACACAGACGCTTCAATGTTTGGATTGGGAGCAGTACTAAGCCAAGTCGGAGCTGATGGCGGCGAGCATCCTGTAGCTTACTTAAGCAGGAAATTGTTACCCCGAGAGGTAAGCTACGCCGCCATCGAAAAGGAATGCCTGGCCGTGGTGTGGGCCTTAAAGAAATTACAGCCGTACATTTATGGACAACAGTTCTCGCTACTCACCGATCACAACCCGTTGGTATGGCTAAACAGGGTGTCTGGAGACAATGCCCGGCTGTTGCGCTGGAGTTTGGCACTGCAGCCGTTTGACTTGACAATTCACTACCGCCCTGGGAAGCAGAATGGTAACGCCGACGGGTTGTCCAGACAAACTGACCTTGAACAATGATCGTTGGGTACTCTTCCGGACCTCCCCAAGCCAATCCGTTTGGATCAGACTGTGTATGCCGGCTTGGTTCTGGGGGAGCATTGTGGCAAATCCAGCCACATTGAGAACTGTTGGACTGTATCCGTGACAATCCCTGTATCTATGGGCCCTGGGTGATTTAGCCCTTTAAATACAGAACTTGGGCATATTGCATGTTATTTCCCTGTTTCTGGGCTTAATGTATTCATTTGTACCATGCTGGGTGGGTTTCTATTGTCCCATTGTGTAGTAACTTTTCAGTTTAGGAGATAATGGGGGAGACACAGTGATTGATTCAATTATCTCCTAGACAGAGGGGAGGAATATGTGTGGGTTGTAACTACAATGTTATCGGGTAATGTATGATAATGTGTGTGTCCCTCTCCTTCAGGGGAGCATGTAATAAAAAGGGCTGCAAGCTAGCAGCCAGGGTGTTCACCTCCAAGCTATGTGTCGTCTAGTTCTTGGAGGGATGGGATTTATACACGCTACCTGCATTTCATTCTGATGGTTCCTGTCTACCAGCGGAGATACTGCACTTCACCCTGCCTCTCCGCTACACTCTATATTACACTTTTTGTGAGGCAAGGTAACAAAAAATAGCTGTTTTGGCACAGTTTTTATTTTTTGTTATTTGCAACATTCATCTGACAGGTTAGATCATGTGGTATTTTTATAGAGCAGGTTGTTATGGACGTGACAATGCTAAATATGACTACTTTTTTTGTTTGTTTATTTCAGTTTTAAATAATAAAGCATTTTTGAAAATGCATACAGGGAGTGCAGAATTATTAGGCAAGTTGTATTTTTGAGGATTAATTTTATTATTGAACAACAACCATGTTCTCAATGAACCCAAAAAACTCATTAATATCAAAGCTGAATATTTTTGGAAGTAGTTTTTAGTTTGTTTTTAGTTTTAGCTATTTTAGGGGGATATCTGTGTGTGCAGGTGACTATTACTGTACATAATTATTAGGCAACTTAACAAAAAACTAATATATACCCATTTCAATTATTTATTTTTACCAGTGAAACCAATATAACATCTCAACATTCACAAATATACATTTCTGACATTCAAAAACAAAACAAAAACAAATCAGTGACCAATATAGCCACCTTTCTTTGCAAGGACACTCAAAAGCCTGCCATCCATGGATTCTGTCAGTGTTTTGATCTGTTCACCATCAACATTGCGTGCAGCAGCAGCAACCACAGCCTCCCAGACACTGTTCAGAGAGGTGTACTGTTTTCCCTCCTTGTAAATCTCACATTTGATGATGGACCACAGGTTCTCAATGGGGTTCAGATCAGGTGAACAAGGAGGCCATGTCATTAGATTTTCTTCTTTTATACCCTTTCTTGCCAGCCACGTTGTGGAGTACTTGGACGCGTGTGATGGAGCATTGTCCTGCATGAAAATCATGTTTTTCTTACCTTGCAGACTTCTTCCTGTACCACTGCTTGAAGAAGGTGTCTTCCAGAAACTGGCAGTAGGACTGGGAGTTGAGCTTGACTCCATCCTCAACCCAAAAAGGCCCCACAAGCTCATCTTTGATGATACCAGCCCAAACCAGTACTCCACCTCCACCTTGCTGGCGTCTGAGTCGGACTGGAGCTCTGTGCCCTTTACCAATCCAGCCATCTGGCCCATCAAGACTCACTCTCATTTCATCAGTCCATAAAACCTTAGAAAAATCAGTCTTGAGATATTTCTTGGCCCAGTCTTGACGTTTCAGCTTGTGTGTCTTGTTAAGTGGTGGTCGTCTTTCAGCCTTTCTTACCTTGGCCATGTCTCTGAGTATTGCACACCTTGTGCTTTTGGGCACTCCAGTGATGTTGCAGCTCTGAAATATGGCCAAACTGGTGGCAAGTGGCATCTTGGCAGCTGCACGCTTGACTTTTCTCAGTTCATGGGCAGTTATTTTGCGCCTTGGTTTTTCCACACGCTTCTTGCGACCCTGTTGACTATTTTGAATGAAACGCTTGATTGTTCGATGATCACGCTTCAGAAGCTTTGCAATTTTAAGAGTGCTGCATCCCTCTGCAAGATATCTCACTATTTTTGACTTTTCTGAGCCTGTCAAGTCCTTCTTTTGACCCATTTTGCCAAAGGAAAGGAAGTTGCCTAATAATTATGCACACCTGATATAGGGTGTTGATGTCATTAGACCACACCCCTTCTCATTACAGAGATGCACATCACCTAATATGCTTAATTGGTAGTAGGCTTTCGAGCCTATACAGCTTGGAGTAAGACAACATGCATAAAGAGGATGATGTGGTCAAAATACTCATTTGCCTAATAATTCTGCACGTAGTGTATACCTGCGCTGTACATATATAATTATATACAGGAGATACCCAGGTTATACCAGCATGCTCCATATCACTATTTACAAGAAGATGCAGGGCTCCAGATGGCGACCAAAATGGTCGCCAATGCGACTTAGAATTGCAAAATGGCAACAAGACTTGTCGCCATTTGCGCCTAGACCCTCCACTGTCTGCCTTTTTAAACAGGGGGCCTCGCAGCCTGGAACCCTGAAACATGACAACCACTGCAAGGGGGAGAAACCGGGCCCAGACCGGCCGCAGCCTCCCCACAACCGGACTATTTGCTTTGGATTGATATTCTTCCTGTGACGCCCAGAATCGCTGGTACTCCCAGCATCACAGTGCCAGCGGCAGGAAATACTGAGCGATATCTGTAAGCACCTGCCTGCAGGGGGTGCTGTGGTCTGGGTGGTTATGCTGCCTGGCAGTAAGGTGAATGGCCAGGAGGTAATAACGGAGGATGGCCCGGTGTGTGCTGGATATGAGGTGTCTGCTCTCCTCCCTCTTCCTGGTGACCGCTGAAGTCCGGTCCGCCGCACTTACACCGAGACACGAGGAGAGCCAGCGACAGCTCCAGATGGCGGCGTGTGAGGCGCTCAATGGAGCAGGTAGGAGAGGACGGTTAGCAGTTGCACTTGGCAACCAATTGGACCCGTTCAGGTTCTCTGAGCTGCAGGCTGACTGGTTGCTATGGGCAACTGCCGCACAGAGGATATGACTCCCCAAAATGTTCTTGTCTGGTGGAATAATTGGGAATAACTGTTTAGGCTGGACACCTGCAGTTTTTGGTGCACCTCAGTGGTGATGTGTGCACTGCCGCATAATACACTGAAACCTGCATACAGCCTTAGGCCTCATGAACAAGACCGTAGTTTTGGTCCGCATCCGAGCCGCAGTTTTGGCAGCTCGGGTGCCGACCCATTCACTTCAATGGGGCTGCAAAAGATGCGGACACCGCAAAAAAAATATAGCATGTCCTATTCTTGTCCATTTTGCAGACAAGAATAGGCATTTCTACACTGGGCCGCCCGTTCTGTTCTGCAAATTGCGGAAGGCACACGGGCGGCTTCCGTGTGCCTTTGTGTGCATGTAGGAACACGGCACGGTCGTATGCATGCAGCCTTATGAAGGTTTTATGATTCTAGAAAAACCCTTAGGGGGTCATTTATCAAACTGGTGTAAAGTAGAACTGGCTGAGTTGCCCATAGCAACCTAATCAGATTCCACCTTTCATTTTTCACAGCTCTTTTTGAAAATGAAAGGTAGAATCTGGTTGCTATGGGCAACTCAGCCAGTTCTACTTTACACCAGTTTGATGAACCCCCTTAGTTCTTAGTAAATCCTTTACAGTAATTCTGGTGTCTAAGGGTGTGTTCACACGTGGCAGATTTAGTGGGGACATGTCTGTGACTGTCCCATTCAACTGAAGGCGGTAAACTATGCACCTGCTGCAGGAACAACCCCATTCAGATGATTGGAAGTGCGTTTCTGTCACAGAAATTTCTATAACAAATCTGTTGCCTGTAAATACACCTTTAGGCTACATTCACACAAACTTATTTTGTTTCCGTGTCCGTATGTCCGTTACGTAGCCCTGCAAAAAAGTTAGAAATTGTCAGTTTTGCTGACAAGGATAGACATTGTTACAATGGATCCGCAAAAAAACAGATGCCATTCGGATGTAATCTGTTCTGTTTTGCGGATCTGCAATTTGCGGACGCCAATGCTCCAGATGGCGACCAAAATGGTTTCCAATGCGACTTAGAATTACAAAATGGCGACAAGACTTTGTCTTGTCACCATTTGTGCCTAGACCCTCTGCTTTGGCTTTCATCTGGCAGACACACGCTGCAGACGTCTGCTGGATGAAGATCCGCCACTCACACTGTGGCCAGTGATTTTATTTCAAGACACGGAGGCTCCTATTGCTTACCCTTTCTTTACTGTCCACCAATAGCAGCAAAGAACAAAACATAAGGAAAAAAGGTAACTATAGTAACAGACCCCTCCCCCACCCTAATCCAGTATAATAACCCCAACGTCCTTAGGCTCTTCCTCTTTCTTTGTTGCTGCCACCAAAGATAAGTGCTTCTCATTCAATTGTTAATCCTACAGGGAGTGCAGAATTATTAGGCAAGTTGTATTTTTGAGGATTCATTTTATTATTGAACAACAATTATGTTCTCAATGAACCCAAAAAACTCATTAATATCAAAGCTGAATATTTTTGGAAGTAGTTTTTAGTTTTAGCTATTTTAGGGGGATATCTGTGTGTGCAGGTGACTATTACTGTGCATAATTATTAGGCAACTTAACAAAAAACTAATATATACCCATTTCAATTATTTATTTTTACCAGTGAAACCAATACAACATCTCAACATTCACAAATATACATTTCTGACATTCAAAAACAAAACAAAAACAAATCAGTGACCAATATAGCCACCTTTCTTTGCAAGGACACTCAAAAGCCTGCCATCCATGGATTCTGTCAGTGTTTTGATCTGTTCACCATCAACATTGCGTGCAGCAGCAACCACAGCCTCCCAGACACTGTTCAGAGAGGTGTACTGTTTTCCCTCCTTGTAAATCTCACATTTGATGATGGACCACAGGCTCTCAATGGGGTTCAGATCAGGTGAACAAGGAGGCCATGTCATTAGATTTTCTTCTTTTATACCCTTTCTTGCCAGCCACGTTGTGGAGTACTTGGACGCGTGTGATGGAGCATTGTCCTGCATGAAAATCATGTTTTTCTTGAAGGATGCAGACTTCTTCCTGTACCACTGCTTGAAGAAGGTGTCTTCCAGAAACTGGCAGTAGGACTGGGAGTTGAGCTTGACTCCATCCTCAACCCGAAAAGGCCCCACAAGCTCATCTTTGATGATACCAGCCCAAACCAGTACTCCACCTCCACCTTGCTGGCGTCTGAGTCGGACTGGAGCTCTCTGCCCTTTACCAATCCAGCCACGGGCCCATCCATCTGGCCCATCAAGACTCACTCTCATTTCATCAGTCCATAAAACCTTAGAAAAATCAGTCTTGAGATATTTCTTGGCCCAGTCTTGACGTTTCAGCTTGTGTGTCTTGTTCAGTGGTGGTCGTCTTTCAGCCTTTCTTACCTTGCCATGTCTCTGAGTATTGCACACCTTGTGCTTTTGGGCACTCCAGTGATGTTGCAGCTCTGAAATATGGCCAAACTGGTGGCAAGTGGCATCTTGGCAGCTGCACGCTTGACTTTTCTCAGTTCATGGACAGTTATTTTGCGCCTTGGTTTTTCCACACGCTTCTTGCGACCCTGTTGACTATTTTGAATGAAACGCTTGATTGTTCGATGATCACGCTTCAGAAGCTTTACAATTTTAAGAATGCTGCATCCCTCTGCAAGATATCTCACTATTTTTGACTTTTCTGAGCCTGTCAAGTCCTTCTTTTGACCCATTTTGCCAAAGGAAAGGAAGTTGCCTAATAATTATGCACACCTGATATAGGGTGTTGATGTCATTAGACCACACCCCTTCTCATTACAGAGATGCACATCACCTAATATGCTTAATTGGTAGTAGGCTTTCGAGCCTATACAGCTTGGAGTAAGAGAACATGCATAAAGAGGATGATGTGGTCAAAATACTCATTTGCCTAATAATTCTGCACTCCCTGTATATTGTGCTGGTTATTTCTATTGTGTCTTAATACCTTTTAGGGTTTTGGGGGGTTGGTTATCTTCCCCATATGCCTTCTCTTTCCCCATAGATATCCTATTACTTTATCCCTTGTCTTAGGTGTTTACCTAAGTTGTATATTCCTTCCCATCCTACCCATTCCTTCCTACCTCATTGCTTACGACCAGGTGTTTCCCCCCCGGCGGGGAAGGGGGGGGTATAGGGTAGGAGGTTCTATCCTTCTGTCCCTGCTGCTTCTTCCCCTCTCACTTCAGCCACTCTGATCGGCCATTTTCGCCGTCTTCTGGGACCTGGGACTCCGCCCCTCTGCTTATTTTACCTCCCGGCCTTCACACGATCTGTGCCGTGGCCACGCCCCCAGACCGGCACGTCCGAAGTCTCGCGATACTTCGGACGCCATAGTGCCCCATTCCGGCCGGCAGTAGCGTGGGAGCCTCCGTGGGTTTGCCTCTAGCTCCAGCCCTGGTACGATTTACCCTCCTGGCTTTCCCCTCTATTTTTCTCAGTCACCCAGTCACACCACCTTGCGATTTTATAAGCCTGCGATTTTATAAGTAAAGCAGCCCGTCATTCGGCCTCTAACCACCCCCCGTCCCCAACAAATCTTGACCTGGGGAGGCCTCTGACAATCCTGGGCCCTTATATCCCAAGAAAACTGCTGATCCTAGAATTGATCCCCAGGCCCTGGCTCTCCAGTGCTCAGTAACTGACGCTATTATTGCAGCTATGGGCTCTGTTTCCTCCACACTCACCAGGTCAATCTCTGAAGCCCTTATGGCCCACACGCCTTCGGCTGGGGTTCAGATTCCCCAAGCTAGGTCTGAGACCCGGCCACCAGCACCTGATCCACCTGCCTCCAGAAAAACCTAGAGCGGTCTGTCTTTTGCCACCCAAGATGGCGCACCTATGTCGCGCAAAAGAGCCTGTACGCGCCAGGCAGAAAAAGCGCGCCTCTGGAAATGTGCCAGAGCACAACTAGATAAAGAGTCCAATTCAGAATTCGGCTCAGATGAGGAGGCTTTGACTGACGCTTTAGGCGATACGGACAAAGACCTGGGGGATATACCAGTGGACCGAAACCCTTCTACCACGTCAGCCACCGACTCCCTATCGGAGGTCGCCACTGGTTCCTCAGCCACTCTAATTTACATAATAGGGGAACCCCTATTTGACCCAGATGCCCTCCACCACCCCAGATCTGCGGAGTGGGTACCTGTTGATCACGTGGCCAGATACTTGGAAGCCCGGGTGTGGTGCCCTCTTAGTAAAGAGGCCCGCAACAAACTACGGGCGGAATGCCCAAGACCTATTATACCCAATAAGGTCTGTGAAACCCCAATGGTGGACCCCAAAATTGCGCAATTCCTGGCCAAATCCGTCTGGAACCCCTGCAAGGGTCTAGAATCAGCCTTAAAAGCATGTCAGGACAAGCTCCTGGACATTTTTGGCCCCTTGGCCAGAATTTTAGAACTGGGGGAAGCCGCTAGAGCCGAAAATGGCCAAGTTGACCCAGAGGAACTCCGGGGCTGGGTACAAAGAGTTATTTGCATGGCAGGTAATATCAACGCCTCGCTCTCTATAGAGAGGCGCAAAGCCATTCTTTTTAGGATAGAGCCTAAATTGGCCAACCTCGCCCTTACAGAGGCAGGTAAGGACGCCCAAGGTTTACTTTTTGGGGACTCTTTCATTAAAGATATGGGCCGTTTTGTTGGCGCCTTCACGGCTTTAGATAAAACCCAGTCCTCCATGAAGAGGGTGTTTCAAGGTAGAGTTTCTACCAGGGCCGGCAGTTCCAGGGGCCGCCTGTCCGGCCGGTCATCCTTCCAGATCCGTGGATCGGGTCGAGGCTCCTTCACACAGAGATCCTTTGCACAACGGACCAACTACCATGATGCGAGACAACCCACTACATTTTTCCCCTCTTGTGGAGGTCCAGGCCGCTTCAGGGGCTACAGAGGTTCCTCGGTTTCGAGAAGACCTTACGGAAAGTCCTCCACTTCTTCCTCTTCATTCTTCAGAGGTTTATGTAGGGGGAGGCTCCGTCTTTTTTCTCATGTCTGGTCCAACATCACCTCGGACCCGTGGGTACTCTCCACAGTTCAGGGTTTCCACATAGAATTGGTAAACCCCCCTGTCTCTCTTCCTCCCCCTCATCCCATAGTTACCTCCCATCAGACACAGACTCTGATAGACCAGGAACTGTCAGACCTCTATCGGAAAGGAGCGGTGGAACCTGCTCCAGACCTTCAGTCGGGGGTTATCAGCAACATCATCCTGGTGGAAAAGAAAGGAGGTCAAATGCGCCCAGTAATCAACCTCCGAGCCTTAAACGAGTTGATGCGATACCGCCATTTCAAGATAGAAGGGATTCATCTCCTCAGGGACTGTCACAACCAGACAGCTGAGAAGCTCTGACAGAAGCCTTTCAGAACCTCCTCCTTGAGTTTTCTTTGTTTTTGGTTTTCAGTTCCTCATCTCGTTAGCCTCTCTCAGCTGTCATGTAGTTGGACTGATTGCATCCCTTTAAATTCCTCCCCATAATGCATTAGTGTGCGGTTTATACAGCTTCCTGGAGTGTGTGTGTGCATGCTGATCCTATTTCCCAGTTCTTCTACAAGTTAAGTGTTGTACATTCATTTGTGATTTTCTGTTTGCTGGATCCCAGGTGACCCTGACTCCCTCCGTTTCTAGTGTAGGGAGCCGGTGGTCGTGTCCCTTCACTATTGTAGGGTGTTCAGGTGTTATATAGTCGAGGTACGAGGATATGCGATCATCCACCATTGGGATTATTGCATAGGCAGAGCAGTAAGGGAGAGAGCCAGGTCTGATGCAGGGGTCTCCCTTTTTGTTCCTTAGTTTTGGATCCAGTGAGTCATATATTCATTTTGCATTGTCTTGTTTCCTGTACACCTTCCGTGACATTATAAACCGCCCACTAATGCATTATGGGGAGGAATTTAAAGGGATGCAATCAGTCCAACTACATGACAGCTGAGAGAGGCTAACGAGATGAGGAACTGAAAACCAAAAACAAGAAAACTCAAGGAGGAGGTTCTGAAAGGCTTCTGTCAGAGCTTCTCAGCTGTCTGGTTGTGACAGGGACCTCCTTCTCCAACAAGATTGGATGGTGAAGCTCGACCTCAAGGACGCGTATTTGACAGTCCCGGTGTTGGAGCCTTCCAGGGACCTCCTGCGCTTCATTTGGAATGGGAATATTTGGCAGTTCACATGCCTCCCCTTCGTCCTATCGTCTGCTCCTTGGTGCTTCACCAAGTTGATGCGTCCAGCTATGGCTTGGCTAGGCAGTCGAGGGGTGCGTCTCATAATCTACTTGGACGACATCCTCATCATGGCCCAGGAACAATCCCTACTCCTCAAACATCTGAACTGGGCTATGGATCTCCTGTCACGTCTGGCGTTTCTCCTCAACCGGGAAAAATCTGTGCTGGTACCCTCACGTACCATGATTTTCCTGGGTTTCGCCGTGGATTCGTCCACGGCAACTCTTCGTCTCCCTCAAGAGAAATCCTCTCCATCCGCAAGGAGTTACGCCGCGCTTTAACAGTATTACAGATCTCACTGCGCCACCTGGCCCGGCTTATCGGCCTCCTCTATTCAAGCTCAAGCAGTCTTCCCAGCTCCGCTGCATTACCGAGCCCTACAGCGCTTGAAGATCGCTCACCTACACGCGGGAGCTTCGTACGCAGAACTCATCTCTTTGGATGCAGAGACCAGGGACGAGATGTTGTGGTGGATCCACAATCTTTCGGCCTGGAACGGCAAGGCAATCTTCGGCCCCCTACCAGACTTTACGGTGGAATCGGACGCCAGCCTCAGAGGTTGGGGCGCTGACTCGACGGCGTGACCACCGGAGGACGTTGATCAGAGGATGAGACCAGACTACACATCAATGTTCTGGAACTTCTTGCCGGATCCTTCACGATTCGCAGCCAAGGCATGCATGAGGCCTGTCATTCGGCCTCTAACCCCCCATCTCCAACAGATCCTGACCTAGGGGAGGCCTCTGACAATCCTGGGCCTTTATCTCCCAGGGAAACTGCTGATCCCAGAATTGGCCAACCTGGTCGTGGTGGTCCCCTTCTGGGGCACCCAATCGTGGTTTCCCCAATTAATAGAGCTGGCAGTGGACTTGCCATTCACCCTGCCATACTTCAGAGGTCTCCTGCTGGGAATGTTAGGACTGGAACACCCCCTTATTCTGGACGGCTCTCTACGGCTTCTAGCTTGCAAGATCTTGGGGATCCTTGGACAATCCAGGTAATTTCGGAGATTACTCGACGCCTTTTGGAGGACTCATGGGCTCCCGGCACCAGAAGATCTTATAGAGCAGCCTGGAGAGCTTGGTCTAGCTGGTGCTTGGCACGGGACTTGGATCCCTTTACGGCTCCTGTAGTGGAGAGTCTACAGTTCCTGTCGTCTTTGTTCGAAGCGGACAAGGCATACCGCACGATGAATATGTTCAGGTCGGCTATTTCTTCAGCTCACCAGGGTTTTGATGGCTGTCCGGCTGGCCGACACCCCCTGGTATGCCGTCTTCTTCGGGGGTCCCGCCTTCCTCGTCCTCCAAGGCCTCGGTTCTCCACTACCTGGAACGTGTCTTGTGTTCTGTCCCTTTTCGCCACCTGGCCGTCTAACTCGGACCTCTCCTTGCGTCATTTATCTGCCAAACTTGTTACTCTTCTATGCCTCATTTCTTGCAAGAGAGTATCTGATGTCAGAGCTCTGGATTACGACGCCCGTTCTTTCACGCCAGAGGGCGTCACTTTCAACATCACTCGCCGTACCAAGACGCATAGGATGGTGCATTATCCCGCGTTCCCTTCAGCCCCGACGCTCTGTCCGGTGGCTTGCCTCAAAGAGTACGAGGCTCGTACTTTGACTCATCGCTCCCCAGCTTCTCCCCAACTTTTTCTTTCGTTCCGTCGTCAATTCATGCCCGTCACCAGCACCACACTGGCTCGTTGGGTTAAGTGGGTCCTCTCCTTGGCAGGAGTAGACCCTGCGGTATTCACGGCTCACTCCACTAGAGGGGCGGCCGCTACCTCCATGGTGGTAGCGGGAGCAAAACTGGAAGATGTCATGAGGTTGGCGGACTGGTCCAGAGTATCCACCTTCAGGGAATTCTACTTTCGTCCGCCTCTACACGCCTTCTCGTCTGTGATGGAACAGCTTTGAACTCGCAATAGGAGCCTCCGTGTCTTGAAATAAAATTGCATGATTTTCCTATTTTATGACGTAAAGTCATGATTTTATGAAAGACACGGAGGCGAGTATTGCCCCGCCCTTACCCACCCGTTATATTATTTGTCTCAGAGTTATTTTTCCTGTTATGTTCTTTGTGTCAGAGATATTTACCCATTAGACTCTTTGTTTCAGAGATATTGTTTGTCCCTTGTGTTGATTAATTAAATTAATTATCTTCATCCACAGGGACGTTCGCCCGTGTCGGGTGTAATTCCAAATTTTCCGTCTCTTATTTTTCAGGGTGATTCGTCATGGCAGTCAGGAGCCTAATAGTTGAGTACAATTGCTGTGTTGGATGGCTACAGTTGCCGAGTTCACCAATTTGAGGCGGTGTTTTCCAGTACCGTGAAGTTGAAAAGTTTGGTGGATAATGAAGAATGTCTGGAGATCCTAGCATTGAGTTGCTGGCATCGCGCCAAAGAAAGAGGAAGAGCCTAAGGACGTTGGAGTTATTATACTGGATTAGGGTGGGGAGGGGCCTGTTACTATGTTTACCTTTTTTCCTTATGTTTTGTTCTTTGCTGCTATTGGTGGACAGTAAAGAAAGGGTAAGCAATACTCGCCTCCGTGTCTTTCATAAAATCATGACTTTACGTCATAAAATATCATGCAATTGTCTTGATACCACTACAGCCAAACGTTTTCATGGAGAAACCCAAGACAAGCAGGGGAGGCCTGAAAGTGAATGAGCCAGGACCTAGCGCCTAGGGATTACCAATGCGAATCTGGCTAGTCTGACAGGTCATGGAAATGTGTGCACAACCCTTTAACTGCGTGGGCTGTAGCTTAGAAAACCCCATGCTCATCCCAGCTATATTATATGTATTTTAAATTTGGCTCCTAAATTTTTCAGGTTAGGAGCCAATTTTTTTTTGTCTGGAGCACTGAGATGTATAGTCTACACCATTTGTACATATATAATTATATACCGGGGATACTCAGGTTATACCAGCATAGTATATACTATAATACACAGGAAGATGACTATGTATATACCTGCGCTGTACATATAGAATTATACTCAGATATACTCAGGTTATACCAGCATAGTATATACTATAATACACAGATGACTATGTATATACCTGCGCTGTACATATAGATTACACTCAGATAGACCCAGGTTATACCAGCACAGTATATACTATAATACACAGGAGGATGACTATGTATATACCTGCGCTGTACATATAGATTACACTCAGATAGACCCAGGTGCTGCTCCTGTAGCTCAGTCAGTCCCTGGGCTAGCCTAGTGCCTAGTGGGCTGAGTGCTGGCGGAGGCTGACTGTGCCTGGCCGAGAGAGCTGGCGGTGAAGGGGTTAATGCCCCCTCTGCCCCAGTAATCCTGACAGACAATGGCGGTGACTACACACCTACCTGCCCTGCTGGACACCACATGTACCCACCTAGAATGTATGGGCTTCTGAGAGAACGGAGCCCCGCCCCCAAGTTATTCTAAAAACTAATGTTCTCCACAAAACCTCCCTGACTGTAAACCTGTCCCTAATCCTAAGTCTACTTTCACACTGGTATTTTGGCTTTCCGTTTGTTAGATCCATTCAGGGCTCTCACAAGCGGTCCAAAACGGATCAGTTTGCATCAGTTCAATCTCCATTCTGCTTTGGAGGCGGACACCAAAATGTTGCTTGCAGCGTTTTGGTGTCTGTCTGATGAAACTGAGCCAAACGGATCCGTCCTCTATTGACTTTCAATGGTGTTCAAGACGGATCCGTCTTGGCTATGTTAAAGATAATACAAACTGATCCATTCTGAATGGATGCAGACGGTTGTATTATCTGAACGGATCCGTCCATGACGCGAGTGTGAAAGTACACTAACCCACACAGGAGACCGCACAGAAGATGGAGAGGACGTCCCACAGCCCAACACACAGGACACTTACCTGAATCCTACCTTTCACCACCACCACCTATCTCAGAGTCACATTACGTCACCAAGGTGATCCTGTGTGAGAGGAGTCAGGTTCCAGGCTGTGCTGCCGGAAGAGGTAAAGGACCTGTGATGATATCATAACCATGTGATCTAGTATGGGAGGAGTCAGGCTCTGGGCTGTGCTGCCGGAAGAGGTAAAGGACCTGTGATGATATCATAACCATGTGATCTAGTGTGGGAGGAGTCAGGCTCTGGGCTGTGCTGCCGGAAGAGGTAAAGGACCTGTGATGATATCATAACCATGTGATCTAGTGTGTGAGGAGTCAGGCTCTGGGCTGTGCTGCCGGAAGAGGTAAAGGACCTGTGATGATATCATAACCATGTGATCTAGTGTGGGAGGAGTCAGGCTCTGGGCTGTGCTGCCGGAAGAAGTAAAGGACCTGTAATGATATCATGACCATGTGATCTAGTGTAAGAGGAGTCAGGCTCCAGGCTGTGCTGCCGGAAGAGGTAAAGGACCTGTGATGATATCATGACCATGTGATCTAGTGTGGGAGGAGTCAGGCTCTAGGCTGTGCTGCTGGAAGAGGTAAAGGACCTGGGATGATCTCATGACCATGTGATCCTGTGGGGGAGGACCTATGCTTCGGGCTGTGCTGCTGGAGGAGGCAAAAGACCTATGATGATATCATCACCATGTGATCTAGTGTGGGAGGAGTCATGCTTCAGACTATGCTCCTAGAGGAGGAAAAGGACCTGTGATGATGTCATGACCATATGATCCTGTGTGGGAGGAGTCATGCTTCAGACTGTGCCCCTACAGCAGGTAAAGGACCTGTGAAGATGTCATGACCATGTGATCCTCTGTGGGAGGGGTCAGGCTCTAGGCTGTGCCGTTGGAAGAGGTAAAGCACAGTTTGCAGGAGTCTGTGATCTCTAAAGAGTATAGGATGTGCCGATCTGATATTGATGACCTATCCTGAGGATGGTTCAACAATTGTAAAAGCCCAGACAATCCCTTTAAGTTCCAGAAAACAGACTTTCAAACCATTTCGTACTTTGTGTGACTGTGTACATTAGTCCAAAAACCTTCTGGAATACTGATGGGTTCCAAATAAATGACCCAGGGACAAACCTTGTCCTCCCAGAGCCAGAATGTGGGTAGTAGCAGCACCAGCTATCCAGCCAGAAGTAATAGTAATGGTGGTAGGCCACAGTTGTCCCTGGCTTCAGAAAGGAGCAACATTATCATTAAGGAGAAAGAGGATGAGATTGTGGATTGGATGGCTCAGTTCTCCTCTCACAGCAGGATGGAGGAGGTTAGTTCTGAGTCTGGCACCGTTTGTTGAAGCCAGGGGTCATAGCATTCTTCAGTCCTCTCTGTCTTCACTGCCCCTTCCTTGTGGGGCACTTTTTTTCCCCTGAAAAGAGGCAACAAAACCTCGCCCCACCCTACGACAGACGGTCAAGAGAGTCTCCCTGTTGACCACTTGTGTGAGACCAGTCATCGTTTGGACTGCTCCGAGAAGGAGGTTCAGGAAGATGGCCTCATGCATAGCTGGGTTTTTGGTAGTAATAGTGACTCCCGTATCCACGGTATTGGTAATGGGGGCAGCGACACTGGCAGTCAGAGCAAATACAGAGCAGGGAATGGGAAGGGGGACCAAGTAGACCCCCATGATATATCACAGTCTGATATAAGTGGTGGGAAGAGGACTCCAATGATAATTGTGTGCTAAACAGGATCTGGCAGCCAGATCGGAGCGCCGAAGAGAAGAAATCTAAAGAGAAGGGTGGTGGTCGTTGTGGCAAAATAGAGTGAAGGCAATGTACGCTTACAGAACTGCTTATATTCTGTCCAGCTCGAGAACTGGTGATGCTGATAATATCGTGGGCGCAGATGCAACGTGCCAGACCTATGCCAAACTTGGTTTTCGCTAGCTCTGTGCAAGCAACTCCCATATGAAGTTTTTTTCTCCAAAAGGCCAGCCCACATAACCACAGCCATGTGCAAGGTCTGCAGGATTAAAGTAAGCTGTGGGCGTTCAAATACAAACATAAGAAGTACCAGCAGCATCACTGGATCATTTGGGAAAATACAGCTGGCTAGTATTCCCAATCAGAATACATCTGTCCTCCTTCTCTTGGTCCTTTTGGAGGCAGCCAATCCGAAAGCCCAAGCAGTATAGTGTCCTTGTCATTATCAGTCAGCTTCTTCTCCTGCTAAGATTCCACCTCTTCATTATCCTCCGGTCCATTGTGAATGGAATGTGTGGCCATGAAAAAAAATTTCTCGACCAGCAAATAGTTTGTCTACAAGCTGAACCCCATCTGACCAAGTTGTTGGCGGTGCAGTTGCTGCCATACCATTTAGTAGTATCTTGTACTCTGACTTGCAATTGTTACTGTACAGCAAGGTGCACGCCAGTGGAAACCTGGAGCAGCTATTAAAGGCAGAGAAAGTACATGTATTTCAAGGCCTATTGGGTCAATGTTTTTTATGGCAGTGGCGAGGCAGCACCCTAGCCACAAGGCCAGGTCCTTTTGACCTCCCCACCATTGTGTCCATCTAGTTCTCACACCAGGTACTTATCTGCCTCCCCTGCCATGGACACTCTTCCATCCCCAACAGCAGGGCACAGTGTTCCTCCCACTCCTTTTCCTTCCTATGAAATGTGTCACTGCATTGCCATGCAGTGTTGGATCTGATCAGCCTTGGCGAGAGTAGCCACAAGGTGAGTACATCAAGCAGCAAAGATCCCACTGGCTGTTTACCCCGCCAACTCGAAATGGCAAGGTGGTGAACAACAATGGACGCAACATTACGGCTGCTATGAACTTGAGGGAAATAACACATGCTCCCTACGTGGCACACGTCATTAACTAACTGTTTATAAAAGTACACTGGCTTGTCCAAGCATTTCAGCCATTCTTAATTTTCGAGGAATGCCCTCCTACACTTGCAGCAACAGAACAGTTTCCAGATACACCACTTAATCCGCAATGTTCCAACTCGCTAGAATGCAACATTACAAATGCTAGAGTGTGCATCAAAAAGCCTTAAACGAATGTCATGCACCAGACTGCCTCAGCAGGGAGCATGAGTTTTTTCCAGGTTGGACAGTGGCAGCTCATACCCTTCATGCTGCAGTTGTCCCTCATCCCTCTCATATTTATCTTAGAACAGAGGCTGGTGCTCATGCAGCAGAGGGCGACAGAGGAAAAAGAACAGCTAACATATCTTGCTGTCTGCCCTGTAGCTGTTGGGAAACCAGAAGAAGAAACTCCCATGGATAATGAGTCAGACTTGGAAGAAGATGATGATGATGGTGACACTAGCTACAACACCCAATATTGTCAATAGGAGGTGGAGTCGGAAAGAACTGGCTCCTTAGGCACAATGACCAGAATGGCAAGCTGCATATTCACTTGCTTACTACCATGACAAGTGTATCATAGACATCAAGCAGTCTGATGATTAATGGATAGCCATGCTTTTAGACCCTCACTATCAAAGCAACATGGGGGAATATATTCCTCCCTCCAAAAACAAGGCCAAATTACGTAATTGCCAGGAAACACTGTGTACACAGCTTGTCATAACTTTTGGTAAACAGAGGCCTGCCACCTATGTGTCTGAAAGGGAGGCTTCACTCTGCCCCCATAAAGTCACCCACCTCCCTCTGCCACAAACAGCAGAAGAAGCAGCCAGTTCGATCTCCTCAACATGATGGAACAGTTTATTCAAGTGCCTTATCAGGCTAAGGCAAATCAGCAAGCCGAGACCTCCCATCTCAACACCCAGGTTCAGGCCTACCTGCACTCTGGTCTGTCCTTAGCACATACCCTGTTTCGTGACACCATGGATTTTTGGGCAGGCAGACTGGAACAGTGGCCACAACTGACACAGCACGTTCTCTTTCTTCCTTGCCCTCGTCATCTCACAGAGGGTTTTCTTCTGACAATTCACATGTAACACTTGTAGGTCGGGACAGTAGTGAGCCCTAAACTAGAACCCAGCTGGCTTTGCCTGCCTATTTGCAGTACAAGCCCTTGGTAGCAAGACTGCAACTGGTCGACGGTCCCTGCCCTATTAAGATACAGACACAGACAAACACCAAGAGACAAAATGACAAAAGACAAGTTTGTATGTAAGCGAGTCAGAACCACAAGGACAATGCAGTACAAAAACAAGCGTCAGAGAGGCGAGATCGGAACTAGATGGGGTTTCAATAGAGCTCCAAGTTTCAGGATCGCACCTGATAGGCACACCATTAGTTAGAAACAACAGCACACAGGAACAAAGCAGCAGAGCAATCAACCCCCTGACAATCTCCTCCAGCACATGCCCACTGCAGGGAGAAACAGAGCATTGTACCCTGTTGCTAAGGATGCTATCATGTCACCAGGGGGCGTGGCCTGGCAGCATGTCTCTCCCGATGTAGCCGCGCTGTCACTCGGACATCATTTACTATTATTGTCATTGTGTTCAACAGCTTGGGGGGGGGGAGCAAAAATTCATTAAAAATGAATGATAAGTTTTCTTAAAACTTTGTAGGAGGCTAGTGGGTGTTATAACAATTCCCAGGGCAATTGGAGCTGAACTGGTTGGGTCCAAATAAATTCTGGGCCAAACCAAACTGAACCTCGACAGGTTCGCTCATCTCTACTGTCAATTAATATTCTCCAGTCCTTTTCCATGTCAGTGTTACCCAGTGTTTTACCATTTAGTATGTACTGATTATTTGTATTATTCCTTCCCATGTGCATAACCTTATATTTATCAGTGTTAAACCTCATTTGCGACTTCTCTGCCCAAGTATCCAGATACATCAGTAGCAGTATACTGTCCTCTGTAGTGTACATATGCTAAAATGTCAGGTTTCTGTGATGTAAAAAAAAGAGACAAAGATAAATCATTTCAGAACATTTTCCACCTTTGATGTGACCTATAAACTGTACAACTCAATTGAAAAACAAACTGAAATCTTTTAGGTAGAGAAAAAAAAAATTAATAATAATATGGTTGCATAAGTGTGCGCACCCTTAAACTAATACTTTGTTGAAGGGCACAATTAAAATATCACTCAGAGTGCATGCCACTGTATCCACATTAACCTAATGGTGGAACTCCTGAGGAAGCCAGCATTGTCTGGCGATACGCGTGGGGATACTTTTTTACCAGCAAAATCATGCCTGCTTAATATCGGAAAAGTTAAAGGGGTTATTCCACTTTGCCTTTTTATACTTACCTGCTGCCACCGCGCATTCACTTCCTGGATTCTGGCTGGGGGCGGGCTTCATCTTGATTGAAGTCTTCTCCCGGCCGGGCCGCACGCTGGACTGAACGCGCATGCCGCCGCGCATGCCGCCGCGCATGCGCCATGGTGACTTATTTCTGGCCAGTATAGTACAGAGCCGGCGTGCGCATTCGCAGCTCTGTACTATTCTGGCCAGGAAGAAGTCACCGTCGCGCATGCGCGGCAGCGTGCGCGTTCAGGACAGCGAGCGGCCCGGCCGGGAGAAAAGAGGGAGTCTTCTGCCCAAGCGCGGCCATCAGGATTTTGGAGAAGAGCGGTGGTCGTAACCAGGGGAGACCGAGTCACAACAATAAGGTAAGTGGAAATTAATTTTATCCTAAACGACAGGAATTTGTTAATCAATTATATTTACAAAAATGATCACTGTCAAATCATTAACAGATTTAACAGTGATCATTAAGATGGGATAACCCCTTTAAGTATCTGGTGCACATATATGTTTTTTGATGCCATAATCATGTATATTCTTTACCATATATAAAGGGAACCTTTATGCGGATATTCTATTCATGAATTGTGTGGGTTTGTATGTTAAACCTACTGTCTTTTTCGGTCCACACTTGGATATATAATTATATAAAATTAATTTTAAATGTCTTGGAGTTTGTGTGTTCTCAATAAATCATATATTTTTTAAGATGTGCGGCCTTGGCTTGCGGGATTTCTTGCTTCTTTTAGGGTTATAAAGTAGATATTGACAGCGGGAACCTAAGCAAGTCAGGCGGTGCCCAGGCACGTTTCTCTTTGCAGATCTGTCTGGGAGGTCTAGTCTCCGATGCCTTGCACTAATTCTTATTGTGAGTATCCATGGTTTGGTGTAAGACCGACTCAGGTCAAGCAAGGAGCACTTGTGGTGCATCGGAGTAAAGCTGTGACCTGTAAAACACTTTTCCTAGCAATCAAGCTATAAGGATGAGGTGGGTGGAAGGAGACTCCCTCGCTTGGCTCGGTGGTGGAATATGGTAATATTAAAGGATAGTTTTTTTAATTTTAAAAAACAGAAAGGGAATAATTTACTTACAGCGCTATACCAGATTTTGTCGTAAAGAAAATCGTTAAACCCTGTTTTGCAACTTTTTAAAACCCTGTTTGACAGTGCTTTATCACCCAGGCATTTTTACACTGTCCTAGTCCCTGGGTCACATTCACAAACATTTACGTCATTTTCAGATGTAAAATCATCGGACATTTACTCCACTTAGGGAATGGAGTAGAATTTCACTTCAGACACACACTGCCAGAGTGGTTATGATGAGGCGTATGTTTTGTCATAAAGTAGGCACATCGGCTATTAAAGACCAGAGTAAAAAGTCTTTGTTTGATAAATGACCCTCAACATGTCCTAAAAGATTCCACAAAGTCTGGGATCCACGATGGAAGTCTCCCCTCACCACCTTGCACACACAGTGACCACCAACTCTCCCATAACTTCGTAGGTTCTGGGGCCAGTATCTTATCATCTAAAGAATAAAGAGACATAGGCCCAAAATGCATGATATTTATTAACATATGGTAACAACATGTTTGGCACAGTTATATAGTCTAAGAGTGCTGGCACACAGTGCAGTTCTGACATGCATTCAGGATACAGTTAAATTTCAATTTAGCCAGTTTAGCAGTCTCATTAAACCCTGGTGTTCTGCATAGTGGGAATGATTTACTTAATTTCAGCGAGCTACAATAAAAATAAAAAAAACTGCATCCTAAATGCATGTCAAAACAACGCTGTGTGCCAGCATCCTAGGGCCTCTTTCACATGGGCGTCATGTTTTTGGCCCAGATAAGATGCGGGTGCGTCACAGGAAAATGCACGGTTTTTACGCGCGAGTGCAAAACATTTTAATGCGTTTTGCACGCGCGTGAGAAAAATCGGCATGTTTGGTACCCAAACCTGAACTTCTTCACAGAAGTTCGGGTTTGGTGTTGTGTAGATTTTATTATTTTCCCTTATAACATGGTTATAAGGGAAAATAATAGCATTCTGAATACAGAATGCATAGTACAATAGGGCTTGAGGGGTTAAAAATAAAATAAAAAATTATTTAACTCACCCTAATCCACTTTTTCGCGCAGCCCGGCTTCTCTTCTGTCTTTTTCTTTGAGGAATAAGACCTTTGATGATGTCACTGCGCTCATCACATGATATTTTACAATGGTGATGGATCATGTGACAGACCTTGTGATGACCGGAGTGACATCACCACAGGTCCTTTTCCTGTGCACAGCAAAGAAGAAGACAGAAGAGAAGTCGGCTGCGTGAACAAGTGGATTAGGGTGAGTTAAATTATTATTATTATTTTTTTTAACCCCTCCAGCCCTATTGTACTATGCATTCTGTATTAAAGGGGTATTCTCATCTTAATTATCACTGTTAAATCGGTTAATGATTTGACAGCGATTACTTTTCTAAATACATGTTATTACCCAATTCCCACCCTTTTTAAAAAAAAAATAAGTCCCCTCTTACCTGATGTTGTCTTTGGTCTCCCCTGATTACAGCCACCTCTCCTGTCGATTCCCGCCTGGCTTCTTCCTGGCTAGTATAGTACAGAGCCGCGAACGCGCACGCCGGCTCTGTACTATACAGGCCAGGAATAAGTCACCATGGCGCATGCGCGGTGGCGTGCGCGTTCAGGACATTGCGCGGCCGGGCAGGGAGAAGAATCCAGGAAGTGAACATTGCGCTCAAGGAAGGTAAGTATGAAAAGGTAAGCTGAGAATACCCCTTTAAGAATGCTATTACTTTCCCTTATAACCATGTTAAAGGGAAAATAATAATGATTGGGTCTCCATCCCGATCGTCTCCTAGCAACCGTGCGTTAAAAATCGCACCGCATCGGCACTTGCTTGCAGATGCATGCGATTTTCACGCAGCCCCATTTACTTCTATGGGGTCTGCGTCGCGTGGAAAACGCACAAAGAGGAGCATGCTGCTATTTTCACGCAACGCACAAGTGATGCATGAATATCACTGCTTATGTGCACAGCCCCATAGAAATGAATGGGTCCAGATTTAGTGCGGGTGCAATGCATTCACCTCACGCATTGCACCCGCACAGAAATCTCGCCCGTGTGAAAGGGGCCTAAGGTAATCATGTGACCGATCCCCAGACTACAGCGCAGGGTCATCTGCAGCGGACCAGACTGCAGGGGCAGTATGTGAGTGCACAGTGGGCTGATGGGGGTAGTAGTCGTACTCACGGTTTTGCAGCTCCCTGGGTCGGCGTGCAGTGATGAGGAAGACAGCACTAAATCCTCCGGTGCACTCTATATTGCAGGGAACACCAGCCAGATAGAAGTTGAGGTGCCCTTGATGGTAATGGGTATGCTTAGGGTGCATCCACAGTCTCTTCATTGAGCAGGACCTGCCGAAGGAACTGCGATCTGCGTGGTGACGTAACCACGTGGGAGCGCGCAGTGACGTCATCGCGCACCTTCGGCAGGTCCCATTCTGTGAAGAGAGAAGAGACTGCTGCAGCGCAAGCAAGTGGATAAGGGGCATTATGAAAGATGGGGACACTATAAAAAAATTATATACACTGTGGGGGACATTTCTTTAGCTGGGGACCTACATGGGGGCCTTCCATCCTGTGGGTGGTCTCAGAAGGGTGGGTCTAGAAATAACTGCCAATCAAATTCATAAATTTTTCATGTCCGTTTTTAAGGGACATGAAAAACTGATCCAAAACGGATGCAAAAGGGACATTAAAAACAGACACACTGCCAGAAAATGGATGCATACACTGATGCAAAATGGTGATGAAAAACTGACAGTGTGTCAGTTTTTAACGGATGTTTTTTTTCACTGTCATGTGCATGAGGCCTAGCCCTGCAAGGCCTCTAGGATAGGGCAGCAATTAATCGATAACACATTTCCTTCAACAGAAAATAGTCTCTGCACATGGTGGATATATAGGTGCATTATCTGAATTATATTTACGGTTTAGATAAGGCCTCCTGCACACGAACGTGTGCGCCCCGAGTGCTGTTCCGTGGGCATTCCGCATCCCATTCACTTCAATGGGTCCGCAAATCCGGAGATGCGGAACGGAAGCACGGAACGGAACCTTACGGGAGCACTACGGAGTGCTTCCGTGGGGTTTCGTCCCGTATTTCCGTTCCGCAAAAACGGCCGAATCGCGGACCTATTAAAGTGAATGGGTCCGCGATCCGCTGCAGCTTCCCCACACACGATGTGCAGCTTTCCCCTGATTTCATTTTTGTTTCAAATTTTTTTTATATATAAAAACACACACATATGAGGTATCGCCGCGTCCGTAACGACCGGCTCTATAAATATATCACATGATCCACCCCGTCCGATAAACACCATAAAAAAAATACAGTTTAAAAAAAAAATATTTGTCACTTTACATCACAAAAAGTGCAACACCAAGCGATCAAAAAGGCTTATGCCCCCCCAAAATGGTACCAATAAAACTGTCACCTCATCCCAGAAAAAAAAGAGCTCATACATAAGACAATCACCCAAAAAACAAACAAAAACAAAACAAAAACACACACCACACACACTATAGCTCTCAGAACATGGAGACACTAAAACATCTTTTTTTTTTGTTTCAAAAATGCAATCATTTATCATGACCGGCGTGCCGATGACATACGTGACGCAAAGGGAGGGAAATGGGAAGGCCCTGTCCAAGGGAGAGGGAAAGGTGGTGACCCCTAACTCACCTTGAGGCTGGCACTTGACTGCCCTGACGTCCCTAGACGGGTTTCTCACCCGTACGCCGATCACGTGCCTAAACCCTGGCTTTCACTAAGATGAGCCGCTTCGACTTCCTGACCCCGGGTATAACGGAGTCAGACGTGGCTCTTGACACCCTCATGACATCATTGTGGTAAAGTGAAATAAATAACTAAAAAAGTATACATGTTAGGTATCGCCACGTCTGTAACAACTAGCTCTATAAAAATATCACATGACTTAACCCCTCAGATGAACACAGTAAAAAAAAACTGTGCCAAAAAAGCCATTTTTTGTCACCTTACATCACAAAAATTGCAACACCAAGTGATTAAAAAGGCGTATGTCCCCCAAAATAGTACCAAACTGATCCCTAGGTAGTGAATAGGGCAGTAGAAACACTAGTCCGCACCACTAACACTAAAGGAAAACACCAAGGAGAGGACAGACAATACAGACAAAACATATAATCCCAGGTGGGTGGCGGCAACAACAACCAACCAACCAACAGGGATCCGGAGGGTAACGCTCTGGTACGACAACCAGGAATCACAGCTGCACAGCTCCAGTGGGTCAGTATAGAAGTCCAGGCAGGAAGCTCTATATCTGCCAACCAGAGAAGTGGGAGGGAGAATATAAGGAGGTTGGGAGTGCCGGACAAGAAACAGCTGAGGAGAAGAAGCTACGGATCCCTGAGAGAGCCAAAAAGGATTGCAAGGCAAACCCAGAAAGCTACCATTAAGAAACAGCCCTATCTTTAGACATAGAGCGCGCAGCCACCCGCTTCGACTTCCTGACCCCGGGTATAACGGAGTCAGACGTGGCTCTTGACACCCTCGTGACATCATTGTGGTAAAGTGAAATAAATAAAAAAAAGTATACATGTTAGGTATCGCCACGTCTGTAACAACTAGCTCTATAAAAATATCACATGACTTAACCCCTCAGATGAACACAGTAAAAAAAAAACAGTGCCAAAAAAGCCATTTTTTGTCACCTTACATCACAAAAATTGCAACACCAAGTGATTAAAAAGGCGTATGTCCCCCAAAATAGTACCAAACTGTCACCTCATCCCACAAAAAGTGAGACTCTACCTAAGACAATCGGCCCAAAAAAAAAAAAAACAGACTCTCAGACAATGGAGACACTAAAATATTATTTTTTGGGCTTCAAAAATGCTATTATTGTGTTAAGGCTACATGCATATGGCCGTATGTTTTTTTGCGGTCCGCAAACAGCGGTTAGTTTCCGTAGTGCTTCCGCGTCCATTCCGTCTTTCCGCAAATCACGTCCGTTTTGTTTCCGTGTGTCTTCCGTTGTTTTGCTGACCGCAAAAAAAAAAACGGAAGGAGTAAATTGTGTAATTTTACTATCCCCACCCAGGATACAGGTATATATGCTGGTCAACTGAGTGTTTGGTGGCCATTTTCTCCAGTCTTTCCAGTATAGTGGGTTTGGTTGGATTTATTGGCTTTGCTCACTGCATAATATTGCGGTTTGTGATCTTGTTATCACCTTGGAGGAAGACTCTGATGAGGTCCTACTGCACTGGCTTATTTCTAGGCGATGGGGACAGCATTCCCTTCCGTTGTACGAGAAGCCGAGGAGAAGGAGGAGATTTTGGCTCCATCCCATTGTTTCCCAAAACTGCAGGAAAGGCCACTTCCATACCCTGTACACTGATCTTCGTCAGCACCCTGAGAAGTTCTTTGCCTACTGTCGGATGTCAGTGCCAAGGTTTGATATCCTGCTGTCGTCTCTCCGCACTGTCCTCACCTTTCAGGACACGAACATGAGACGCAGCATTACTCCTGAGGAAAGGCTAATCGTCACGCTGAGGTAAGCAATTTGCTATTTATTGTTAACAGTAATGTCCACTGCTTATGTCAATAGTAACATGTTTGTTTTAAAGTGGATGATGTAAGACGTGCTAATGTCAGCTGAAGTTACCCATCTTTGTCCCTTATTTCTTTGTTCCATGTATTATTTTATTATTTGAACTGCCAAATAACATGCAAAGCTGAAAGGTACTGTTGTGTTTGCCATGCCATTATCATGCTGATTGAGTAGTCACATCATCAAGCATTACTAATACATTCTGCATGGAAATGGCGTGACTGCAGTAGGTGTAACAGAGCTTGTAGGAGTAGGGCCCACAGTCCCATTTTTTTAAACTTTTTTTGTCCTAAGTTAATAAGCGTTTCATGGGCAAATTAGAGTATGTAAAAATTATAGGAAGCATGTTCATGATGTAATAATTATTTGTGAAGCTATTAATGTCAATCTTTTATTTTAGTTTTTTCGACAGATTCCTGGCAACTGGGAACTCATTTGCATCCCTGCATTTTGAGTTTCTTTTTGGAACCTCTACGATATCTCGGATAGTGCGTCACACTTGCCACGTCATCTGGCATTGACTCTGAGAGACGGTGATGCCACAGCCCAAGGCGGACGATTGGGTTCGGATCGCTGCGGGCTTCAATCTTTCTGTGCAGTTTCCGAACAGCATTGGGGCAATGGATGGCAAACACATTCGTGTGAAGAAGCCGCCTAACTCAGGGACCCGATTCTTCAATTATAAACAATATTTTTCGGTAGTTATTTTGGCTGTTGCTGACAGTAACTACCGGTTTATAATGGTTGATATTGGGGCCTATGGAAGCACTTCGGATGCTCGCATCTTTAGGGCTTCTAGAATGGGTGAGCGGCTTCGTGCCAACCAGCCTGCCCTGCCCGAGCCCAGAAGACTGCCTGGATATGCAGGTCCGCCGGCTCCATTTGTCATCGTTGCTGATGAAGGGTTTGCATTGACTCCCCATGTTATGCGGCCCTTCCCCAGACGAGGTTTGGGTGTCAGGAGGCGTATTTTCAACTACCGGTTGACTCGTGCCCGTCGGTATGTTGAGTGCACTTTCGGAATACTCTCTAGCAAGTGGAGGGTCTTTATGTCATCCATACAGATGGATCTTGAGAATGCTACCCTGGTGATTAAAGCTTGTGTTGTTCTACACAACTTCACCAGGATTTTCGAGGCTTCCTCTTCTGTTGACATGAAAGACTTTCCAACGTCATCAGGTTTGGGGTTGGATCTGACCCTGCATAGACGACCTGGTACTGCAGGCATTGCAGTTCGGGAACTCTATGCAGACTTATTTTTCAGCCCAGAGGGGTCCGTGCCATGGCAGATGGATGCTATTCTGTCATGGTCTTACCTTCTTACTGTTCTCCTTCGTTTGACATGTGCTGGCGGCCATCTTGGTTTCTGGGTTTCTTGTAGCCTCCCACCCTGCTGCTTCTCCTTCCCACTGGGAGGAGCTGGATGCCTAGCTCATATATATAGGAGGTCTGTGGCTTCAGTTCCTTGCTTGGTCCTCCTGTGTTCACATGCTTCTAAGACTGCTGCTGCTTCTGGTTTCCGATCCTGGCCTCGTCTGACTACCCCGTTGGTTCCTGATCCTGGCTTCGTCTGGCTACCCTGCTGGTTCCTGATCCTGGCTTCGTCTGACTACCCTGCTGGTTCCTGATCCTGGCTTCGTCTGACTACCCTTCTGGTTCCTGACCTCTGTCTACGCAAGACCCTGCTTCGGTTTAGCCATCCGTTTGGACTTTTGCTTACGGCTTGTTTTTCAATAAAGCCTTCTTATTTCCACTTATCTCTTGTTGTACGTCTGGTTCATGGTTCCATGACATATTCGTGGCAGGGTTTGATTTCTTCTAGGCTTGTTAGTTGTCTGTTATTTTTCTCAGATTGAAATTTTTTTATGTTGTAGTTGAGTGTAGGGACTGTCAAGGGAAGGAGGCCCCTTGACGTGGGCTTGCGGGCTGAGGTTACAGACCATAAAACAATTAAATGTAAAGAAGCCTTTTTGTTTGCACAAAGTTTTTTAAAACAAAAAAAATCTATTTGATATATGGTCCCAAAAAACCTTTTAATACCTCATTGGCATGTGACTATTGTGAAAAGCATGTGGATAATAAAAAAAGGATAGTACTTAAACGATTGTGTGTGTGTGTGTGTGTGTGTGTATTTTCTAACTACATGTGTAGAAATGATGACGTTTTTTGTGGGAGAATCAAGAACACAAGGCATCTGAGTTTTCAACAAAAAGTTTACTTGGACCCTAGCCTAACAAATAAAAAAATACAGACAATCCATGTCAATAATAATTTCTCAATAAAATAACAATAATAAATTAACATAAATGAAAACATATAATTATAATTCAAAAAGATCCCTTGTAAAGGATCCAGCCCCATATAAGGGTCCTGGTCGAACCTGTCCAGTATCCTGGGCCCCTGTCGGATATGTGCCAGGATAATTGGCCTGGCCAAAATGGGGGTTATGATCTTGGGACTGAGGCTTTTTTTTTGGGGGGGGGGGGTAAGATGTACCTTGACGTGTTGGCGGCCGAGGTAGTAAGCTGCATGGTTGGAGATTTGGCCCCAACACTACTTGCTGCCTCACTCGCTCTATAAGGGAATGTATGTTCCCCTAATATGGGTGGCCATATATTTCCAAAACTAGGGCCAGTGAAGCAATGCATGTTGCTTGTTTAGCCTGTGGCACCTGCTGTAATAAAAGAGCAAGGCCCCTCATCAAAACTTCCTCCCGCCCTTCAGTCCTCTTTTGGGCTACCGTAGGTACTGAATTACTGGCGAGTCAATAATTTATTTTGTAGCTAGCCCAGAAGAAGCTTGAGGGGCAGCCCTCCTTCGTCTCATCTGGGGCCTTTGTCGTCAGGGAGAACATCAGCAGGCCTGGAAGGTTCCCTTGGCTGGAGTTCTTGTTCTTCTGGACCCCCATGTGTTGGACTTGGTTCAGGTGAAAACACTGCAGGGGTCTCTGCACCTTCAATATCCGATTGAGGAGATGCCTCCAGGTCAGGGTCCTCCAGATTGTCCACAGTACTGTAGGGCAAAAACATAAGACATTTTATTAAAGAAAACTATGTTTACAAATCGGAAGCAATGATGGCAAACATAGTGCTGCCTGCCCACAATAAAAAGGGGAGCCTGCACAGATCCCACAAGGGTTTTCAAGAAGAATGTTTGGCCTAAAAACCTTGGGGCACACATTATATAATTAAACAATTGTAGGACTGTTGTTTTGTACAGTCTTCAAACAGCAACCATATATTTTGTACGTTGCTGGGTGTTTGGACCTGTCCTACATGAAAACATGTCGACACATTCAGGAGCTAACCAAGTTCTGAAATTAAGCCTATGTATATAAAAGGAGTTAACAGTAATGTCCACTGCTTATGTCAATAGTAACATGTTTGTTTTAAAGTGGATGATGTAAGACGTGCTAATGTCAGCTGAAGTTACCCATCTTTGTCCCTTATTTCTTTGTTCCATGTATTATTTTATTATTTGAACTGCCAAATAACATGCAAAGCTGAAAGGTACTGTTGTGTTTGCCATGCCATTATCATGCTGATCGAGTAGTCACATCATCAAGCATTACTAATACATTCTGCATGGAAATGGCGTGACTGCAGTAGGTGTAACAGAGCTTGTAGGAGTAGGGCCCACAGCCCCATTTTTTTAAACTTTTTTTGTCCTAAGTTAATAAGCGTTTCATGGGCAAATTAGAGTATGTAAAAATTATAGGAAGCATGTTCATGATGTAATAATTATTTGTGAAGCTATTAATGTCAATCTTTTATTTTAGTTTTTTCGACAGATTCCTGGCAACTGGGAACTCATTTGCATCCCTGCATTTTGAGTTTCTTTTTGGAACCTCTACGATATCTCGGATAGTGCGTCACACTTGCCACGTCATCTGGCATTGACTCTGAGAGACGGTGATGCCACAGCCCAAGGCGGACGATTGGGTTCGGATCGCTGCGGGCTTCAATCTTTCTGTGCAGTTTCCGAACAGCATTGGGGCAATGGATGGCAAACACATTCGTGTGAAGAAGCCGCCTAACTCAGGGACCCGATTCTTCAATTATAAACAATATTTTTCGGTAGTTATTTTGGCTGTTGCTGACAGTAACTACCGGTTTATAATGGTTGATATTGGGGCCTATGGAAGCACTTCGGATGCTCGCATCTTTAGGGCTTCTAGAATGGGTGAGCGGCTTCGTGCCAACCAGCCTGCCCTGCCCGAGCCCAGAAGACTGCCTGGATATGCAGGTCCGCCGGCTCCATTTGTCATCGTTGCTGATGAAGGGTTTGCATTGACTCCCCATGTTATGCGGCCCTTCCCCAGACGAGGTTTGGGTGTCAGGAGGCGTATTTTCAACTACCGGTTGACTCGTGCCCGTCGGTATGTTGAGTGCACTTTCGGAATACTCTCTAGCAAGTGGAGGGTCTTTATGTCATCCATACAGATGGATCTTGAGAATGCTACCCTGGTGATTAAAGCTTGTGTTGTTCTACACAACTTCACCAGGATTTTCGAGGCTTCCTCTTCTGTTGACATGAAAGACTTTCCAACGTCATCAGGTTTGGGGTTGGATCTGACCCTGCATAGACGACCTGGTACTGCAGGCATTGCAGTTCGGGAACTCTATGCAGACTTATTTTTCAGCCCAGAGGGGTCCGTGCCATGGCAGATGGATGCTATTCTGTCATGGTCTTACCTTCTTACTGTTCTCCTTCGTTTGACATGTGCTGGCGGCCATCTTGGTTTCTGGGTTTCTTGTAGCCTCCCACCCTGCGGCTTCTCCTTCCCACTGGGAGGAGCTGGATGCCTAGCTCATATATATAGGAGGTCTGTGGCTTCAGTTCCTTGCTTGGTCCTCCTGTGTTCACATGCTTCTAAGACTGCTGCTGCTTCTGGTTTCCGATCCTGGCCTCGTCTGACTACCCCGTTGGTTCCTGATCCTGGCTTCGTCTGGCTACCCTGCTGGTTCCTGATCCTGGCTTCGTCTGACTACCCTGCTGGTTCCTGATCCTGGCTTCGTCTGACTACCCTTCTGGTTCCTGACCTCTGTCTACGCAAGACCCTGCTTCGGTTTAGCCATCCGTTTGGACTTTTGCTTACGGCTTGTTTTTCAATAAAGCCTTCTTATTTCCACTTATCTCTTGTTGTACGTCTGGTTCATGGTTCCATGACATATTCGTGGCAGGGTTTGATTTCTTCTAGGCTTGTTAGTTGTCTGTTATTTTTCTCAGATTGAAATTTTTTTATGTTGTAGTTGAGTGTAGGGACTGTCAAGGGAAGGAGGCCCCTTGACGTGGGCTTGCGGGCTGAGGTTACAGACCATAAAACAATTAAATGTAAAGAAGCCTTTTTGTTTGCACAAAGTTTTTTAAAACAAAAAAAATCTATTTGATATATGGTCCCAAAAAACCTTTTAATACCTCATTGGCATGTGACTATTGTGAAAAGCATGTGGATAATAAAAAAAGGATAGTACTTAAACGATTGTGTGTGTGTGTGTGTGTATTTTCTAACTACATGTGTAGAAATGATGACGTTTTTTGTGGGAGAATCAAGAACACAAGGCATCTGAGTTTTCAACAAAAAGTTTACTTGGACCCTAGCCTAACAAATAAAAAAATACAGACAATCCATGTCAATAATAATTTCTCAATAAAATAACAATAATAAATTAACATAAATGAAAACATATAATTATAATTCAAAAAGATCCCTTGTAAAGGATCCAGCCCCATATAAGGGTCCTGGTCGAACCTGTCCAGTATCCTGGGCCCCTGTCGGATATGTGCCAGGATAATTGGCCTGGCCAAAATGGGGGTTATGATCTTGGGACTGAGGCTTTTTTTTTTGGGGGGGGGGGGGTAAGATGTACCTTGACGTGTTGGCGGCCGAGGTAGTAAGCTGCATGGTTGGAGATTTGGCCCCAACACTACTTGCTGCCTCACTCGCTCTATAAGGGAATGTATGTTCCCCTAATATGGGTGGCCATATATTTCCAAAACTAGGGCCAGTGAAGCAATGCATGTTGCTTGTTTAGCCTGTGGCACCTGCTGTAATAAAAGAGCAAGGCCCCTCATCAAAACTTCCTCCCGCCCTTCAGTCCTCTTTTGGGCTACCGTAGGTACTGAATTACTGGCGAGTCAATAATTTCTTTTGTAGCTAGCCCAGAAGAAGCTTGAGGGGCAGCCCTCCTTCGCCTCATCTGGGGCCTTTGTCGTCAGGGAGAACATCAGCAGGCCTGGAAGGTTCCCTTGGCTGGAGTTCTTGTTCTTCTGGACCCCCATGTGTTGGACTTGGTTCAGGTGAAAACACTGCAGGGGTCTCTGCACCTTCAATATCCGATTGAGGAGATGCCTCCAGGTCAGGGTCCTCCAGATTGTCCACAGTACTGTAGGGCAAAAACATAAGACATTTTATTAAAGAAAACTATGTTTACAAATCGGAAGCAATGATGGCAAACATAGTGCTGCCTGCCCACAATAAAAAGGGGAGCCTGCACAGATCCCACAAGGGTTTTCAAGAAGAATGTTTGGCCTAAAAACCTTGGGGCACACATTATATAATTAAACAATTGTAGGACTGTTGTTTTGTACAGTCTTCAAACAGCAACCATATATTTTGTACGTTGCTGGGTGTTTGGACCTGTCCTACATGAAAACATGTCGACACATTCAGGAGCTAACCAAGTTCTGAAATTAAGCCTATGTATATAAAAGGAGAGGACGAATCACATGTTAGAATCTGATACTCTGATGGATAGACGACCACCATCATATATTGCAGACCAAACCCGGAAGAAAGGTCTGCAATATTCTCATAATGGCCAATGACATATATATACACAGTTCCAAACATGATTTTATTAGAAATAATCACTTACGTCCTCAAATCCATCACGGGCCGAAGAAACCGCAACTGCTGGGTGTAGATGTAGGGTCTTTTCCGCGGAGCACCATCCCCAATGCGCCCTATCTCGGTCAGTTCACGACGGAACTGATCCCTACAGCTATTTCCCCGTGTCTTAGTCTTCTTCACTGTCAAAACATAAAGCATGACAATAAATATATTAGACACATCAACAACAATAATACAGTACAAGTAACAGCAAAAGATGGCAATAACAAAATAGCTTTCTAAACAGGCTAACAGGGGAAAATGCCCCGCACATTGTACAGTAGGGCATGGATCAATAAAACAGCCCACAGATCAGTCACGCAGGTCCATGGCCCACCCACCTTAAGTAAACGGCAGAGCCATGGCCCAGTGCGAGTTAGCTTTGTATTTACAGCTAAAATGTGTTTATACATTGTCTAGCAGGGATTACTCTGGTCGTCGCTTACACTGTCACCTCACCAGGCCAAACTCCACAACAGCAAAACAATGTCCTGTCCAACATGCCGGGCAGGTGTGGGTATCTGCAGCGTTTTTAAAAGGACATGATCAGCAAACGCACAACAAAATACACACCAGGACAATGTCGGACAGTACATTGTGTTACTGATGTGGAGCACTGGATACTAATGTTCAAGAATTGCATGAAGCAGGAAAAAAGATTTGGCCTAGCCCTTTTAAAACAATAATATTTTAGGGAAAGGGGACAAAATGTCGCCAGATCTATTAGAACAGGCCCACATGTGTCCAAAACTGTAAGGCCCCTTGCAGACGAGTGTTCCTCCCACAGGGAGTCCACATTGCAGCTCCCGGCCTGACCTCCCAGCAAATGATGGGAATCACATCGCATTCTATATTGTTTTTGATGAGGCTATGAAACCCTTACAGTTCTGGAATTTAGTGGATAACAGTGCCATAATGCTGCCAGTGTTCTCCAATACATTCCAGAAATGTAAAGGTTAACATAGCATTAAAAATACATTTATATAAATAATGTTATGTGAATCCCATAAGTGCTGGGAGGTCAGGCCGGGTGCTGCAATGCGGACTCCCTGCGGGAGGAACGATAGTCTGCAAGGGGCCTAAAGGGTGCAGGCTGTGTAGACATTACTACTGTATGTTGTCACAAACATTAAAACATGGTGGTGATGGCGAAATTGTAATACAAAATCTATGACAAGACATGCACAGGCCAGACCACAATTAAGCCTGGCCACAAAAGGGACACAAATGTGACCTCATAGAACTACTAGCAAAGTCATCAGGGCCAACACAGGGACAGGACACAAAATGACATTACTTGCACTAACCTAAATCCACACGACCTCTGCTGTTTGATCTTGCCCATTCTGATGGCCTCATGTGTCTGGCCACTTCTTCCCAGGACGCATCTTTCTTCAGCCGTTCATGGTAAAGATTGGAGCATTTTAAGCGAACCTCACAGAGATTCCATATTCGTCTAGTCTCAGTTTTGAGTGGGTTGTGTGTTTTAATAGTTACAAAGCTGGGGTGTTCAGTGAATACAAAAGATCTGAGAGGGTATCCTCCCAATTCCTCTTCTATGGGAACCCAAAGCTTGAGAGGGGGGGCGCCTAATCCAGTCTACAATTCAAATAGAACTTGAGGTCTACATTTAATAAAGAAATGGGCCTGTAGTTACCGCAGTACATTGTGTCTTTGCCTTCTTTATGGATATTGGAGATCTGTGCCGCAAGTCTATGGAATGGGGTTCCAGATAAGGCTGAGTTATAAAGTTTGTTGAGGTATGGGAGTAGGGTGGAATAAAAGAAAGAGGACAGGCCATCCAGACCAGGACATTTATTTTTGGGCGAAGATTTAATTGCCTCTTTAATCTCCTGATCAGAGATAGGTGAGCAGAGCTTCTGAGATTGGGTATGGGTTAGTTGAGGGAGAGAGAGGGAAGAAAGGAAGTCAGATGTTAAGTTTATGTTACTCTGAAGGTAAGAATCTGCCTGGGGCAATTGTAGGTTATATAATCGAGTGTAGAAGGAGCTAAATTGTTTTGCTATGTCTTCTGTTTTATAAAGCAGATTACCAGCAGAGTCCTTAAGCCCAATAATAAAAGACTTAGCTTTCATGTTTTTTATCTGTGACAACATAAATCTAGTCGGTTTATCTACATGTGCATAATTTTAGTATTTTGCGAAAAGGTAGGCCTTTGCTGAGCTAAGGTTAAGGGGATTTTTTTTATCAGATTTTTGAAAAATAAACAATCATGTATTACAAGTCATAACGTCAAATGCTTTGGTCTGTACAGTACCATACCATTGTTTACAAAACATATAGCGATTGACAGACAAATATTTTGTTATAAACAAACCCCAACAAGGTACCCCCCACCCCCAACACTAGAGACACTTATCAGATAAAGTAAGCGTGTAACATACACCTAGGGACAAACTCCCCACTAATAGACAGAAGACCCAAAGTAAGGAGGATCATAAGCAGCGGCAGACTAACACTCTAGTCACTGAAGAGGATAGCAAGTAAGATCATGATAGATATCCTAAAACACCCGTTAAGTAGCTCACTAGGGACGCTCAGCAAAAACCCTGAGTCCACCATGAAGGGTCAACCATGGGCTGCATACACCAGATTTGTCTATCCAAGGGCCTCAGATGTTAGAGAGGCAGTTACGCTTCATATATATATCCCTCTTTCCAGCTGTATAACCACGTTCAACCTAGCAATAAATTCAGAGATGCTCGGCTGAAGCTGCTGTATCCACTTAGTAGCCAGAATTTTTTGTGCTTGATACAAAAGTCTATTAATACCAATCGTAATATACGGTTGCAGATCATCAGAATCAAATATCCCAAGTAGACACAATCTGGGATCCAGTGCGTAAGTTGCACTATAAATTTTGTTTATCAAATTGATGACACCCGTCCAATATCTCTGTAAGGTCATACAACTCCACATCATATGGAACACACCAGCTGCTTCTTCCCCGCATCTCGGACAAGAGGAATCTGATCTGAATCCCACCTTCCACAAAAAGATTGGGGTTTTATAGACCCTATGAATCATAAATAGTTGAGACAATCTAGCAGCTTCACTAAGGGACACTATTGTAGTCAGGGTAAGCACGTCCTCCCACTGGGAATCGGTGATAGGGCTAACATCCACTTCCCATTTCGCCTTAACTTTTAAGGGTATTTTTAAGTTCTTCTCGGAGGGCCGTCAGATCCATGAGATGTGACGCCAGTAGGGATCTCTTGTGCAGACACTCTAGGCGCAAGATTTTCTGTTGAAGATCAAAAATCTTCTTATTTTTCTCTTTATGGGCATATGCTGCAATGAATATTAATTCCCCTCTGATATGAGCTTTGTGGGCTTCCCAGAGTGTCTGCAAGGAAACCTTACCATTGTCATTGGTCTCAAAGAACTCTGCTAGGCGCTTCTTAAGTTTTCCAACATTCTGGGGGGGTTTCAGTAGTATGTAATTTAATCTCCAGCATCTGGAGGTAGAGGGGGTGGAGGGAATTGTGTATATAAGTTCTACTGGAGAATGATCAAAAAGAACCTGGGATTTAATGGAGGAGGAGAGGCAATGTTGTATATGGGAGATAGGGACAAATATATAATCAATTCTCTGATATGAGTTATTAAGTGTGGAATAGTGTGTATAATCTTTGCAATGAGCAAAGAAGGCGTTTTATTTTTGCCAGGGCTTGAAATCGTAAGGAGGATCTACCAGTAGATGTGTCAATTAGTGGGTTCATTAGAGTCCCCACCCAGAACTAAAGTACCCTCTGAAAACTTGGAAAGCTTTTTAAGAACCTCAAGAAGCCAGGGGATCTGTTCTTTGTTAGGAGCATATAGGTTACCTAGCATAAACATGGAATTACTTGCCTTTTATAAAGAGGTAGCGACCCTCAGAGTCTACACATTTCTACAACACAGAGAAGGCGACATTTTTGCAAATGCAGATACTGATGCCTTTCGATGCACCACTGCATGGTAACAAGTGGAAAAATACTGCCTATTCACGGAAGGGATGTTCGTTCTCTTAAAATGTGTGTCTTGTAATAAGCATATGTCACGATCCACTAAAATTTCTAAGACCTTTTCCATGTCAGTGTTACCCAGTGTTTTACCATTTAGTATGTAAGGGTGACTTCCATTATTCCTTATCATCCTCTATAGTGTATATATACAGTATACTGTCCTCTGTAATATACATACCGTATACCGTTCTCTGTAGTGTATATCCATATACTATTACTAATAAATTTTATTCCAACCAGCCTTTTTCTCAACATTATATCCATATACTGTTATCTGTAGTATATATACAGTAAAATGTCCTCTGTAATATACATACAGTATACTGTCCTCTGTAGTATATATATATATATATATATCTATATATACAGTATACTGTCCTCTGTAGTATATATATATCTATATATATATATATATATATACACACAGTATAGATCTATAGTATACTGTCAACTGTCATGTTAATTACTTTACACAGTTTAGGGTCATCTGCAAAAAATACTTTACAGTGCAACCCTTCTACGAGATCATTAATAAATATATTGAAGAGAATAAAGCCCAGTACTGACCCCTGAGGTACACCACTAGCGATGATGACCCCTCCAATACTGACCCCTGTGGTACCCCACACTGTGACCCAGTCTGAGTATGTACCATGAATAACTTTTTATGTGGCACAGTATCAAATGCTTTAGAGAAATCAAGATACATGACATCCCACGACTCACCCCGGTCCAGCCTAGAACTTACCTCCTTATAGAAACTGATTAGATTCATTGGACAGAACCGATCCTCATAAACCCATACGTTATACACTTATTTTCATTTTAGATAATTCAGGATAGCATCTTCAAACAGTT
The DNA here is from genome assembly GCF_014858855.1 of Bufo gargarizans. Taxonomy (NCBI): domain Eukaryota; kingdom Metazoa; phylum Chordata; class Amphibia; order Anura; family Bufonidae; genus Bufo; species Bufo gargarizans. The sequence continues at coordinate 517,071,057 of NC_058083.1, forward strand.
ACCAACTATAGAGGCTATAGTTTCTGGGCTTTATTTTTGACCCTTTCTGACAATTAGCAATACATTTGCCAAACAGTAGTCATTATAGAGTCTGTATATATCACAAATAAGGGTTTGTCTATTACATTACTTCACTCTCTTAGGACACAGGGGTGTATTCCATCTGGACCTAGCGGTTTGTCTATTTTAATCTTTTTAAAATGCTGCTGCACTTCCTCCTGCACCTTCATACTCCCTCCATATCTACTCCCAACAAGTGTCTGCTCAGTGATCAGCAAACTCCTTTCCATATTGTTAAGGCATCTAAGGCCGAATGCACACGGCCGTGTTCTGCGGCCGAGAGCGGTCCATGGTATGCCGGGCTGGATTCCTGTTCAGAGCAGGAGCGCACGGCGTCATTGGTTGCTATGACGCCGTGCGCTTCGTGCCGCTGCTGCACTACAGTAATACACGCGTATAGTGTCTGAACAGGAATCCAGCCCGGCATACCACGGACCGATCTCGGCCCCGGAACACGGCCGTGTGCATTCGGCCTAAGTGTTGCAATTCACTGAGGATCTGGGCCTTTAAACATGCAAAGCAATATGCAGTCTAAAAATGCTACTCAAGGTTTGCACACATAGTATAAGACGGGCACTGGGCCTCATTGTCAATCGAGGAGCACTTATTTGCTAATTGCGATTACACCAGAAAAAAACAAGGTAAGTTATATAATGCAATGAAAGAAATAAACAATTGAATAAAAGCAGTTCCCTCCTAAAGTCGCTGAATCTAAAGTCACAATATCAGATCACACACTTTAGGCAAAAACACACTTACACACTCGCTATTTCAGCCTGTTTATAAAGCTGTTTTTCTCCACCCTGCTGCAAACAGTCTGCAGACTTTTTCTTCTGGATCCAAAGGTCCTCATTAAAAACCAATGGCAAAACCAAAACAGTATTTTATGGCTGGAATGTTGGTGGTTTTAAAAAGTTTGTGCATCTTTTATGTTCTTCTAAGCAGACCTGCATTGGGGAGCACACTTACTTGCTACCCGGTGATGGGTCCCAACTCTTTTACTCTTTGGCCTTAGCGGCCTTTCTCAGGTCCCCCGCTGCCAATAGCCACTTTGCAGCAAATTACTAGCCACAGCATTGATCTGCTCATCTTGCATCATGTGCCCAAATAGCCATGATGCAAGGGCAGCAGATCACCACTGCGGCCAGCAGTGGGGTCAAAGTGGATTTTGACAGCAGGGAACCGAGCAAGTTCTTCCTACACCTTGCACTGATTCCTGTTGTGAGTATTGCACACTTTGGTGGAAGACCTTCCCAAGTCAAACACAGAGCATTTGGAGTGGTGCATGGGAATCAAACTGTGCATTGTAAAAAAAAAAAATCTTAGCAAGCAAAATATAGCGATGAGATGTAAAAAGACTACCTTGCTTGCCTCGGTGGTGTAATATGGTTAATATTAAAGGATGATTTTCAAAAACAAAAATGGGGTCATTTACTTACAGCGCTATGCCAGATTTTGGAGTAAAGAAAGTCGCAAGACCCAAGCCTGTGTGACAATACTTTATCAGACATTTTTTCACTCTAGTCGTCACTAGGGCATGGCCTGGCTGGCAAGTTGGCCCTGGCACATTCACAAACATTTACGCCAATTTCAGGTGTAAAAGTTAACATTTACTCCACTCAGAGAGTGGAGTAGAATTTCACTTCAGGCGCACACTGCCAGAGTATACGCCTAAGGCCTCATGCACACGACCGTTGTGTGCATCCGTGTCCGTTGTTCCATGATTTTCTGCAGACCTATTGACTTTCAATGGGTCCGTTGAAAACTCGGAAAATGCACCGTTTGTCATCCGCGTCCGTGATCCGTGTTTCTTGTCCGTCAAAAAAATATGACCTGTCCTATTTTTTTGACGGACAACGGTTCGCGGACCCATTCAAGTCAATGGGTCCGTGAAAAAACACGGAGGCACACAAGATTCTCATCCGCGTCTGTAGGCTACTGTCGCACAGACGGATCCGCAGATCCATCTGCATAACAGATTTTCAGATCTGAATTTTCACATCGACAGTATATTCTAACACAGAGGCGTTCCCATGGTGATGGGGACGCTTCAAGTTAGAATATACTAAGAACTGTGGACATAACTGCCCCCTGCTGCCTGGCAGCACCCGATCTTTTACAGGGGGCTGTGATCCGCACAATTAATCCCATCAGGTGCCGCACTGTATTGTCGCAGTATAGCAGCCTGAGCTGGTGCTAGGCAGCTTGCTGCAATGTGCATGCGGTTCCACCTGGCAACCTGTCTTTGTTAGGTGTGTCTTTTGTATGTCTGGTGTGCACAGGGTTTTTGTTATGTGTGCACTTTCCCCTTTAAGTGGCTGTCTTCCCTTCCCTGGTGTGAGTAGGGTTAATTCCCTTCTGTGTGTGAACACTGGGTGTGTCTGTGTGGGTGTGGCTACTTGGGCCTATATAACCTCAGTTGAGACCTGATGTCTGAGGGGGTACTCCAGCCTTGTAGTAAGCTGGAGGCACCCTCCTGGTCTCTAATACCATCTGCCAGTGAGGGCCACCCTTGTGGTCATAAAATGTTATATGTGATGTTCAGTTGATGTTCTTTTTTCTTTCATATTTTATGCACCTATGGATCTGGGTTCCTGTGTGTGCTGTGTCCATTTATGTTTGGGTGTGGACACTAGCTTGTACTGCACGGGATCCAGTCTGTGTGTCTGTGGTAGGTAGGTGTGGAAGTACTTTTCATCCTCCTGCCATATCCATAGGCTGTTCATGTTCCTATCCCCTTGTAGCTTGGCCACTTTAGACTCCTGTTTCTCCGCATCCAGGAGGAACGGGCTGTCTACCCAGCTCCTAGCTCAGGGATCTGCGGAGGGTGAGTAGGGATCTGAGGTTCCTGAGCATGAGCCCTCCTACCTTCAAGGTCGGCTCATGTAGCTAGGAGTCAGGGTCAGATTAGGGAAGCTCTAGGAGGCGACCTGCTCCCTTATTCTGTGGTCCTGGCCAAGTAGCGACCTACCATCTTCTGGCCTCGCACGGCTGAGGGTTTTCCTCATCCTCAGCCGTGACAGAATCATGTGATGGATTCCCTGATTACAGCGCAGAGTCATTTACTTTGTTTCATGCAGTACTTCCCTTAAAATTACTCAGGACCTAACAGCTTATGCTCATTCACACTAATGTATGTTCGCCAAGCCCCTGTTGCAGACTGCAACTAGCGGTCTGCAAGACAAGGGTACCGGTCATGTGAAGTCCATATGGCGGTGCTGACCTATTGACTTAAATGGGTCCAAGATCTGCAAAATACACTGAGCAAAAATATAAACACAACACTTTTGGTTTTGCTCCCATTTTGCATGAGCTGAACCCAAAGATCTGAAACATTTTCTACCAACACAATAGCCCCATTACTCTTAAATATTGTTCACAAATCTGTCTAAATCTGTGTTAGTGAGCACTTCTCTTTTGCCGAGATAATCCATCCCACCTCACAGGGGTGGCATATCAAGGTGCTGATTAGACAGCATGAATATTGCACAGGTGTGCCTTAGACTGCCCACAATAAAAGGTCACACTGAAATGTGCAGTTTGATCACACAACACAATGCCACAGATGTCACAAGGTTTGAGGGAGTGTGCAATTGGCATGCTGACTGCAGGAATGTCTACCAGAGCTGTTGCCTGTGCAATAAATGTTCATTTCTCTACCATAAGCAGTCTCCAAAGGCGTTTCTGAGAATTTGGCAGTACATCCAACCGGCCTCTCTACCCATACCACGTGTAACCACACCAGCCCAGGACCTCCACATCCAGCATGTTCACCTCTGTGATCGTCGGAGACCAGCCAATCGGACAGCTGCAGCAACAATTTGTTTGCATAACCAAAGAATTTCTGCACAAACTGTCAGAAACCGTCTCAGGGAAGCTCATCTGCATGTTCGTTGTCCTCATCGGGGTCTGGACCTGACTGCAGTTCTTCGTCGTCGTAACCGACTTGAGTAGGCAAATGCTCAAATTCGATGGCGTCTGGCACATTGGAGGCGTTCTGTTCACGGATGAGTCCCGGTTTTCACTGTTATGGGCAGATGGCAGAGAGTGTGTGTGGCGTTGTGCAAGTGAGCGGTTTGCTGACGTCAACGTTATGGATCGAGTGGCCCATGGTGGCGGTGGGGTTATGGTATGTGCAGGTGTATGTTATTGACAATGAACACAGGTACATTTTATTGATGGCATTTTGAATGCACAGAGATACCGTGACAAGATCCTGAGGCCCATTGTTGTGCCATTCATCCACGACCATCACCTCTTGTTGCAGCATGATAATGCACGGCCCCATATTGCAAGGATCTGTACACAATTCCTGGAAGCTGAAAACATCCCAGTTCTTGCATGGCCAGCATACTCACCGGACATGTCACCCATTGAGCATGTTTGAGATCCTCTGGATCAGCGTATACAACAGCATGTTCCAGCTTCTGCCAATATTCTGCAACTCCGCACAGCTATTAAAGAGGAGCGGACCAACATTCCACAGGCCACAATCAACAACCTGATCAACTCTATGCGACGGAGATGTGTTGCACTGCGTGAGGCAAATGTTGGCCACACCAGATACTGACTGGTTTTCTAACCCCCCTACCCCCACCCTCCTCCCTTCCCCCCAGTTAGGCAAAATTGTGCACATTTCAGTGTCTTTTATTGTGGGCAGTCTAAGGCCCACCTGTGCAATATTCATGCTGTCTAATCAGCACCTTGATATGCCACACCTGTAAGGTGGGATCGATTATCTTGTTAAAGGCGAAGTGCTCACTAATACAGATTTAGACAGATTTGTGAACAATATTTGAGAGTAATAGGTCTTTTGTGTATGTAGAAAATGTTTCAGATCTTTGAGTTCAGCTCATGCAAAATGGGAGCAAAACCAAAAGTGTTGCGTTTATATTTTTGCTCAGTGTACGTCAAAAGGTAGGACATGTCCAATCTTTTACGGTGAAGAGGCACGGACCCCAAAGTCCTCGGACGAGCTTCTGAGTGTTTCCGGGGGCTTCCGATCCCTGACTCTGCTCCTCAAAAAATAGGACATGTCCTATCTTTTGATGTATCTTGCGGATTTCAGACCCATTCAAGTCAACGGGTCCGCATCTGTCATATGGAGTAAACACGGTCGGTATCTGAGTTTTGCAGACCCGCTATTTGCTGTCCACAACAGGGGCATGACGACCATACGGTCATGTGAATGAGCCCTTAAAAAAAGTACCGAAGGCAAAAATAAAGTCTTCACATATTTAGTTTTGCAGCATCCTTAACAACCTGTACTACACAATTATCATGTCATTTACCCCTTACAGAGAACGCCGAAAAATAAATGCCAGTATTACTGCTTTGCCTATTTGCCTAAAAAAAACAAAAAGTGATATGTACCCCAAAATGAAACCAATGAATACTACAAGTTGTCCCAGAAAAAATTAAGCCTTCACACAACTCCATGGAAAAAAAAAAAAAAAAGTTTTTTATTGTGCAATAGTAGTCAAACTTAAAAAAAAAAAAAAAATTTTATTTGGTATCACTATAATCAAATAATGAATAACGTTATCATGTAATTTGCGCCTAAAAATAAATGCTGCAAATGTTATAGCTTAAAAACAGAGTTAAAGGAGTTGTCCGGGTTCAGAGCTGATCCTGGACGGACTCATATTTTTACCCAGGCAGTCCCACAAAGTATTTTTAGGAGATCTGGTGACATATCGGGCTCTCCATAGGGCTGCCAGGTGGAGACTTCTGTCCAGCATAGTCTCCCAGCATGATCACTTGGTGACGTCATCATACTAAGCGCAGGTACTTCAGTAGAGCGGACTGCCTCTGTGCGAGCAAATGGATGAGGTGAGGCCATATTGCAGTAGAGCAAGTATGCCCAACATGCGGCCCTCCAACTGTTGGAAAACTACAACTCTTAGCATGCCTAGACAGCCTTTAGCTATCAGTCTACAGCAAGGCATGGTGGGAGTTGTAGTTTTATAACGTTAAAAATCATCCCATTGATTGATAGGCTGAATGGGGTTTTAACATAGTTATTCATGACAAATTAATTCAGAAAGAATCAAATTCCTTATCGAATTCCTGACCAAGCTGCAGAATTACATTTTTAAAAAGTTCCTTCATCTCTCGTTATCACATTCTGAACATTAAAATCGTTTCTTTCCAGTGTGATTTCTCTGATGTGTAACAAGATTTGATTTCTGTATGAAAGATTTCCCACATATTGAACATGAAAATGGCTTCTCCCCGGTGTGAATTCTCTGATGTATAGTAAGATATGATTTCTGTGTGAAAGATTTCCCGCATTCTAAACAAGAAAATGCCTTCTCCCCTGTGTGAGTTCTCAAATGTGAAACTAGACTTGCTTTCTGTGTGAAAGAGTTTCCACATTCTAAACAAAAAAATGGCTTCTCCCCTGTGTGCTTCCTCTCATGTATAACAAGATTAGATTTTTGGCTAAAACATTTTCCACATTCTGAACAAGAAAATGGCTTCTCCCCTGTGTGAGTTCTCTCATGAGCAACAAGATCTGATTTGTGGTAAAAACATTTTTCACATATTGAACATGAAATCGGCTTTACCCCTGTGTGAACTGTCTGATGTTTAAGAAGATGTGATTTCTGGTGAAAACATTTCCCACATTCTGAGCATGAAAACGGCTTCAGCCCTGTGTGAATTCTCTGATGTCTGACAAGATGTGCTTTACACATAAATTTTTTTTCACATTCTGAACATGAAAATGGCTTCACCCCTGTGTGAGTTCTCTGATGCTTAAGGAGATCTGATTTCCGGTGAAACCATTTCCCACATTCTGAGCATGAAAATTGTTTATTTTCTGTGTGAATTCTCTTATGGGTAAGAAAATATGATTTATCTGAAAAACATTTCCCACATTCTGAACATGAAAATGACCTCTCCTTTGTGTGAAATCTCTGATGTCTGGCAAGATGAGATTTACAGTTAAAATGTTTTTCACATTCTGAACATGAAAATGGCTTCTCCCCTGCGTGAGTTCTATGTCTAACAAGATGTGATTTATATTTACACTTCCCACATTCTGAGCATGAAAGAGTATTCTCCCCTGTGTGACTTCTTTGATGATGAACACTTCTGTGGCTTTTATTTTGCTTAACAGTCAGTGATGAATCAGAAGATTGAAATCCAGCCAAAGGATCAGATGATAGACCATTGCTGTGAAAGGCTGAGGATACATCTGGGATAATGGCATGCTCTTCCTGTGTATCTTCTGTGACACCACAATCATCTGTTCGAAAATCTGTCAATATCCCATGTTTCTCTGAGCTACTGGTACAGTCATCTGCCAAGAAAAAAATCTGAGTTTTATAATTTTTTAATAATATAACCTTAAAATTATTTATATATATATATATATATATATATATATATATATATACACACACACACACCATAATTGTTACTAACATTTCTATATTTAAAAAATCCATACAAATTACAAGTCATGGATAGGGATTAGCAAACCCCGACCGCCACATTCAGGACATATTTGGGTGTCTGTGTACCGAACCCAAACCCGGATTTTTGCGCCAAAGTCCATGTCTGGGTTAGTTGTTCATACTTTAAATAAAGTTTGTTGAAAGGCTGCAGCACAGCCAATCAACAAGCGATTAAGCTGTGGGTACATGGAAGCCCCCAGTCATGTCTAGTATTGCTGCTGCAGGCAGGGAAAGTGTTAGGCTTTTATTAGTTTTAAAAAGTGTGCTGGTGACCTGTAGGCATTATTGATGGGTGCAATACAGCTCCTTTGCACCAGTGAGACAGAAATACCATACTTAAATCGTGCTGTTAAGTCCGAGGGCGACCTGTTGAGCTTTTGGCATTTTTCTTTTGGTGCCATCCTACTCTTTTGCACCAGTGACAGGGAAATATAATAGTTAATCAGTCTGTTAATTGTGTGGGCGAGACAAAACAAATTTTTTTGAGTGAAAAAACCTTTACTTGCCACCGTCACAGGGATATACAGTATAATAGGTATTCAGCCGGTTAATTGGGTCGGTGTGACCTACCTATTTTTTGGTTTAAAATACACTGTACTTGCCACCGTCACAGGAATATATAATTGCTATTCAGCAGATTAATTGGGTCGGTCTGCCCTATCTATATTTTTTTTTTTGTTTAACACCTTAAGGACCCAGGACGAGAATGCTCATCCTAAATTGCCAGTACTTTGTGCCCCAGGACGAGCGTTCTCGTCCTGCGGTCCTTCCCCATCCCCATGAGCGGTCCGGCAATCAGCAGCACGGATCCAGCTGTTACTGACAGCTGGATCCCTGCTGCATCCACAAGCATCAGTTATCATGCCGATGCTGGTGGATTAACCTCTCATACGCCACGGTCAGCGCTGACCACGGCATATGGGAGGTTTTCACTCCCTCTCCTTAGCCATCGGGTCCCCACGTTGCGGTGGCAGGGACCTGATGATTGCCATGGCAGCCCCAAGCCATTTCAAGGCCTTGGGGCCTGGCATGTATGGAGGCCTATGAGGTGCAGCCCCCAGGCTGGGTTTCATAGGCAAACTATCAGTGTATTACACTGATAGTCAATGCAGTACAATACAGATGTATTGTGCTGCATTGAAACAGGGATCAAGCCCTATAATGTTGAAGTCCCATAGTGCAACAAAAAGAAAAAATATTAAAAAGGACATAAACGTGTTTTAACAATAATTTTGTTTTAAAGTTTCAATAAAAAAAAAGCCCCTTTCCCATAAAAAGAGACATCAAATTGTAAAAAAATAGAAATCAATAAATAAAAAAAAAACAGACATATTAGGCATCACCGTGTGCGTAACAACCTGCTCTATAAAAATATCACATGATCCACCCCGTCTGGTCAACACCGTAAAAAAAAAAAAAAAAAATTATATATATATATATTTTTTTTTTTTTTTTGTCACCTTTCATCACAAAAAGTGTAATACCAGTAGTCATATTTTGTATCGTCGCGTCCGTAACAACTTGCTCTATAAAAATACCACATGATCTAACCTGTCAGATAAACATTGTAAATAACAAAAAATTAAAACTGTGCCAAAACTGCTTTTTTGTTACCTTGCCTCACAAAAAGTGTAATATAGAGCAACAAAAAAATCATATGTACCCTAAAATAGTACCAACAAAAAACTGCCACCTTATCCCGTAGTTTCCAAAATGGGGTCTTTTTTGAGTTTCTACTCTAGGGGTGCATCAGTGGGTCTTCAAATGGGACATGTCAACAAAATTATCCCAGTAAAATCGGCCTTCGAAAAACTATATGGCATTCCTTTCCTTATGCGCCCTGCCACGTGCCCGTACAGCAGTTTACGACCACATATGGGGTGTTTCTGTAAACTACAGAATCAAGGTAATAAATATTGAGTTTTGTTTGGCTATTAACCCTTGCTTTGTAACTGGAAAAAAAATGGATTAAAATGAAAAATCTGCAAAAAAAAAAAGTGAATTTCGAAAATTTCATCTCCATTTTCCTTTAATTCTTGTGGAACACCTAAAAGGGTTACCAAAGTTAGTAAAATCAGTTTTGCATACCTTGAGGGGTGTAGTTTCTAAAATGGGGCCATTGATGGGTGGTTCCTATTATGTAAGCCTCACAAAGTGACTTGAGACCTGAACTGGTCCTTAAAAAGTGGGTTTTGGAAATTTTCTGAAAAATTTCAAGATTTCTTCTAATGTCCCAAAAAAATGTCAATTACTAACTATTTTAGGAGGTATCACTATCTGTTTTAAAAGCAGAAAAAAAGAATTTTTTAAAATTGCAAATTTTTCCAAATTTTTGGGTAAATTTGGTATTTGTTTATAAATAAAAATGAAATATTTTGACTCAAATTTACCACTGTCATAAAGTACAATATGTAACAAGAAAACATTCTCAGAATGGCTTTGATAAGTAAAAGCATTCTAAAGTTATCTATATTAAATGGCCTGGTCCTTAAGGTGAAAAATAGCAAGGTCCTTAAGGGGTTAAAATACACTACAATAGTTATTCAGCCGGTTAATTGGGTCAGTGTGACCTACCTATTTTTTGGTTTGAAAAACACTGTACTTGCCACCGTCACAGGTATATGTAATAGTTATTCGGCTGGTTAATTGGGCCGGTGTGTCCTACCTATATTTTTTTTAATCCAGAGGAAAAAAAAAAAAGAAGCTGTCTGGTTTGAAGCTGTTTGGGAGCTGCACTTATACAAACAGACAAAACACAAGTTTGTGAGCGTTCAAGTGTTTGATTTCAAGTGTGTTTGTATTAAGTGTGTGACTTTAGATTACGTCAGGAAGTATCTGTGAGAGCTAAATTATTTGTTTGCATTGCTGAGTGGCTGTGCCTGACTTTATTGTACTTTATACCAAGTCAGAGCAGTGTAGTCTAGTTTATACACTGTGTCTTGCTTTTGCTGCCAGGTTTATTGCATAGCAGCTGTGATAAAACATTTTTCTTCTCTTCCTTCTCCAGGGTGTTGCACAGGTGAGTAATTAGGGTGTGGCTATCTAATTAGGAGAATTTATATAGCTTTTAATTTTGTTACCAGAAATAAAGAAACAAGCGACACAACTACATTGGAGTGCTGGAACTACGTTTTTTACTTCCCTGCTGTATCTGTCTGACTGCACATTTATATACGTGCTATCTGCACGGGGCATGTGCACATAGGACGTGTACATACACAGTAGGCAGTCGGGAAGGGGTTAAACTACATAGACACAAACAAATTACATGAATATACTGTACACATTTTGAGCATTACTCATACACATTACATGCTTATACAATGTGTGTGTATTTTCCTCCTAGCATGTGCTGCTGGGCTGATTTACAGCCAGGTGAGGTCAAATACTGGATTGGATTTTACATGCCGGTCCGGGTTTTGGCAGAACCTGGCTGTCCTTAAATAGGCAGCTGGGCATGGAAGCGAAGTCTCTGTGTTGGCATCTGGGAGCCATGTGTCTGGATGAAGGCTTGCTACCCGTTTGGCGTGAAAACAGGTTGGTGCTGCTATGGTCAAGGACTCTGAGGCTGAATTGCCACATGGTGTGAATTACCACCAACACAGCAAGGTGACTTTTCCTTTGATTATGACTGCTTGTTTGGTCACTTGCCTAAAGTGTGAATAAAACACTGAACTGTTTGATCCAAAGAACTTGTTGTTGCCTCTATACTGCGTCCGCTAATCCTGTCTACCAGAGGGAAACCCCACAATTAGTGGAGGATGCATGAGCAGAGAGGCTGGCGTGAACACCGATTTTTTGGGTTTCTGCATTTTTTAGGCAAGGTTGTATGTCGTACATTAAACCAGGTGTATTACAACCAGTGCCCCACGACAAAATGGAGGCTGTTGTGAAGGCCCTCATTGAGGCTAATCTGCAGCAGCGAGAGACAAACCTGCAGCAACTCGAGGCTAATGAGCAGCAGCAGGAGACTAACCAGTTGCTCCTACAACATGTGATGGCTTTGCAGACAGCAGGAGCAACCCAGAGCATCCACGATCCCCGGAGAGCAGTCCGTGCCACGATTCCTAAGATGACCCCTGGAGACGACATTGAAACCTACCTGGCGATGTACGAGAAAGTGGGAATCAGGGAAAAGCTACCCCGTGACCACTGGGCTGAGGTAATTGCTCCGTTCTGGGCAAACCCCAGAAATCTTCACCCCAGGCCCGGAGTTTTGAGCCAATAAAACCCGCCCAGGATGTACCCACAGCAGACCTGGCTCCAATAGTCTGCTGGCGGTGTCAGGAGCCTGGCCATTTAAGGGCCGACTGTCCCCATCGCGTTGAGCCCATGGACCCTAACTATGGCTACCGTCAGTCGCTATATGCCAGGAGGCTGTGTGCAACAGGTACCCCAGAGTCTCTAGATTATTTTTGCCAGGTGGAAGTGGGAGACACCCCGGCAGAGGCTCTGCTGGACTCAGGGAGTCCGGTGACCCTAGTAAGGGCTACCCTGGTGCGGTCCCCTGAGTATACTGTCCGGAAAGTCGTGGTGATGTGCATCCATGGAGACTTAAAAGACTACCTCACAGCTCTGGTGTCTCTAACTACGGTGGCCGGTAGATGGACCCACGAGGTGGCTGTCATCACAAATCGACATTATGAACTCAGCATAGGAAGAGACTTCCCGGCACTGTGGCCTGCTACGAGAGTGACTGATACCCATGAGACAAGGGTAACCCTAGCAGAGTGGCCCGGCTCAGGGTGGAGACCAGAACCCTCGGAACCTGAGACCGGACAGCCAGCGGTGGGGGGTGACAACCACTTCGGTGGAAGAGCGAGAGACAACCCCGCTAAGTGTGATGGTGGGAGACGTGGAGGACTTGTCGCCGGGCCCCGAATTTGCAGACCTCAATGTCTCCAGGGATAACTTTGGTAGCGCCCAACCCTATCCCACTCCTGGGAAAATGTGTTAACAGTAGATAGGATATGTTGTATCGAGTCAAACAACTACGGGGTGAGCCTTTTAAACAGTTGGTGGTCGTCAAGGCTTATCGCAAGCTTGTGTTAGATCTAGCCCACCAACACGTTCTCAGGGTCACCTGGCGCTGCAGAAAACTCATGGACATCGTGCTTCGTCCACATAGTCGGTACGCTTCGGCTTACCTGGACGATATTGTCATCCACAGTACAGAGTGGGAAAGTCACCTACCCAAAGTGCAGGCTGTAGTGGACTCCCTAACCGCTAACCCCAAAAAAATATGCAATAGTGTTAGAAGAGACTAAGCACCTGGTGTATGTCATTGGGCGCTGAGTCGTCAAACCCCAAGTGAACAAAATAGAGGCGATACGGAATTGGCCCTGACCTGTCACCACTCGGCAAATAAAGTCATTCCTGGGAGTGGTGGGCTATTACATAAGGTTTGTTCCCCACTTTGCTACTCTAGCCGCGCCCTTGACAGGACTTTTGAAGGGACACAATTCAATGATGGTTCGCTCGGATGATCGGGCGGAAGAGGCTGTCTCCACTTTGAAGTCGGCCCTGTGCGAGTCCCCGGTTTTGGTGACGCCCGAATTCCAAAGGGAGTTTATAGTACAGACCGATGCCTCCAAAGTAGGCCTCGGTGCTGTACTGTCTCAGGAAGTCAACGGGAAGGAGCATCCCATTGTCTTCCTCAGCCGAGACCTGGTATAGTATAGTGGAGAGAGAGTGTCTGGCTATCAGGCAGGCACTATAATCTCTCCGCTATTATTTATTGGGTAGAAAATTCCACCTGCTAACTGACCACTCCCCTCAAGTGGATGAGCCAGGCCAAGGACAGAAATGCCCGGGTCACCCGATGGTTTCTCTCCCTACAAAACTTTAATTTTGCGGTGGAACACAGGGCAGGCCGGTTACATTGAAACGCGGATGCCCTTTCCCAAGTACACTGTCTGGCGTGTTCACCCACTCAGGGTTGAACAAAGGGGGAATATGTGACACAGTGAGAGGTTTTGTCTGGGAAAACAGGTATTTTCCTCCCAGCATGTGCTGCTGGGCTTATTTACAGCCAGGTGAGGTCAAATACCGGATCGGGTTAGCCTGAACGGAGAAAATGGACCTGTGGTGTGGACTAGTCAGCATAAAGTGATGTTGTATTCCAGCTAAATAAAGTTTGATGGTATTATGCGACAGGGACAGTTTTGAGTGACAATAAGCTAAGAAAGCCATAATATAGGAGATTTCGGAATGATAACCCCTCGGATCAATCTTGGAGAATTTATCAAAAGCTCTCAACCCGGCCTGATAATTCCTGGCCATATTGCGTGACAGATTTCTTAACCAGATTCTTGGCCTTGTCTATGAGGGAATCTAGTCCAGAATGAGTGTGCTGAATCAAGGAACGGGCGTGCCTGACTGATCCGCGTCGGGCATTTCCTGGAAAAAAAAACCTGACAATTAAAACGGGAAAGAGCTTGGCAATCAGTTTTGGCAACGTCCAATTCCTAAAAGATGCGCTGCTGTTGTGTCCTGAGTCGGAAGTTCCTGGCATGTCATCCATATCGGACACGTGGGACATGCTTGACCTGAGAAAAAAAAAGGCGAATTATGGCCACCAGAGCAATGGAAAAAGGAGCGCAGACGGATGCGGAGAAAGCGACCGTGAAGAATGTGAGAGACTGGAGGAGTGTGAAAAGTTACCATCGGATGAAGAAACCTACCTAACAGGACACAAACGGATTTGGAAGCACGGCTCCAAAAACACAAATCGTTTACGTTGGAACTAATGAAAAAGATGACTCAGAGTATCGAATCTGACGGCTGACCCCGCCCCAACAACCATCTCTAAACCGACTTACCTGGGAGTGCCTCGGAATTGCCTAAACGATATGTAGGGGAAGAGAATAAATACTGCCCAATCTAAGGAAGGAACAAAACAACATCAGAACTGAAGATGATGACTAGGTACCAACACAAGAAAAAGAAAGAGGACCCAGAACACATGACGACCCTGGGCGATCCAGGAGACACTGACGACCCTGGGCTATCCAGGAGACAGGAGCCGAGTGAGACCGAAAACAAAGCAACACTGTAATGCGCTGTGAAGCACATGAAGCCCGCGTGCTGACAGAGGGAGACAGCTGAAAACCCACAGTGAGGGAACCTTGCAGCAGGTGGACCTAACCGCATGAACATATGACCCTAGCAAGCTGGCAGAGGGTATAACTGAAAACTGCGCCCCCTAAACCAACACAAGACCCCCACCTGCATCACAGCCACAGGGAAGAGTGCCTGTATGGCTCTGCTTACCCCCTTACCAGGTTGCTAAAGGTGAAGACCAGAAAGCCCGTCACCACGTCCCAATCGCATGCCGACCCAACGTGTGACAGAGGCAGACAACTTAACTGTGATGTCGCTCCCCTGACCCCGCCGCTCGTACCTTAGGGTAGATTCACGAGCGGCTTATGCTGAGGGAGAGCGGCGTCTGCACCTTATAGCACCGGGTGCTGGAATCCAGGCCGGGCGTGGGGCTCAGCTAGAGCGGAGCCAGCTGAGCCCAGATTACCTGGTGGGCTGACGTGCGGCGATCCGGACCTCCGTAGCGCGCGTGCGCCGGAAACCAAATCGACAGGAAGTGGAAGGAGCGCGATACCGTCAAGTACTGCGTGAGGCTCAGGCGCCTGGCTGACCGTTAGCGTGAAGAATAAGTAGCCAGACGCCCCTCCCACAAATACAGGCTGGTAACAGCTATATATATAGTGGAGGTAGGCATGGTAAGCGGTGGCAATACAGAGGCAAAAAAAGTTTATAAAGCAAAACTTCAGTGTTTATTCATACAAGGCAAAAACAAAATGACACTTTGTAGTCTTGTTGTTAGTTCACACAATGGAAAGTCCACAGAGAAAAAAAAATAATAAAAAAAAAAACACCTTGTTGGCAGTTCTTTCACCAGCAGGCTTTAGGGGGCCTGTTTCCCCAGCATGCGGCTCTCAGCCCTCCAGCACAGCACAAAGCCTCAGATCCCAAAACAGACTCAGCCAGGTGCTGCCAAAACCCAGCACTTAACCACTTCAGCCCCGCTAGGTGAAACCCCCTTCATGACCAGAGCACTTTTTACACTTCGGCACTACACTCCTTTCACCGTTTATCGCTCGGTCATGCAACTTACCATACAAATGAATTTTACCTCCTTTTCTTCTCACTAATGGAGCTTTCATTGGGTGGTATTTCATTGCTGCTGGCATTTTTACTTTTTTTGTTATTAATCAAAATGTAACGATTTTTTTGCAAAAAAATGACATTTTTCACTTTCAGCTGTAAAATTTTGCAAAAAAAACGACATCCATATATAAATTTTTCGCCAAATTTATTGTTCTACATGTCTTTGATAAAAAAAAAATGTTTGGGCAAAAAAAAAATGGTTTGGGTAAAAGTTATAGCATTTACAAACTATGGTACAAAAATGTGAATTTCCGCTTTTTGAAACAGCTCTGACTTTCTGAGCACCTGTCATGATTCCTGAGGTTCTACAATGCCCAAACAGTAGAAAAACCCCACAAATGACCCCATTTCGGAAAGTAGACACCCTAAGGTATTCGCTGATGGGCATAGTGAGTTCATAGAACTTATTTTTTGTCACAAGTTAGCGGAAAATGATGATGATTTTATTTTTTTTATTTTTTCTTACAAAGTCTCATATTCCACTAACTTGCGACAAAAAAAAAAAAATTCTAGGAACTCGCCATGCCCCTCACGGAATACCTTGGGGTGTCTTCTTTCCAAAATGGGGTCACTTGTGGCGTAGTTATACTGCCCTGGCAATTTAGGGGCCCAGATGTGTGAGAAGTACTTTGCAATCAAAATCTGTAAAAAATGACGGGTGAAATCCGAAAGGTGCACTTTGGAATATGTGCCCCTTTGCCCACCTTGGCAGCAAAAAAGTGTGACACATCTGGTATCGCCGTACTCAGGAGAAGTTGGGGAATGTGTTTTGGGGTGTCATTTTACATATACCCATGCTGGGTGAGAAAAATATCTTGGTCAAATGCCAACTTTGTATAAAAAAATGGGAAAAGTTGTCTTTTGCCAAGATATTTCTCTCATCCAGCATGGGTATATGTAAAATGACACCCCAAAACACATTCCCCAACTTCTCCTGAGTACGGCGATACCAGATGTGTCACACTTTTTTGATGCCAAGGTGGGCAAAGGGGCACATATTCCAAAGTGCACCTTTCAGATTTTGCAGGCCATTTTTTACACATTTTGATTGCAAGGTACTTCTCACACATATGGGCCCCTAAATTGCCAGGGCAGTATAACTACGCCACAAGTGACCCCATTTTGGAAAGAAGACACCCCAAGGTATTCCGTGAGGGGCACTGCGAGTTCCTAGAATTTTTTATTTTTTGTCACAAGTTAGCGGAAAATGATGATTTATTTTTTTTCCTCTTTTTTCCTTACAAAGTCTCATATTCCACTAACTTGCGACAAAAAATAAAAAATTCTAGGAACTCGCCATGCCCCTCACGGAATACCTTGGGGTGTCTTCTTTCCAAAATGGGGTCACTTGTGGCGTAGTTATACTGCCCTGGCAATTTAGGGGCCCATATGTGTGAGAAGTACTTTGCAATCAAAATCTGTAAAAAATGACCGGTGAAATCCGAAAGGTGCACTTTGGAATATGTGCCCCTTTGCCCACCTTGGCATCAAAAAAGTGTCACACATCTGGTATCGCCGTACTCAGGAGAAGTTGGGGAATGTGTTTTGGGGTGTCATTTTACATATACCCATGCTGGGTGAGAGAAATATCTTGGCAAAAGACAACTTTTCCCATTTTTTTATACAAAGTTGGCATTTGACCAAGATATTTTTCTCACCCAGCATGGGTATATGTAAAATGACACCCCAAAACACATTCCCCAACTTCTCCTGAGTACGGCGATACCAGATGTATGACACTTTTTTGCAGCCTAGATGCGCAAAGGGGCCCAAATTCCTTTTAGGAGGGCATTTTTAGACATTTGGATCCCAGACTTCTTCTCACGCTTTAGGGCCCCTAAAAAGCCAGGGCAGTATAAATACCCCACATGTGACCCCACTTTGGAAAGAAGACACCCCAAGGTATCCAATGAGGGGCCTGGCAAGTTCATAGAATTTTTTTTTTTTGCATAAGTTAGCGGAAATTGATTTTTTTTTGTTTTTTCTCACAAAGTCTCACTTTCCGCTAACTTAGGACAAAAATTTCAATCTTTCATGGACTCAATATGCCCCTCAGCAAATACCTTGGGGTGTCTTCTTTCCAAAATGGGGTCAGTTGTGGGGTGTTTGTACTGCCCTGGCATTTGAGGGTCTCTGCAATCATTACATGTATGGTCAGCATTAGGAGTTTCTGCTATTCTCCTTATATTGAGCATACAGGTAATGAGATTTTTTTTTCCGTTCAGCCTCTGGGCTGAAAGAAAAAAATGAACGGCACAGATTTCTTCATTCGCATCGATCAATGTGGATGAAAAAATCTCTGCCAAAAAAAAAAAATTGAGGGGAAAGGCGTCTGCCAGGACATAGGAGCTCCGCCCTACATCCATACCCACTTAGCTCGTATGCCCTGGCAAACCAGATTTCTCCATTCACATCAATCGATGTGGATGAATAAATCATTGCCGGGATTTATTATTTTTTTTTTTTTATATATATACAAAGTGTTTGCCAAAGCATAGGAACGCCGCCTCCTCCTCAGCTCGTATGCCTCGGCAAACGTATCTGTCACTGCAGAGGAGAAAATCCCGTCTTGCAGCGCCGCATACACCGACTTGCGTGTAATCTGACAGCAGCGCAATGCTTCTGTCAGAATGCACATCGGTGCTGCAGCTGGTCGATCGGTTGGTCCACCTGGAAGGTAAAAAGACAAAAAAAAAAAAAAAAGAAAAAACCAGGCCGCAACGCAATAATTTTATTAACTTTGCAACAGAACATGTAACTTAAACTTTTTGAACTGAACATTAACGTGTTTGCTTACTGGTGTGTTTTTTTTTTTTTTTTGTTTTTTTACCTTTATAGAACAAACCTCTCCTTCCCCATGGGTCAATGTGCAAAGCGCAAATCGCCCAAAGATGTGGCGAAGTGCGTTATGCACTTTGTCCCATGTGAAAGGAGACGTTTGCAGCAGCAGTGAGTGAATGGGCCCTAATAGCCCTGTGTGCCTGTCCTGGTGAGATGATCCCTATGCTAATAGTGTACCTGTGAGTGGTACTTCCGGAAACACTCTCCAAAGCATAGGGCAGGGTGGTCCGGACAGTCAGGACAGAAATAGCGGGTGTCACGCCTTATTCCACTCCTGCTACAGACACGACATCTTTTTCGGGGTGACTGTTGGGTTGAGGTACCAGGAACGACATTGGGGAAATGTCGCTCGTGTAGACGGCTAACTACACTGGTGGTTGGGGCCACGGAACCTCCTGGATACAGGAGGTTCTCGATGATCTCTTCCTGAAATTTGAGGAAGGATCCAGTTCTCCCAGCCTTACTGTAGAGAACAAAACTATTGTACAGAGCCAATTGAATTAAATATACAGACACCTTCTTATACCAGCGTCTGGTGCGTCGGGAAACTAAATACGGAGCCAACATCTGGTCATTGAAGTCGACCCCTCCCATGTGGAGGTTATAGTCGTGGACTGAGAGGGGCTTTTCAATGACACGGGTTGCTCGCTCAATTAGTATTGTCGTGTCTGCGTGAATGGAGGAGAGCATGTAAACGTCACGCTTGTCTCTCCATTTCACCGCGAGCAGTTCTTCGTTACACAGTGCGGCCCTCTGCCCCCTTGCAAGACGGGTGCTAACGAGCCGTTGGGGGAAGCCCGCGCGACTAGTTCGCGCGGTACCACAGGCGCCAATCCGTTCTAGAAACAAATGCCTAAAGAGGGCCACACTTGTGTAAAAATTGTCCACATAAAGATGGTACCCCTTGCCGAATAAGGGTGACACCAAGTCCCAAACTGTCTTCCCACTGCTCCCCAGGTAGTCAGGGCAACCGACCGGCTCCAGGGTCTGATCTTTTCCCTCATAGACCCGAAATTTGTGGGTATAGCCTGTGGCCCTTTCACAGAGCTTATACAATTTGACCCCATACCGGGCGCGCTTGCTTGGGATGTATTGTTTGAAGCCAAGGCGCCCGGTAAAATGTATCAGGGACTCGTCTATGCAGATGTTTTGCTCTGGGGTATAAATATCTGCAAATTTCTGGTTGAAATGGTCTATGAGGGGCCGAATTTTGTGGAGCCGGTCAAAAGCAGGGTGGCCCCTGGGACGGGAGGCGGTGTTGTCACTAAAGTGCAGGAACCGCAGGATGGCCTCAAAACGTGCCCTGGACATGGCAGCAGAGAACATGGGCATGTGATGAATCGGGTTCGTGGACCAATATGACCGCAATTCATGTTTTTTTGTCAGGCCCATGTTGAGGAGGAGGCCCAGAAAAGTTTTAAGTTCGGAAACTTGGACTGGTTTCCACCGGAAAGGCTGGGCATAAAAGCTTCCCGGGTTAGCGGTGATAAATTGTGTGGCATACCTGTTTGTTTCGGCCACAACTATGTCTAAAAGCTCCGCAGTCAAGAACAGCTCAAAAAATCCCAGGGCCGAACCGATCTGAGCCGTCTCAACCCGAACTCCAGACTGGGCAGTGAAAGGGAAAACTACAGGTGCGGCTGAAGTTGGGGACTGCCAATCAGGGTTTGCCAGCACCTCTGGGATTCTAGGGGCTCTACGGGCACGTCTTTGCGGTGGCTGCGACGGGGTCACTACTGCACGTGCCACCGTACCAGCTTCAACTGCCCTTCTGGTGCTCGCTACTTCACCAGGTTGTACGGCAGTGCTGGTACTAGGTCCAGGGAGGGCTGGGCTGCTGGTGTATGCCTCACCACGTAATCCGACAGCACCAGCCCCACTCTGCTGCTCTTGAAGCGGATCCTGCGCAACCTGCGGTCTAGCGACACGGGGCCGGGTACGCCTGGTGGTATCAGGGACCTCAGCCTCCTCGTCCGAACTTTGGGTCAGAGAGCCACTGCTTTCTACAGGTTCGTATTCTGACCCGCTGGATTCATCAGATGAGGGCTCCCACTCCTCATCCGACTGGGTCAGAAGCCTGTAGGCCTCTTCAGAGGAATACCCCCTGTTAGACATGTGGGCAACTAAATTTAGGGGTATTCCCTGAGACTACCCAAGAAAAAAAAAGCAAGCCTGTCTTACAAAGGGGAGGCTAGCGAAGTACCGGAGGCCGCTGCGGTTGATAAAAAATATCAAAACTGATTTTTTTTATCGCCGCAGTGCGTGTAAAGTGAATGTGCAGTGATCAAAAAAAAAATTTTTTTTTGTCACTGCGGTGGGGCGGGTGTGGGCGAACGCACGTGTGGGCGACCGATCAGGCCTGATCGGGCAAACACTGCGTTTTGGGTGGAGGGCGAACTAAAGTGACACTAATACAATTATAGATCTGACCGTGATCAGTTTTGATCACTTCCAGATACTATAAAAGTACAAATGCTGATTAGCGATACGCTAATCAGCGAATAACGGACTGCGGTGCGGTGGGCTGGGCGCTAACTGATCCCTAACTACCTAACCAAGGGACCTAAACTATACCTAAAACCTAACGGTCAATAACAGTGAAAAAAAAAAGTGACAGTTTGCACTGATCACTTTTTTCTTTTCACTTGTGATTGACAGGGGTGATCAAAGGGGTGATCAAAGGGTTAATTGGGGTTCAGGGGGGTGATCAGGGGCTATAGTGTAGTGTTTGGTGTACTCACTGTGAAGCCTGCTCCTCTGCTGGATCCAACCGACAAAAAGAACCAGCAGAGGAGCAGGCAGCCATATAACAGATCATATTTACAAATATGATCTGCTATCTGGCACTTTGATTGGCTTTTTTAAAAATCAGCAACCTGCCAGCCACGATCATTGGCTGGCAGGTTGCTGACGAAATACTTCTCGATTAAATGCCGGCGCGAACTGCGCACGCGCGGGCGCATACTCGCGTCATCTCGCGTCTCGCGAGATGACGCGTATATGCGTGACTGTGCGCAGCGCTGCCACCTCCGGAACGCACATGTGCGTTAGGCGGTCCGGAGGTGGTTAAACTCCGGTCCGGTATTTGACCTCACCTGGCTGGAAATCGCCCAGCCGCACATGTTGGAGGAAAATACCTACCTTCCCAGACAAAACCCCTAGCTGTGTCACATACCTAACACCCCCCTTTGTTAAACCCTGAGGGGGTGAACACACACCAAACAGGGTACCTGGAACAGGGCATCCGCGTTTCCCTGTAACCGACCTGCCCTGTGTTCCACTGAAAACGTAAAGTTTTGTAAGGACAGAAACCATCAGGTGACCCGTGCATTTTTTGTCCTTGGCCTGGCTCATCCATTTGAGAGGGGAGTGGTCAGTCACCAGGCGGAACTTTCTCCCCAACAAATAATACCGGAGAGACTCGAGTGCCCACTCGATGGCCAGGCACTCTCTCTCTCTCTCCACTATACTATACCGGGTCTCGGCTGGGGTGAGCTTACGGCTGAGAGAGAACGGGATGCTCCTACCTGTTGACTTCCTGAGACAGTACAGCACCGAGGCCTACTTCGGAGGCATCGGTCTATACTATAAACTTCCTTTTGAAGTAGTGTGTCACCAAAACCAGGGACCCGCACAGGGCTGACTTCAAAGCAGAGAAAGCCTCTTCCACCCGATCATCCCAGCGAACCATCATTGACTTGTGTCCCTTCAAAAGTCCTGTCAAGGGCGCGGCTAGGGTAGCAAAGTGGGGAACAAACCTTATGTAATAGCCCACAATTCCCAGGAATGACTATTTGCCTAGTGGTGACAGGGCGGGGCCAATTCCGTATTGCCTCTATTTTGTTCACTTGGGGTTTGATGACTCCGCACCCAATGACATACCCCAGGTAGTTAGTCTCTTCTAACCCAATCACACATTTATTGGGGTTAGCGGTTAGGCCAGCTTTCCGAAGGGAGTCCACTACAGCCTGCACTTTTGGTAGGTGACTTTCCCAGGTAAGCTAAAGTATACCGATGATGTGAACGAAGCACAATGTCCATAAGTCACTGAAAAGTGGCGGGGCGCCATGCAGACCAAAGGGTAACAACTTATAGTGATACAGCCACTCAGGTGTGATGAAGGCATTTTTCTCTTTGGAAGCCTCCGTTAAGGGCACCTGCCAGTACCCTTTCGTGAGGTACAAAACAGAAAAGTACCGTGCTTGTTCTAACCTCTCGACTAGCTCATCCACCCGAGGCATGGGATACGCAGTGAACTTAGAAATATTAAGTTTATGAAAGTCGTTACAAAACCGCAACATCTTGTCTGGCTTGGGTATCAATACTATAGGACTGGCTCACTCACTTTTTTACTCCTTAATGACATCTAGCTGCAACATTAGCTGCACCTCCTCTGAGATGGCTTGTCACCGAGCTTCGGGTACCCGGACTTTTGCCTGAGGCTCAGTGACAATGTCATGCTGGATTATGGAAGTGCGTCCAGGAAGGTCCGAGAACACATCCGTGTTCCGACTAAAACTCCCTGGCCTCCCGAATCTGTTTAGAGGAGAGGCTGTGACAGCCGCCTCTCTTGCATCAGACAGAGGGGCCAGTACCTCTTCTGCTAGAAAACCCAGCCGCGGGCTGTCTTCTGTATAGGTTTCCCCATCTTTCCATGGCTTAAGTAAATTCACATGGTAAACCTGCTCCGGCTTTCGGCGCCCAGGCTGGTGTACCTTATAGTTTACATCTCCAATTTTCTTGAGTACCTCGTAGGGTCCCTGCCACCTAGCCAGGAACTTACTGTCCACGGTCGGCACCAGAACCAAAACCCGATCACCCTGGTTAAAGATCCGGACCAGAGCCCGAGCATTAGGCTGGTTTTACACAGGCGAGATTTCCGCGAGGGTGCAATGCGTGAAGTGAACGCATTTCATCCGGACCCATTCATTTCTATGGGGCTGTGCACATGAGCAGTAATTTTCACACATCACTTGTGCGTTGCATGAAAATCGCAGCATGTTCTATATTGTGCATTTTTCACACAACGCAGGCCCCACAGAAGTGAATGGGGCTGCGTGAAAATCGCAAGCATCCGCAAGCAAGTGCGGATGCGGTGCGATTTTCACGCACGGTTGCTAGGAGACGATCAGGATGGGTACCCAATCATTATTATTTTCCCTTATAACTTGGTTATAAGGGAAAATAGCATTCTTTAATACAGAATGCATAGTACAATAGGGCTGGAGGGGTTAAAAATATAAAAAATGATTTAACCCTCTTTAATCCACTTGTTCGCGCAGCCAGACCTCTCTTCTGCCTTCATCTGTGAGGAAAAGGACCTGTGATGACGTCACTGCGCCCATCAAATGATCCATCACAATGGTGATGGATCATGTGATGGACCATGTGATGAGGGCAGCAACGTCACCACAGGTCCTTTACCCAGGTCCTGAAGATAGAAGACAGAAGAGAAGCCGGCCTGCGCAAACAAGTGGATTAAGAAGAGTAAAATTATTTTTTATATATATATTTTTTTTAATCCCTCCATCCCTATTTTACTATGCATTCTGTATTAAAAGAATGCTATTATTTTCCCTTATAACCATGTTATAAGGGAAAATAGCAGTCTACAGAACACCTAACCCAAACTTCTGTGAAGAAGTTCGGGTTTGGGTACCAAACATGCAGATTTTTCTCACGCGCGTGGAAAACGCATTATACAATGTTTTGAACTCGCGTGGAAAAATTGCGTATGATCCCGCAACACCCGTGTGAAACCAGCCTTATAGACCTGACTCTGGGCTCATTGCGCTGCCTTTATATGCTCCCTAACAAGAGGCAAACACTGTCTCTATCCGATCTTGCATCTGGGTAACGTACTTAATGAAATTTTTATGTGCAGTGGGTTGTTGTTCCCACGCCTCTTTGGCCACATCCAAGAGACCGCGAGGGTGTCTGCCATATAGCAGTTCGAAGGGTGAGAACAGAGTAGAGGCCTGGGGTACCTCTCGCACTGCGAACATGAAATAGGGCAGAAGGAGGTCCCAGTTCTTCCCATCTTTAGACACTACCTTTTTCAAAACATTTTTTAATGTTTGGTTAAACCGTTCTACCAGACTGTCCATGGATGCAAAACTGACGTCCGTAGTTTTATGCGCAGCAACTTAGAGTTCCCTCATCACCTTGGACATAAAAGTGGTCCCTTGGTTGGTCAGAACCTCTTTAGGTAGTCCTACTCGGGAAAACATTTCTATTAACTCCTTAGCTACAAGTTTGGCTGAGGTATGTCGCAGTGGCACCGCCTCCGGGTACCAAGTAGTTTAGTCTAGAATGACTAAGATGTGTTGATGCCCTCTGGCGGACTTCGGTACTGGGCCTATGAGTTCCATAACTATTCGGTCAAACGGTACCTCGATAATCGGGAGAGGTACTAGGGGACTAAGGAAATGTGGCTGGGGGCTAGTTATCTTGCAGGTCAGGCAGGATTTACAAAACCTCTTCCACCTCTCTGAATATGCTGGGCCAGTAAAACCGCTGTAGAATACGATCCTGAGTTTTATGTAGCCCCAGGTGACCCCCAAGAACATGTTGGTGGGCTAGATCTAACACAAACTTGTGATAGGCCTTCGGGACCACCAACTGTTCAATAGGGTCACCCAGTAGTCGGTTTACCCGATACAACATATCCTGATGAACCACAAAACAGGGAAACACTGACTCTGCTGCAGGTTGTTGTGGTTCACCATCTACTATTAACACATTTTCCCAGGCGTGGGATAGGGTTGGGTCCAGACGTTGGGCGGTACCAAAATTATCTCCTGAGACTTAGGTCTGCCAATTCAGGACCCGGCTGCAAGTCCTCCACATCTCCCACCATCACACTTAGCGGGGTTGTCTCCCCCTCTTCCACCGAAGTGGCAGTCACCCCTACCGCTGGCCCTTCGGTCTCAGGTTCCCAGGGTTCTGGTCTCCCCCCTGAGCCGGGCCACTCTGCTAGAGTTACCCCTGTCTCATGGGTATCAGTCACTGTCACAGCAGGCCACAGTGTCAGAAAGCCCGGAAGTCTCTCCCTATTATAAGTTCACAGTGTAGATTGGTAGCTATTGCCACCTTGTGGGTCCACATGCCGGCAACCGTGGATAGAGACACCATATCGATGGGGTAGTGTTTTAAGTCTCCATGAATACACATTACCCCGACTTTCCGGCCAGTATACTCAGCGGGCCGTATCAGTGTAGCCCTTTCCAGGGACACCAGACTCCCTGAGTACAGCAACGCCACCGCCAGAGTGTTTCCTACTTCCACCTGGCACAAGTGGTTGTTGTCTATAGTCTCTGGGGTCCTAGAGGCACACAGCTTCCTAGCCAGTTAGTGTCCATGGGCTCACTCCGATAGGGACAGTCAGCTCTTATGTGGCTAGGCTCCTGGCACAGCCAACAGACTATCGGAGCTGGGTCCGTAGGGGGTACATCCCGGCCGGGTTGTGTTGGCACAAGTCGCCGGGCGTGGGGTGGAGATTTCCAGGGTTTGACTGCCCCCCTCCCAACAGAACCCCACCGTAGATTTCTGGTAGCCTAAAAGTTTTCCACCAGGTCCACCATCTCAAGGGCATTACAAGGAGACACCAGGCCGATCCAGTGCTGGAGAGGGTATGGCAAAGCCCTCCAGAATACATTAGCAATCAGACGGTCCAGCATAGCAGCACATCAGGCTGCAGCCCTTTTTAGAAACAGGTGTAATAGATCATAATATTGAGGTCTCGCGGGTTCAGCCGGGTTGAACTCCCACTGATGCACCTGCTGGGCCCGGAACACATTCACCCCCAGTCTTGCCAGAATCTCACCCTTTACTGTCGGGTAATCAGCCGCTTGATCGTCCGGTTAGTCGAAATACACCTGCTGGGGTCCTGATGCCAGGAACAGGGCAATGACCTCAGCCCATTGAGCTCGGGGTAGCTTCTCTCTTACGGCCACCTTTTTGAACACCGCCATATATGTTTCGCCATCATCCAAGGTGGGGGGGGGGGGGGGAAGACCACTTTCCGGGCACCGTGGACGCTCTGGGAGGCTCTTGCCACCTGTAAAGCCATCACATGTTGTAACAGCAGCTGGTTTGTTTCTTGCTGCTGCTTATTAGCCTCCCGCTGCTGCAGGTTAGCCTCTACGAGGGGTTTCACGACCGCTTCCATTTTGTCAAGGGACCTCGCTGGTTTGATGCAAGACATACAACAGTGTCTGGGAAAAATCTAAAATATTTTGGCCTTCACGCCAGCCTCACTGCGCTGCCCGCATCCTCCATCAATTGTGGGGATTCGCTCTGGTAGGCAGGGTAAACGGACGCAGTACAGAGGCAAATAACCAGTTTGTAAAGCAAAACTTCAGTGTTTATTCACACCATAAGGCAAAAACAAAGCGACACTTTACAGTCTTGTTGTTAGTTCACACAATGGAAAGTCCACAAAACAAAGATAAAAAATAAAATTTTTTATATAAAAATCACCTTGTTGGCAGTCTATCTACAGCGATCCACAGCAGGCTTTAGGGGGCCTGTTTCCCCAGTGTGCGGCTCTCAGCACAGCACAAAGCCTCAGATCCCAAAACAGACTCAGCTGCTGAGCCCAGCTGCCTATTAAAGGACAGCCAGGTGCTGCCAAAGTCCAGACTGGCACTTAAACTCCAGTCTAGTACCAGCCCTGCCGCACATGTTGGGAGGAAAATACCTGCCTTCCGAGACAAAACCTCTTGCTATGTGACATATATATTATACATGTAGTGTCCCACTAGGTATGGGTGGGCACTACACAAGGGTCAATTGGTGTGCACGTTACTCCTACTCACAAGGAACAGAAATGTCATATTTAATTCTGCATTTAATGTATGTTTTAATGTGTTGTTATATGCAATGTACCCCTGTCTAATGCAGCAGCAGGCCTAGAGGGTGTAGTTAGACATCCCAGACACTAGAGGGAGATAGGGAGCCCCTAGTATAAATGTCCAGGCCCAGACAGGGGGAGGGAGTGCAGAGCCAGGAGTCTGAGAAGACACAGGTTAAGAAGCCTGCTCCTGACATGCAGCTGGATAGCCCTGGCTGCTAGTGATGTCCAGGAGGCTGTTGAGAAGCTCCAGCTTGCCTGAAGAACAAGAGAGCCTAAGTTAGCTCTGAAGAGATACCCCAGTTGCAGGATTCAACCTCCTGGGAGAAACCGACAGTATCCACCTGATGGGAGGAGGCGTCCCAGGGTAAGCCAAGTGCCCCTGATAGGCAGAGGAACTTAGAAACCATTGCAAGCAGTATAATACCTGAGGAAGGAGATAACCAAGGATATAAGCCACCCTTTTAGGCATCCGGGCCTTGGGAGATATCAAGCCAGAGTAGGAGTTCTAGAAAGGACAGTGTCAAAGTACAACCTGCTGCTGAGTGCTTGTGGAATTTACCCTCAGTGTAACTTGCATGACTATTGCCTGCCGTATTTGTGAATAAGCCCCTTCTTGTGGAACTGTAATAATACAGAGACTGTACTACTCCCTGCTGTACAAAGTTGGATTGTTCAGTAAAGTTTATGTTTGGTTCACTGCATACTTGTGTACCTTCATCATTCCAACCACCAACCGGCGTGCCACCGGCCAAAGGCACTGGCGTCACGAATACCACAGGGACCTTGCCCCAGGCACACAAAATACCTGTAACATCCAGGGCACCTCAACTACCATCAGGCCTGGTCCCTATCTACAGAGCGTGCCCCAGAGGAACTGTGTCTACCTCTCCTTCACTGCCACGCGCCTGCCCAGGGTTCCGCAAATATAGTGAGTACCCTCGATTGCCCATAACTGTGACCTCACTTCGTCTTACCCTGCAGGTCTGGCGTGTTGCATACACACACACACACACACACAGTCAGGACCATAAATATTGGGACATGAACACAATTCTAACATTTTTTTGGCTCTTTACACCACCACAATGGATTTGAAATGAAACAAACAAGATGTGCTTTGTTGTGCTTTTTCATAAGTTTAAACAGTTATACTTACTTATTTTAGTTATAATGGGTATTCATTGCCTTTAAGAGCAATGTTGATTTATATTCACTGTTTTGTATGAAGTTTCATGTAGGCCAAAGTAAGTCCATGAGAAGATTACTGTGCCGTTCAAAAGCTACTGTTATTGTATCGATATATTATACATTTAGAAAGTTAGAAGATACGCCGCACCTGCAGATTCTGAGGCTTTATTGTTTTTCTTATCTGAACATGAATTCCACAGTGTGAGAATGGTCTAGATGTTCCTCAAAGTATATATTCATGTATCAAAGTTTGTCCCTCAGCCCTGAGACAAGGCCCCAGATGTCAAAGGTGTGAAGTAGTGAAAATATTAGGCATGTATGAGTTAACCCTTAATGGTATGATGCTTATTGCTTATACAACAGTGCCACCTAGATATAAGCGGTTAATACTACATCAGTAGCAAAATTGCATTCTGGGTAGTATTATGACGCCATGCTCCTTATCCATGCACACACCCCTCCAACAATGATTGGAAAGTTCCAAACTCGGAGGGCGTGTCCATCTGATAAGTTTTGGGTTAAGAAACCAGTTACCAGAAGAAAAAAAAAGAAAATGGGAGAAAAAGGAAAAAAAGAGAAAAACATTTGGATTATAGATCTCTGGAGAATCATTGGGATTATCGGGAAAAACTCTTGAGAGCTGGCTGCCCCAAGACTCTGCACATCACTTGACCCTTGGGTAATGTATATTTTGTTTTATGTAGTATTGATCTAAATTAATTGGCTTGATACTTAGCCAGATACCCGCTCATTTGCGGACGTGTTACGTTAGTTGCTACATCAGTATTTTCTCTGATTTCAGTTACGATGCATATAACTGAAACAAGGGGATAATATTGGAGAAACTCTTTGTTGGGAATCTTTATATTCCCTAGTTTGATATCAAGTCAATAATTTATAAGTTTTGTTGCAATACTACCATTATCTAAAAGATTGGTGATCATTTTTGGGCTGAGCAAGGGCTCGTATCTGTCATCTTCTTGATTGAGTTTTCCGCATAATCCATTGATTGTATATCTCTCACAGATTTAAAGCTGTATTGCATAATATTCTTGTGTTGGTTGAGTAGTGTTTTGTTGGTATCATATAGTGGTGAATTCTGGGTACTGCATATCATTGTATATTACTGAAATTTATGTTGATTCATTTTTGATTGTATTTTAACATATTGTATAATAAACCATTTATATTTTTGCATAGACGCTTGTACCCTGCTTTACTGATTGCACAAAATAATCAGGTTCTTGATTGAACTCTTTGAGATGTTTATGTCAATCTCACGGGTCAATATAGTTTGCATCATTTTTCTTTTGACCCGATAATATTTTTTTTTTTATATTTATATAAAGCCTTTGCTTTATATACCCGACAGCTTTACCTGCAGACTGTCAGCTTTAATTTGAGGGCATTTACATCCAAATCAGGTGAACGGTGCAGGAATTACAGCAGTTTGCACATGTGCCTCCCACTTGTTAAGGGACCAAAAGTAATGGGACAGAATAATAATCATAAATCAAAATTTCACTTTTTAATACTTGGTTGCAAATCCTTTGCAGTCAATTACAGCCTGAAGTCTGGAACGCATAGACATCACCAGACGCTGGGTTTCATTCCTGGTGATGCTCTGCCAGGCCTCTACTGCAACTGTCTTCAGTTCCTGCTTGTTCTTGGGGCATTTTCCCTTCAGTTTGGTCTTTAGCAAGTGAAATGCATGCTCAATCTGATTTAGGTCAGGTGATTGACTTGAACATTGCATAACATTCCATTTATTTCCCTTAAAAAAAACCTCTTTGGTTGCTTTTGCAGTATGCTTTGGGTCATTGTCCATCTGCACTGTGAAGTGCCGTCCAATGAGTTCTAAAGCATTTGGCTGAATATGAGCAGATAATATTGCCCGAAACACTTCAGAATTCATCCTGCTGCTTTTGTCAGCAGTCACATCATCAATAAATACAAGTGAACCAGTTCCATTGGCAGCCATACATGCCCACGCCATGACACTACCACCACCATGCTTTACTGATGAGGTGGTATGCTTAGGATCATGAGCAGTTCCTTTCCTTCTCCATACTCTTCTCTTCCCATCACTCTGGTACAAGTTGATCTTGGTCTCATCTGTCCATAGGATGTTGTTCCAGAACTGTGAAGGCTTCCTGGCAAACTCTAATCTGGCCTTCCTGTTTTTGAGGCTCCCCAATGGTTTACATCTTGTGGTGAACCCTCTATATTCACTCTGGTGAAGTCTTCTCTTGATTGTTGACTTTGACACACATACACCTACCTCCTGGAGAGTGTTCTTGATCTGGCCAACTGTTGTGAAGGGTGTTTTCTTCCCCAGGGAAAGAATTCACCACAGTTGTTTTCCATGGTCTTCCGGGTCTTTTGGTGTTGCTGAGCTCACCGGTGAACTCTGGACTTTGTATCTGCTCATTGTAATGGGGACAATGAGGGAATAACACACCTGGCCATGGAACAGCGGATAAGCCAATTGTCCCATTACTTTTGGTCCCTTAACAAGTGGGAGGCACATATGCAAACTGTTGTAATTCCTACACCAGAGTTCAGTAAGAGCTGAAGTGCAGGTGCAGGGGAGCAGTTGACACCCTTTCCCCCCACCTTCTCTCTTCTCAGAAATGCTAAACTTCTGCTGTTCTAGTTCCACATCCTGTGTACGATAAGAGGATGCCTCGCTTCTATGTAGCCGTTTCGTTTTACTGTGTTTTGTGGTTTTCACAAAACACAGTGATGTAATGCCCACAGCTGCCGGATTTCTGCTAGTAACATTCTGATATAAGATTTGTCTGTTAACCTAATAAACTCAGATTCTGCTTTACAGCATATTGCCTGTATCAGTTTTCTCTATGTGTACACATAAGACTTTCTTTGATTTAATTTGAACCCCGATAATCATAGACGCAGGGGTAATTTCCCCAATACAGGTAAATTTCAAAAGTGGATTTATTTCAACCCAATTTAACAAAATCAGTTTCTGAAAGTTGGCAGCTTGGACAGTGGGGACATGTAAAGAGCTTCATAGGCTACTTCTGGTGACAGGTTCCCTTTAAAGGATTTTCAAGAATGGAAAAAATGGTAACCAATCGAAACAAATGCAAACCAACATTTAGAGGAGAATTACAGTTTGAACTACTAGATACAGTATATAGGTGGCTCTAATATTGATTACACAATTTCCCCCCTCCCTTTTTGGGTGCGATACTAGGACACCAACGGGTTTACAATTTATGTCTAGAACCCGATAACACACGGTGTAGGGCAAATAGAGAACTGCTCCCCTATAAAACCACTCTGCACATACAATAATCCTATATGTTGTCAGACCAGGACTGTGACTGTTCTCTGAGGTGTCAACAAGGGACCATTTAACAGCTGCCATGAGATATTTTGGGGCCCCATATACTGGGATTGGTCAGAGTCCCTGGGGAGAGTGGGGTATAGCATTAAAGTCTCTGGCAGGAAGGGGTGAGCAGAATGGCCGGCAAGCTGTCACTGACCACTGGGGATTTTTCCTCCTATGATTACTTCTTTAGGGCAGAACATTGTGAGATCTTTATGGTCAGACAGGCAGCTGCTACTGTTCATTGGTGGCTCTTTTTATTTCGGCTCTACCATAAGGCTTTTCCTATTTCCAAAAATTCTGAAGTGTCAGTAAAGCCTCTAAGTACTACGGAAAGAGGGTTCATAGAAGTCAGAAGAATGGGTGATAACCCCCAACCTTCTGATCAATACTGTGGGACACCTGGTATCGGTAACAATTGTGTGCTAATAAAGGAAAACCTGTCGGAAAGTACAATATGTGACCCCCAAACTGCCACCGCTACCTGACTATACAATGAGTCACCAGTAGCCAGTAAAGGAGCAGAATCTGTGAGTCTTCTCTTTATGTAGTGGTTACTACTCACCTGGGTGGTTATCGGTGGGAATGTCCTCTATCATCTGCTCATCACCCCTCACATATGTATCTTCAGCCTTAATATTGTTCAGATCTTTACCCAGATTTAAAAACTGTGAAACAGAAATGGTAAAAGTCAGCAGACTGATGGAGAAGTCGTGTGGAATGTTTGATGTGACCAGAAAAGATCATTAATTACAATGACAAAAAGTGATGAAATGACAGCAGAGTTATCTGCTATGGCAGCGGTCCATGCCTATAGCTCCTCTCCTTCCTGCTGGTGGGCACGTCTGCTGCCTGGTTTACCTGCTCCATAGCTTTAGGGCTCCAGTGGTCCAGTCCCACAGACATCCCTCTCTCCCTTCCCAGTGGTCCCGGCTGGACACTTTGCTGCCTGATCTGATCCTTGCCTGAGCTTCGTTCTCAACCTGAGCAGATTGCCCTGACAACAGACCATTTATCGGACTGCATGTGTTCTGCCTTTCCTGACCCCATAGGTTTGCAGTCACCTGCACAGAAACTACTTCAAGTGCAGCAGCCTAGTGGTTCCCCTGCTGCAGAGTCCAAATCCCTGTACAGGCGATAAAGTCAGAGGGAAGGGGGGGGGGGGGGTTACTTATATAATACACTTTGGAGCAGAATCATGTCAAATCTGTTCAAGGAACACAGCGGATCTACATGTGCCATGTTTCATTTTTGACCCAAAAATATCTGCAGGTCTCCTGTATATATGCATCTGGTTGGTTCCTTATTCCAACCAGCAGTTTCTACAGACCAGAAAACTGTGAGAAGATCCATACGACATGTATTAGGATTCGCGTCCCCACCTATCCCTTGGTTGAACTCGATGGACTTAGTACGGTTTAAAAAAAGACATATGTGACTATGTAACTATGGTCTATAGCAGACATGGCCAACCTGCGGCTCCCCAGCCGTTGTAAAACTACAACTCCCACCATGTCCTGCTTTAGGCTCTCTGGAGAGCCTCAGGTTGGCCATCTCTGGTCTATAGTTAGCGGTAATACCGTTCTCATTATACAAGGATAAAACATATAATACTGGTTTATAAAGACTGAACACAAGATCTTCACAGCACTTCTACAGATCATAGGGAACCTTCCATGATACCTTATTTCCATCCATCTGATTATCATATGGAATGCTTTGATCTTCTTCTAAACCATCCTGTAGAAGAAGAGGACTGGGAGTTGTTCTCTCTTCTTTAACTGTAGGAAAAACATACGGTGACAATTTCTTACAAATAACTAATAAGAGGACGTGTATTTAGTCATGTCTTTTACCTGGTGGCTGGTGATCCTCCATCATGACGTTCTTGTACAGTTCTTTGTGTCCTTCTAAATACTCAGACTCCTCCATGGAGAAATAGACAGCGACATCCTGACACCTTATAGGAACCTGACAACACAATTATACGGTCATCACCCAAATCCCTTCATAGTGTTACTGTATAATGTCCCGGCATTCCCAGCGATGTCACCTCTCCAGTCAGCAGCTCAATGATCTTGTTGGTGAGCTCTAGGATCTTCTCTCTGTTGACTTTCTCATGTATCGGGATGTGAGGTGTCGACCTGGATATTGGGCTCAGGATTCCTCCCCGTCCTTCAGATACCGGGGTCAGACAATGCTCACTAGAGGTCTTCTTCACTACTGTGTATTCCTGATTATGGAGAGACGCAGTAATAAATATCACTCCATACATCTCCAGAGTCCCTCACCTCTCCAGTCATGTCCATCTGTTAGTAACAGAGAAGATGATGTAATGTGACATCATCAGAATCTCTCACCTCTCCAGTAAGCCGGAGGAGGATCTCTAGGGTGAGATTTATTATACTCTCTGCCATCTTGTCCCCATCCCTATCCATCCTTGATGGGTCAGTCAGGAGAATGATCTTATATAGGAGATATACGCTGAGCGGATCTTATATTGTAGGAACCTGAATGGAAAGAAGATGAACAGATGTAAAATCATAGAAAATCCCATGTAAAATACAATTACTGGAGATAAGAAGAGGAAACACTGGAGGAGATAACAACGTGTATCAAGGCAGCTCCTCCATGTTTAAGGTCAAAACATGTCGCACTTTCATATTACCACTATAGTCAGTTACAGGTCACAGAGGTAATACCTGTATAAAGCTGTAATCTGGTAGATCACTTCATAGATCTAGAGCTCAGACTGCCCTCGTCCTATCAGATGGAATCACAAGAATAACGGGCATTTGTCAGCAGATTGGTACCTGTGACACCGGCTGACCTGGTACATGTGCGCTTGTCAGCTGAAGGCATCTGTGCTTGTCCCATGTTGATATGCGCCCGCACTGCTGAGATAATTATGTTTTATTATATGCAAATGAACCTCCAGGAGTAACGGGGGCGTTGCCTTTTTACCTAGAGGCTCCTCCTTTCTGCACCTGCCACGCCCTTTTCACTTTGATTGACAGGACCAGGCAGTGAAGACGTAAATCACACCTGACCCTGTCAATGAAAGTGAAATGGGCGTGGCAGGTGCAGAAAGGAGGAGCCTCTAGGTGTAAGGGCAACACCCCCATTGCTCCCAGAAGCTATGTGCATATATTAACCCCTTCTACCTAAGGCCAGTTTTCAACTTCCTGCTATTTTTGCAAATTGGACATATGTCAATTTATGTGGTAATAACTTTGGAATAGTTTTACTTAGGGTACTTTCACACTTGCGTTGTTTGATTCCGGCAGGCAGTTCTGTTGCCTGAACTGCCTGCCTGATCAGGCAAACTGCATGCAAACGCATGTCATTTTTCTGACTGATCAGGCATATTTCTGACTGATCAGGATCCTGATCAGTCTGAAAAATGGCTGATCAGTCAGAAAAATGCATTGCAATACCGGATCAGTTTTTTCGGTGTCATCAGGCAAAACGGATCCGGTATTTATTTTTTTCTCATTTTTAAAGGTTTGCGCATGCGCAGACCGGAAGGACGGTCCGGCACTAATATATTCCTATGGGGAAAAATGCCGGCATTCAGGCAAGTCTTCAGGTTTTTTTCGCCGGAGATACCTGATCAGTCAAAACGACTGAACTGAAGACATCCTGATGCATCCTGAACGGATTAGGGCTCTTTCACACCTGCGTTCTTTTCTTCCGGCATAGAGTTCCGTCGTCGGGGCTCTATGCCGGAAGAATCCTGATCAGTTTTATCCTAATGCATTCTGAATGGAGTGAAATCTGTTCAGGATGCATCAGGATGTCTTCAGTTCTGGACCGGAACGTTTTTTGGCCGGAGAAAATACCGCAGCATGCTGCGCTTTTTGCTCCGGCCAAAAATCCTGAAGACTTGCCGCAAGGCCGGATCCGGAATTAATGCCCATTGAAAGGCATTGATCCAGATCCGGCCTTAAGCTAAACGTCGTTTCGGCGCATTGCCGGATCCGACGTTTAGCTTTTTTAGAGTGGTTACCATGGCTGCCGGGACGCTAAAGTCCTGGCAGCCATGGTAAAGTGTAGTGGGGAGCGGGGGAGCAGCATACTTACCGTCCGTGCGGCTCCCGGGGGGCTCTAGAGTGACGTCATTCTGGAGCGCCCGGGAGCCGCACGGACTGCAAGTATACCGCTCCCCCGCTCCCCACTACTACTATGGCAACCAGGACTTTAATAGCGTCCTGGCTGCCATAGTAACACTGAAAGCATTTTGAAGACGGATCAGTCTTCAAATGCTTTCAGTACACTTGCGTTTTTCCGGATCCGGCGTATAATTCCGGCAAGTGGAGTACACACCGGATCCGGACAACGCAAGTGTGAAAGAGGCCTTAGGCTACTTTCACATTAGTTTTTTTCTTTTCCAGCGCTGAGTTCCGTCACAGGGGCTCTATACCGGAAAAGAACTGATCAGGCATATCCCCATGCATTCTGAATGGAGAGCAATCCGTTCAGGATGCATCAGGATGTCTTCAGTTCAGTCATTTTGACGGATCAGGCAAAATAGAAAACCGTAGCATGCGGTTTTATCTCCAGCGAAAAAAACTGAAGACTTGTCTGAATGCCAGATCCGTCCTTCTGGTCTGCACACGCACAGACCTTTAAAAATGAGAAAAAAATAAATACCGGACCCGTTTTGCCTGATGACACTGAACTGCCTGCCGGAATCAAACAACGCAAGTGTGAAAGTACCCTTACTCTCCATTCAGAATGCATGGAGATAAAACTGATCAGTTCTTTTCCGGTATAGAGCCCCTGTGACGTTACTCCGTGCCGGAAAAGAAAAAAAACGCAAGTGTGAAAGTACCCTTATCTAACCGATTCTGAGATTGTCTGGTGACACATTGTACTTCATGTTAGCTGCAATATTTGGTCAATATTTTTTTCCTTAACTTCCTTAAAAACAAACAAAAAAAAACAACAACAAAAAACCCCCCACACACACACACACACACACAACACTCCTAAAATACTTATATCTTTACCTTATGTAGGCAGAAAAAATAGGTGGTAGGATGTGCTGTCCTACCACTTACTTGGAAAAACTCAAAAGATTTTGCGGCGGTGCTCGTGGCGTCAGGTCCCGGCCTCAGAGACCCCCAAGGTTACCATGTAGAAATGAAGAAGGTCACGGCACTCCAAAAGCTTCCTTATTAAGTGTTCTTTATTGCACCAAAAATACAGCAGCAATGTTTCGACAATGAAGTCTTTATCAAGCTACATGCTAGCTTGATAAAGACTTCATTGTCGAAACGTTGCTGCTGTATTTTTGGTACCTTATGTAGGCATCATTTTGTAAAATGTCATTGTTTAGGGTGTTAGGACTATTTCACCTTAAGGACCAGGCCATTGTTTGCAAATCTGACCAGTGTCACTTTATGTGGTGATAACTTTAAAATGCTTTGACTTATCCAGGCCATTCTGAGATCGTTTTTTCGTCACATATTGTACTTTATGACACTGGTAAAATGAAGTAAAAAAAGAAAATCATTTTTATTTATAAAAAAATTGCAAATTTACCAAACATTTCCAAGTTTAAATTTCTCTTCTTCTATAATACATAGTAATACCTCCAAAAATTAGCTATTAGTTTACATTCACATTTGGATCATTTTGGGAATGCAATTTTATTTTTTGGGGACGTTACAAGGCTTAGAAGTTTAGATGAAAATCTTGAAAATTTCAAAAACCCACTTTTTAGGGACCAGTTTAGGTCTGAAGTCACTTTGTGAGGCTTACATAATAGAAACCACCCAAAAGTGACCCCATTCTAGAAACTACACCCCTCAAAGTATTCAAAACTGATTTTACAAACATTATTAACCCTTTAGGTGTTCCCCAAGAGTTGATGGCAAATGGGAGATGAAATTTCTGAATTTCAATTTTTTGCCAAATTTTCCCATTTTAATCCATTTTTTCCACTAACAAAGCAAGGGTTAACAGCCAAACAAAAAACTCTATATATGGGAAAATCCCAATAATCAAAATGGAGGTGAAAACAAGTGATTGTCAGTTACTATTAGCAACTAAACATTATGGAACTTACATAAGGAATATAGACTCACGGATTTGTAAAGAAAATCAACAAGATCCACTATCTATGGCAGAACCCTCTTCCCTGATCATTAGTGTCCTTTTTTGCTCCAGCGCAGCCTTGTAAACAAAAGCTGTTTCCATGGGAACCAACAGGCTTAAAAACCAGTGAAGCAGGATCCACATTCATCCCTGAGAAAGGAATACGTTTATTCCGAAACGCGTCGGAGGTATTGTGGAGCATAGCTTCGGGTGTGACGTCACACGAAAGGTTTCCAGGACAACAAGTAAACACCATTTCCCTGAGCGCGTGCGAGCGAGCTACCGGCCGGAGCTAAGCGCGTGCCACGAGGTGAGCAGAAGACAGCACTAGGAGAGACACTGAAGAATCGTAAGAGAACAATCGTAACAAGCGGCGAACGAATCAAGCTGTATGAACATACACGCCTCTGAGTGCGCTCATCAGCAAGTGCCTGCTGGCTTTTTGTACACACGCACTGTAATTAATTCCACTGGATTCTACGTGTTGAAAATTACTGACACATCAAAATACTGGTGACATTGCAGTGCATGATCTTATTAGATTATATATATATATATATATATATATATATATATATATATACATACATATACAGGTCCTTCTCAAAAAATTAGCATATTGTGATAAAGTTCATTATTTTCTGTAATGTACTGATAAACATTAGACTTTCATATATTTTAGATTCATTACACACCAACTGAAGTAGTTCAAGCCTTTTATTGTTTTAATATTGATGATTTTGGCATACAGCTCATGAAAACCCAAAATTCCTATCTCAAAAAATTAGCATATCATGAAAAGGTTCTCTAAACGAGCTATTAACCTAATCATCTGAATCAACTAATTAACTCTAAACACCTGCAAAAGATTCCTGAGGCTTTTAAAAACTCCCAGCCTGGTTCATTACTCAAAACCGCAATCATGGGTAAGACTGCCGACCTGACTGCTGTCCAGAAGGCCATCATTGACCCCTCAAGAAAGAGGGTAAGACACAGAAAGAAATTTCTGAACGAATAGGCTGTTCCCAGAGTGCTGTATCAAGGCACCTCAGTGGGAAGTCTGTGGGAAGGAAAAAGTGTGGCAGAAAACGCTGCACAACGAGAAGAGGTGACCGGACCCTGAGGAAGATTGTGGAGAAGGACCGATTCCAGACCTTGGGGGACCTGCGGAAGCAGTGGACTGAGTCTGGAGTAGAAACATCCAGAGCCACCGTGTACAGGCGTGTGCAGGAAATGGGCTACAGGTGCCGCATTCCCCAGGTCAAGCCACTTTTGAACCAGAAACAGTGGCAGAAGCGCCTGACCTGGGCTACAGAGAAGCAGCACTGGACTGTTGCATGTCATTCGGAAATCAAGGTGCCAGAGTCTGGAGGAAGACTGGGGAGAGGGAAATGCCAAAACGCCTGAAGTCCAGTGTCAAGTACCCACAGTCAGTGATGGTCTGGGGTGCCATGTCAGCTGCTGGTGTTGGTCCACTGTGTTTTATCAAGGGCAGGGTCAATGCAGCTAGCTATCAGGAGATTTTGGAGCACTTCATGCTTCCATCTGATGAAAAGCTTTATGGAGATGAAGATTTCATTTTTCAGCACGACCTGGCACCTGCTCACAGTGCCAAAACCACTGGTAAATGGTTTACTGACCATGGTATTACTGGGCTCAATTGGCCTGCCAACTCTCCTGACCTGAACCCCATACAGAATCTGTGGGATATTGGGAAGAGAAAGTTGAGAGACGCAAGACCCAACACTCTGGATGAGCTTAAGGCCGCTATCGAAGCATCCTGGGCCTCCATAACACCTCAGCAGTGCCACAGGCTGATTGCCTCCATGCCACGCCGCATTGAAGCAGTCATTTCTGCAAAAGGATTCCCGACCAAGTATTGAGTGCATAACTGAACATAATTATTGGAAGGTTGACTTTTTTTGTATTAAAAACACTTTTCTTTTATTGGTCGGATGAAATATGCTAATTTTTTTAGATAGGAATTTTGGGTTTTCATGAGCTGTATGCCAAAATCATCAATATTAAAACAATAAAAGGCTTGAACTACTTCAGTTGGTGTGTAATGAATCTAAAATATATGAAAGTCTAATGTTTATCAGTACATTACAGAAAATAATGAACTTTATCACAATATGCTAATTTTTTGAGAAGGACCTGTATATATATCCATCCAGCCTACATTGGGTACGCAAATATCTTCTATACACTGCGGTGTCAAAACTTGTTGTTAACTAGTCAGCGTGGGTTCTATTCTTGTCTTATTATTAGGCGTTCCTATCTATTGGGGTTTTATGGCAATTAACTCCTTATCAGAAACCTGCAGCGACACGCCCCACTTATATTGTTTTACAGTGTGGGCGACTCCCCCCCACCCACCTACCTGGACGGCAGCGCTAGTATCTCTGCTACTACTATCCATTTAAAACTATATTTATTGCCCTGACCCTGCGGTTTACAGAAACACCCGATATGTGGTCGTACACCACTCTACGGCCCCACATCAGGGCGTAGAGAGAAAGGAACGCGTGTGGTTTATTTACACCATGTCCCATTTGAAGCCCCCTGATGCACCCCTAGAGTAGAAACTTCTAAAACGTGACCCCATTTTGGAAACTACGGGAGAAGGTGGCAGTTTTTTTTGGTACTATTTTAGGGTACATATGAGTTTTGGTTGCTCTATATTACACTTTTTGTGAAGCAAAGTAACAAAAAATAGAAATTCTGAAAGTCCATCTCCATTTGCCATCGACTCTTGTGGAACACTTAAAGGGTTAACAAAGTTTGTAAAATCAGTTTTGAATACCTTGAGGGGTGTAGTTTCTAAAATGGGGTCACTTTTTGGAGCTTCTACTCTAGGGGTGCATCAGGGGGGCTTCA
The DNA here is from genome assembly GCF_014858855.1 of Bufo gargarizans. Taxonomy (NCBI): domain Eukaryota; kingdom Metazoa; phylum Chordata; class Amphibia; order Anura; family Bufonidae; genus Bufo; species Bufo gargarizans. Next base: position 517,111,987 of record NC_058083.1, read on the forward strand.
AATGGGACATGATGTCAGAAAACAAGTCCTGCAAAAACTGCCTTCCAAAATCCATATGGCATTCCTTTCCTTCTGCGCCCTGCCGTGTGCCCGTACAGAGGTTTACGACCACATATGGGGTGTTTCTGTAAACTAAAGAATCAGGGCAATAAATATTGAGTTTTGTTTGGCTGTTAACCCTTGCTTTGTTACGGGAAACAATTTATTAAAATTGAAAATTTGCCAAAAAATACCTGTTTTGGCACAGTTTTTATTTTGTATTATTTACAACGTTCATCTGACAGATTAGATCATGTACTATTTTTATAGAGCAGGTTGTTACGGACGCAGGGATACCCAATATGTTTACCTTTTTAAATTTATTTAAGTTTTACACAATAATATTTTTGATACCAAAAAACTTGTTTTAGTGTCTCCATAGTCTGAGAGCCATAGTTTTCTTAGTTTTTTGGGCCATTGTCTCATGTAGGGGCTAATTTTTTGCGGGATGAGACCACGGTTTGAATGGTACTATTTTGGTGTACATACGACTTTTTCGATCACTTTTATTACCTTTTTTTGGAAGCAAGGTGAGCAAAATTTAAAATTTCATCATAGTTTTTAGTGATATATAACATGTGTAGGGAATTTAATTTTTTTTATTTTTAATTTAATTTTTATTTCTTTAAAAAAATTTTTTTACCCAGACCCACTTGGTTTTTGACGATCCAGTGGGTCTAATGTCTGTATAATACAGTACACTATATAGTGTACTGCACTGTATTTCATTCACACTTTGAACAGATCTCTGCCTTTAGCACAGATCTGTTCAGCACCATGGACAGCAGGAGGCCTGAGAAGGAGTCCTGTTGCCATGGGAACTTTCCCCGTCTGCCACAACTGAGCAGACGGGGAAGGGGAAGGAGGGGAGCTCCCTCCCTCTGTCACCCCATCCTGTCTGGGGGCTGCAAAGCCACAGCAGCCCCCCGATGGGAGAGGGAGGGAGCTCCCTCCCTCTTCACCTCTTCCATACAGCTCGGCCATCCTGAAAATAAACGGGGGGCGGGCGGAGGATCGCGCACCCGCCCCCCACACTGCCGCCCGCCTCCCGCAATCCTCCCCCCGCAGGCACAAAAACACAGGGCTGCGGGGGGGGGGGGGGGGATGGGGGGTTAACATAGAAATACAGGCACTTTGGGGTTTCTGATCCCTGCACGCACCCTGTTCCGATCACTGCCGGCCGCGCGGCAGTGATTAAAACTAAACAGGACGTACCGATACGCCCTGGGTCCTTAAGGACTCGGCAAACAGGGCATACCGGTACGCCCCAAGTCCCTAAGGGGTTAAAATTTTAGAAGTCATTTAAAAAAAATATATAATTATGTTTTTTTTAGCACCAGGTTTAGTTATAAAGTGATTTTGAGGGGCTTACATAATAGAAACCCATAAATGGCCCAATTTTAGAAACTAAACCCTTTAAATTATTCAAAGCTGATGTTACAAACTTTGTTAACCCTTGAGGTGTTCCAAAACAGTTTCAATGAAAATGAAGGTAAAATTTATAGCCATATATAAACATGTCTGCTGGTCAGTAGCCCAAAGTCATTTAACCCTTTAAATCACACTCATGCCCACTTTGATGCCCATCTGTGTGCATTTCTGTGGTCATACCCAGGACCGCTCAGTGCAATTTATTTCATCACTGGGAAAAGTTTTCATAATTCATTAACAAAACACGAAAAATACAAATAACGTGAATAAGAAACTAATGAATAAGAAACCTTCAGCTGCGTCCATCGCACAGTACAGAAATAATTCCGCCATATAGCACATAGAGAACGGCTGCAGTATAAGGCGGGGTTCACACGTGACTGGTCAGCTGCAGATTTACTTTGCGGATTTCTGTGCGGTAAATCTGCAGCGTTGTACAGAACCAGCAAAGGGAATGAGCTTTTAGTAATTCTCAGTCACACATCGGGCGGTCACTTCCACAACCCCATAAAGGAGGACATTGTACCAGGGACAGTGGCACATAATACTTCAATACTACAGCATGCCCGATACTACATCACATACTTGTAGCAAAGACAGGTGCACTCTGCGGTCTTCCTAAACCCTCAAACTGATGTTAAAATTGAGAGATTAGCCAACATATCCTACGTGAGGACATGTCTGAGCCCGAGCTCCGCACCAAGGTTTCTCAAGTAGCTCGGGTCCCAACACTCACCTACCTGAGCCGTATATAGAGAAGCCAGGAGGTTTATAAACTCCAATTTAAATGTGCCCGTTTTCCATCCACAGGCTACATTTAGGTGCACCTGTGAGGCCTGGGCCATATCAGCCAGTCTTGAGTGGGACTCGCAGACTCCTCCCTCTTCCCATTGCTAGCATTGTTACATGCTGGAGGTAACTGGGGAGCTGTCTGTGAGTCTGACCTCACGCTCCTGTAATTCGCCCACTGGCCCCTGGTATTGCCCATACGGCTCAGGTAAGTGAGCTCAGGTACTTTTTGCACAACTTGCTGTTCCCTAACAAGGAGTTTAATGGCAAAATTCACAACAGGTGTTTGCTCCATGAATCTCCCAATAAATTCCTGGTTCAATTAGAATTGGTATTTAAACATTCCTCCTCATCATGCTGTTCACACTTTTACATCATGAGGCCAAGATGACACCAAAAAGTACCTTGACATGGCAAGGCTTCAAGGAAGATGTCTCAGACAGAAGTGGCAACTGAGCTTAAAGTGTCACAGAGTGTCATCAGCAGGTTGCAACAGAGGTACAGAGAGACTGGAAGAGCCACAGAAAGCCATAGAAGTGGACTTCCTTCTGCAAAATCCCACACTGATGACCGCTTCATTATGAACAATGCCCTGTGGAACAGGATGTTGAATGCCACACAACTCAAGGCACAACTAAGAGAGGTGAGAGGCAACCAAGTGTCAAGTCAGACCATTCGAAACAATTTACATCAGCGTTGTCTGCGTGCTAAACTACCTGCAAGGGAACCTGACCGCACCACCAGGCACAGGCGTCATCGTCTTGCATGGGCCAAGGAGCATCTGGACTAGGGACCAATGGGCCTCAGTGCTGTTCACTTATTAAAGTCGACTCACACTTAGCAGAAATGATGGCCGCCAACTATGTTGGAGACGTAAAGGAGAGCGCTGTGCATCAGCCACTGTTGACGAGACGAGCCTTTAGTGGTGGTGGTGATGGGGTTAGTGTGGGCAGGCGTGTCTAGTCAGTACAGAACTGCCCTACACTTTGTGAATGGTACAGTGACAAGCCCATATTACTTGAATAACATCATTAATCCAGTCACTGTGCCTCTGCATGAACAACACAGGCTGAGTATATACTATAATTAGGGATTAGCTAATCGACTAAGTCAATTCGCATAAAACCAAGGTACCACTTGGAACCGAACCTGAGTTCGGGAAATGTTTTTTTACATTACAAGTTAATTTATGACATTATTACCCTAAATCTTACGAGACTTCGCGAAGCAATAACTTCAGCTCATCGGAGCCAATACATTCTAATACTGTACGGAGCTCCTGCTCAGTATTAGAATGAAGTTTTATGCGAATCGACTTTGGATGTTTCATCCGAAGTCAATTCGCTCATCCTTAACTATAATACACTGGAAGATGACTATGTATATACCTGTGTTGTACATATATAATTATATACAGGAGATACCCAGGTTATACCAGCATAGTATATACTATAATACACAGGAGGATGACTATGTATATACCTGCGCTGTACATATAGATTACACTCAGATAGACCCAGGTTATACCAGCATAGTATATACTATAATACACAGGAGGATGACTATGTATATACCTGCGCTGTACATATAGATTACACTCAGATAGACCCAGGTTATACCAGCATAGTATATACTATAATACACAGGAGGATGACTATGTATATACCTGCGCTGTACATATAGATTACACTCAGATATACCCAGGTTATACCAGCATAGTATATACTATAATATACAAGAAGATGACTATGTATATACCTGCGCTGTACATATAGATTACACTCAGATAGACCCAGGTTATACCAGCATAGTATATACTATAATACACAGGAGGATGACTATGTATATACCTGCGCTGTACATATAGATTACACTCAGATAGACCCAGGTTATACCAGCACAGTCTATACTATAATACACAGGAGGATGACTATGTATATACCTGCGCTGTACATATAGATTACACTCAGATATACCCAGGTTATACCAGCACAGTATATACTATAATACACAGGAGGATGACTATGTATATACCTGCGCTGTACATATAGATTACACTCAGATAGACCCAGGTTATACCAGCATAGTATATACTATAATACACAGGAGGATGACTATGTATATACCTGCGCTGTACATATAGATTACACTCAGATATACCCAGGTTATACCAGCATAGTATATACTATAATACACAGGAGGATGACTATGTATATACCTGCGCTGTACATATAGATTACACTCAGATAGACCCAGGTTATACCAGCATAGTATATACTATAATACACAGGAAGATGACTATGTATATACCTGCGCTGTACATATAGATTACACTCAGATATACCCAGGTTATACCAGCATAGTATATACTATAATACACAGGAGGATGACTATGTATATACCTGCGCTGTACATATAGGTTACACTCAGATAGACCCAGGTTATACCAGCATAGTATATACTATAATACACAGGAGGATGACTATGTATATACCTGCGCTGTACATATAGATTACACTCAGATAGACCCAGGTTATAGCAGCATAGTATATACTATAATACACAGGAGGATGACTATGTATATACCTGCGCTGTACATATAGATTACACTCAGATAGACCCAGGTTATACCAGCATAGTATATACTATAATACACAGGAGGATGACTATGTATATACCTGCGCTGTACATATAGATTACACTCAGATAGACCCAGGTTATACCAGCACAGTATATACTATAATACACAGGAGGATGACTATGTATTTACCTGCGCTGTACATATAGATTACACTCAGATAGACCCAGGTTATACCAGCACAGTATATACTATAATACACAGGAGGATGACTATGTATATACCTGCGCTGTACATATAGATTACACTCAGATAGACCCGGGTGCTGCTCCTGTAGCTCAGTCAGTCCCTGGGCAGCCTAGTGCCTAGTGGGCTGAGTGCTGGCGGAGGCTGACTGTGCCTGGCCGAGAGAGCTGGCGGTGAAGGGGTTAATGCCCCCTCTGCCCCAGTAATCCTGACAGACAATGGCGGTGACTACACACCTACCTGCCCTGCTGGACACAACATGTACCCACCTAGAATGTATGGGCTTCTGAGAGAATGGAGCCCCGCCCCCAAGTTCTAAAATCTAATGTTCTCCACAAAACCTCCCTGACTGTAAACCTGTCCCTAATCCTGACCCCCACAGGAGACCGCACAGAACACGGAGAGGACGCCCCGCAGCCCAGCACACAGGACACTTACCTGAACCTCACTTATCACCGCCACCTATCTCAGAGTCACATTACGTCACCAAGTGACCTAAACCACACCTTTTATTATGTCATGATAATCTGGTCCTACACGGAGAAGTCAGGGTACAAGCTGTGCTGCTGGAGGAGGTAAAGGACCTGTGATGATGTCATGACCATGTGATCCTGTGTAGGAGGAGTCAGGCTCCATGATGTGTTGCTGTGGCTCTGAGGTTGCTGCTAAAACTCTGAGCATGTCCTGGCAGTCTTTGATGGGCAAGAAATTCTGAAAGTTGTAGATCTGCAACATAGGTGGGGCCCTGGTCACAGACTTTACCTAGGGAATCCCACTTGACTTCGCCCATACAGCATCACAGGGTCGCGACAGCATCACAGGTCCTTTACCTCCTCCAGTTGCACAGCCTGTGAGTCTGACTCCTCCCACACAGGATCACATGGTCTTGACATCATCACAGGTCCTTTACCTCCTCACGCTGAACAGCCAGCTCAGGAGACTGACTCCGCCCACGCAGGATCACGTGGTCGTGACATCATGAAAGGTCTTTTAGCCTCCTCCAACTAGAAAAAGGCTCTAATGTATGGGCTACTGGGAGGAATAGGTCACGTGACGAGGGGACGCGAAATAGGCGGTGAAAAATAGCTCTTTAGCACAGCTGCGGTGGGCCCCTATCCTGGCCGGGCCCTCGGACCACGTCCGAAGTGCCCGACCGGTCAGTCCGCCCCTGGACCTGTGATGATTAGAGATGAGCGAAGATTTTAAATATTTGATTCGGACGATTAGAAATGTGCTTTAATACGAATTGATTCGTCATGAAGATCTAATTATTGTATGGAGCAGGTTGCTGCAGTGAGCCCGGTCCATTCGCAGCAGGTGCCGGCTGCAATGACAGGGAAAGACAATCACCCCGCCCCCAACATTTGATCCCTCATATGCTGCAATGAACTCCAACAGCTGCATCTGTGAGGTGAGGCAGAGGGATGCGGCTCTCTCTGCCTTCTGATCGGAGCCCCCGCAGTGTAATCATGGGGCTACTATCGGTTACCATGGCAGCCTGGACTCTTACAAAACTTTCCAGGCCTGCCACGGTAAGGGCTCATGCACACGACTGTACATATTTTACGTTCCACAAAACATGGATGTGTAAAAAATATGGATGACGTTCGTGTGCATTCCGTGTTTTGAGGAATTGAACAGCTTGGTCATAATAGAACACTTCTATCCTTGTCAGTTATATGGGCAATATTAGGAGACTTTTTTTTTGTGAAACGGACATACGAAAGTGGTATGCACGTGTAATGACCCGGAGTGCCATTACCACCTCCTTTTGTACCCCCACTATCTTTAATGTGTGATCCTGTGTCATCTCTCATATTTAACCCTTTAAGGACCTATGACGTAGCTGTACGCCATGGGTCCGTTCCCTAAACATGGCGTCCGTTTGCTCAAGCAGCGGGAGCCTTAGCCGCTGGGTTTCTGCTATTTTAAATAACAGACCCACAGCATATGTATGCGATCAGCCATAAGGCTGATCGCATACATCTTACCTATCAAATGCCGTGGTCAAATGTGACCTCGGCATCTGCGTAGACCGGAACCGGAAGTCGCTCGCTTCTGGTCCGTTAACAGCGTTCCCCGGCTGAGATCGGGGGACCTGTTACCTCGATCTAATTGACCGAAGCCTCAAGCCGGTTTCCGAGTCAATTAGATGTATATATCAATACAGGCCAGCCTTGTATTGATATAGTGCAATTGAAGTCTTCAATGATGGCTATTTAGCCATCACTGAATACTATGGGCAATCGAATGAGGGAGAGGTTGTGTGTCAACTAGCAAAGCACTGTCTGCTAGGCCCCAGAGGCCCTGCATCTGAAGTCTACATGGTTGCTTGTCCCCTCCTGGGCTTGCATTGCCTCCCAAGCTCACAGGGCTTGATGCCAGGACAAAAAGTTCCTAGGATTAAAGTGAGAGACAGACTACAGCTAAGCTAAGTTCCAGCAGAAGAGAAAGCGTTTTCTATTTACCCAGCCAAGCATAGCTGAGAGAGGGAGCTACCGCATAGCAGAGCTGAGAGTGTTGCAGAAGTGTTTGCCTGCACAGATTAATGCCAATACCTGCTGATGACCAAAATAAAGTTTGGAAACTGTTTGGATTACCGTTTATGCCAAGTAAAGCTGTGTTCAACATTACTACAAAGTCTGGACTCCTTTTATTCTACCTATTCATCATCCAAGTTCAACTACCCTTTTTGCACTGCTTTGCACCACACCACATCTGGGATCCAACAGAATCCAGGTAAAGAGCACCGTGACGTGTATACAACATCTACAGAGATTGTAGGCCACCCTGCATCACTCTGGCAATCCTACCCTGGGTACCACCAATACCATCTACAAAGGGGACTCCATGTCCTCGCTGCTTCACGGCAGCTGGTGTCATGATTACTTGCTCTAGGCTAGTTTCGGCGGGTGAACAGCCTGTTGGATCCGTACTGCCGCTAGTTCACTTGTGCCCCCGGACTGCTGCTCTGTCCCCATTGACTATAATGGGGGCGGAGTTCCGGCGGCAGCGCACGCCGAGAGGCGGCCAGACTGAAAGTACTGTATGCACTGCCATTTATAGTCAATGGGGACGGAGCAGCAGTCCGGGGCACACGTGAACTAGTGGCAGGACGGATCCGACAGGCTGTTCACCCGCCGAAACAGCCTGCCAGAGTCCCCTGCCGCTAGTGTGAAAGTACCCTTATGGATTAAGGAGAACCTGTCAGTGGCAAAATCCATCCCAAACCGCCAGCAGTACCTTCAAGTAGCCGGCAGTGTGTTTCTAATGATGATTTTCTTCCTGCAGTCAGATGCTGTAATAGCAGGAAAAAACAATCTTTTATCCCCTGAGCGCGCTATTTTCGATTCACTCTTGAAGTCAAGGGGGCAGCGGCCTCCTTACTTCAAGTCAGGGTAACCGCTCTCCTTTCCCTGCCACTTTGCCTGTGACGGACAGCAAGCCGAACTCTCTGCATAAGCGCTGTCAGGCAAAGGGGCAGGGAAGGGGAGCGTTTACTTTTGACTTGAAGCAAGGAGACCGCTGCCCTCTTGACTGTCACTGTCTCAAAGGTGAGAAGATCGGATAGACTTGCTGCATGTGAGACTATCTGGCAGGTCTCTGTTTTCCTCTTAGCATGTTGTTGTTTGGCAGGATCTCACCTCTCCTCAGGTTCTGCTCGTTATCAGGGATGAGTTGATATTTCCTGTTGGAGTTGCTAGAGCTTGCTTGTTTTGGATCTCCTGCTTCTCCAGACATCCCGAAGCCAAGTGCTTGTTGCCTCTTCTGTAGGAAAGGCCTAGGGATTACTAGGAGGTCACCATCGCTCTTCCTTAGCTTTTGAGGCCTAGACTGTTGTCTATTTCTTTTGTGTGTATCTGCTGTTTTTCCCTTCCCCTTTGCCCGTCACATTGACTTCAAGCAGGACTTGAAAAAAGCGCCCTCAGGGGATAAAGGAACCGTTTTTCCTGCTTTTACCGCATCTGACTGCAGGAAGAAAATCATCATTAGAAACACATTGCTGGCTACTTGAAGGTACTGCTGGCGGTTTGGGGTGTTTTTTGCTGCTGACAGGTTCCTTTTAACCGACAGAGTGTTACGAGGGGGTCAACAGCCAAAGGCACTCCACTCCCAAGTAACAGAACAGCCCTAAAGTCCAGCGACCATACTAAAGCCGAGTTTAGCACAGCAGAGAGATAAAGCAGAATATTTAAGTTTGCCTGCCAGTTTATGCCAAAACCTGCTAGAACCAAGAGAAATACCACTTCTTGTACGGATGCAAGTTGATTCAACTAAGCTGTTGCGCTTTATAAAAGTCTGGACTCGACTATTTCTCCACCTCCACCATTAATCATCCCCTTTATTGCTTCAGAGCCTAACTCTGGGGAGAGACAGTATCCAGGTAGGACCACCGTGACACACACAGAAAACTATTGAGGCCGCACCACACTACTCTGCATTCCTATAAACCTGAGACACGATCGGCCCTGGGAAGCGGCAAGTTGCACATAGTCCATATCACCATATATACTGTGGGGGATCAGCCCAGTAGCCTTCAGGGAAGAACACAGCAGCAGCCCTTTAGCGGTGAAAGCAAAGCAACAGTTGTCTTTTATTCTTGACAAAACAACAAGGCAGTAAACAGCAGGGATCGGCTGTAAAGAAACGATAAAATCCCGTATCTATAGCATAACACAGATATGGTATTGCATAGTACCAGGGGCGTAGCTAAAAGCTCATGGGCCCTGGTGCAAGAGTTCAGCTTGGGCCCCCGTCCCTCAGTGCTTGTTGGCAAGGGGCAGGGAAGCACATATCCTTCCTGCTGCCTGAGGCAAACATTGAAAGGGCACCCTTCATGCCAAATTCTTAACCTAACCCCTTCCATCCAGCCAGAGGTGTAAATTGACCAGTATGCACTTTCTATAATGCCAGTGTCTTATGTGGCACAAGGGTCTTTGGGCCCCCTCAGGCTCCTGGGCCCGGTAGCGACTGCTACCTCTGCACCCCCTATAGCTACGCCCCTGCATAGTACCATAACGCCACGGGGTGTATTTGAACCTCGTTTTGTCCTCAGGCACTGCAACTCCAGCCCCTCTGATTCCACGCAGCACTCCACAGAGCTCCACTGTTAGAGAGAGAAGGGAAAATCGCCACTAGTGATGAGCGGCATAGGCAATATTCGTTTTCCTGATATTTGGTGAATTTTTCACATAATATTTGCAATAAATTAGCAAATTCTAGAATTCGTGATCTCATCATTATTTTTGCAATTGTGCAAATCGGCATTAATGATGTGCATATTATTCACATTTTATCACCTCTGAGTAGATATTACTGATTAGTGCACTAAGTATTGTTGTAACATCGCAGCACTATGTCTGTAGCATGTATGTATGGGTATCAGAGAAACAGTAATTCCTATCACACTACCTAACACCCTGCACTGGAACCTATCAGCTACACTAGATCACTATCTAACCTACACTGACTATCTCCCACTAACTATCTGTATTATATATATGAGCTAACTAACTATCTCAGGCATCCTCAAACTGCGGCCCTCCAGCTGTTGTAAAACTACAACTCACACAATGCCCTGCTGTAGGCTGATACCTGTCGGCTGTTTAGGCATGCTGCGAGTTGTAGTTTTGCAACAGCTGGAGGGCCGCAGTTTGAGGATGCCTGAACTATCTAATGTAATTGGATAAGGAATAGGATCCAGAGGAAAGCACAGAGCACAGCAATGTCACTGCTCTCTCTCTCTCTCGCTCTCTCTCAGAACTGCAAAAATACTGCAGAAAATGGCTGCTGGGGAGGTTCTTATATAGTGAAGGGGTAGGCAACTTTCCTATTGGTTGCTAGGGATGTTGCTAAGCTCTGATAAAGACATTGCAGCCTTCTCATTGGCCCACAAGTAAGAAGGGAGGTTACTGATGAAAAAAAATCTAGAATATTCTCAATTACAAATATATATCATTATATTCTACATCTTCGCAAATTCTTGAAGTGCCAATATTTGCGATAAAAATTTGCGATTAGAATATTCACGATCAACGCTAATCACCACCACTTGACACTGCTGGCTGTTTTGTAGTCTAGTGAAAACCCGGCCTGGAACGTGGGGAGTAGTCACCCACCCAGCACTATAACTACTCCGAGTAAGAGCCTTTCTGGATCAGCTATTCGCATCTATACTAAATAAACAGAATGACAACCACCTACTGTCGCTGACACACCTGAAATGTTGGCCTCTACTTCACCGAGGCCAGGTACCTCAGTGACACGTATCTACCATCAATGATGGTCCATTGTGCCTTTCTACATACCCCCACCCTCTGCCCAAAGCCAGGGGTCTGGAAAACCTCAGCGAGCATGCAGTGTACTCTAGACAGGGCATCTGCATTCCCTTGCAGCATGCTCGGCCCACGCTCCACAGAAAACTTAAAATCCTGTAGAGACAGAAATCATCGGGTGACCCGGGCATTGTTACCCTTTTTTTCCCTTAGCCATTCCAGAGGGGCATGATCCAATACCATGTTAAATTTCCGCCTCAGGAGGTAGTACCAAAGATAATCAAACACACACTTAATGGCCAAGCATTCTCTCTCAATTATAAAATAATTCCGCTCTGCCAAGGACATCTTTCTGCTGAGATAACACATGAGATGTTCCTTCCCATTTATGACCTAAGACATCACCGCCCCTAGGCCGACTTCTGATGCATTTGTCTGAATGATAAACTCTCTAAAGAAGTCAGGATCTACCAAGACTGGCTGTTTACAGAGGGCTGACTTAAAGGGTTTGTCTCACTTCAGCAAATAGCGTTTATTATGTAGAGGAAGTTAATATAAGCCACTCACTAATGTATTGTGATTGTCTATATTATTTCCTTTGCTGGCTGGATTAATTTTTCCATCACATAATACACTGCTAGTTTCCATGGTTATGACCACCACACAATCCATCAGCGGTGGTTGTGCTTGCACACTATACGAAGAAGTACTATCCTATGTACGTTCCCACAGTCCTGACCACCAGACAGGCCTGTGCTTTTTCCTATAGTGTGAAAGCACGACCACCACTGATGGATTGCAAACCATAGAAATGAGCAGTGTATAATGTGATGAAAAAATGAATTCAGCCAGCAAAGGAGGCAATATGGACAATTACAATACATTAGTAAGTGCCTTGTATTAACTGTCTCTACATGATACCTCTAAGCTTCTGGAAGGCCTCTTCAGTCTCTTTGTAAGGTCGGTCAGGGGTCCTGCTATTTCAGCAAACTTGGGACATGGATTAACTTGTTTGTTGGTAAGTGGGCAGGGCCATTCTTGGATAGCTTCCACCTTATTTACTTGGGGTTTTATCTCCACTCTTACCACGATATATTCCAAGTACCTGGCCTCTTCCATCTCCATGGCACATGTACTTGGATTTATAGTAAAGCCGGCCTTTCTTGGCGCATCCAGGAGGTGACTCTCCCAATCACGACTGAAGATCACTATGTCATCCAAGTAAGCTGCTGCATATTCCCTGTGTGGGCATAAGATCTGGTCCATAGCCCTCTGGAAAGTGGCGCAAGCCCCTTGCAAACCAAACGGCACCCTGATGTACTGGAAGGACCCTTCTAGTGTGAAAAATATTTTCTCTAGCTTCTTTAGATAAAGGAATTTGCCAATACCCCTTGGTAAGATCTAGGGTAGTTATATATAGCGAGCTGGCCCTAGTCTCTCAATAAGCTCACCCACCCGGACCATGGGGTATGCATCTACCTCGGACACCAGGTTTCTTAACCCTATCAATGCCCATAACTTCCAAATCTGTTGTATCCTCTCCATGTGTGTCTCTAAAGTGTCGAGACAGATAGGCTGGCACAGTGTATCTGGAAAGAGGCGAAAATACTTACCCAGTTCACAGGAGTGGTTTCAGATATACAGTACAGACCAAAAGTTTGGACACACCTTATCATTCAAAGAGTTTTCTTTATTTTCATGACTATGAAAATGGTAGATTCACACTGAAGGCATCAAAACTATGAATTAACACATGTGGAATTATATACATAACAAAAAAATGTGAAACAACTGAAAATATGTCATATTCTAGGTTCTTCAAAGTAGCCACCTTTTGCTTTGATTACTGCTTTGCACACTCTTGGCATTCTCTTGATGAGCTTCAACAGGTAGTCACCTGAAATGGTCTTCCAACAGTCTTGAAGGAGTTCCCAGAGATGCTTAGCACTTGTTGGCCCTTTTGCCTTAACTCTGCGGTCCAGCTCACCCCAAACCATCTCGATTGGGTTCAGGTCCGGTGACTGTGGAGGCCAGGTCATCTGGAGCAGCACCCCATCACTTTCCTTCATGGTAAAATAGCCCTTACACAGCCTGGAGGTGTTTTTGGGGTCATTGTCCTGTTGGAAAAAAAAGGAGGGTCCAACTAAACGCAAACCGGGTGGAATAGCATGCCGCTGTAAGATGCTGTGGTAGCCATGCTGCTTCAGTATGCCTTCAATTTAGAATAAATCCCCAACAGTGTCACCAGCAAAGCACCCCCACACCATCACACCTCCTCCTCCATGCTTCACGGTGGGAACCAGGCATGTAGAGTCCATCCGTTCACCTTTTCTGCGTTGCACAAAGACACGGTGGTTGGAACCAAAGATCTCAAATTTGGACTCATCAGACCAAAGCACAGATTTCCACTGGTCTAATGTCCATTCCTTGTGTTCTTTAGCCCAAACAAGTTTCTTCTGCTTGTTGCCTGTCCTTAGCAGTGGTTTCCTAGCAGATATTCTACCATGAAGGCCTGATTCACACAGTCTCCTCTTAACAGTTGTTCTAGAGATGTGTCTGCTGCTAGAACTCTGTGTGGCATTGACCTGGTCTCTAATCTGAGCTGCTGTTAACCTGCAATTCCTGAGGCTAGTGACTCGAATGAACTTATCCTCCGCAGCAGAGGTGACTCTTGGTGTTCCTTTCTTGGGGCGGTCCGCATGTGAGCCAGTTTCTTTGTAGCGCTTGATGGTTTTTGTGACTGCACTTGGAGACACTTTCAAAGTTTTCCCAAATTTTCAGACTGACTGACCTTCATTTCTTAAAGTAATGATGGCCACTGGTTTTTCTTTACTTAGCTGCTTTTTTCTTGCAATAATACAAATTCTAATAGTCTATTCAGTAGGACTATCAGCTGTGTATCCACCTGACTTCTCCACAACACAACTGATGGTCCCAACCCCATTTATAAGGCAAGAAATCCCACTTATTAAACCTGACAGGGCACACCTGTGAAGTGAAAACCATTTCAGGTGACTACCTCTCGAAGCTCATCAAGAGAATGCCAAGAGTGTGCAAAGAAGTAATCAAAGCAAAAGGTGGCTACTTTGAAGAACCTAGAATATGACATATTTTCAGTTGTTTCACACTTTTTTGTTATGTATATAATTCCACATGTGTTAATTCATAGTTTTGATGCCTTCAGTGTGAATCTACACTTTTCATAGTCATGAAAATAAAGAAAACTCTTTGAATGAGAAGGTGTGTCCAAACTTTTGGTCTGTACTGTACATTATGGACCAATCAATCGCTACCACAGATGCACGTGGTCATGGGGGATAATAGATGGCAAGCGGCAGGGGTAAGAACTCTTGATGATGTATACTGATTACATTTGAAGCACTGACCCAAAAATATAATATTCCCCGCACTTATTTCTTTTCATACCTACAACTTAGGTCAGCGATACAAGCCACAATCCCGAGCACCAATACCACAAGCTCAAAATATCCACTAATAGTGAACATGACACTGGAATTGGCCCAGAGGTGACCCCAGACCGTGGCAGCTGCCACGATGGGATAAAATTCCAGGAATGGAGAAAAACTGAGGGCCTGAGGGTCAGAACTGACCTGAGGCGGCCATGGACCAGCTAACCAGTGGGACCCGAATATGGCAGCGAACCCCCGGGAAGCCGCGGCATCGGAAAACACCCTAGCAGAGGATTGGGTCCAGGATGGGACGAACAGGCTAACCCCGTTCCAGGCTGAAAGAAAGTTGTCCCACATTCGTAAATCCGCCATGGCTGCCCTGTCTGGGTGGACAATGCTGTTAGGTTCTGGGGCTGCAGGGAGGAGCGAGAGCAGAAGTGAAATGAAGGCCCTACCCTGGGGCATCACCCTTAAGGCAAAGTTTAACCTACCCAGAATGGACTGTAACTCGACTTTGGTCACCTGGGAAGAGGCGATGACCCCTGCCACGACCTCTCGGATTTGGGACAACTTTACTTACGGAAGCCTGGCTTCCATTCTGTCGGAATCCAGGACAATGCCCAGGAAGGTGATGGAGGTGGCCGGACCAGAGGTCTTGCCCTGCGATATTGGAATGCGTAGGGAGGAAAAGAGCTCCAGGAGGGAGTGAAGCCCTGACGGGTGGCATAGTGGAGGTTCTATGAGGAGAAAGTCGTCCAGGTAGTGGATGACCACTGGGGTGCTGCCGTGTTGGATCAGAATCCAGTGTAGAGCCTGCGCCAGTTGGTCGAACAACCAAGGGCTGCTTTTAGAGCCGAACGTCAACCGGTTGGCAAAATAGAACCTGCTCTCCCATTGTATGCCATAGAATTGCCATAGATGTGGGGCGATTGGAAGTAGCTTGAACGCGTCTGCTATGTCAGTTTTGGACAACCAGGCGCCTTTCTTAGCCCTAAGGATGAGAGCAATGGCCTCGTCAATGGACGCATATCTCATGGCAAACTCTTCAGAAGGAATTAAAGAATTGATGCTTGGGATGACGGAATCATGAGGGGCTGAAAGATCATAGATCAAGCATTTTTTATTGGAATCCTTTTTTGACACAACTCCTATGGGGCTGATCCGCCAACGAGAAAATGGAATCAGGTTGAAAGGGCCCAGGAGGAACCCATTCTCAACCTCCGAATTCAGGAGCTCCTGAACAGCGGCAGGATCCGACCTGGCTGACTGAAGATTGTCGCACCCCCAGTTAGAGTGGGGGAGTGCCACCATCCCAGTGTCAAAGCCGAAGCAGAGGCCGGAAATCAGGGAGTCCACAAATCCCGGAACCGGATGTTCCCGTAACAAGAGGGCCAGGAGATCAATGTTACAATCGGCTAGTCATGGTTGCTTGGACAACCTCTTTGGACACGTGGACCTAGGGTGAGCCCTGAAGCAGATGGTGCAGATATGCAGGGCCCTGCAGCCACTAAAGAGACAAGTGCCGAAATTAAAGTTATTGCAGACTTGGCTGTTGCCAAGATAAACGATGGGTCTGCCTAACTTGTCAGTGGAGGAGGGGCTGCGGGAGACCCCGGAGGGGCCTGGGGTGACCCTGTCTGGTTGAGCCGTGGCCGCTTGAGGACACCACTCTGTCGAATGGAAGATCGACTGACAAGTCGAACAGGGGGGAGCCTGGAGACCGGCGAAATGCCGGCAGAATAACTCCATATCAAGAGTGGCCCAGTTAACGGAGAACTGGAACTGAGTCAGCGCGGCGGCGGCCTTGGCTGAGAAGGAGCGGTGGTAATCATAGAAGGCCGTACCGCCGTACTTGTGCCCAAGATCAGTGACCCTGTATAGATACGTATCCAGCTCCTCCCGGCGAGATGGGTAGGCGGAGCAGATTACGTCTCTATACAGGCTAAAGGCCAAAACAAATTCTGGGACGGAGAGCTTGCGGTTGAGACGGGCATCCTTGGCCCGAAGGACCACCGAGATTTCCCCGCAGTCGAATGTCTTGTTGTCGGCGGCATCATGGGACGCTATCAGAATGGAAGCGAGATTCGCGTCCTTTCCTGCCAAGATGTCTTTCCTGATGTTGTCCGGCACGAAGTGTGCTGGTGCCACCACGGGAGCTGCTGGAGTCGTACCTGGAGCCGGGAGCTGATACAGAGGGGGGGTCAGTGAGTGGGACCATCGCCTGGGATGACGACGGTGTTCTAGATTCCAAGTCCACCACCCTGGCCCTGATGTCGGCCACGGAAGAGGCGAGAGAATCCATGGAGGCCTGCAACTGCACCAGGGACTGCTGAATGGATGGGGATGGATCTTCTCCTTCCGGAGGACCGGGTTCCGACATCAACAGCCTGTATAATTCGGCCTTCCTTGCTGACGCTGGGTGCCTGATGCTCCTTCTGTTTAACTCCGCGACGAGCCTTGGTACGGTCCATCTCCTGAGGGATTCTGGGCCGCCTTGGCCAGAGACCGAAGTACCCGGGAGGGACAATGCGTCGTCGACGTCCGATACTTGTGACATGGCTCCGACTTGAAGAGATCTTACGCAAGACCTGGAATTAAAGACAAAATATGGCAGCTGGAGAGGTCAACTAACAAAAGACGCAGACAATGACGCAGACAATACACAAACTAAACTGTAAAAAACTAACACAAAAACTTTTTTAATCTAACTAACAAAAGACGCAACCACTACACCAACTGAACAGTAAAAAACTGACTAAAACTTTTTTTAGTTTTATTATTTAACTAACAAAAGACGCAGACAATACACCAAATAATCAGTGGAAAACTAACACTAAAACTAATAAACTTTTTTTTATTACACAGACCCTAAACTAAAACACTCTAACACAACTAAAGCCTACACTATACCTAAACTACACCCTGCACTAGAAACTATTAGCTACACGATTTCCTAACCTATACTATTTAACACTGTACCATAATTTTTAACCTATCAGCTACACTAACCTACCCTATCTAACACTATCAGATTCAGTTCTCTATAAATTCTATTTAGAATTTTCTTTTAAAAAAGCACAGCACTGCACAGTTCTCAACTCCTCTCTCAATCAACACCAAATGAAACTGCACAAAATGGCTGCTGTGAAAAAAATCTTATATAGTAAGCGGTGGGCAACTTTCTTATTGGTTGCTAGGGATGTTGCTAACCTCTTTGACTCCTTCTCATTGGCCCACAAGCTAAAATAAGGGAGGGATTAGTGTCCTCTGGAAGTGCCGATATTCACAGCCAAAATAAATTTGCATTACGAAGATTCGCGCTTCAATCACTTACTCGTCAATGTAAGTAAGATTGGAGCCTTTGGATAAATGTGTACTGTGAATTTGTGTATTAAAAAATATAATAATAATATTTTTTTAAGGGCCAAACCTGATGAACATGGAATTTGGAGAAACAATGACAAAATTTGTCTACTGCGCCCTCTATACCTAGCTATGGCTAAGGAGGCCCACGGGCCCACTCACCTATCAAAAGGTGCCATGGAAAGTGTAGTTAATGCAGGGTGGATTGCTCCAGGATTTTCTACAGTAGCCGCTTGGCTTGTACAAGGATGTATGGTCTGTGCATTGAACAATCCCGGTCAAGTGGTGAAGACTCCAAGCAAGCACCCCCCAGGCCACTTTACCCATTCCAGAGACTGCAGATAGACTATATACAACTGCCTAAAGTAGGAGTATATGAATTTGTCCTTGTGTGTGTTGATCTCTTTTCAGGGTGGATGGAAGCCTTCCCAGTAGCAAAGGCA
This sequence comes from Bufo gargarizans, assembly GCF_014858855.1. Classification (NCBI taxonomy): domain Eukaryota; kingdom Metazoa; phylum Chordata; class Amphibia; order Anura; family Bufonidae; genus Bufo; species Bufo gargarizans. The sequence continues at coordinate 517,130,561 of NC_058083.1, forward strand.
AATGCAAAGAACACAGCAAAAAAGCTGGTCAGTGAACTGGTGTGCAGGTATGGTGTCCCTGAAGCTATTGAATCAGACAGGGGTTCCCACTTCACAGGAGAAGTAATGAGGGAAGTGATGCAGGCTTTAGGGATCACTAAAGCTTTCCATACAGCATACCATCACCAAAGCAGCGGCCGCGTCGAGCGCCTGAATGACACACTCAAATTGAAAATTCAGAAAGCCATACAAGAAACTCAGCGGCCTTGGCTAGAGTGTTTTTCTTTAGCCTTATACTCTGTCAGGACCACTCCAAACAGAAAGACAGGATTATCCCCATTTGAGATTCTGTTTGGGAGCGCCCCCAGATTAGGATTGTATTTTCCACAACAGTTGCAAATTAACTATGATAGCCTAACAAGCTACATGCGGGCCCTCACAAAGAGGCTTGAGCACACTCATAAACAAGTGTTTTCTTCCCATCCAGATTCAGTAGATGTAACACACAGTCTGCAACCAGGAGACTGGGTGGTGGTAAAAAGACAAGTGAGGAAAAGCTTGGATCCCAGATTTGATGGTCCTTTCCAAGAATTGTTGACTACTCATACAACATTAAAGGTTGAAGGAAAGCCTAACTGGATACATGGTTCTCACTGCAAGAAAGTTCCGACGCCCAAGGATGAGGATCCTCCTGCTGATGGCCGCCCTAATCCTGGGAACAACAGCACTGTACCAAAAACTGAAGGATAACTTGGACAATGCACTTATCCGACACCACCAGGTGTTGTTTAGAGGACTCATCGACACTGACAGTAAAACTAAAGACTGTTGGATCTGTACTCACAGTCCCATGAGTTCAAGAACTATGCATTATCTGGCAATCCCTTTGACTTTTAAAGAACTTATTCATATGTCTTATTGGCAGTTTGTCTCACAAAGAAGACCAGGCCCTGATGATCAAAAGTATAACCCCACTGCAGTCCCTCTCCCCATAGCAAGGTGAGTGGAGGCTCCCTGGTGGCAAGACAAACAATAATGCAAGTAGTGTTGATTATAATAGTAGTATATCCTGTGATTAAGCTTATGTTTATGTGCACCAACATGTTCTGTACTAAAAGGAGAAACTACCAGGGTTATTGAGAGGTCTTGGGAACTGCATCAATACCTAGGAGGGAATATGGCCTCCAGGCTGGCAGTTGGACCTATCCCAACTGGAGTACCTCTGGGTTAAGATGTCAGTTCCAAGATATCTCAAAATGGGGGAATTGTGATGGATGAGAATCCATTTTGTATAAACATGTCCTCCATCTTGTGAATATGTGGAAAATGAATGAGCTGGCTGTAACAATGTAGGCAGTTTCTGTGTATAGATAGCTACAAGGCCAAGGTAGTAGCTGCCTTGTTTCCTTATCAGAGTTTGACAAACAAGAGATATTTATCTTCTTTCTTAGTTTCGGGATGTGCTGCTAACGAATACTAACTTTGAGATGAGATGCAAGCAGAAACCTCCTAATTAGTAGAATTCTGTTAGTATGGTCCAGAGTATTGCCTTATATGAATAACAAATCAAATCACTAGTCTTGATTTCAACCTCCTTGTTGGTGTGCCAGATTTGTAAATGATTATCTGTTATAAAGATGTATACAGGTGTGAAAAATAAAGTAGAGAGAAAGTTAATCTGATTCAGCAATCTGTGTCAGCTCTCTGAGTTCTCATGAGAACAAATCAATTGGGATCCCGACAATCATAGGGAAGGGGATTTTACCCTAACAGGGGTCACGTCGTGTAACGTGTTTGGAGGAACCTTGGAAATCCTGCTTAGGTCACTGCCTCCCGGGGGCTATGGAATTCACCATCACAGCTAAAGGGTTGCGCCTTTATCCGGTAACTGACTTTCATTTGCTAATTCTGATTGTACCACCATCTGTATTTGCATATCGGACCATTGTATACAGTCATGTGAAAAAATTAGGACACCCTTTGAAAGCATGTGGTTTTTTGTAACATTTTTAATAAAAGGTTATTTCATCTTTTCAACAATACAGAGAGATTAAAGTAATCCAACTAAACAAAGAAAACTGAAGAAAAGTCTTTTCAAGATCTTCTGTAAATGTCATTCTACAAAAATGCCTATTCTAACTGAGGAAAAAGATAGGACACCCTCACATGTATTCCCTCTTAAATTGGCTCAGATCTCACACAGGTATATCACACCAGGTGCACATAATTAGTAGATCGTTACTCTGCATGTTGAATGAGGCTTGCCCTATTTAAACCTCAGACATTTAGTTTGGTGTGCTCCTGACTGTTGAAGTGAGAGTGAGCACCATGGTGAGAGCAAAAGAGCTGTCAGAGGACTTCAGAAAAAAGATTGTAGCAGCCTATGAGTCTGGGAAGGGATTTAAAAAGATCTCAAAAGATTTTGAAATCAGCCATTCCACTGTCCGGAAGATAGTCTACAAGTGGAGGGCTTTCAAAACAACTGCCAACATGCCCAGGACTGGTCGCCCCAGCAAGTTCACCCCAAGAGCAGACCGCAAGATGCTAAAAGAGGTCTCCAAAAACCCTAAAGTGTCATCTCGAGAACTACAGCAGGCTCTGGCTACTGTTGATGTAGAAGTACATGCCTCTACAATCAGAAAGAGACTGTACAAGTTTAACTTGCATGGGAGGTGTGCAAGGAGGAAACCTTTGCTTTCCAAGAGAAACATCGAGGCCAGACTGACATTTGCCAGAGATAAAGTTGACAAAGACCAGGACTTCTGGAATAATGTTCTTTGGACAGATGAGTCCAAAATTGAATTATTTGGACACAACAGCAGAGGACATGTTTGGCGTAAACCAAACACAGCATTCCAAGAAAAGAACCTCATACCAACTGTGAAGCATGGAGGTGGAAGTGTCATGGTTTGGGGCTGCTTTGCTGCCGCAGGACCTGGTCAGCTCACCATCATAGAATCCACGATGAATTCTACTGTGTATCAGAAGGTGCTTGAAGAACATGTGAGACCATCAGTTAGAAAATTAAAGCTGAAGCGGAACTGGACCATGCAACATGACAATGACCCAAAACATACTAGTAAATCAACCAAAGATTGGCTGAAAAAGAAGAAATGGAGAGTCCTGGAATGTCCAGATTTGAATCCCATTGAGATGCTGTGGGGTGACTTGAAAAGGGCTGTACGTGCAAGAAACCCCTCAAACATCTCACAGCTGAAAAAGTTCTGCATTGAGGAGTGGGGTAAAATTTCCTCAGACCGATGTCGAAGACTGGTAGATGGCTACAAGAACCGTCTCACTGCAGTTATTTCAGCCAAAGGAGGTAACACTCGCTATTAGGGGCAAGGGTGTCCTATCTTTTTCCTCAGTTAGAATAGGCATTTTTGTAGAATGACATTTACAGAAGATCTTGAAAAGACTTTTCTTCAGTTTTCTTTGTTTAGTCGGATTACTTTAATCTCTCTGTATTGTTGAAACGGAGATGAAATAGCCTTTTATTAAAAATGTTACAAAAAACCACATGCTTTCAAAGGGTGTCCTAATTTTGTCACATGACTGTATATCTGTTGTGGCGAAAGCAACCTCGCCACTGGGTTTTGGAGGGGCCTGGCTACCAGCCTCTTGCCCCAGGATTATGGGCCCTCTCATCAGCCAGGCTTCCTTTGTTCACAAAGGACTTGTACTAACTTGAACCCCTGGTCTAATTCGTGCCATTTTGGGATGTTAAATGACTATGTGTATTGAAAAGGGTGGGACATTGTATACATTGAGTAGTGAGGTCTGTTCCATTGTCTCTCTGTGTGTATTGGTGATGTCCTTTGTCCTGAAAGAGAATTGAATTACGTCTCGGTTGTCTCCAGGACAGAGGACATTGTATATTCTCCTGTCTGTGATGATTGCATCAACCCAGAGTGAGGTAATTGAATCACGGGCAGACGGGAGGATTTTGTGTGGGAGTGTCTGAGTGTATTGTACGTGGTTATTGGCTGTTTTTACAAAACCCTGTGGGTGGTAACCTTGTTGGAAAATGTGTATAAATCAATACTTGTGTGTTCAAATAAAGAGTTCCTGTTTTACCCTTCATCATGTTGAGGCTGGTGTTTGGGTAACTGATCGACACTGGGGATTGCTATACGCTGAAGATTTGCTATACTCTCCTGGCTATAACTACTAGCTCTTGTAAGAGCTGTTCCTGCTCTCTGGATTTAGGAGAGGTTCACCCACTGGAGCCTTATCGTAGGTCCAGGGTGGGTAGGAGACGGTGAGACCTCAACCAAGCTTCGGCAGTTCGTGGGGTCTGCAGCGCTCACGGTGTCAAGGGGAGTGCTTGATGTCCTCGGGAAGCACTAGGAGCATCTATCAACAGAGGTACCGGGTCGGGGTGCTAGGAGATCCGTTACATCTGTGTATATATAGTGTCATATCTAGTATGCCCTTAAGGCTATATCTATCTTAAGAAGGACTTATATATGTGTATGTATGTTCCGTGATCAGTCAAAAACGCAACCATCGATTTCAACAAAACTTGGTATACACACCCCTTGCTACCTGGAAAGAAATCTTGTGAGGGTCTCAGCTCTCTAGGACGTACCATTCCTGAGATATTCCTGAAAAATGACCTGCATTAACCTGTGTTCCAGCCAAAAAGAAATGAAAGTTAGAGGACAACTATCTTGTGAGTGTGCAGGGGTAATCTATGTGTTAGAGTGCCCCTGCAGGTTACAATATGTGGGCAGAATCCTAAGGAAACTCAAAACCAGAATTAGTGAACATATAGGAAACATAAGAAGAGGTCTTGAAACCCATAGTGTATCCGCACATTTAAAAAAAGTTCACCACAAAAACCCTGCAGGACAGAGATTTGTGGGGGTTGAACATGTACATAAGAATTGGAGAGGTGGGGATGCGGTGAAACAAATAAATAAGAGAGAAGCACAGTGGATCTACGAATTAAATACGCTACAACCCAAAGGCCTCAATATTGAATGGGACATGAAAGCTGTCAGTATGGAGTAATACAACAATATTCCATGAGATTTCTAGTATAATACTCACAGGCCGCTTCCTTGAATGGCAGAAGGTGGGATATTAGATGATATAAGGTATTAGGTGTTTTTAGGTAGAGTAGGGGTTTTACGTTTCCATATCCTTCATATATATATTTTAATATTCAAACATGGCAAATCATTGCCCACCACCCGAACCTGAAGATTGGTTTGTACTCTAGGTACAGGGCACCAACCGGTGGATGCACGATCATGTTGTCTCCTTAGGGCGTGCGTATATGTCATACGATGCCAGTAGGTTTTGTGCTAGTCACAGAGGGATTTTGCAACTTTCACTGTAAGTGATTTAATCTATGTCGCAGATTTTATTTTATATATGAGAACATTATGAGATTTTGTACTAACTTGTATTCTGGAAACCGGAAATGACATAGTACCCTAACTGCATAAGATCAGAGTTCGGGTGGATTTGATTGTGACGCCCCAGACGAAGCGAAGGCGAAACCCGGGTCGGGCTAATTTACACCCTTTATGCAAGTTATTTTATTGTGAGTAGAATCGCTTTGCTGGTGGGTATCGAGCCCTTATACTGGGGACGCATCTGTGAAGCTGCGAAATCTCCATGAAGACTTCTTGTTTGTGAAACACTCGCCATTCAAGTCATACCCATATGTATGTACTCTTTTGGATTTTATTGGAGAAGGGACTAACTCTATCTTTTTGGGACTGCTGCTTAATTGTTCCTGGTATCACACAGAAACTTTATTTGTGTCTTTAATTAACTAATAGAAGCCTGCAAGTCTTTCACTCATATCCCAACTGCAATAGACACGGTCATGTTCCTTATCAGCCAATAGAAGCTCCCAGGCTCTTACTCTCCATACACAGTTTTACTCCAGGTTTCCATAACAACCCAGCCATTTTTTCTTCACTGCTGTAGGTCAGCTTTAGGCTAGGGCTACACAACGACAATAAGTCGCGCGACACATAGGGCTCAACTACACTGCTACATGCATCCATAGCCACAATATAACAGTTCCAATGTTATTATGAGCAGTCTCCCAGTGCTTCCTCCAGCTGTACTTTAAATGTACGATCTCCTGCTTATATATGAGAGTGACAGGTTCTTACTGCACCTCGAGTTCACCGATGTATGCGTGCATGCAGTGCAGTTTGTAGTACCTGATATTTACATCCTCAGATGTTTGCAGTTACGTTAATGCCACAATTCCGTCCTGCACTGGTGTCGGCACTCTGTATATAGCGCTAGTGGGCTTATGGTGTTTGCTGGAGATGTTAGCAGGTACCGTGCTTGAGAAATTTTTCTCCCAGGTTTTTTTCCAATGCATCAGCATCGCCAGGCTATATTCACCATACACGTTTCGAAACCTGACACGGTTTCTCCCTCAGTGGTAGATTTGTACCTTATCAGCCTTATGGCTGATTGCATACATGTGCCGCGGGTTTCTGCTATTTAAAATAGCAGAGACCCCGCGGCTAAGGCGCCTGCTGCACGCACGAGCGGCCACCATGTTTAGGGATCGGGCGAGAAGAGTGAAAAAATGTGATAAAGTATCGTCACAAAGGCTTGGGCCTTGCAACTTTCCATACTCCAAAATTTGGCATAATGCTGTAAGTAAATGACCCCATTTCTGTTTTTGAAAATGATCCTTAAGGACCCATGACGTAGCTGTACATATTCGGTATATTGCTATAAAAAACGGGGACACATGTCGAGGAGGAGTATGCGGACGACCGTACAGATTGGAAAAAAAAAAGACGAATATTCAAAATAACGAATATATTCACTATTTTGCTATATATTCGTTTTTTAGAATATTCGTCGTTTTATTTTCCATATGAAAACATGATTCCTTCCTGCTTAAAGTTGCTTGTGGGCCAATGACTCATTGTCAATGAGTCATTGACCCACAAGAAAGAAGCAGGGAGGAATCATGTTTTCAGATGTTATAAAATGACGAATATTCGATATAGCGAATATATAGCACTATATTTGTAATATTTGCAAATCTGCGATATTCGCGATTAATATTCGCTATTCGAATATTCACGCTCAACACTAATGTGTACCCCAAAATAGCACCATAAAAACTACAAATTGTAACGAAAGTTGAGAAAATTTTAAAAAAATCCCTTGGTAGAAAAACATTTTTCCTCTGTGAGCTCTCCTGAACATGACAGTGGCTTCGGCCCTGTGTGAATTCACTGATGTGTATTAAGACTTCACTGTATTCTATTTCATGTTCCACATTCAGAACATAAAAATAATTTCTCCCTGTGTGGATTCCCCGATGTCTAACAAGATCTGCTTTATGATTATCACTAGGGATCGACTGATATTGATTTTTTAGAGCAGATACCGATAACCTGTGAACTTTCAGGCCGATAGCAGATAATTTATACCGATATTCTGTGGATTTTCATTTTTGAAAAAAATAAAATAAATTCTTACATAAATCTGCTGTTTAATGAACATGTTTTTTGTTAACGTTTAGCTTTTTTAAAAAAAAATCTTTATTTTTCATTTATACTTAACATTTTGGTGTTTTTTTTTTTTTTTTACTAACTATTAGCGCTCCCTTAGGGGCTAGAACCCTTGTCCTATTCACCCTAATAGAGTCTGTTAGGGTGAATGGTACTTCACACTCTCCCTGCTGCCCTGTGCACACATCAGCAGGGAGATTACCATGGTAGCCAGGGCTTCAGTAGCATCCTGGCTGCCATGGTAGCCGATCGGATCCCCAGGATTACACTGCTGGGGATCCGATCAGAAGCTGCCACAGCACCACCAATGAGGAGAAGACCCTGTGGCCACTGCCATCAATGACTAATACTGAGGGGGCACCATGCGCCATCAATATTTTTAATACTGAGGTTTGGGGGGATGAGGGAGGGCGCACTGCACCACCAATGTTTTTAACTCGCCCATTAATTCAAATACAGGAGGCGGGTGCTGGCTGCAGAATCATATAGCCGCACTCGACTTCTATGAGAGGTAGCTGCGATCCGTGGCAGTTAACCCCTCAGGTGCGGCAGGGGAACTGCCGCGGATCGTAGCTACTTGCCATAGATGTTGGGTGCGGTGAGTTAACTTCATTGGTGGCGCAGTAGCCACAGCCCCTCCTCTCCTCTTTGCCCTCTCTCCTCTCATTGGTGGCAGAGGCAGCAGCACGGGGGAGGGAGAGACTGCTTCCTTCTCCCCTGTGCTGCAGAGCGAACACGCGCGCTGGTCGCTTTATCGGCAACGTTAGATGTCAATACCGATAACTTTGAAAATCATGAATATCGGCCGATAATATCGGTAAATCCGACAATCGATCGATCTCTAGTTATCACTAGCATTCAGCGAAGCGAACCATCCGAAGTGGAATTCATTGTGAATTTTTTTAAAATATGGTTTTAAATGAAGCCGATTTTCCTTGGGCTTCATGAATCATTTTTCCTAAGAGGCGGCTGAAGTTTACTTTCCTAATTTACTTGCTCGCACAGAGGCAGTTTGCTCCTCTCGACTAAAAAATACCTTATTTTTTTTTAACCCAAAAGGCCATATTTAACTAGCATATTAATGTTTTTAATGGCTGTTAGATGGGTGCACTTCGGTCTAAGGGGCCGTTAAAAATGGTCTTATTGATTGATAGGCTGAATGGGGTTTTAACATAGTGATTCGTGACAAATTAATTCAAAACAAATTAAATTTGACCAAGCTGCAGAATTTTTTTAATGTTAGCTCATCTCTAGTTATCATATTCTGCACATTAAAATCACTTCTTTCCAGTGTGAATTCTCTGATGGTTAAGAAGATATGATTTCTGCTGAAAACATTTCCCACATTCTGAACAAGAAAATGGCTTCTCCCCTGTGTGAATTCTCTCATGTCTAACAAGATGTGATTTCCGGCTAAAATATTTTTCACATTCTAAACATGAAAATGGCTTCTCCCCTGTGTGAATTATCTGATGGTTCAGAAGATGTGATTTCTGCTGAAAACATTTCCCACATTTTGAACAAGAAAATGGCTTCTCCCCTGTGTGAATTCTCTGATGAATAAGAAGATATGATTTCTGCTGAAAACATTTCCCACATTCTGAACATAAAAATGGCTTCTCCCCTGTGTGAGTTCTCTCGTGTATAACAAGACTTGATTTACGGTTAAAATGCTTTTCACATTCTGAACATGAAAATGGCTTCTCCCCTGTGTGAGTTCTCTGATGTCTAAGAAGATGTGATTTACAGTTAAAATATTTTTCACATTCTAAACATGAAAATGGCTTCTTCCCTGTGTGAATTCTCTGATGGTTAAGAAGACATGATTTCTGCTGAAAACATTTCCCACATTCTGAACATAAAAATTGCTTCTCCCCTGCGTGAGTTCTCTCATGTATAACAAGACATGATTTTTGGTTAAAACATTCCCCACATTCTAAACAAGAAAATGGCTTCTCCCCTGTGTGAATTCTCTGATGTCTAACAAGATGCGATTTAGAGTTAAAATGTTTTTCACATTCTGAACATGCAAATGGCTTCTCCCCTGTGTGAATTCTCTGATGTCTAACAAGATGCGATTTAGAGTTAAAATGTTTTTCACATTCTGAACATGCAAATGGCTTCTCCCCTGTGTGAATTCTGTTATGTCTAACAAGATGTGATTTAGAGTTAAAATGTTTCCCACATTCTGAGCATGAAAGAGCATTCTCCCCTGTGTGACTTCTTTGATGTTGAACACTTCTTCTGTGTCTTTTATTTTGCTTAACAGTCTGTGATGAATCAGAAGATGGAAATCCATCCAAAGGATCAGATAATAGATCTTTGCTGTGAAAGGCTGAGGATATTTCTGAGATAATGGCATGCTCTTCATGTGTATCTTCTGTGACACCACACTCATCTGTTCTAAAATCCAACATCAAATGTTTGTCTGAGCTCCTGGTACAGTCATCTGCCAAGAATAAATCTAAGTTTAATAATTTTAAAATAATAGAACCTTAAAATTATATATATTTTATAACATTTCTACATAAAGAAAATCCATACAAATTACAAGTCATGGAGCAAAATTCAAATACCGTATTTTTCACCCTATAAGACGCACCGGCCCATAAGATGCACCTAGGTTTTTGGGGAGGAAAATAAGAGAAAAAACATTTTTAACCAAAAAGGTGTGCTGTGTGTTTGGAACTAATGGTGGTCTGTGGATGGCACTATTACTGGGGATCTGTGGATGACGGACACTGTTATGGGGGGATCTGTGGATGACGGACACTGTTATGGGGGGGATCTGTGGATGACGGACACTGTTATGGGGGGATCTGTGGATGACGGACACTGTTATGGGGGGGATCTGTGGATGACGGACACTGTAATGGAGGGATCTGTGGATGACGGACACTGTTATGGGGGGATCTGTGGATGACTGACACTTATGGGGGGATCTGTGGATGACGGACACTGTTATGGGGGGGATCTGTGGATGACAGACACTGTTATGGGGGGGATCTATGGCTTGCACTGTTACAGGGGGATCTGTGGCTGGCACTATTACAGGGGGATCTGTGGCTGGCACTGTTACAGGGGGGATCTGTGGCTGGCACTGTTACAGGGGGGATCTGTGGCTGGCACTGTTACAGGGGGGATCTGTGGCTGGCACTGTTACAGGGGGGATCTGTGGCTGGCACGGTTACAGGAGGGATCTGTGGATGGCACTGTTAGAGGGGGGAATCTGTGGATGGCACTGTTATATATGTGCCATCCACAGACCCCCCCAGCCCATAACTGTGCCATCCACAGATGTCCCCCATAAAAATGTCATCCACAGATCCCCCCCCCCCCGCCGCTCCAGTATACAAATATAAGATGTCTTATTCAATTAATAGTTATTAAACATGCCCCCTCACTCCTAATAGTACCTTACATCCTAACCGCTTCAGTACAATGCCGGCAGGCAGGCAGGCCGGGCGGCCGGCCGGCGCGTCACTCACTGACGTCACTTGCCTGCGCCACCTGCTTCATTCATAAAGTAGGCGGCGCAGGCACGTGACATCAGGGAGTTACGCTGCCGCCCGCCCGGTCTGCCTGCATTCTACTGAAGCGGTTAGGATGTAAGGTACTATTAGGAGTGAGGGGGCATGTTTAATAACTATTAATTGAATAAGACATCTTATATTGGTATACCGGAGCCGCGGGGCAAGGCTATAGTAAACTGACTGCACCGCCCCACCGCTATTGCCGGCCCCCAGCTCCTCCTCCCAGTCCCTCCCCGAGTCCCCGCTCGCTCGTACATCGCAGCTTGCGATGTAAAACTGTCAGCATTCGCCCCATAAGACGCAGGGGTATTTTCCCCCCATTTTGGGGGGAGAAAAAGTGCGTCTTATGGGGCAAAAAATAAGGTATCAACTGACAATGGGAAAACCGATGACAATTTGAGAGTAGACCAGTAGCTTGGACCAGTAGATGATGATGTTAGGTCACCAGGCTGTTCACTTGTATTCTCTTGTGCTGAAGCCAGCATCTTCATAGGTTCACAAGGGATCTGTGAGTCAGTGCTATAAGCTGGTGTCCATCTCACACACTGACCGCTAACTGCTAACAAAACACACCAGAAATTGAAGCTGAAAGCCCACCTTCCATCTATCTCACAGATATAATAAATATATTATTGCTCATATACCACATACATATAAATAATCTCGGCATGTACTGTACATATAATGGTCTGTTCATATCACATTTATGGGCTCTAACATATACACCCAGGATGTATACATTGAATTGCTGTATCTGGGTAATTTCACCCTTGTGTTGTTGGATTCCGGCAGGCAGTTCCGTTGCCTGAACTGCCTGCCTAATCAGGAAAACTGTATGCAAACGCATGACATTTGCACACTGATCAGGATCCTAATCAGTCTGACAAATGCATTGAAATACCTGATCCGTCTTTCAGGTGTCATCCAGAAAAACAGATCAGGTACTTATTTTTTCACATTTTTAAAGGTCTGCGCATGCACAGACTGGAATTCCGGATCCATTTAACCAGAACACTTGATACCGGATCTTGCATTCAGGGTAGTGTTCCGGAATTTTGGCCGGAGGAAAAAATGCTGCGGTATTTTCTCCGGACAAATACCGTAAAAGTGACTGAACTGAGGAGATCCTGATGCATACTGAACGGATTTGCTTTCCATTTAGAATGCATTGGGACAGAATCAGTTATTTTTCCGGTATTGAGCCCCTAGGACGGAACTCAATACAGGAAAACTTTAACGCTAGTGTGAAAGTAGACTATGACAGATACCATACAGTGACATTTAACTTTATTTTACTGGATATAGTTGCATGGAATACTGATATATCGAAGCCAGATGGAGACCAAAAGCCTCTGGACACATTTACCTTTTAGGCTACTTTCACACTGGCGTTTTGGCTTTCTGTTTGTGAGATCCGTTCAGGGCTCTCACAAGCGGTCCAAAACGGATCAGTTTTGCCCTAATGCATTCTGAATGGAAAAGAATCCGCTCAGAATTTATTAGTTGCCTCTGTTCCGTCTCCATTCCGCTTTGGAGGCGGACACCAAAACGCTGCTTGCAGCGTTATGCCAGTCTGACGAAACTGAGCCAAACGGATCCGTTCTGACACACAATGTAAGTCAATGGGGACGGATCCATTTTCTAAGACACAATCTGGCACAATAGAAAACGGATCCGTCTTGGCTATGTTAAAGGGCTTCTGTCACCCCACTAAACCGTTCTTTTTTTTTTTGCTTACTTATAATCCCTATACTGCGATTTATGCCTACATAATCTAATTAATCATTTTGGTTCAGTAGATTGTGTTAAAAACTTGCTTTTATAATATGTAAATTACCTGTCTACCAGCAAGTAGGACGGCTACTTGCTGGTAGCAGCCGCATCCTCCGATCCTAAAGACGCCCCCTCCGCATTGTGATTGACAGGGCCAGGGAACGGGATCGTTCTCTGCTGGCCCTGTCTGCTATCAAGATCTCGCGCCTGCGCCGTAACGGTATTCAGTCGGCGCAGGCACACTGAGAGGCGGCCGCTCGCTCGGCCGCTCCATCCTCAATGCGCCTGCGCCGATGACCTCACATCTACACCCGGCGCAGGCGCATTGAGGATGGAGCGGCCGAGCGAGCGGCTGCCTCTCAGTGCGCCTGCGCCGATTGAAGACAGGTACGGCGCAGGCGTGAGATTTTGAATGCAAACAGGGCCAGCAGAGAACGATCCCGTTCCCTGGCCCTGTCAATCAACATGAGGAGGGGGCGTCTTTAGGATCGGAGGATGCGGCTGCTATTAGCAAGTAGCCGCCCTACTTGCTGGTAGACAGGTAATTTACATATTATAAAAGCACGTTTTTAACACAATCTACTGGACCAAAATGATTAATTAGATTATGTAGCCATAAATCGCAGTATAGGGATTATAAGTAAACAAAAAAACAAAAAACGGTTTAGTGGGGTGACAGAAGCCCTTTAACCACCTCCGGACCGCCTAACGCACATGTGCGTTCCGGAGGTGGCAGCGCTGCGCACAGTCACGCATATACGCGTCATCTCGCGAGACGCGAGATGACGCGAGTATGCGCCCGCGCGTGCGCAGTTCGCGCTGGCATTTCATCGAGAGGTATTTCGTCAGCAACCTGCCAGCCAATGATCGTGGCTGGCAGGTTGCTGATTTTTAAAAAAGCCAATCAAAGTGCCAGATAGCAGATCATATTTGTAAAAATCAGTTTTGATATTTTTTATCAACCGCAGCGGCCTCCGGTACTTCGCTAGCCTCCCCTTTGTAAGACAGGCTTGCTTTTTTTTTCTTGGGTAGTCTCAGGGAATACCCCTAAATTTAGTTGCCCACATGTCTAACAGGGGGTATTCCTCTGAAGAGGCCTACAGGCTTCTGACCCAGTCGGATGAGGAGTGGGAGCCCTCATCTGATGAATCCAGCGGGTCAGAATACGAACCTGTAGAAAGCAGTGGCTCTCTGACCCAAAGTTCGGACGAGGAGGCTGAGGTCCCTGATACCACCAGGCGTACCCGGCCCCGTGTCGCTAGACCGCAGGTTGCGCAGGATCCGCTTCAAGAGCAGCAGAGTGGGGCTGGTGCTGTCGGATTACGTGGTGAGGCATACACCAGCAGCCCAGCCCTCCCTGGACCTAGTACCAGCACTGCCGTACAACCTGGTGAAGTAGCGAGCACCAGAAGGGCAGTTGAAGCTGGTACGGTGGCACGTGCAGTAGTGACCCCGTCGCAGCCACCGCAAAGACGTGCCCGTAGAGCCCCTAGAATCCCAGAGGTGCTGGCAAACCCTGATTGGCAGTCCCCAACTTCAGCCGCACCTGTAGTTTTCCCTTTCACTGCCCAGTCTGGAGTTCGGGTTGAGACGGCTCAGATCGGTTCGGCCCTGGGATTTTTTGAGCTGTTCTTGACTGCGGAGCTTTTAGACATAGTTGTGGCCGAAACAAACAGGTATGCCACACAATTTATCACCGCTAACCCGGGAAGCTTTTATGCCCAGCCTTTCCGGTGGAAACCAGTCCAAGTTTCCGAACTTAAAACTTTTCTGGGCCTCCTCCTCAACATGGGCCTGACAAAAAAACATGAATTGCGGTCATATTGGTCCACGAACCCGATTCATCACATGCCCATGTTCTCTGCTGCCATGTCCAGGGCACGTTTTGAGGCCATCCTGCGGTTCCTGCACTTTAGTGACAACACCGCCTCCCGTCCCAGGGGCCACCCTGCTTTTGACCGGCTCCACAAAATTCGGCCCCTCATAGACCATTTCAACCAGAAATTTGCAGATATTTATACCCCAGAGCAAAACATCTGCATAGACGAGTCCCTGATACATTTTACCGGGCGCCTTGGCTTCAAACAATACATCCCAAGCAAGCGCGCCCGGTATGGGGTCAAATTGTATAAGCTCTGTGAAAGGGCCACAGGCTATACCCACAAATTTCGGGTCTATGAGGGAAAAGATCAGACCCTGGAGCCGGTCGGTTGCCCTGACTACCTGGGGAGCAGTGGGAAGACAGTTTGGGACTTGGTGTCACCCTTATTCGGCAAGGGGTACCATCTTTATGTGGACAATTTTTACACAAGTGTGGCCCTCTTTAGGCATTTGTTTCTAGAACGGATTGGCGCCTGTGGTACCGCGCGAACTAGTCGCGCGGGCTTCCCCCAACGGCTCGTTAGCACCCGTCTTGCAAGGGGGCAGAGGGCCGCACTGTGTAACGAAGAACTGCTCGCGGTGAAATGGAGAGACAAGCGTGACGTTTACATGCTCTCCTCCATTCACGCAGACACGACAATACTAATTGAGCGAGCAACCCGTGTCATTGAAAAGCCCCTCTCAGTCCACGACTATAACCTCCACATGGGAGGGGTCGACTTCAATGACCAGATGTTGTCTCCGTATTTAGTTTCCCGACGCACCAGACGCTGGTATAAGAAGGTGTCTGTATATTTAATTCAATTGGCTCTGTACAATAGTTTTGTTCTCTACAGTAAGGCTGGGAGAACTGGATCCTTCCTCAAATTTCAGGAAGAGATCATCGAGAACCTCCTGTATCCAGGAGGTTCCGTGGCCCCAACCACCAGTGTAGTTAGCCGTCTACACGAGCGACATTTCCCCAATGTCGTTCCTGGTACCTCAGCCCAACCGTCACCCCGAAAAAGATGTCGTGTCTGTAGCAGGAGTGGAATAAGGCGTGACACCCGCTATTTCTGTCCTGACTGTCCGGACCACCCTGCCCTATGCTTTGGAGAGTGTTTCCGGAAGTACCACTCACAGGTACACTATTAGCATAGGGATCATCTCACCAGGACAGGCACACAGGGCTATTAGGGCCCATTCACTCACTGCTGCTGCAAACGTCTCCTTTCACATGGGACAAAGTGCATAACGCACTTCGCCACATCTTTGGGCGATTTGCGCTTTGCACATTGACCCATGGGGAAGGAGAGGTTTGTTCTATAAAGGTAAAAAAACAAAAAAAAAACAAAAAAAAAAAAACAGGTAAGCAAACAGGTTAATGTTTAGTTCCAAAAGTTAAAGTTACACGTTCTGTTCCAAAGTTAATAAAATTATTGCGTTGTGGCCTGGTTTATTCATTTTTTTTTTTTTTTGTCTTTTTACCTTCCAGGTGGACCAACCGATCGACCAGCTGCAGCACCGATGTGCATTCTGACAGAAGCATTGCGCTGCTGTCAGATTACACGCAAGTCGGTGTATGCGGCGCTGCAAGACGGGATTTTCTCCTCTGCAGTGACAGATACGTTTGCCAAGGCATACGAGCTGAGGAGGAGGCGGCGTTCCTATGCTTTGGCAAACACTTTGTGTATATATATATATATATATAAAAAAAAAAAATCCCGGCAATGATTTATTCATCCACATCGATTGATGCGAATGGAGAAATCTGGTTTGCCAGGGCATACGAGCTAAGTGGGTATGGATGTAGGGCGGAGCTCCTATGTCCTGGCAGACGCCTTTCCCCTCCATTTTTTTTTTTTGGCAGAGATTTTTTCATCCACATTGATCGATGCGAATGAAGAAATCTGTGCCGTTCATTTTTTTCTTTCAGCCCAGAGGCTGAACGGAAAAAAAAATCTCATTACCTGTATGCTCAATATAAGGAGAATAGCAGAAACTCCTAATGCTGGCCATACATGTAAGATTGCGGAGACCCTCAAATGCCAGGGCAGTACAAACACCCCACAACTGACCCCATTTTGGAAAGAAGACACCCCAAGGTATTTGCTGAGGGGCATATTGAGTCCATGAAAGATTGAAATTTTTGTCCTAAGTTAGCGGAAAGTGAGACTTTGTGAGAAAAAACAAAAAAAAATCAATTTCCGCTAACTTATGCGAAAAAAAAAAAAAATTCTATGAACTTGCCAGGCCCCTCATTGGATACCTTGGGGTGTCTTCTTTCCAAAGTGTGGTCACATGTGGGGTATTTATACTGCCCTGGCTTTTTAGGGGCCCTAAAGCGTGAGAAGAAGTCTGGGATCCAAATGTCTAAAAATGCCCTCCTAAAAGGAATTTGGGCCCCTTTGCGCATCTAGGCTGCAAAAAAGTGTGACACATCTGGTATCGCCGTACTCAGAAGAAGTTGGGGAATGTGTTTTGGGGTGTCATTTTACATATACCCATGCTGGGTGAGAAAAATATCTTGGTCAAATGCCAACTTTGTATAAAAAAATGGGAAAAGTTGTCGTTTGCCAAGATATTTCTCTCACCCAGCATGGGTATATGTAAAATGACACCCCAAAACACATTCCCCAACTTCTCCTGAGTACGGCGATACCAGATGTGTGACACTTTTTTGATGCCAAGGTGGGCAAAGGGGCGCATATTCCAAAGTGCACCTTTCGTATTTCACCGGTCATTTTTTACAGATTTTGATTGCAAAGTACTTCTCACACATATGGGCCCCTAAATTGCCAGGGCAGTATAACTACGCCACAAGTGACCCCATTTTGGAAAGAAGACACCCCAAGGTATTCCGTGAGGGGCATGGCGAGTTCCTAGAATTTTTTATTTTTTGTCGCAAGTTAGTGGAATATGAGACTTTGTAAGGAAAAAAGAGAAAAAAAAAAATCATCATTTTCCGCTAACTTGTGACAAAAAATAAAAAATTCTAGGAACTCGCCGTGCCCTTCACGGAATACCTTGGGGTGTCTTCTTTCCAAAATGGGGTCACTTGTGGCGTAGTTATACTGCCCTGGCAATTTAGGGGCCCAAATGTGTGAGAAGTACCTTGCAATCAAAATGTGTAAAAAATGCCCTGCAAAATCCGAAAGGTGCACTTTGGAATATGTGCCCCTTTGCCCACCTTGGCAGCAAAAAAGTGTGACACATCTGGTATCGCCGTACTCAGGAGAAGTTGGGGAATGTGTTTTGGGGTGTCATTTTACATATACCCATGCTGGGTGAGAAAAATATCTTGGTCAAATGCCAACTTTGTATAAAAAAATGGGAAAAGTTGTCGTTTGCCAAGATATTTCTCTCACCCAGCATGGGTATATGTAAAATGACACCCCAAAACACATTCCCCAACTTCTCCTGAGTACGGCGATACCAGATGTGTCACACTTTTTTGATGCCAAGGTGGGCAAAGGGGCGCATATTCCAAAGTGCACCTTTCGTATTTCACCGGTCATTTTTTACAGATTTTGATTGCAAAGTACTTCTCACACATTTGGGCCCCTAAATTGCCAGGGCAGTATAACTACGCCACAAGTGACCCCATTTTGGAAAGAAGACACCCCAAGGTATTCCGTGAGGGGCATGGCGAGTTCCTAGAATTTTTTATTTTTTGTCGCAAGTTAGTGGAATATGAGACTTTGTAAGGAAAAAAGAGAAAAAAAAAAAATCATCATTTTCCGCTAACTTGTGACAAAAAATAAAAAATTCTAGGAACTCGCCGTGCCCTTCACGGAATACCTTGGGGTGTCTTCTTTCCAAAATGGGGTCACTTGTGGCGTAGTTATACTGCCCTGGCAATTTAGGGGCCCAAATGTGTGAGAAGTACCTTGCAATCAAAATGTGTAAAAAATGCCCTGCAAAATCCGAAAGGTGCACTTTGGAATATGTGCCCCTTTGCCCACCTTGGCAGCAAAAAAGTGTGACACATCTGGTATCGCCGTACTCAGGAGAAGTTGGGGAATGTGTTTTGGGGTGTCATTTTACATATACCCATGCTGGGTGAGAAAAATATCTTGGTCAAATGCCAACTTTGTATCAAAAAATGGGAAAAGTTGTCGTTTGCCAAGATATTTCTCTCACCCAGCATGGGTATATGTAAAATGACACCCCAAAACACATTCCCCAACTTCTCCTGAGTACGGCGATACCAGATGTGTGACACTTTTTTGATGCCAAGGTGGGCAAAGGGGCGCATATTCCAAAGTGCACCTTTCGTATTTCACCGGTCATTTTTTACAGATTTTGATTGCAAAGTACTTCTCACACATTTGGGCCCCTAAATTGCCAGGGCAGTATAACTACGCCACAAGTGACCCCATTTTGGAAAGAAGACACCCCAAGGTATTCTGTGAGGGGCATGGCGAGTTCCTAGAATTTTTTATTTTTTGTCGCAAGTTAGTGGAATATGAGACTTTGTAAGAAAAAAAATAAAAAATAAAATCATCATCATTTTCCGCTAACTTGTGACAAAAAATAAAAAGTTCTATGAACTCACTATGCCCATCAGCGAATACCTTAGGGTGTCTACTTTCCGAAATGGGGTCATTTGTGGGGTTTTCTACTGTTTGGGCATTGTAGAACCTCAGGAAACATGACAGGTGCTCAGAAAATCAGAGCCGTTTCAAAAAGCGGAAATTCACATTTTTGTACCATAGTTTGTAAACGCTATAACTTTTACCCAAACCATTTTTTTTTTTGCCCAAACATTTTTTTTTTTATCAAAGACATGTAGAACTATAAATTTAGCGAAAAATTTATATATGGATGTCGTTTTTTTTGCAAAATTTCACAGCTGAAAGTGAAAAATTTCATTTTTTTGCAAAAAAATCGTTATATTTTGATTAATAACAAAAAAAGTAAAAATGTCAGCAGCAATGAAATACCACCAAATGAAAGCTCCATTAGTGAGAAGAAAAGGAGGTAAAATTCATTTGGGTGGTAAGTTGCATGACCGAGCGATAAACGGTGAAAGGAGTGTAGTGCCGAAGTGTAAAAAGTGGCCTGGTCATGAAGGGGGTTTCACCTAGCGGGGCTGAAGTGGTTAAAGATAATACAAACGGATCCGTTCTGAACAGATCCAGACGGTTGTATTATCTGAACGGATCCGTCTGTGCAGATGCATGACGGATCCGCACCAAATGCAAGTGTGAAAGTAGCCTTATGTTGGCAGTTTTCCCAATGTACAAACTAAACATATATTGCAATTATGAAGTAAACCCAGCCTATATAACAAGATAGATTCACTCACATATAAAGGTCCATCATTAAATTACACACATGTAAGTACATACTACATAGACACAAATTACATGAATCTACTGTACACATGTTGAGCATTACTCATACACATTACATGCTTATACAGTGTATATATACACACACATATATAGTATAAAGAAAAGAAGGAAAGCAGCACAATCAAAAGTGGACGGCACAATCCCTCCAAAATAGTGAAAAATTAGGAGTTTTTATTCGCCCATACTATTGCAATATTTCAGCTCAACTCAAAGGAGCCTTTGTCAAGCAAAGTGTCATGTGCCAAACATTGTATATATATATATATATACACACACACGTGGTAATTATCCCATAAAGTGCATAATCAATTAACCCCTTAACGCTCTGCAGTGACCCCGCTCTATACCCAGCTGCAATGACAAGGGATCAGCTGTCGCGTCCGTCATTAAACCCTTCAGGTGCTGCGATCAACGCTGATTGTGGCACCTGTGAGTTAAGGCAGACAAATGCATTTTCCTCTGCCTTCAAATCGGAGCCCAGGCAGTGAAATCATGGGGTTTTGATCGGTTGCCGCTCGAGGCCTGGAGGCTGCTGAAGTGTTCCAGGCCTGCCATGGCAATCTCCGTGCTGAGCTATGCACGAGGCACAGCTCAGAATGAACAGTGTAAAAATCCTATTATGGTGAATGGGAGAAGAGATCAAATGATACCATGTTTTAGCCCCCTAAGGGGGTGTAATATATATTTTTTTTAAGTTAAAAAAATTAACCGCCTCCCAAAAAACAAAACAAAAAAAAACACCAAAATATAAAAAATTGCAAATTGCTTGTGGGCTGAACACCGTAATGGAAAAAAAAAAAGAAAATTACACGATTTACCATTTTATAGTCATCTTGTACCCCCTCACAGAAACAAATTGAACAAAAAGTCGTACATACCACAAAAATTGTACCAATAAAAACTACAAGCCCTCATACAGCTCTGTAGACCGAAATATAAAAAAGTCATAGCTGGCAGAATATGGCAATGCAAAGAAAATGTAATTTTTTTGTTCAAAGGTTTTTATTCTACACAGGAAACGCCCTGATTTCAAAACCTTGGTGGAATTCCGTTTTTTTTTCTTTTCAATTTCACCCCACAAAGAATTTTCTTCCCGTTTGCCAATACAACACATAGGTGGCATTAAAAAATGTATCTTGTCCTGCAAAAAATAGGCTATGTGAACGGAAAAATAAAAAAGTTATGGCTATTGGAATGTGGGGAGGAAAAATAAAAAATGCAAAAACAAAAATAGGACCGGTCTTTAAGGGGTTAATAAAGTGTGGTAAGAATAGTACAGTAACAAATATCATTATGATTCAATCAGTGTACAAACTATACAGACATATATCATTGTCCATAATTCCGTGAAATTCATATCTTGATCTTGTCATCTCAGTCTATGGGTAAATTACATGATTAGTGGTAATACATAAAGTGCATCTGTGCTGATTAATAAACACAATCATGTACATGGCTCCCCCTGTCCCGGACTCCATATGGATCTATCACGCTGCTACCGTCCCTGTATTTTCACTGCGCATGCCCCGCCACCATGTATACACATCACAGCGTGAGCTACATATACAGATAGAGAACAACATGAAAGATGGCCGCCTGCATTCTAATAGTTACTGCGCATGTGAATTGCCATTACAGTTTGCGCCTGCGCTTCTTTCATAAGAAACATGGAGCTGAAGCTCTTAGGCAACCAAGTAAACGACATCAGCGCTCCTTCGCATAGCTTCAGTATGCGCTGAAACATATAAAGAAGGGACATAATGTTACTTATTGGTGGCCATGATAATCGCCAAATTATTGAATACTCCTGCAAGGGGGAGAAACCCAGGGTTCCCAGCCATTTCCACCTTGTGTAGGTGGAAAACAAAAATTACTGCTACCAGTAATTGTTTTTCTTCAAAACCATGAGAGCACCCATGCGACTATGTCCTCCAGGACGGGAAACCTGAAGAGATAAAATGGTTCACACCCTCACCGCACCTCAGTGATTATAATAACCAAACCTCCGGAGGCGTGCCAACCACCAAAGAATAGGCTTGAAATAAGAGGAGAGACAATACAAAAAAGGGAATCAGTTTGGAACATTATATCCCCATTCACTATTGTGCATCTATCTGCCCGATTGGCAAATTTTCCCCTTTTTATTTTTTTTAAAAGATTAAATTAAGGGTGGGAAATTTTGGGGTGGGGTCATGGGTTTCAAGTAAAACAATCACCAAGTAATTTTTGTTTTCCCCTCACCTGTGACAGCACCCATTGCGAGAATAAACTATAAGTTAAACTTTTAGGGGGTGAGGGGGACTACAGCCGGTAGTACTTTCCTCCCGAGGGCTGAATCTGAATTTAAATGCATCCTATAGTTCAGGCATCCTCAAACTGCGGCCCTCCAGCTGTTGCAAACTCCCAGCATGCCCGAACAGCCTATAGGTATCAGCCTACAGCAGGGCATTGTGGGAGTTGTAGTTTTACAGGGCCGCAGTTTGAGGATGCCTGCTATAGTGTCTAAAAAAGGTATGAGGAGAACTCCAAGTGGCTGCTCTGCAGATTTGGGCCACTGAAGCATCCGCCTTTTCTGCCAAAGATGCAGCAACTGCTCTTATTGAATATGCCCCAAACCCAGTTGGGGGAGACAAGTTCAAAGAAGAATAGGCAAGGGAAATGGCATTTTTAACCCATATAGCAATGGCACTGCTAGAAGCCTTGTGACCCTTGAATCTACCATGGAATTGTCCACTATAACAGGGAACACCTGGTCTTTGATGAAAGGTGGAATTTTCGGTCCAAAGAGTAATAGGAGCGTCCCAGGATCTCAGAATATCCATCTGCAGCTCTCTGGAGTGAATCTGTGCATAAGTTACTGCTGGAATAGTGGACGTCATATAACCCAACACAGCCATTGCTTCTCTGAAAGTACACAGGTACAAAATCTGCTCAATGATTGATTCCCTCTTTATGAGGGGAAACACATTTTTTTGTTTGCAGGAGTCCAACTGGATTCCTAAAAACACACAAATCTGAGAGGGAACAAGGTTTGATTTTTCCCAATTTATTTTCCAAGCCAAATCTCCTAAGGTGGAACATAGAAGATCTATATCTGGGGGGCGGAGCTAGCCGTTGATGGAGAAGGACGTTCAGTCAAGGAGCTCCGGCTACTGCTAGAAGAATTCCCGGTCACCCGAGACTATTTAGTACCTTACAGGGTACATAATCTCACCCTGACCTTCTCTGACCCATGCTGGAGCTGATAGGCCCCATTATAGGACCTTGAGCATCCTTCAAGAGAGTGCGGCCTGCAGTGCGTGTGAAGCAGCGGCCTAGAGGTCCGGATATCGCGCAAACCGAAGCATTATCTGAATTCCCCGCTTTCCATCTGAGACGCGACCAGAACCCTGAGAACCGGCTGCCGGATACTCCCCCGAGGCCAGGTACAGAAAAAGAAATAGAGGTATACTGCTGATCGGAGTTGCGCAATGAATCACATCTCCCTATTGCCTACCTGCAAGTGATTCGCAGCTTATCCCCCATTACTGGACGCTCTGATTACTAGACCAAGCAGGTTTACTTGTTTCTAGGCGCCTTCACATCACTGGCCTCAGACCCGCCAGCGGAGTTCTTCACCCGCCCTTACTACAATCCAGGGGAAGCTGCAAGGTGAGAGGAGTTTTTTCCTTTAACCCCAGAGTCTCCTACAGCACTATTAGCCCACTGTGTCCACACCTAAGTAGGGGTAAGCTATATCCCTCTTCATTCCTCTGCAACACTACTGGCCAGAGACTTAACTATTCACTATATCACTATTGTGGGCTCCAGTGTAGTGACTAGAAGCAGTATTCTCTTTTTGAGAACCTCACTTCCTCACTTTATAGGCCAAACCTAAATTTTTATAGCCGAGAGCTTCCCCCACCTTCTATTGGCAGCATCCATAACCACTAAGGCCCTCGGTGGCAGCCATCCATATTAGCAAACACGGGGGGTCCCTCCATACCAGGCAGCTGTAGGTGTTGAATCAGCCTGACTGCACAGCTACACCCTCTGAAGCAAACAGGATCCATACAAGCAGTCAATTAACCTCTTCTACCACCCCTACTCCACTTGCCACACCTGACCCCTGAAAAGTTATTTCTTTTTGAATCCTAAGGACTAAATATAATGTAATCCTCGTTAGTCCAACGGGGGACCTCAGGCACTTATTTTGCCTACAGGAGATCATTATGGTGAAAATTGGCTGCAAAACACAGAGCTTCGAGCAAGAGACAACTAAGGGTCAGAGGGGTCCCAGAATCCATGGAAGAAACAGACATTGCGACTACCTTAACAGATATTTTCTCAGGTCTACTAGACGACTGAAAAACAGTCGCTAGTCATTGAAAGAGCACACGGAGCTCTAAGACCAAAACCCTAACCCACTGAACCCCCCAGGGATATCATCTGCAAATTATTAGACTTTCGCATAAAAGTAAAAATCCTTCAGAAAGCTAGATCCTCGGACTCTCTTATCTATAATAACAGCCAAACAGCCATATTTCAAGATATGGCGCCATCTACGCTAGCAAAGCAATGTTCACTTAAGCCACTTACAGATGTTCTATGCCAGAGGCACTTCAT